>NC_092504.1:49166206-49829956 GCF_047511675.1 Marmota flaviventris | reverse complement strand
GAAAATAACACATTTATTTTATTCTATAAATACAACATTATCAAACTTGCCTTTAGTTTTCCTGATAAAGAATTTTAAATTATACAAATGGAAACCTAAAAGACATGATATTGTTTAGAAATCTGATTTCACATATTTTTCTTTTACAAACATATCTCAAAACCATGTTTGCTACTTAGAGAGTAAATTATGTAAGTATAGTTAAAATATAATACATATATACCTATTTTGCATGTATAAAAATTAATGAAAAAATCATTCAAATTAAATTAAATTTCACTTAAATTTTAATCTAATTGGGGAATTAATTTTGTAAAGATTAATGACTTTTGTTTTAGAAATGTTCATTTCTAAAAAATTAAAAGTATAATAATGGTGATGAGAATTATCTTATTTTTGAGACTAAGGCATAAAAAAAGTTGTGTTTCCTGTTTGAAGCTTCAGACATGCAGATTACTTTAAGTCTGTTTGTGAGAGGAGACGGATATAGTAAGAGGAGAAAAGGAAGGTCAGGGTGAACAGCAAATGAGGCTGTCATTGCTAAGTTGCATCAATGGAGAAAATGCCACGGGACATTATTCACCTAATCAGGGATAACATGAATGTCCTCATTCTGTCAGAAAATATGTACAAAAATGACCTCTCCCTTTATCAGGAACAGTAGGATAGAACAGCTTGGCCATTATTTATGTACAGATAAGAATTTTTTTCTTCTTTCTTTCACAGTGAGGCATCCTTTATAGCTTTTTCTTATCATCTAATGTTCTTCATGTCTGAACATTTTGAATAAAGTATTAATAGAAATTGCAAAAGCATCTATTTTATTGTACTGTATTTTTTCAGTAGTAGGTTTTGCTTTCAGTTTTTTAAGAACTTGAAAGACACAAAATTATGCAAAAACATCTTCCCATGAGTTCTAAAAGTAACTGTAAGTGTATACAATCACAAAGCCAAAACAAAAATATTTCAGTTTTGCTTGCTTTTGATTTAAAAGCTTGTGCTGGAAAACACATGAATAAAAGTAATCAGATTATGGTAAAATCATCATTGGTTTACATATCAGATATGAAGTGTTGATTCAAAATGAATGAATGTCTTTTCATTTGTAAATAAAGAAAAATATGCAAGACATCAAATTATGAAATAGATTTTTCTCAGTAAATAAAAGATTATCTTATTGTTAAATAGTATTTTTAAAACTTAAAAACATAAGAAAGTAATAACATCTGAAGTATGTAGTACCATGCACATGGAAATTTCCTTATTGAATAATATGATTTTTATTTTTCCACAAACTAAATCTTTCACTTAAAGTATAAATATATATTTAAATATATATGTATATACATATATATGTGTGTGTGTGTGTATATATATATATATATATATATATATATATATATATATATATATATATTTGCACTAAATTTTCTTTTAAATAGCAAAAAGCCATGAATGATATCTTATCCTCCCGAATCAGACCATAAGAAGGAAATAAGCCAACAAAAAAATTATTTTTTCAATTGTAACAATTGGTTCAAAGCCCTTTGAGCAAAGAAATATTCAAGAGTAAGATTCATTCCTCTAGAAATGGAAAAATAGAAATTCATTTTGTTTTGGGTGGAGCTGCTGCATTGCAAATTCCTGTGTTTGGAATATGTTTTGTTGAATAAATCTCACAGCTTTAAGCAGCACGAGAATTATTCAAAAGATAGAGCCTACAAGTATTTTTCCCCCCCACAGGAAGCCGATTAATCCTGCATTACATTTGTCTTTATGCATAATCTTCTTGAAACTCTTTGCAAATATGAAGGTGAATTCTGTTCTAATGCCATTGTGGTAAAAAGGAGACCAGGAGAGTATTGCTTCTTTTGGACCCTGATATTGTTCTCAGTTGCCTATGGCTCTAATTGCAGTTAGATGTAGGAAAGAGAAGTTACCTATACTTAATGTACATTCAGCACTGTAACCAAGACTCATAGTGTTCTTTGTGTTCAGGAATTTGTTGCTGGAGTATAGATAGAATTTTTTTTCCTGTTCATTTTTTCCCATTTAGGTTTGAACATTCTTAGCAAAATGAAAGAAAGGTAAAAGAGGGGAAACAGTTTTTCTTATTTTTTTTTAAATACAGAATTAGGATGAAAATTTTATAGGTAAATTAATTAAATGCACTGGAGTTATAACAATATTAGAGTAAAACAGACATATGAATTTTAAATTGAAAGCAGTATGGAAATTCCTTAGAAAATGTGTAATGGAACTACCATTTGACTCAGCTCTCCCACTCCTCGGTCTATACCCAAAGGACTTAAAATCAGCCTACTTTAGTAACACAGCCACATAAATGTTTATAGCAGCTCAATTCACAATACCTAAACTGTGGAAGCAACTTAGATGCCCTTCAATAGATGAATGACTAAAGAAACTTATATATACACACAATGGAATATTACTCAGCATTAAAGGAGAATAAAATTATGATATTTGCAGGTAAATGGATGGAGCTGGAGAATATCATGCTAAACACAATAAGCCAATTTCAAAAAGCAAAGGCTGAGTATTCTCTCTGATAAGTGGATGCTGATCCATAGTGGGGGGGGGGCATGGAAAAAATGGAGGAACTTTGGGCAAAGTAGAGGGAGAGGAGGGTAGGGGATATGAATGCAGGAAAGGTGATAGAATGAGATGGACATTATTACCCTAGGTACATGTATAATTGCACATATGATGGGACACTACATCGTGTACAACCAGAGAAATGAAAAGGAGTGCTGCAATTGTGTACAATAAATCAAAATGTATTCTGCTATCATACAAACCTAATTTAAATAAATTAATTATTTTTTTTAAAAGATGGAGCCTTAAATGTTAAATATGCCAGAGGAGAGAAAGCTGTGTTCTTATGTGGTAGACAATGGAATGGCAAAAGGGGAAACACCCTTCCCAAAGCCCTGTTTTAGTAGCACCTAATTCTATTCACAAGGGGGAAGCCTACATATCCTATTCACCTCCTAAAAGCCCTTCCTGCTCTACCTGTAAGAACATTGGCAGTACCTGAATTTTGAAGAAAACACAACCTATACTGCTTATTTTTATTTGGCTAGAAATATTATTCAGAAGAAATCCTGAGTTATAATTTTGTTTACTGGATTTAAAAAAAATTTAAGATTATACATTTTGTTTTCATTGTCTGAGGTCCTGTCTTCCAAGTGGTCTAATCTGTTGGTGATGCTTTCAATTGAACTTTTAATTTGGTTTATTGTTTCTTTCATTTCAAGATTTTTTTAGACCCTCTATGTACCTATTGAAGTAAACTTTTGCTTTCTGTATTTGTTTATGTAGGTCTTTGCCAAAATGATCTTTTGCTGCCTGTATTTCCTCTCTTATATCTTGCTTTAATTTTCAGAATATTTTAATTATGTACATCTGAACTCCTTCTCTGTCATTTCTTCTGCTGTGCTGACCATGTTTCCAATAATGTGGTATCTTGATTTGTTTAGGGCACTTTCTTCCATTGTATTTTCATATTGCTTGTATGTTTTCCCTTCTAGCACTGTGCATTGTAGGTGTTACCATTTCTTACCTTATAACTTATAATCCCCCTTTAGGGATCAAATACCTCTCCTTTGAAATGAAGGACAATTTTGTCAGATTCCAATATAAACAATATATACCTTAAAAACAAACATTTGGCAATAAAACATTTACAGTTTGGTCACAATGTACAGAAATGTTGAATTCAATTATTATCTATTATATACTCCGTAGGTTTGTAAAAGGGTTTACAAAGGGTTTCTGATGTTGAACAAAGAACTGGGGGTGAGGAGTAGAATAATATGCTGAGGAGAAAGGAGGTGAGGATACAAAGTTATTATATCTTAGAAAGTATGAAAGAGAGATCTAAAAAGAAAGATTTGTAGCAGGAGAAGAAAGAGGAAGTATCTTGGAGCAGACAAGTAAGTGGGAAGACAATAGAGTACATAAAACACACACACACACACACACATATATATTTCAAAAAATTTAAAAATGTCAAAATAATAGAAATTGTTAGGGAAAAGAAAAAAATGAAAATAAAGAGTATATACAACACAGCTGTAATACACTATTCAGACCTCCTAGTCCTCAAAATCCTAATTCATGCAAAGTACTTGGTTTCATATATGTTGGAAATGTGAGGGAGGGAGAAGAGTGAGGGAGAGGGTAAAACAAATCTTGAGGGAAGATACAGTGATTGTTTTGGTTGGAAGTCAATATCTTTTCTGCTTCCCTTCTCATCCTATAGGTGGGGATCATCTGTTAGCTGGTATCTCTGCCCTCAGCATGGTGAATGTAACCAGCATGTTACTGTGCTGCGTAGTAGAGGCTGCTGAGAAGAAGGGAGGGGTTAGAAACTGGGTACCTAGCCATTCTGAGTTCCAAACTGGGAATTGTCTCCCACTAAAGATGGTGATGAAGATGACCCAAGGTGGAAGCATCTGCTTTCAACAGTGGGGTGTTGGATTAGGTGGGGGAAGCCAAGCAATGGTGTTGGAGGATGAGTTCATAAGGAGCTCTGTGGCATACAGTGTGTGGCTGTCAACTGAATCCAGAGCTTGTGTGAAGTTCTTGGGTGCAGGCAGGCTACTGTGCATAGGGGACTATCGTTGCTGCTGCAGAGTCTCAAGATGGCAGCGACTGGGGGAGCCCCATTTTGGTAGATGGAGGTACACATAGTCATGGCAACCAGAATTCCTGCAGGCACATTGGCTGTGGTTACTGCATGGAGCAAGAATATTGCTCACAGAGAAGCAGTATTCTCACTACTTGAGTTCCAGGTCACGGAGCCACACAGAATGCTGCCTTTTCTCTGGCCCTCCATCTTGGATCCCCCCCCCCCATCTTATTTCTTAGCTTTCACTTTTGTCAGATGCTTTAAAATGAGCATTGAGGTCTGGCACACTGGTGCACATCTGTATTTCCAGTGACTTAGGATGTTAAGGTATGAGATTGGCAAATTAATGACAGCCTGGGCATCTTAGACCCTGTTTCAAAAAATACAAACACAAATGGAGAGAGAGAGAGAGAGAACAAAAGCAAAAATAAAGGTTGGGGATATAACTTGCAGCTCAGTGGTAGCCCTGGTTTTATTCCCCAAGAGTGCAAAATAAAACAAAAACAAATTAGCAATGAGGATTGAGAAGCACCCACATTCAACTTCTAAAATACGTGGTATGTAGAGATTCAAGGGAAAAAAAACTAATCAATATTTGATAATGCCAAAGGAAAAGGAGTGTCTTCACCAGAGAAACAAATGGGAAGTAGGAAAGGAAGCTTGCAGAGAAGAGGTTAAGGCTATGAGGGGAAACTTGCATAAATATGAGTAGCAAAGTATAATGTTTGGTAAAGATGTGAGTTGGTCAGAAATGTCTGGAGGACTGAGTTGGGTGAGGATATTAGTGTGAGAGAGTCTAAGGCCTCAAAATCCAAGAGTGTATGACAGATTTATGACTCACCTAAGGAGGAATCACTTATTGGGGATATGTGTGTCATATTGATTAGAGATCTCACAAATGCCTAGCGTTCCCTTATATTCTGTTGAGAATAATACCTCTTATTTATTGTTTCTATCTTACAGTAGGTCTCCTTAGCAAGAGAGTGTGTACAGCTAGTGATTCTTCTCTCACTTGTGTATGCATTACTTCAAGTTTTTCATCATTCTTCTCTACCACCAAAAAATAAATTACAGGGGCTGCTATTCTGCATTTTACCATGATGTTATATAGAGTGTTGTTCTGAAGTTATACCAGCTATAACAACGAAAATCATTTTCAAAAGGGTGGTTTATATGGAACACACTTCAAGCAGACATTGCAACCTATTTTAGTCAATAGATGAGAAGGAGTGTTAATTCTCTCTCTGGTGGTGAATTCTACATTGTAAAACAAGGCAGGAATTTACAAAAGACTGAGCATAATTATGAGTAGGTAATGGGAGTAGAAGGACAAAAACAACATATGAATGTGGTGAGCTATTGGAATCAAGAGTATAAATTTTATGGGCACAGAATTAAATATTTTTATGAGAAACAGAATATTTGACACCAAGTATATATTCTATACTATATTTGTATATTATTATCTTAGTCAAGATTTATGTGATCAAATGGAAGAGTTGCTATAAAATGAAAACCTTTAAATAAAAAAATAAACTTTGAATATTTGTATCAGTGGTTGTAAAGCAGAATGTGACACAGTAAAGTTATTCCTATGAACATTAGCAGAATTGTGGCAATTACTGCATTACAGCACTGGAATAATAGGAAATAGAGACATTTGTGGTGGCAGGTTAATGTTCAAAAGAATGAGAGTAATACCGTTGAAAATGAGAAACATTGTATGATGAAAGGTGAGCCATTTATATTTAGTGACCAATAGTTATGGAAAATAAATGAATAATTTTACATATGAGTATTCAGCAAAATATTAATAAATTAAGAAAAACAAAATAGAAAAAAGGCAATACTGACTCTGAATATAAAGGTCAGATGGTATTTTCATATTTACATGCTTGTTTTAGAAATGTCTGCAGTTCACAGGAAAGACAGTAAGGGCAGTTAGGTGCCAAAAATAATACAATAGGAGATGGAACTTTTGAAAATGTCTTTGAAAATCATCCACAGAGTGAGGCCAGTTGAAATTCAGGAAAAGCAGAACTATAAAGCTAGAGATTCAAAGGAAACTCTTATTATCAATGATTTATAGACAATTCTTAATTAAATTAGATAAAAATCATAATAAATGATGGAATGTCAATGATGATTTTTAATACTGGAAAGAAGTAAAATAACAAGTAGTTCTTTTAACAATTAATAGCTCTTGGTGTTGTGGCAACAATCATACAATTCATGTGTTTGATATTTTGAAAAAATATAGTGTTTGCCTTTAGCATTTAAAAATATATCTAAAAGTGTCTTTTGGGTAGGAAACCTATACATAATCTCCCTGGAGTCATGTATAGTTAAAACAGATGTTGCAGCAGATGGTAGTAAACAATGCATTTTTTTTTCTAACAGTTTAACAACTTTTACCAAATGCTGGTGCAATAATGAAATTCACTTTATCTGGAACTACAAAAGATTAAATATTCAGTGATAATAAAGGCAACTATTTTGATTCACCTGAATATCACTTGTCTCTCTGAGTGTGTTAAATAGTAGCAGCTTGGTCTAAACTTAGCTGTACTTTTACAACGCGATTTTTTTTGTTGTTGTTTTTTGCTAAGTTAAGGCAATTATTGTATTTCATGAAGGCAAGATAAATCTTTAATCAATTTTGTCATGGCTTGATTATTTGCAGAACAAGATGACACATAGACAGAAAAGTAGAAGTAAAACCTGTCCAGTGTAAGACAAAATTTATTGATGTAATTTTGCAGAAGGGTCCCTTTGATGTTATAAACTACAAGAATGAAGCATAAACAGTTTATTAAAAAACATAAGAATAGTGAGATGAGATTGCAACCATTATAGTGCTCTACACTTTATATTGGAAAATTCATTCTTTCTCCACTATAGAAAATAGTAAATTGATTTTGATTTCATATGTAGCTGTCCCATTAATTTTCAAAGCATAACCTTATGAAGATCAAAGTAGAAGAATTTGCTGACATCAGCTTCACAACTGAGAACTTATCACTCTCTAAAGGGAAAAAATGTAATATTATCAAGAAACACATCTGCAGGTCCAGCTATTGTCACAGAATCACAACATAGAAATTATTAATGTGGCATAGTTGATGCATCCATTTCACTAAGACTTCTAATAAAATACTATAAAACTCAGAAAATGAAAGCCATATTGTTAATAGCGTTATTCGTTTTATAGCTTCTGTTAATTGAAGAAAGACTGTATTTTTCTCTGCTACCATTTTGTGCACCTCCACTAGCTCTGTGCCATAGATATCTAATGACAAAAGCAAATGTATGATAATTTAGTTGAGAATAAAATGATTAATTATGGGACTCATTAATTTTACAAGAAAATTAATTTGGTTGTGATTTTTGGTTCAGAAAATGTACACTATGACTATAAAATATTCTCAAGACATTTTGATCTTAAAATAGATTATTTACATAACTAAAAATTAACATTCACCTAATTTATGAACTCTGTAGTAAGGAGTTTGTGTCCACACATGAGAGCAGTTCCCATTCAGGCTCCTATCCATTTATGCTTGAGGGAAGGAAGAAACCACTTACCATTTGAATCACCTGTTATTTTGGTGACATATAAAAGGCTCTAAGGAGTACACACAGGTTCTCCAGGACTCATTAAGAAAACCATATTCCATTTTAATTATTTTGATTGATATTTTTATTGTCTATAAATTTGAAACATTAAAATCATGGATGGATATTTAAATGGGAAACAATTGAAAATATGTCAATCATTTCAACTGAAGAAAACTGTTTTGAAAAGTCATTTATCATTTGAGTCTGTGTTCATAAAAGAGGTAAATCTAATGTGAATACATTACAAAACCAAAGACCTTGGCCAACTACATAAATCTGTTGTTTAGCTTAATTTGCCTAACACTAACAAACATGTTTGAATGCATTTCCTTCTTGAATTACACTCATAAATCATAAAATCCCATATATAAATTATGTACATGTTATACATGAAAATTGAGAAACTATCTAAAACTTAAGTCTGTACATCTCCCTCTTCTAGGGTTTTTTTTTTTTTCTGTCCTTTCTTCTCTTCATAAGAACACTAATCCTCATGAGGGTGGAGATCCTACCCACATGAATTCATCCAAGCCCAGTTAGTTATCTTTTAAATTATCTAAACTTAGCTCTACTTTTAGATTGCATATTTATTATTTTTTTTTTTTGCTAAGCTCAAAATGCCGTCAAATTGAATCTGTATTTAAACAGATGAACTTTCAGGGGCCAGAACTTTCATAACAATGATATATACTATAAAGCTATAATAATTGTTTAATTAATTTTGCAAATAAAATACTGGAGGAATCAATCCACCTAATTATAACATAATAAAGCTATAGTAACCAAAACTATATAGTGTTAATGAAGGATAGACACATATATCAATGGAACAGAATGGGAAATCCTTAGTTTTGAGAGCAGGAGATAGAAATGTGTTAGCAGACAGAGTTAAGGGATCCTCCTCAACAGTTGCTGCATTTGGCTTCCATATTTCTACTATTAACTACAAATGTAGTAGACAGCTCATGAACAACAACTACATTGGAGCTTGAAGGAAGATGCGGAAATCCTGAGCCCATCCCTGAGGTCAACTGCATGTGATCAATATCTTGATTGGACACAGGGCTCATGATTGGACCAGGTGCCCTGCTGTGACAAGACTCAAAGACCCACTTACTTTAAAATCCCTACCTTATGATATTCAAGACCACAAAACTTCCCTTCAATATTATTGTAATACCTCTAGACAGTAGGCACGCATCCAGAGGAAACCCTCTCTTGGGACCCCTCCCCCTCCAGAAGCTTTGCTTCTTTTCTATTACTTTAATAAATCCTAGTACTTTGCTTTCACTTTTCATGTCTGTGGGTCTCATTCTTTGAATTTGTGAGACATAGAACCTGAAAATTCTTATGTCTCAGTATCATGCATACATTATTAACTGATTTTTGACACTGGAGCAGAATAATATAATATTGGAAAATCAGCTTCTGTATATGCTCCTGTGTGTGTGTGTGTGTGTGTATGTTTGTGTGTACACTGAGGATTGAACTCAGGGCCGTGCACTCTTACATGGTAGTTCATCACTGAGATATGACCCAGCCATGAAGACCACCTGTTTTAACAAATGATGTTCTAACAAGAAACATCTATAGGCCAAAATGGAAAATGCAAAACTATAAAACTTTTAGAAAACAACTTAGGAAAGACTTTGGGGAAAGTTCTTATACTTGGCATTAAAACCATAGTCTGTAAAGTAAAAAATCTGAGAACTGAGCATCAATGAAACTAAAACATTTTGCTTAAAATAAACAACAACAAACCCAGTGAAGATAAAAAGATAATGTAGAAAATGGAATAAAATATTTACCAATCACTCATCTCAGGTGGTTCTACATTCTGTACTTCATAAGTACTTTTGATATTGGAGTCTTCTTTCAATAGCAGGCATGAACATTTGAGAGTTTTGCACCTCAAGATATTTATTGCATTTAACTAATTCATAGATATTTACATTCCCATCCATGCTTATTTTAAATACACAGTGTGAAGATACATCATTGAATGAATAAATGAGTGAATTTCTGATGAGCTAAAGATACAAAAAAAAAATTCTAATGTAAAATTACATGGCCATTTTGGTTTTTCTTTAACTATAATGTAAACTAGAAAATTTAGTACTACAAATATTTACAACTTTAAGTTTTCTTTCATTATTTTTTGCATATTATTCAGATCAGTTTTGAAATATATGCTTCTACCAAAAAAATTGTTCAATATTTCTTTTATTTTGAAAGAAATTAAATATTCATATATTAACATTTTGGCACATCAGGAATCATACATTATCTTTCTTTATGAACAAAGAGTGGATGATGTAGATAATGAACTAATGGTGTAAAAATAGCAATAGCATTAATCACACATATTGTAAATAGTATAAGTATTTATCTTTATGGAACCAAAACAGGGGAGATGAATAAATTTTAGTTATTGAAATGATTACATACATTGTAATAGATTTTTTTAGAATAAATGAACATAAGAAAATTGATTCAAAATATTTGAAATAATTTATTTGTATCTTGAAAGGGGAAGTCTTTACCTTAACACATTGCCTGATAAAACTAAGTATGAACTAACAATAATTCATTCATCAAAAAAAAAAAACCACTGTTAAAGTTAAAGGATGGTAAATGCTAACTAACTGTCATTTGAACACTTGTCTGCTTCTGAAAATACTAACTCAACAAAGTATTTCCAATTACTTACAAAATTTGGTCATTAGGTACAATTTTATTTACTTATTTGGCAACTCATGATAAAAAATATAAATGCAAATTTCTACTTAAAATCAACTGGGAAGAGAGTCCATTTGTAACTATATTAAGGAAACTATAATGATGGAAAGTACTAGCAGACAGTGGTTGTAATGGTTAATTTTGATAGTCATTTTGAGTGGATTGAATAAAGCTTTAAAAATTGGAAGCACATTCTGGGTTTACATGTAAAAATGTTCTCATAAAAGATTGTCCTGTGGGTTCATGACTTGAGTGGGCAAGTGTTGACCTGAATGTGGTGGCACGACTCAATAGACGGGAGACCTTGAAAGATTAAGAAAACAAAAAGCTAAAGAAAGTTAACTACCATGGGTATGCTCGACACTTCAAAAGTGACTGTGTTTTTTGCTACTAAGTGCTTCAAATGGACATCATATTACAGTTTCTTCAGCATTTGAACATGGACTTACACCACTAGTTATCCAAGTGGGTTTCAAGTCTTTGGCCTGAAGATATATTGTTGGTCTTTCTTGTTCTGAGGATTCCAGCTACTTGGCTTGAATAGCTACTAGTGTCCTTGGCTCTGCAGCCTGCAGATGGTACTTATGAGACTATGGCGCCTCTAACCATGTAAGCTAATATAATAAAATTATATATATATATATATATATATATATATATATATTGCTTTTTCTTTTCCTCTGGAGAACACTGAGTGATACATTGGTTCTTATGTGGCTTTGTATATTTGGTTCTCCAGTCCATCTCTTATCATCTGGGAAGTTCTTATTTTTCTGTCCCTCTCATCAGCAAACTTCATAAGTTAATCTTGAAATGTGCCTTTCTTGGGTGAAATGAATGAATATCAATGATATCCTTAATTCTCTCTAGAAAGTAGAGGGCCAGAGACATATTTCTAAGCCAAGTTCAATCTCTATTCTGGCATACTGGCAGCATGTTTGCCAATGTTGGCATGGCATTTAAATGGGTTTGCTGTGTGTTTCTTTTTAGTCCACTACTCCATATGTTGGAAGTCAAAACTTTTTTTTGTTGTTTAAAATTTATTGCCTGTTCTTCTATGGTAATGAAAATGCATTTTTGAGTTGTAGGGATTACACTGAACTATATATTGAATATTGCAGGTGCCCTTCTATTCAATTGAAGGGTCCAGAAGCCATCATATTTATTTCACAAATCTTAATTAAAAATCTGATGATCATGTTTTCAATAATTTTTGCATGGAAAAGTTTCCAGAATTTCTTTCACAGCATTATATTCTAAAATCTAGGACTTGCATATAAGCATCCATATTCCAGGCAGTTTTCTTTTATGTGAGCAGATGGGAGTATTAGACTGTGGGTGAAATTCCTTGCTTCATTCGTCAAAAACTTTACATTTGGATTTAGTTATTTACTGGATTACAGAAGTAAATGTCATTCTGTACTGTTCAGATCTCTATTTGATGTATTCTGCTTTTAGACTTTTAGACTAGCTCTAATGGATCTCCTATAATGAAGCTACTTTAGTGGGACACTAATAGTTGAATTTTTGCGTAAACCTATATTTACCTTATCCTTACTTTAAAAAGTAGTTATCCCCATGAAACTATTTATTTATAGTATTATTTTTCTCCATTGTAAATTTCTGTGTATTTATACAAAGTAATGATGTTTTGGATGAGTAACTTCAAAATTCAAAATTTAGCACTTTGACTTCTCAAAGAAGTTTGGCAGAGAATATCACTGGTAGTATAATTATGGCTATTTAATTATTTAAAGAGCATTTAGTAAGAAGATCATTTAATAAGTAACATTAATATTATGATGTTGTATTTTTTGGAGTTCTGCAAGAATTAAATCTTTGCATTTTGTATACAGTGTGAAAGATGCATAATGCTGTGAAAATACATGGACCTTGGTACAAAAAATATCTAGGAGTATATATCAACTCTAATAGTATTATTGTATCATTATTATTTTCCTATTTTAATGCCTCTCATTTTATTGAAACGTTATGATAATAAAATATATTTTGTTTTGAGAGAATTTTACTGGATATCATGTGAAAAATTGCCATGTGGTACTTAATACAAAGTAGTTGTGTAAACAATGAATTATTACATTTTAACTTTGATTTGGGAAATAAAAATGAAGATTATAGAAAAAAGATACAAATATGTCATGATTCACAAGAAAAAAAATTCCAAGACAAATCTGTCTTTTTATTATGCTTAGAAATTCACAAAATGTCCCTGCATACTAAAACACTTCACCTATTTTGCTCTTGTAATTCAACCTGGTTTGAAAAATTATTAGCAACTAAGAGCTTCATTTTCATCCAAAGCCACACAGGGCATGACAACTTAATTATTAAGCAGTAAGCTTTTGTAGCTAGTTCTAAATAATTGGTACAATTGGTCTCAATTATTTCTTTGTTGTGCTTTATTGTATCTTTTTTTCCAGAATGATAATGTAAACCACTTCTTTAAAAATAATTATTGAAGAATTTTAAAAACAGGACTGAAAAAAAACACTGCTAATGTTTATTCTGGTGGGCTGCTTATGTGCTACCCTTCAAACTTAAAAAAAAAAAAAATTGGAGAGAATTTTCTCTTCTGACAGTGAAGTAGGGACTGTTGCTGACTTACTTTTAGGGTGAAGAATCATTATACTCTTACTAATGCCCCAACTTTGGATCAAAGGGTACTTAAAACTTCCTTTAATAATTCATCCCCCAGCAGAAATCACAAAAAAATCCAAATATTTCCTATGGCTATTGATACCTAAAAATTCCAAAGATTACTTTGCCTACTAAAAATTTTCAGAAAAATATTATTCAAAATCATCACATTTTTGCAGTAACAAATGACTGCCATTGCCAAAATCAAATGAATGAGAATTGACTTTTTATTTAGCATGAAATAGCCTAGCTTAAATAATATTGCCATTTGGAAAATATTTCAAGCTATCTCAATAATACCCTTTATGAATTCATCTTCAACATGTGATGTCCATCTACATCCACTGCGATTATACATCTCCTCACATAAAATATGCAATCACTCTACCAGCTGGTTATAAGCTACCAGCTCTTTCCTCTAAAGAGTATGAGAATGGTTTAAATGAAATATAAAATTGTTATCATAGATTAGTTTTTTCTAACTCTACCAATGTTTTCTAATAAGCCTAAGTAGAACATAATATTATCAGATATAATAATCATATTTTTCAAAATGTCAAACATCCCAATAATAGTATACTAAAAAGTAGGAAAAGATAATCTGTCTGTATTCTGTTTTTAAAAATCACAAATAGCACTTATCTTTGAATATAAAAACCTGAACTGTATTTTTTTTTAGTTTTTGCCATATATTAGCTGTTTTTAAGTTAATATAAAATGAAAAATCTTGCATTTCAGTTTTATTTTGTAGATGCATATTATTGTAATTTTATGAATTATGCATTTTATTGAATGATATTTTATATGTAACTGACTAATTATGTAGTTATATCCTTCATCATAAGGAAAATTTTTCTACTTTAACATTTCAACTATTGGAACCAAATTTGTTTGAGCTTTGTATTAATAATGTCATTCTTGATTTATCTTCAATTATTTCCTCTGTTTACAATATCTTTACATCTCCTGAACTCTAAAACTTTACTTGATAACGAAAAAATGTTTCACCTGTGTAATACATACTAGCTAAATAATACTAAATATTGGCTAAGAATCTTAAATTCAAAATAGATTTCAAGCCAGAATATATGTATCTCTTACTAATAGTGTAACATTGAATAACACTTACTCTAGGTATTTTTCTGATCAATATATAGCTAAAATGAGAATGTAAATATAAGCTTCCTTGTTGGACTGTTATGAGTATTAAATAAATATTATCATTCAGAATAGATGATACAGGTTTTGGGGTTTTTAAGTCTATCTTTATAGATCATTCTATATCATTTGTATTTATTGATTACATTGCTTTTATTTTTTCTTAAACCTTTTATCTTTTGTCATGTCTTGAGTATTTGCAGAACAAGATGACACAAAGGTACAGTGAATGCTTAGCATGCATGAGGCTCTGGGATCATTCCCAACAACCGAAAAGAAAAAAGGTTTAAGCATTCACTCCAGCCCCTACATTCTCATTTGATGCATAGTTATAACTGTTGCTAATCAGAGTTTTCTAGACATTAGGGAACTAATTATCAGGCTTAATGCTTCAAAAATGCCCATGCTTTTATAAAAATCATCTTTGTATGGATACATACCATAAAAAACTAATCAATAAGTGAGTAAAGAAGCTTCCTATCATGATTTGACCTAGTAAGTTTGTGAGACCTATTAGATATAAAAAAGATAACAAGAAATCAGTCAGATATGCACCTTGAACTTAGTGGAAATGTTAGGATTGGAGTTACACATTTTAAATCTGGGGGCACATGCCTGTTATTTGAGGTCACAATATTGATGAGACCATTCAAGGATGCACAGAGAAATCATAGATTAGAAGGATCATGAAACTCCAATCATCTGACATCATCCTCTGTGCCTCTCCTTATCCATTAGCTTGGGCAAAATGAACCTTTTTTTGTTCCTTGAACATACCAGACACAGATCTGTTATAGTGCCTTGGTATTTCCACATCTTAGAGTCTGAAGAATATTAGACCAGTTCTTCTAGTGGTTTATTCGTTGGCAGCTATACATCTGTGATCAAGTGTCATCTTCTTTCTGAGAACTTCTTAAATTATTTAATGTAATATTCTTATTATTTTTCCTGTTTTGCTTTTCTTCATAACCATTATCAACTTCTGACATACATATAATTGGCTTGTTGTGCATGTTTTCTGAATATAAGTCAATAAAACAGAGATTTAGAATATTCTCTTTGAATCTAGTGTCTTAAAAGTGTACAGTGTACACTCTGTGCTCAATAATTATTTGAATAAATGATAGGTAGATTTCCAACCAATAGTAAAAATAAAGTTTTATTTATTTATCTTGCTATATTGGGAATTGAACCCAAAAGTGCTCTACCTCAAAGCCACTCCTAGGTCTTTTTAAATTTTGAAACAGGGTCTCAGTATGTTGTCCCAGCTGACTTCAAACTTTTGATCATTCTGTCTCAGACTCTTTAATAGGTGAAATTACATATGTGTGCCATTGAGCCTAGCCCAACATCATAAATTATATATTTGTCATCATCAAACCTTTTCTCAAATATTGCAATGTCAATAGCAGAACCAAAATCTATATTTAATGTCAGTTTTCACTTCAGCAGACCAACATACTAAGTAACTAGGAAAATAATTAAATCAACCATTTTTAAAGATCAGCTTCAGTTTCCAAATTTTTAAAATATAGTACTAATTATTTCAATTTTGTTACTTATTAGCCTTTCATTAACATGAACTCATTTTAACCATTGTTTTTCTATTTTAAAGTACAAAATAGTACTGAGAATAGTTTTCAAGTGTCAATTACAGAGCTTTCTTTAATTTAGTGATCAAACTGTGCAGGTAAAAATTGTTTTAATGTTTCCCTAGGAATCAGATAATTAAAATGTATCCACTTCAAATTGATTTGTTCTTTGCTTAGTTGATTTTCATTGGGGTTCACATCTACAGACAAAAAGGGCATGTTATTCTTAATTTCTTTTTTTAGCACTTAGGAAAGAAAATTATGAGTATTTTAATATTTATCTTTCAATAATGCTTTAATGCCTGACCATGAAATTTAATGATCTGAGTAGAATAGAGATGCAATTTGACATTACCTATTCGGCTTTAACCTATATCTTGTTTTCACATAGAACTCTAAATCTAAAAATTTTTTTGAAAAAATATCAATAGTAGAAATAATATTTGAGTTATTTAATGATCTACATTAGTATAATATACCTGGACTCTTATAACTTTATCAAAGGAAAAATAAGTGGCTCAAATATAACTTACTTTTTATCTTAATTCATATGTTGCATGTGCTACAAAATGGTGCAGTAAGATATGGAAAAACATGTTGAGCTGTCTTCTTGAGATTAGAATAATTAAGTATTCTTGTGTTCTAAATTATTCAACATCTTATAATCCACATTTGTTTTTCATATGTTTCACATTTCTAAATGATAATTAAATCTCTTTGGGATCCAATGTGAATAATTTAAAACATATCCTAATTCTAGACATAAATTTGAACAATATAAAAGGATAATTAAGAAATTTAGAACAGATTTGGAATAACAATTACACATATTAACACAAATGCAAAATACACTATCTTCAAATTTAGACTTTTAATTTAACCTGTATTTTTCCTTAAGTTTAAAGTTGAAAATAGGATGAAATCACTTCTTTTAAAAACTATCATTACTTTAATAAATAATATTAAAACAAAATAACAAATTGTAGAAAGATTGGGATTGTCATGATACTTATTATGGAGTACCTGTGGAAATTGAGTATGCACATACTGGATATAAGAAAATTATGCCATAAAGTTTTATTATTTGAAATGGTCTGCACATAAAATAAAAGAAGATGTTTATACAAGGCCACTTGTAAATTAAAGGAAACAGAATTATTTTTAAAATTTACTAATATAACTCTGTAAGTGATTTTTAGAACTGACAGTCATGCATGACATTTAAACTAATGATTTTATTTTTGTTCAGAGAATAATTACAGGCACATATACTTATATCCCAGTAAATGGTTTAGAGATGTGAAATGGAGCATGGCATTCTTGGAGAGACAATCAAATTACAATATAGAACTTTTAATAACTTTACTGTTTATAAAAATGTACAGTAAAACAATTTGCATTTTTTTGTATTTTCTGTAAAAGGCCTGTAAGACAGAGAACACTGGAAGCATATTAACAGGAGTAGATTTTTACAAAGGAATTTAGAAACGGGGCTCTTATAAAAGTATTGGAAAGACTAAATCAGGAAGTGAATCTGCCAGTGACTTTTGGAAGATAAAAATGTTTCACTTATCATAGGAGATCGCCACAAATTTTCACAGATCCCTATAGCATCAATGGGACTCTTTCAGAGAGAATGTCCATGGTCACTGACAAAAGCTTATGTTTTTCATATAGGATGGGACATGGGAATGACTGTTTCTTTCACATAAACAAGGATATCATTTGGAGATGCACCTCAGTAACAGAGCAGTGGCCTAGCATGCATACCATGCAGATAAATAAATAATATGCTTCCATTCTCCCTTCCAAAGATTGTTATTGTATCTCATCAGTGTAATAATCTGGAATCCTGTTGATAGGAATCATGAAGAAATATAGTTTGTAGGTTTTTAGCATTCATTATGTGGAAGAAAAAAATATAAGGAATTAGTGACTGACATCATGGGACACAGGCTTATAGTAGAATTCAGAGTTTATTGCCTTTGTAAAACAATCACATGAGACCATAAAGAAACCACCCAAACATACAAGCCCCACTGCACGGCACTGCTTTAAACACCTAACCTTGTGATCTTTTCTAAGAGGACAAACTATAATTGAAAAAGAATTATAGTCAGATCTCTGCATTCATGGATTCAACCAATCACACACATGAAAAATATTTTTTAAAACATTATCTGTAATACACATGTACTGACATTTTCCTGTCATCATTCCATAATAATGCAATATAATAATGATTCACATGTTTATATTGTAGTAGTATAGTAAGTTACTTATAAATGATTTGAAGCATAGAAGAGGATGTCTTTTGGCTATGTTGCAAATAGAATGCCATTTTATAAGGGAATAAAACATTGGTAGATTTTTGTATCTCTATTGGTCCTGTAACCAATCTTCCATGAACACATAAGGACATCTATTTAGGAAATATGTCAAATTTTAATTAAAGACTAGTGTTAGTGTTCCTGAAGAAAACCTAAATATTCTATCTTCTGGAATGTCCTTAGATATTCTGACACTGGTTTACTCTAAGTCTCTCTCTCTCTCTCTCTCTCTCTCTCTCTCTCTCTCTCTGTAGTAGAAGTAGCACTACTGAGTAATTTTAATGTTTTAAATATTTTCACGAAGGAAATTATCTAATGTGAGGCTGCACAACTGTAGTATGCTAATTTTAAACCCTTTCAGCTTGTGCTGAAGGGTACAGTAACTTTGTTAAATGGTGGTTCCATTGTAAGTTTTCTCTTTAGAAAAGGAATCTCCTTACTGCTTTCCATAGTGGTTGCACTAATTTGCAGTCACACAAGCAATGTATGAGTGAATCTTTTTCCCTACATTTTTGCCAACATTTATTGTTACTTGTATATTTAATACCTGCTATTCTTACTGGAGTGAAATGGAATCTCAGTGTCATTTTGATTTGCATTTCTATAATTGCTATAGATGTAGAATATATTTTTCATGTATTTTTGACCATTAATATTTCTTTTTCTGTGAAGTGTCTGTTCATTTCTATTGATTTGGTTATTTGTTGATCGGTATTAAGTGTGTTGAATTCTTTATATTTCCTGGGGATTAGTGCTCTATCTGAGGTGAAGGTGGTAAATATTTTCTCCCCTTCTGTAGGTTATCTGTGTGTGTTCTTGATGGTTTCTTTTGCTCTGAGAAATCTTTTTAGTTGGTGCCATCAGATTTATTGATTCTTGACTTCTTGTGCTTTAGGAGTCTTATTGAGGAAATCCATTCATGAGCCACCATGATAGAGAGTTTGGCCTACTTTTTATTCCAGTAGGTGAAGGGTCTCTGGTCTAATGTCAAGGTCCTTGCTCTTTTTTGAGTTGAGTTTTGTGCATGGTGAGCTTTAGGAGTTTAATTTCAATCTACTACATATGTATATATACACAATGGAATATTACTCATCAATAAAGAAGAAAAAAATAATAGCATTTGCTGATAAGTGGATGGAACTAGAGAACATTATGTTAAATAAAATTAGCCGTCTCAAAAATCCAAAGGCCAAACGTTCTCTCTGATATGTGGATGCTAACCCATAACATGGAAGCATATGGAGAAGTATAGACATTCATTGGATTAGACAAAAGGGAATGGATGGAGGGAAAGGAGGGGGGAATGCAAATAGGAAAAACAGTAGAATGAATCAGACATAATTTTCCTATGCTCATATATGAATTCTACCAGTGTAACTCCACATTATGCTCAACCACAATAATAGGATCATAATTATAACGGGTTGTACTCTATGTATGTATAATATGTGAAAATACATCCTACTGACCCTACTGTCATGTATATCAAGAAACAAAAAAATAATAAAGAAGTAAAGTTTTTTTGTTATTTTTTTGAGGTTTATATCATTATTTTGTCAACCTTTACTATCTTTAAGTCTTACTTTATTTTCATTGTTTTCATAATATGCATCAAATTACAAAATGAAAACAAGGGTTAGAAATACACATATGTAGAAGAATGCTATGGATTATACACATATGTATATATGTTTTACATACAGCATAAACATACATGTATATTCTATATGTTTTTCAGTCTGTCCAAAATGGACAAGATGACTTTTTATATATTTTATATGCACATTCAAGATTGTGTTTATGTCTATGCAAGTTACAGTTTCTTTTGTATTAAAAATAAAAGTCATAATGTTTGCAATTACATATGAGAATAGTTACAAAAGTTTGATCTGCCCTAAGTACATATCTTATAAATTATCACTTTTGTGTTATGTTTTTTACTTGTTAAATTTGTAAGAATTTACTCTGTGTTTGATATCCTTGAATTTCCTAATAAAATAATGATATCCCTTGTAATTTCACATTTATTCGAAACAACAAATTTATTAATCTGAGCACAAATTAGCTTCCGTGAAATTCTCCACAGTACTTACATTTTAAACATCTTCTCTGCACCATGGCATAGGATTCCCATGATATATCCCAGTTGTTAAAGAAAATTTGCTTTTTAAAAATCACCTGGTGGTTTTTAGCATTGGAAAGATTGGTCTAACAATGATGTTCATTTAAATTAGTGAGTTCCTTTTCCAGTTTAAGATATGCAAGATGAAGTCCCTGAGTTCTAGATAATAAATAGCCTTTCCACAGAGTTGACTGTTAATTACCTTTACTTCAAGGGAACAAGTCATTTTAATCCTGGGGTTGGAGCAGGGGTGGTCACTCTTGTTTGACCAGCCTAAATCTTCCTGAAATGTGTCAGTTATCTCAATGAGCTGATGACATCTCCCTCTGCATGGAGAGTTATAATATTGGTAGGGCTTAAAAATCTCTGAATAGAGAGCAAACTCTCACTAAGATAAGAAAATTACAACAATAAATGAAAAGGCCAAACTTTTAAAAAATGTCTCAGTCACTGTTACAGCCAGGACTCAGCATCTTGTTAAGTGTTAAAAACTGAATAAATTATAATAGAAATGTTTTCAACACAAACAATCTCAATTCTTGTAATTGCTTATATAATTTAAAGTCATCTGTTCTGCATAATGCCATCTAACTCTAAAGTGTTAGACAATTTTACGTTAGTTAAATATTTTATTTTTTGAAAGCTGTTATGGTTTGGATTTGAGGTGTCCCCAAAAAGCTCATGTGTGAGACAATGCAAGAAGGTTCTGAGGAGAAATAAATGGGTTGAAGAGTTTTAATCTATTCATTGATTTAAACTTCTTGTAGTGATTAACTGAGTGGTAACTGAAGTGATAGGGTGTGGCTGAAGGAGGTGGGAATGGGGATGTGGCTTTGGGTATACATATGTACCTGTCCAGTAGAGTTCCTCCCTCTGCCTCCTGGTCACCATGATGAGAACTGCTTTCTTCTGCTACCCTCTCTTGCCATTATGCTCAGTCTCACTTTGAGCCCCAAGGAATGGAGCCGGCCTTCTCTGAACTACAACATTTGAAACCATGTACACTCAATAAACTCTTCTCTATAATTGTGCTGGTCAGGTCCTGTAGTCACAGCAGCGAAAAAGCTGACTAAAACAAAAGCCAAAGTTTCAATATGTTAAAAGAACTGGTGGACTATTAAAATGAAATACAACAACAAACTAAAATGTATTTCTTTTTCTCATGTTTTAAACAGGAAGAATCCAAATATGGTTAATAACACTGATATATTGTGCCAAAGTTAACTTTAAGATGAGAGGAGAGAAGGAAAGGAACTAAAACATGTGTGCTGTGCTTTTATAGCTTCCACTTTCGCATAAGAAGAGAAAAGGAGAAGTAGAAATCTCTGACATAAATCATGAAAATTTTCACCTTTTCTAATATACATCCAAAGGTAAGAGACCTGTATGTGGCATACAAATAATCCCACATCAGTTTCTCTCTCATTTCTGATTATGTCTCTAAACTTGAAGTATCATCTTGTTCTTCAGCACAAGAGGGCCCCTGTTGCTCCCAGATGTCTACTATGTTCACACCTGATAAAGGAGGACAAGAAACTAATCTGAAAAAAAGAATATACACCTATTGAGCCAGGTCACTTTTAAAGGATTTTTTAGGAAAATTATCTAACTCTTATTTCTTATCCTAAAAGCTTTCCTAGGAAGATTTCTCTGACTCTTATTTCCTGTCTTTTACCATGCTGTCTGAAAGTTAAAACTTGAAAACTATTCAGGTCATTTCCAGCTTTCCCAGGGATTCAGTACCTGATCATCCAGGGTATTATTTGAGACAAAGAATTTAAATCTAACAGTAAGCTTTTGGTAGATATATTCAAACTCTACTTTTTTTTTCCTCTTGAAAGTCTAGAGTTTTTCTCATAACATGAGAAAAGGCACAGAAATAAAATATATACAGAGTGCACACCTATTCATGCCTACACCTAATTTTAATATTTCTCAATTTTTATAAATATTAGTGTACTATGTCTATAGATCTACAATTTGGTGAAGCGTGTTAAGAATGTGATAAAATGGTATCCAGGAAAGTTCTCTGTTTTTTTCCTGGACATAAAGGTTTTTTGTTATGCTTGTCAAAAATGGAATTAACATTTGTATCATTATCATGTTCATGAATACTTAGTTGTATAGGTATTGAAAAAATGCTCACCATCTCTAGCAGTCAGAGAAATGCAAATCAAAACCACCCTAAGATACCATCTCACTCCAGTTAGATTGGCAGCCATTATGAAGTCAAACAACAACAAGTGCTGGCGAGGATGTGGGGAAAAGGGTACACTTGTACACTGCTGGTGGGACTGCAAATTGGTGAGGCCAATTTGGAAAGCAGTATGGAGATTCCTGGGAAAGCTGGGAATGGAACCACCATTTGACCCAGCTATCGCCCTTCTCGGACTATTCCCTGAGGATCTTAAAAGAGCGTACTATAGGGATACTGCCACATCAATGATCATAGCAGCACAATTCATAATAGCTAGACTGTGGAACCAACCTAGATGCCCTTCAATATATGAATGGATAAAAAAATGTGGCATCTATACACAATGGAGTATTACACAGCACTAAAAAATGACAAAATCATGGAATTTGCAGGGAAATGGATGGCATTAGAGCAGATTATGTTAAGCGAAGCTAGCCAATCCTTAAAAAAACAAATGCCAAATTTCTTCCTTGATATAAAGAGAGCAACTAAGAACAGAACAGGGAGGACGAGCATGAGGAAAAGATTAACATTAAACAGAGACGAGTTGGGGGAGAGAAAGGGAGAGAGAAGGGAAATCATATGGAAATGGTAGGAGACCCTCAATGTTACACAAAATTACATATAAGAGGTTGTGAGGGGAAAGGGGGGGAAACAAGGGAGAGAATTGAACAACAGCAGATGAGATAGAGAGGGAAGATGGGAGGGGAGGGGAGGGGGGATAGTAGGGGATAGGAAAGGTAGCAGAATACAACAGTCACTAATATGCCATTTTGTAAAACTGTGAATGTGTAACCGATGTGATTCTGCAATTTGTATTTGGGGTAAAAATGGGAGTTCATAACCCACTTGAGTCAAATGTATGAAAGATGATATGTCATGAGCTTTGTAATGTTTTGAACAACCAATAAAAGAAAAAGTTCTGGCCAATGATGTATTAGCTGGGGAAGTAGGTTTGGGAATATCTGGGAAAGACTTTGTTTTCCTAATAAAAAGACAAGTCATGAAAAAAAAATTCTGTATTTGTCCCTTTATTATTATTTTTAATTTCTTTTCAGAGAATTCATTTCTGATTGAAGGAGTTAACTTTATTCTTAATATCTGGAACATTAACTTCACTAAGAAAATACTTAGTACCAAGCCTTGTATGGGGATGCATACTTGTAATCCCAGCAACTTGGAAAGCTAAGTCAGGAGAATGGCCAGTTTGAGGCCAGTCTCAGGAACATAGTGAGACCATGTTTGAAAATAAAATAAAAAGAGATAGGAGATGTACCTTGGTTGTAGAACACTTACTTAGTATGTGGAAGAACCTTGGTTTGATTCCCATACCCCCCCCCACATACACACATTAATTTAAAAAAATAAGAAAAAGAAAAGTTAGTAGCAAGACCTGTTTCAGACAAAAAATTCCTTTGATAAAACTAGGATTCTGATTATTTTGGCAAGATGTTATACACAAGTTAGCATCAGAAAAAGGAATTATAATCCTTATTGCATGGTAGCTGGAACAAGTTTCATATTATTTTCTGTTCCAAATTTTAACAAAGGATCAATTATACTGAGGTGTTTAGTGAAGGGAAGACAATTCTGGATGCATAATAAATGTTTGCTATTAGAATTTAGGATTATAGGTGTAAAATTTATAAGAATCAGTGAGCTGGTTAATTGCTTTTAAATGCTATGGAAAGCTTAATGAATGAAAATTTTAAGCCTGTCATTGTAGATTTCTGTATCAAAGAAAAATTAAAGAACCATATAATCTCTTGGATTTCCCTTAAAGAATCACACGTCCTTTGTGTCCCTAAACAGATACAAGAAAATAAGACTCTGATTTTGTAAAGTGCTGAATTCAATAAATACATGAATACAAATTTATTCTAGATGTTTTCTCCTATTCAGAGAATCTTAATTGCACAAACCAACTGACACTTCTGGGGATGATAGCAATTGTTTGTTCAGTTGTTAGACTGTTTTGGTTCTCAGTGTTAGCTAAGTTGAGATGTCAAAAATTATATCGCATGTAATAATCCAAACATCAAATGTATAGAGGTGCCAGAGAACTCCCTTCACAAAATCAAATAAATCCACATTGGTGAAGAAAATTGCTACAGTTCAGCTAAGTGAATCTAATCTCTCTAAGTGACAGATTCTGACATAGGAAGGGGTCCCCAAATACACAGGGAAAGACCAAATAGAAACATATGGTAATGAGATTCAAGATGGTTTTCTTATCATACTGGGTACAAGTTAGAAGTGGCAAGCGGAGTAGGTACAACCTCAAAGCTTTTTGATAGTATTTTCTTGTTCAATTTACCCCAGGGATCAGTTTACAAATCTTAGTAAATATATCTAAGTAGGTGGGACTGAGGCTCTGTTTTGTGGAACATGTTTGATATTGCATGTCTTGTAGAATCAGATTTATTCCAACTTCTAGCTTGCCTAATGCTCATGAAAAATGTGATTTTAGTATCAAATACAAAGCTTATGCAAAGACTTGGTAACCTAGGCTATCTTTTACCATCGCTAATCTTTATCTAATATCTCAGGGGGAAAACTTCCCAGAAATCCTAGCCTATCCTCCTCTTCTAACAGATTATTTGACCCCTGTTGTCACTGAAGTAATAGCAACTTGTCTTCATTGTAATTGATGCTTATCTGCATATTAATTTTTTTATTAGTTGCTCAAAACATTACAATGATCTTGACATATCATACATTTGATTCAAATGGGGTACGTAATCTTCCTTCTTTTATTGAAGTGTAAGCTGAGGTCAAGGAGAGATAGGTAGAAGAGAAAAAAACAGTTATACAAATCACTTATTTTCTTTTCATGAAATGCAGAATCAAAAATTGTAATAGTTAGCCATATCATATTCTAGCCTTTATTTTTCATGATTATAGTTATATTTAATTTTTATTTTTTAAATTTTATCTCTTTCCTATGTAATTGATTGCCTTAGCTGTATTGAGCTCTGTAACTTATTTCAAAGCTAATAGAATATCATGGAAAGACTTTATCCAAACAAGGAGAGAATATCAACCAAATATACTAGATGTGCAGCTTGAAATTTGGACTTTTTCCTTTTCCCTGGCAATAAATGCATCCCTTTTTTTGTGCTCTAGCTTAAGGCTTATGATATGTCATAGTACTAATCTGCATTCATTTTAATAATAGTATTGGGTTTTGGTTGTTTAGAAGCATTTAATAATAGAATATATATTGAAGTATACATTAATATGTTTTCATATGAAAGACCAGATGAACTGTATATCTCACATTTGTAGCAGTCTAAAATATTTTAAATATTATCATTTCAAAATTTTAATAGTCTCCTGCATTTGCAGCTCCAATCATAGTATTTACAGTGTAAACAAATAAAAATAAAAACAAAATATAAAATATAGTATTCTTTGTTACTAGTGTCTGTTCTCATAGGCATATGGGACACATGCTTAGTAAATATTATTCATTGATTGCAAAGAGAAATCCACCAGACCAAGGTTTTTGTACTCCATTTTGTTGACAATGGTGAAAGTCCAAGTAGTATATATCTGAAGAACATAGTAGATTCTATTAGCTTTTTCTAGGGTTACTCAATGGCTTCCTTTCCACTTAAATTCAGATGCTTACTTTTTGTCTGTTAATGAAAACACTGACCTAGAAATCACTCTAAAAAACTGTTGGAAAATAATTTTTAAATATTTGATTTTATTGTGTGTATGTATTACCAATTCCATAGCTATTTCATTATTCAGACAGAAAACAGTCAATATTTATATTAGTCAATTATAAAGCACTGGTAAAAAATATGACATTTTTATTTTTAAAAAAATTTAATTATTTATTTGTTTTGATTAGTTATACATGATAGTAGAATGCATTTATGCACTTTGATATATGATGCATAGATGAGGTATAATTTCTCATTTTTATGAGTGTACATGTTGTAGAATCACATTCTATGTGTTGTAGAATCACTTGGTCATGCAGTCATATATATAAAGTAATAAGGTCTCTTTTATTCTACTGTCCTTCATATCTCCATATCCCTTTCTCTCCTCTCCCTTAATTTCCCTCTACCTAATCTAAGGTAACTCTGTTCTTATCTAGTGCCCCCCCTTATTGTGAATTAGCATCCACATATCAAAGGAAAACATTCCACCTTTGGTTTTTGGGGATTGACTTATTTCATTTAGCATGATATTCTCCAACTTTATTCATTTACTGACAAATGCCATAATTTCATTCTTTAAAGCTGAATAATATTCCATTAAATATGTATACTACAATTTCTTTATCTATTTATATTTTGAAGGACACCTAGGTTGGTTCCATAGTTTAGGTATTGTGAATTGAGCTACTATAAATATTGATGTGACTGTATCTCTGTAGTATGCTTATTCTAAGACCTTTGTGTATAAGCCAAGGAGTGGGATAGCTGGATCAAACGTTGCTTCCATTCCAAGTTTTCTGAAGAATCTCCATACTGCTTTCCATAGTAGTTGTACCAATTTGCAGTCCCACTAGCAATGTATGAGTGTACCATTTTACCCACATCATCCCAACATTTATTGTTGCCTGTATTCTTGATAATTACCATCCAACAGAAATGACATGAAATCTTCTCATAGTTTTGATTTGCATTTCTCTAATTGCTAGAGATGTTGAACACTTTTTCATGGATTTGTTTATTGATTATATTTCTTCTTCCTTGAACTGTCTGTTCAATTCCTTAGCCCATTTGATGATTGGGTTATTTGTTTTTTGGTGTTAAGTTTTTGAGTTCTGTATATATCTTAGAGATTAGTGGTTTATCAGAGGTGCATATGGTAAAGATTTTATCCGAATTTGTAGGCTTTACCCTCACATTATTGATTGTTTCCTTTGTTGAGAGAAAGCTTTTTAATTTGAATCTATCCAATTTATTGATTCTTGATTTTACTTCTTGCACTTTAGGAGTCTTATTTAGGATATCAGATCCTAGGCTGATATTGTGAAGATTTAGGCTACTTTTTCTTTTATTAAGTGCAGGGTCTCTGTTCTAGTGCCTAAGTCTTTGATCCATTTTGAGTTGATTTTTGTGCAGGGTGAGAAATAGAGATTTAATTTCATTTTGGTACACATGGATTTTTCAGCACCATTTGTTGAATAAACTATCTTTTGTCTCCAGTGAAAGTTTTTGACACCTTTGTCTAATATGACATAACTGTATTTGTGTAAGTTTGTTTCTGTGTCTTCTATTCTGTGCCATTGGTCTACAGGCCTATTTTGGTGCCAATTTAATCTGGTTTTGCTGCTGTTGCTCTAAAGTATAGTTTAAGATCTGGTATTGTGATGTCTTCTGCTTTACTTTTCTTGCTAAGAATTGCTTTGGCTCTTCTGAGTCTCTTTTTCCAAATAAATTTCATGATTGATTTTTCTATTGCTACAAAGAATATCATTGGGATTTTAATAGGAATTGCATTAAATCTGTATAATATTTTTGGTATTATAGTCATTTTGACAATATTAATTCAGCCTGTCCAGGATCATGGGCGATCTTTTCATCTTATGAGGTTTTCTTCAATTTCTTTATTTTGTGTTCTGTAGTTTTCATTATAGAGGTCTTTTACCTTTTTTGTTAGATTGATTCCCAGATTTTTTTTAGACTATAGTGAATAGAGTAGTTTTCCTAATTTCTCTTTCAGTGGATTCATCACTGAGGTATTAGAATGTGTTTGATTTATTGGTATTGATTTTATATCCTGCTACTTTGCTGAATTCATTTATTAGTTGTAGAAGTTTTCTGGTGGAGTTTTTTGGATCTTCTAGATATAGAATCATATCATCAGCAGATAGTGGTAGTTTGAGTTCTTTTTTACCTATTCATAAACCTTTAATTTCTTTCTTCCCTCTAATTGCTCTGGCTAGAGTTTCAAGAATGATGTTGAATAGATGTTGTAAAAGAGGACATCTTGTCTTGTTTTAGTTTTTAGAGGCAATATTTTCAATTTTTCTCCATTCAGAATGATGCTGGCCTTGGGCATAGCATATTTATCTTTTATGATATTGAGGTATGTTCCTACTCTCCCCAGATTTTCTAGTGTTTTGAACATCAATATGAACATCAATGGTATTTGTCAAATGCTTTTTTGCATCTATTGAAATGATCATACATTTCTTATTTTTAAGTCTTTTAATATAATGAATTATGTTTACTGATTTCTGTATTTTAAACTGACCCTGTAGCCCTGTGATGAACCCTATTTGATCATGGTGCACTATATTTTTAATGTGTTTTTGTATGCAATTTATCAGAACATTATTAAGAATTTTTGCATCTATAGTCATCAGGGATATTGGACTGAAGTGTTCTTTCCTTGATGTATGTGTCTGTGGTTTTGGTATCAGGGTCTTATTAGCCTCATAGAATGAGTTTGGAAGGGTTCCCATTTTCTATTTCATGGAATAGTTTGGAGAGTATTGGTGTATCACCAACAGTTTGGACCACTGTATATCAGAACCTCAGGCAATGAAGACAAAATATATATAATCTTGAAAATAGAGTTGACCATGCAGAGAAGATGGTAAGAAACCAGGAACAGAACATCCAAGAATTAGGGGATAACATGAAAGACCAAATTTAAGATATCAGAATAGATGAAGGAGCAGAGATATAAACCAAAATAATGCACAATCTTTTCAATGATATAATATCAGAAAATTGCCCTAACCTAAAGAATGGAATGAAAAATCAAAAATAAGATGCTTACAGCACCCCAAATGTTCAAAATTCACACCCAAGACAAATTATAATAAGAATGTCTAACACAGAAAATAAAGATAAAATCTTAAAGACCATGAGATTTTTTAAAAAAAAAAAAACATCAAATTACATATAGGGGTAAACCAAATTTCAACCTAGATTTCTCAACCTAGATCCTCAAATCTATGAGGTCATGAAATAATATATTTCAAGCTCTGAAGAAAATTGAATGCCAACTAAAAATTTTATAACCAGTAAAGTTAAGTTTAAGATTTGAAGATGAAATTAAAACTTTCCATGATAAATACAAATTAAAATAATTCACAACTAGAAAGCCTGCACTACATAACATTCTCAATAGAATAGAACATGAGAATGAAGTGAAAAAAAAATAAGTGAAAACCATCAAAAAAAGATTTATATTAAAGAAATTTTCAACCAAAGGAGAAATTAAGTCATATTAAAAACCAGAATTAAATCAAAATTACTGGGAATACAATCATATCTCAATAATAACCTTGAATGTTAGTGGCCTAAACTCTTCAATTAAAAGACATAGATCGGGAGATTGGATTAAAAAACATGACCCAAAAATGTGCTGTCTTCAAGAGACTCACCTCATGGGCAAAGATATCCAAAGCCTGAATATGAAAGGATGGGAAAAAGTAAAGCACTCATATGGATTGCATAAACAGGAATTTCCATGATCATTTCAGATAAAGTAGACTACAAGCCAAAGTTAATCAGAAGAGACAAAGAAGGACATTTCATACTTCTTAAAGGAAGTATACATATCAGCAAGACATAACAATTATAAATATTTATGTCTCAAACAATGGAGAATCCATGTACATCAAAAAAACAAACAAACAAAACAACAACAACAACAAAACTTCTCAATTTCAAGAATCAAATAGACAACAACACAATAATACTGGGTGACTTTAACTCACCTCTGTCACCTTTGGAAAGATCCTCCAAAAAAAAAAAAAAACTAAATAAAGAAACTATGTAACTAAATAATACAATCAATAATTTAGACTTATCAAATATATATAGAATATTATATCCGTCAATAAGCAAATATGCTTTCCTCTTAGCAGCACATTGCTCCTTCCCTAAAATAGACCATATATTCTGTAACAAAGCAACCTCTTAGTAAATGCAAAAAAAAAAAAAAAAAAAAAGACAATACCCTGCATTCTATCAGATCACAATGGAATGAAATTAGTAATCAATAATAAATTTAAAAATAGAAGCTATTCTAACAAATGGGAACTAAATAATACACTATCGAATAATGAACAGATAGTAGAAAAAATCAAGGATGAAATAAAAAAATCTCTGAGGTAAATAAGAACATTGATACAACATATTGATATCTCTGGTACACTCTGAATGCAGTTTTGAGAAAAAAAATTATTTCATTGAGTGCATTCATTAAAAGAATTAAAAGTCAACAAATAAATAAACTAACACTACATCTCAAAGCCTTAGAAAAAGAACAAATCAACACCAACAACAGTAGAAGACAAGAAATAATTAAAATAAGAGCTAAAATCAATAAAATTAAATAAAAACAAACAATTTAAAAAACTGACAAAACAAAAAGTTGGTTCTTTGAAAAAATAAATAAAATAGATAAACCTCTAGCTTTGCTAATTAAGAGAAGAAAACTCATATTACTTAAATATAAGATGAAGAAGGAAATATTACAACAGATATGTCTGAAATACAAAAGATAATTAGAAACTTTTGAAAATGCACACTCCAAAAAATAGAAAATATAGACATCATCGAATTTCTAGAGACATATGACCCACCTAAACTTATTGAGGAGGTCATACACAATTTAAACAGATCAATTTCAAGTAATGAAAAAGAAAACACCATCTAAAGCCTACCAACCAAGAAAAGCTAAGGACAAGAGGGATTCTCAGCCAAGTTCTACAACTTTGATAAACATTTCAAAGATTTGAAATTTTCAAGATCAGAGAAGATAAACTATGACAAAACAAGTTAATAATAGCATAACACATTACATTTGTCCATAGTAAATGTCAGGAAAGGTGAATAAACCTCCTTGTTAATTTCTCTGTGCAAAGGCTTACCTTTGGTAAGACTTTTTTAAAAAATTCTAATTTGTTATATATGATCACAAAATGTAACACAATTTATTTTACATATAGAGAACATTTTTTTATGTCTCTGGTTGTATACAAAGTATATTCACACCATTAGTGTCTTCATACATGTACTTAGGGTAATAATGTCCAATACATTTCACCATCATTTCTAACCCCATGCCCCCTCCCTTCCCCTCCCACACCTTTGCCCTACCAAGAATTCATCTAATACTGCCATGCTCCACCTCCCAAACCCCACTATGAATCAGCCTCCTTATATCAGAGAAAACATTTGGCATTTTTTTGGGGGGGAATTGGCTAACTTCACTTAGCATTATATTCTCCAACACCATCTACTTACCTACAAATACCATAATTTTATTCTCTTTTATTGCTGAGTAATATTCCATTGTGTATATATACCATGTTTTCTTTATCCATTCATCTACTGAAGGGCATCTAGATTCGATCCACAATTTAGCTATTGTGAATTGTGCTGCTACACACATTGATGTGGCTGTGTCCCTGTAGTATGGTGTTTTTAAGTCTTTTAAGTATAGACTTTTGAGTGGGATAGCTGGGTTACATAGTGGTTCCATTCCCAGTTTTCCAAGGCATCTCCATATTGCTTTCTATATTGATTGCACCAATTTGCAGTACCATCAGCAATGGATAAGTAATCCTCACCATATCATCCTACACCTCACCCCCTGATTGCTTGTCCACTGTCAGAAACTATAAACTCTTTCACAAACCTACTGGTTATATTGTAGATAATCTTTAGTAAGTCTTTAGATTACCGAGAAGTCTGCCAAGTTGTCTGGTGATGCTCTATTCAAAAGGAAATTTTGTTGTTGCCAGGAAGTTTTTCAATTCTTGACCTAAGGTTTAGCTACCAGCCACTCAGATACATAGTATTGTAGGCACAAGCTGATGACCATAATTGGGCTGTTCAAACTTTTAACCTTGGTTCTGTTTTAAAGTAACTTTCTCACAATTAATCCCTTTGATGTAAAATCCTTACATAATAAACTTTGAGAGTTTGCTCCTGGTCAGTCCTCCTGTATCAAATCTTGGCTGAACTACCAGCTCCCATTTTCTGGATTCCTGTGTTTGTATTTTGTCCAATGTTCTCATCAGCCTGGTTCAGGGAAACTGAGTAAATGGTTCTGTTGGAAGCAACAAATGAATATCAATTCCACCCCAAACAAAAAGATTACATTCACATTTTATTTAAAAAATGAACAGGATCACACTTTTCCTGATATCTACTTGGGGGAGTAGTGACTGAATTATGGATCTTGAACTGTCCTTTGACAGAAGTAATGACTTTCTTGGTGATTCTCAGTGTGAAGGCAAAGATCTGAGGCTGCCCTCTTGCTATAGTGACACCCTGTTCAATAGGAGGTTCTGTGCCAGCCATGGAACTATTCAATTCTGGACTTGAGGTTTAGATGTCAGCTGCTCAGGGCTTAGAAAGTTATGAGTGCAAGCTGATAATCATATTCAGGCTGTTCACACTTGAACTTGGTTCGGCTTACTTTGAAGAAAATTTCTTACAATAAATATTTTTGATGTTTATAGCTATATAATAAACATGCTGAGCTTGTTGTGTGCCACTACCTCCCTACCAAGGAAGAGTTAATCACAGAGACTCAGGTTTTTCTCTATTTGTGTGTCTGTCTTTTATCCATCCCTTCATCAACCGATCTGGGAATCTGAATTAATGGCCATGCAGATTGTGGCATCTACTGATTCAACATTTCATTAATTAAGATATGGGCCATTATTGAAAATAATGATAAGTTGTATTTATTTGTATCACTTTTAAAGATCAAGTCTTCATTCTCAAGCAATACCAGATAAATTTATCACCAACCCCAGTTCTAGTGCTGCTTTTTAACTGAGGTACTTTCAATGGCTCATCACTGAATAAGATTATGTTTGACACTTTTGACACCATCTGTACTTCAATTTGCTTGGATCTATAAACTTTTTTACAAATCCTCTTGTGGGAAATTTTGTCCTTTACTCACCTTCCTGTATTAAGATCACCAATAAAAAGAATTTATAAAGCACTCCCCTAAACATTTCTTCAAAGAAATAAAATTCTTTATAAGGAATCCTAAGCATTCTTGGGATTATAGGATATGAAGAAAAGGTACAACTAGAATATATTTGATATATTTTAAGCTAATGAGGTTCATGAGGATTTGAAGCTAATTATAAATGAAAACAGAATAATAACAAAAACAAAACAACAATAGGCACTGAAAGTTTGTAGGACTGGATAATATTGCCTAATCTATCTCTGTTTCTCTAATAAATTATGTTTAGCCTATAATACCTCACAGACATTTCCAGAAAAGATAATATATTACTAACAGGTAATAATATCCCAAGTGTATCTTAAAATTTTTTGGAATATTAGAATATTTTTTCACATTGTATGAATTCTCAATTGTGTAGGACCCTATTAGTATCTATTTTTAAAAAGCTAGCTATTTGGAATTCTGAACTCTTTATGTAGTAAAATCAGTGTATTATAACTGAATACACCTAAGAATCACTGTTAATAATTACTAAAGTAGATCAAAATCATGATAAAGCTTTATTTAAAATGAAATCAAAACTATAGTATGAAAACTCAAGTTCTTATGTTGTCTTCAAAGTAGGTAGAAAGAGCATTTATTTTGTCACCTGTCCTAGGCAATCTGGCATCAAAAGATACAGATCCAGTTGCTGGATAAGTTACTGCCAAATATTGGTCATGACTTGCCTCTCTTAATTATTCCAGCAAGATGGTCATTTATAAACAAACAACTTTGTGTTATATTAAGGTGTTGCTTTAAATAAATTCTCTACTTCACTGCACTGTACATACATGCAGAGGAAAAGGTAGTCTAAGGTTCATATCTCATGCTGGACATACAATTAACTCCGTGGTAGTACATTTATAGAAAAGTGAAATCACTGTTGGGTATTGAATTACAGAGTTTCAAGGAAATATGTCTTTCAAATTCTAGCCCCATGAATTATATCTACTATAATCACATTTACCTAGTCACGTACTAATAATAGTACCTTCATGGTTACCCTAATTTGCTATTCTTATTCTTATAATCTCTGGAGCTTTACCTATACAAATTCTCTTCTCTATTTAATCATAATTATTTTAACTTCTATACATAGTCATCATTGGTGTCTATGTGGGATTGGTTCCAGAATATCTTGTGGAAACCAAAAACTGCAATATTCAAGTCCCTTATATAAAATGGCATAGCAATATTATCTATAATCTATATAGATACTCTGATATAATTTAAATTGTCTCTAGATTACTGACAATCCTTTATTCAACATAAATAGAAATATCATGTAAATAATTTTGATGCTTTTTAGTTAGGGAACATGGGTCCAAAAAATGTTTGTCCATATTCAGTACAAATAAATTATATTTTCCCAGATGTTTTTGACATACAGTTGGTTAAATCCACAGATATGGAATCCATGAATACAGCATGCTGACTGCATATATAAAGGTCGCTCATTAAAGTAAATAATACATGAGCTTATGTTGATGTTTGTGAATATTTTTGTGAAGTCCCCATTCTGAAAATTTTAGAGTGGCTTTTGTACCAATTTTGACTACTCTTGAAGATACAGCTATATCATCATAATTAGGAATTGTCTCAGAAAATCATCCCCTAACTAGTCTTAATAATTGAAAACCTATAAATATTCTAAGCTCAGTACAATCTATTTCACACAAATTCATGCATGTTAGTTGGTGTGTGTATGTGTTGACAAACTTTTAGTTTTGAATTTTTGATTTACTTGTTGATCTTTCTGTGCACTAAGCTTGTTACGTGCTGACAATAGTCCCATTTTCTCCCTTTGTCAATTTTTAAAGTGCAGAAAACATAATTTTAAAGATGAACATACCCTATACATTGAATATTATTATCCTAAGAAAAATAGTTCCAGGTTTCATAATTTATTATAGATTAGTGAAGTATTTCTAGTAGGGCACACAAGTAATAAAAAACACCGTTCATGAAACAAGAGAAAACAGTCAAATATACTTTCTCCCAGTTTTTGGCCTAGAGTTTGCGGATTGACACACACCTTTAATTTTAAAATGGTAGGAACAGTTTGCATGACAAAGTAATTCTCTGAGAGTTCCCTACTGTCCCTTATAAAGGAGAGGCTAGGGTCGGAATCCTTGTGAGTTAAAATGTCTTAAATCAAATCCATACCTTTCTCAAAAATAAGCTATGTAATACATGTTAAGTTCATTAAGTCTCTTAGTTTCCATTTTTATCAATTGGAGCCATGTTGATGCACTAAGTATTTCAAAAATTATGACATTTCAATAAAACAAACTTTTGAAAAATTTCTAGCATGTTTTTAGGCCTATAATACCCAACTTAATAATTGGTATTTTTGCAATGTAGAAGTACAATCTGACTCATATAGTATAATTTATTTCCCTGTTTTAAAAAATATCATTGTTAGGTCTAGAGATGTATCTGAGTGGAACTCTTTCCTAGCCCATGTAAGATACTGTATTTGACCCCAATTGCTGCAGTAAATAAACAAGTACAAAGTGTTGTTCTGGATGTTACAAATATATATTTAATATCACAAATGTGCATTTAGCCTGTACATTTAAAAAATCAGATAAGTAAAAGTGTACATTTATACATTGAAAAATTAAAAAAAAAACATTTTAGCAAATGATAGACAAATAGCCAGTTCTTGAATAGCAAAATATGTGTATGTGTATTCAAAAGAGGTTAAAATATATGTTTACAATAAATAAACCTGATTTTTTTCAGATTTTTAAAATAAACATGACATGCCTCATCAGCATTTTTTTTTCATTTCACACATTTCTGGTTTAGGAAAATATGTATTCATATAGAGAATAATAAAAGCAAGTCATTAAGCAGAGATCTAGGACAACTAGTCCAAACCACATAAATGCAAAACTATTACAAGCATTAAATTAGAAATGCTTGATTTAATAGCCAATTCATTTATTATATCTGGAAACCTCAGCAAAAATATAGTTTACATCATTAAGAAAAGACTCCTTCATACACAAATATTTACAAGAGAAGAAAAAGGAGAATAAGCCAAATGCCCAAGAAAAAAATAAAATGGCCTGAATGAAAATATTTTTATTAGAAAACATAAGCTTAGTTAGTGATCGTTAAAAGAAATTCTTTTTGAAAGAGAAGTTTCATAAGCAAATTTCTTTAACCATGTTTCTCTCCATCCTATATATTCATCCATTCATGCATGCATACTAACACTCAGAAAACACACATCTATTTCAGGCTATCCCAATTTTGTTTCAGGTTCTCCTGATTCTGTACTACTAGCTATCAAAGAACAGTGTCTCAAACTATCAAGTTATAATATCAAGCTCAATTATTTTCTTGATAACCTAAAAGAAATATTATGATAATCTATACTAAATGACGTATACTTACAAAAGAGTTATGTTAGATTAAAAAGTTATGTTAAAGGGAAAAGCATATTTAGGTTGTTATGCTCCTTCTTCTAAAGTGTGACAAAGTTCTAGGTTCTCATAGTCAATCTTTTCTTCAAAGTGATACTATTATCTAAAATTACAACAATAACTACAATGTAGTATTTTGTAAAATAAAACATATATAAAAACTTTTCATAATGAAGATACAAATTGCTACTAATTTTTATGACTCTACTTCATTTACAAAATAATTATCTGTCAATAGACAACAGATTGCATCAGTGGAAGAATAAATAGAATAGAAAAATAGATAAAAGAAAGATAAATATATAAATAAATGCAGAGATGGAAAGTTCATTCAAGACAATAATCTTTATAATAATAAAAATTGTTATAATAATAAGTAATTTCTTACAAATTTTGATCTGAAATTAAATGATTTATAATTAGAATAATTTTATATTTTGTTTTCTTATTTTTTCTGATTTTCTACTTAAATTCAAGGATTATTTATGTATTTCACACGTAAAAATACCTATAATTTTTAAAATAGAGAAATTTTTCTTTTTTCTAAACTTAAAGAAAATTTTCAATATACATTTTGAAATATTGTAGCAGATTTTTTATGTTTTCAAATGATCTTTTAACTGATGACACTGTCTTGAATGAAAAATTGCTCAGAAATAAATCAATTTGACTTTAAATATATTCAATATTTTATGATACTTTTAATAATCATTGGTCACTTTAGTGAGCATATTGTCATCTCATACAGCACAGATAAGAAGATAGAATGGCAATATTCAAGAGTAGTAATTCAACCTGAATGTTTTCCTCAGGGAAAAAATTCATATGCTTGGCTTCCTGTCTTTCCAAGAAACAACAGATTATCTGTGGGCAAATGATACCTAGTGATTGTGCAGAGGAAGTGAGAAATTGAGACATTTAGGTGATACACTTTATTTTTAAATATCATTTTAGCTTATTTAGCAACTTAGACTTTAATAACATTAATGCTTTGCATTTTAAATACTGAGCTAAGTGGTCTGTGTGTTTTATTCTTTTTCTGTCAACTATGTCCCAAATGGTTTTGTTGACACTCCAACAATATAAAACACATTTTCCCACAGCACACAAGATTCTACCTTATTTGTGTTTTATTTTATACTCCAGTTTGCCAAGTGAAACAACATCTAGATATTTTTTAAATTAAAATAGTGTTTTATTCCAATTCTATTGACTTGTACCACCAAAGAAATACATAAACATAAACTAAATCCCAAGAAAAAATAATTATTTTAACAACTGCATACTCATTAAGTTGTATAAGACCAGGATAGTTCTCTAGATGTTCCTTCAAGAAATATCAAACTGAACTACTTTAATAAAATTTTTCTTGCATATATAAAAGCACTCTGAAACTATATTTTGGGGTAAAAAGTAATATTTACATGCTTAAATCAATTGAATTGGAATATTTCTCCTGATTTTTTAATTCCATTCAGTCAACAATTGAAATAACCTAAATATAATTGTAAAATTTGATATGAAACTCTTGATTTGTATTTATTTTCTCTTCATTTAATTTCAATCAACTCTCAATCATTAAAGTATTTGGGATTACAATTGTCCAATAAAACAAAAATGTCTTTAGATCTAGTGTTGATTCAAAAATATTACTGAAATACTGTCCCTTGAAAACAAAATGTCTTGGCAGTATTGGAGAATTATAGAATGAAAAACAAATATTTTCGATTTTTTAATTTCATTTAATGTTTTGCATATATCAGAAGATCTTTTGTGCTGATATATGAGGTATCCTGAATAAGAGGTAAGGATCTTCCTGCATTTTTGGTTTTCATCATGTGCTAATGTATTGCAGTGTAAATTTTTTTAAGTGATCTAAACTAAACTAGTTAAAACTAGCTAGCCTTCAATAATGAATACATTTATATTTTTTTAAATACAGCTTGAATTGAAAATGACACAAATAACACATGTAATAGTGGAAAAAGTCACAACCAAGGAACTTCACAATTCACTACTTCTTGAAAATATTTTTCATTATTCATACTATAACTTATTTGTAGATAATAAATTCAACAGATCTGAGAATTTTCCCTAAACTGGAACATCATGAAAATAACCCTTTAAAATATAAATATGAAAAGTCTTGTTAAATAGCATCACATACACTGTGTCTGTTGAAATTAACAATTTTATCAGACATTCATATTTTTGAAATATTTAAAAACTAAGGTGCTGTACAACTATTAAAAACTAGAAAATAAAATTAGTTATGCTGCAGTGATATGATAAACTCATACTACCCAAAATGTATATGCACAGAATATATGTATACATAAATTCAATATATAAATACATAATTAATCAACATATTCTTTTAAATCTAATTAGCAAATTTTAGTAAATTCAATAAAACTCACCATTTTTTATTATACAGATTTATAAATTTGGATACTTGAAATGATCACCAGGTACAAAATATATGACATTTATTATATTAAAAAGTATTCCTGGGCTGGGGTTGCAGCTCAGTGGTAGAACACTTGCCTACCATGTGTGAGGCCCTGGGTTTGATCCTCAGCAACACATAAAGATAAATAAATAAAATAAAGGTATTGTATCCATCTAATGTATGAAAAAAATATTTTTTTAAAAAGGTACTCTTATGTGCCTTAGGAGTTAGTTCTGTTCACAATTCCTTCTTCCAATGTGGGTAGATATAAAATAACTATGACCATGTGACAATAATGAGGGCTCATGGATTAAAAAATATGTAAAATTAAAGTACATGAAAATTGTAGCCAAGGTATGGAAAAGAAATCTATTACATTGAACTGTTGTAATGTTTCTTGCATTGTTAACCAAGTAATGAAAGCAATATTTTGAGTTGGACCATAGTAAGTCAATGAGTCATTGAAATATTTTGATAATTAAAATTCAGACCCCCAAAATAGTCAAGTTAAAAGTGTTTCACTAGTAAATTTTTTTCATAAAAAATTTTAAGGAAAATAAAAATTGTTTCCCTCAAAACAGTATTTCAAACTAGGAATGTCTGTAGTTTCAAGTATTAAAATTGTCTGAATCCAGGAGTTTCAGACCAGCCTGTGCAATATAGCAAGACTCCCATCTTGAAAAAAAAAATCATAAAACTAATAAAGAAATAATAACTGTTTTTTAAGTAAATGAGAAAAATAAGGATAAGTTCCTACATTTTGGAAAAAAAAAACTTGTTTGATGCTAAAAATAACTTAAAGAAAAAATATGTCATCACCATAATTATGCAGAAAAATTATATGACAATACTTAATTATCATTTAAAGTAAACCTCCTCCCTGTCATAATAATTTAGAAAAACTACAGAACACATTGTATCAATAAAATAATAATCATGAAACAATATAACAGTTTTCATAAGATTTAAAATTTGACAAGTATATATGATATTACCAATTTTTGAACTTTGTGAAAAGAGGTTAAAACAGGTAAAGTATTCTGGAAAATATAAGTTACTGACAGAAATATTAGAAAAAAATAGATGTGTCAATATTTGCACATGATATAAGTTTTCTACCACAAGGTCTGTAGGATAAATACTCCACTTGAAAAGTTGAAAAAAAATGCAGAATACAATTTCAACTTAAAAATAATTTCATACAGTAAGAATAAACAGAAATTAAAGTATTAATATTTGAAAATTAATGTGTTAATATGCATAAAAATGTCAAATACTAATAAAGTAAATTTTGAATGTATCAGCAATAAAAAGAACCACATTAGAATTAAATAACTTCTTCAACTACTGACAGGCATATAAAAAAGGAAACAGACACAGTAAAATGGAAGCATAATAAAAATATTATACCCCATTAATATAACATGAAATTATGTAACAGTTTGACTCTATATGTTTAATGTCAATAAATATTCATATGTAATCACCTATTTAAAAAGATATTTTATTTTACATATGCTAACAAAGTGAAATTAAATTCAAAGCTGTATACAGGAGACATATGTAATACAAACTGTATTCAAGATACTAATAAAAATATAATAAGCAATAATATTATAAAAAAGAATAAATTCAGATCCTATATTATTTGTGTTTCAGAGAAAAACACTTTATTATATTAAAAATATGCCATTTAAAATAAAATAATAATTCTATTATTATTTACATAACCAAATAACAGCAACATTTTGAAGAGATGAGAAATAGAAAACCATAAGTTATAGAAAACTTTAAATGTAACTTACCATCTTAAACCTTCCATGAGGAGAAAAACATGCATCATTCCTAAATAATCAAAACTGTTCCTTGTATGGATATATATCACACATTCTATTGATAATAAAGAATATAACCTCTCCATCTTGCATAAACAATTATGACCACTAGTCAAATATTGAGTCAAGACAAAAGATCAATAACCAATGATTATTCAACAGAAATAAAAAAATACTCCTTTAATCTTTTTATAGTGATATGAAACTAAAACTATTATAGAATAGAAATAACAAAAGGGCCATTCTTTAAATTATAAATTTATATAAAATAAAATGGCTTAAAATGTGCATACAATAAAATATAAATTCTAAATGATTCTGATAATCTCACCTATTTGAAGGAGTAAGGCAGAAGGATTGCAAGTTTGAGTATACTATAGGCTACTATTTATAGTGAAGAAATAAGGATAAGAATTTATATTATGTATTTGACTATGTTACAAATAGGATATTTTTAATCCTAAATAATTTAATTAATAAGCACAAACCATCAAAACATATTTTCAACACAGAGAAAATGTATAACCTATAGCAAAGGCAATATAAGAGCACACTAAAAATTGTTATGATGATCTCAGTTATTTGGGGAGAGAGGCTATCAGCTAAAACTCAAAGAAGAATATGAAAGGGGTTGTAATTTAGTGGTAGAGCACCCCTGAAATGAATAAAAGAGAGAGAAGTGGGAATATACTTTATAAAATAGAAAACAAAACAGCAATAGACTAAGCAGATAAAATGGTAGTGTGTATCATTGAAAATATCATTTTAGGGCTGGGGATATGGCTCAAGCGGTAGTGCGCTCGCCTGGTATGCGTGTGGCCGGGGTTCGATCCTCAGCACGACATACAAACAAAGATATTGTGTCTGCTGAAAACTAAAAAATAAATATTAAAATTCTCTCTCCCTCTCTCTCTCTCTCTTTAAAAAAAATCATTTTATTTATTAAATTTATAAATTTCATTATTATATAAAATATCTTTCACACAGAAACACCCTGTTTTGTTTTCTGTTGCCCAAAATATCTATCACATTATAATATAGCTAAGATTTGAAAATAATTTTATATATTAGCACTATTGTTTGTCTTCGAATTTGGCTTACCTTTGGTTTCAATTACTAACAACCACTTGATTTGAAACAGAATAAGTTTAGATCTTAGTAGAACATTAAATGTAAAGGCATTATGAGAAAGAATGCAAGGTGACATTACAGGTTTTAATTTGCTTTTTTTTTTCTTTTTTAAGTAGGAATGGAGAGTTCTGTTCTTGTAGAGTTCCCATAAAGATTTCTCTGAAAAGAAGCACTGTAGTGTTTTTGTGTGGTGTTTGAGTTAATTGATATCTGTGTTTGATTCAGAATAAAGAAGAAAAATAGAATGAAAAGAGACACTCAGATTAATCCCAGTCAACAAAAGATTTGTTTTCTCCGGAAATTTACAAAATGTAACTTACTGCTGCAAGCATAGTTCTTATACAAAAATATTTCCTCTATTACAATAATGAATTCCACTGGAAACTTAACTGCACACTAAGTAATTAGCATAGCAAATGAATCATTAACACATCATGGACACATGTTTATTTTATCTTGAGCACTAAAAATTTAAATAAAACATACTATAATTGACTCAGTATAAATTTCTCATTTCCTACTGTTGGATTTTGGCTTAAATAGTTTGATGTAACATTAGTCATAGATATTGTATTTATAGCATAATCATTAAAATTCAATTTAATTAGAGTTCACTAAATTCCCTAGGAATTTCTGATGTAGAGACTTCAAAAATATTTACCCACTTATCTTTGGGGGAAAAAAAGAAACTTCCTTAAATCTAATCTTTTGAAAAAAAATAATTTATTAATTTTTATTCCATTTTGTTATATATGAAGTAGAATGCATTACAATTCATATTACACATATAGAGCACAATATCTCTGACTATATAAAAAGTACATTCACACCATTTGTGTCTTCATGCATATACTTAAGGTAATGATGTTCATCTCATTCCACCATCTTTTCTACCTCCATCCCCTTTGTTTCCCTTTCAACTCCTTTGCCCTATCTTAAGTAAGTCTAATCCTCCCATGCTCCCCCTTCCAACACCACTATGAATCAGTCTCTTTATATCAGAGAAATCATTCAGCATTTGTTTTTTTTTTAGGATTGGAGAACTTCACATAGCATTATAATCTCCAACTCCATCTATTTACCTGCAAACACCATGATTCCATTGTGTATATGTACCAGTTTCTTTATCCATTAGACTACTGAAGGACATCTAGGTTGCTTCCAAAGTTTATCTATTCTGAATTGTGCTGCTATAAACATTGATGTGGCTCTGTCTCAGTAGTATGCTATTTTTAAGTCCTTTGGGTATAGACTCAGCAGTGGGATAGGTAGGTCAAATGGAAGTCCCATTTCCAGTTTTCCAAGGAATCTCAATACTGCTTTCCAGATTGGCTGCACCAAATTTCAGTCTCACCAGCAATGTATGAGTGTGCCTTTTTTCCCACATCCTCACCAATAATTATTATTGTTTATATTCCTAATAGCTGCCATTCTGACTGGAGTGAAATGAAATCTTAGAGTAGTTTTGATTTGCATTTTTCTAATTGCTAGAGATGTTGAACATTTTTTCATATATTTGTTGATTGTATATTATCTTCTGAGAAGTGTCTGTTCAGTTTCTTGGCCCATTTATTGATTGGGTTATTTCTTTCTTTGTTGTTTAGATTGTTGACTTCTTTATATATTATTGAGATTAGTACTCTATCTAATGTGCATTTGGTAAAAATTTGCTCCCAAAACACAGGCTGTCTATTCAGCTCACTGATTGTTTCTTTTTCTGAGAAGAAGCTTTTTAGTTTGAATCCATCTCATTTATTGATTCTTGATTTTAATTCTTGCACTATAGGAGTCTTATTAAGGAAGTTGGGGCCCAATCAGACATGATGATTTGGGCATTTGTCAATGCCATGGATATTTGTATTTTATTGGAGTACAAATTTTTAAAATAATTTCTAATTATCTTCTGTATTTATGAAGTGTTTGTTTTGATATTTCTATTTTCATCATGTATGTTATTAATTTGAGTTTTCTGTCTCCTTCTCTTTGTTAGCCTGGCTAACTGTCCATTTTATTCATTTTTTTTAACCCAAAGTTTTGTTCTGTCATTTTTTTAATTGTTTCTTTTGTTTCAATTTCATTGATTTCAGCTCTGATTTTGATTATTTCCAGTTTTCTACTGCTTTTGGCATTGATTTGTTCTTCCTTTTCTAGGGCTTTGAGATGTAGTGTAAGGTCATTTATTTGTTGATTTTTACTTCTTTTAAGGAATGAACTCCATACAATGACTATCCTCTTAGAACTGCCTTTATAGTGTTCCAGATACTTTGATATCTTCTATCAGTGTTCTCCATTTATCTCTAGGAATTTGTATTCTCCTCCTTCATGTCTTTTGCAATGCATTATTCATTTAGTAGCACATTATTTAGTCTCCAGTGTAGGAGTAGCTTCTATTTTTCATTTTATTATTGATTTCTATTTTTACTTCATTATAATCTGATAGAATGCAGGATAGTATCTACTTTTTTGCATTTGCTAAGAGTTTTTCTGTGGCATAATATGTGACAAGAAAGTATATTCACTCAATGAAGGATGAAATATTCTACATATGTCAGTTAAGTCTAAGTTATTGATTGTATTATTGAGCTCTATAGTTTCTTTGTTTAGCTTTTGTTTGGAAGATCTATCCAGTGATGAAAGAGGTGTGTTAAAGTCACCCAAAATTATTGTGTTGTGGTCTATTTGACTCTTGAACCTGAGAAGAGTTTGTTTGATGAACATAGATGCTTCATTGTATTTATAATTGTTATGTCTTTTTGGTGTAAGCTTTCTTTGAACAGTATGAAATGCCCTTCTTTACCCCTTTTGATTAACTTTGGATTGAAGTCTACATTATTTGATTTGAGGATGGAACCCCCTGCTTTTTTTCTGCAGTCCATGTGAGTTGTATGATTTTTCCTAACCTTTAACCTTCAGTCTGTGTATGTCTTTTTCTATGAGATTAGTTTCTTGGAGGCAGAATATTGTTGGGTCTATTTTTTTTTTAATCCAGTCTCTTATTTTTTTAAAAATATTTATTTCTTTTAGTTATTGGCGGACACAACATCTTTGTATGTGGTGCTGAGGATCGAACCCGGGCCGCACGCATGCCAGGCGAGCGCGCTACTGTTTGAGCCACATCCCCAGCCCCAAGTCTATGTCTTTTGATTGGTGAGTTAGGCCTTAACATTCAGGATTACTATTGAGACGTGATTTGTATTCCCAGCCAGTTTTGTTTATTTTTTGTTATGTAACTTGACTTGTTCTCTCCTTTAATTAGTTTCTCCTTTACCATACTATCTTCCTCTGCTGATTTTCATTGTTGTTTTTCATTTTATCTTCATGGACTATTTTGCCAAGCATGTTCTGTAATGCAGGTTTTCTAGTTGTAAATTCTTTTAACTTTTGTTTATCATGGAAGTTTTTATTTCATCATCAAGTCTAATGCTTAATTTTGCCGAATGTAAGATTCTTGGTTGTCATTCATTTTCTTTCAGTGTTTGGTATATGTTGTTCCAAGATCTTCTAGCTTTCAGGGTCTGAGTTGAAAAATATGCACATACTTTATTGGTTTACCCTTATATGTAATATGATTCTTTTTTTTCTCATGGCTTTGAATATTCTCTCCTTATTCTGTATGCTAGGCATTTTCATTATAATGTGCCGTGATGTGGATCTGTTGTGATTCTGTATATTTGGTATCCTATAAGCCTCTTGTATTTGGTTTTCCAATTCATTCTTCATGTTTGGGAAAATTTCTGATATTATTTCATTGAATATATTGTTCACTCCTTTGGTGTGAAACTCTATGCTTTCATCTATCCCAATAACTGTTAAATTTGGCCTTTTTATGCTATCCCATATTTCTTGAATGTTCTGCTCATGGTTTCTTACCATCTTCACTGTGTGATATAGATTCTTTATAAGATTACATATATTTTTTTCATTATCTGAAGTCCTGTCTTCCAAGTGGTCTAATCTATTTGTGATACTTTTAATTGAACTTTTAATTTGATTTATTGTTTCTTTCATTTCAATAATGTCTTTTTTTTAGAACCTCTATCTCCCTATTGAAGTAATCTTTTGCTTCTTGTATTTGTTTATATACCTCTTTATCGAAATGATCTTTTGCTACCTGTATTTGCTCTCTTATATTATGCTTTAATTCACAGAACATTTTAGGTATGTACATACTGAACTCCTTCCCTTTCATTCATTCTGCTGTGCTGGCCATGGATTTTAATAATGTCGTATCTTGATTTGTTTGGGGCACTTTCTTCCATTGTCTTTTCATGTTGATTGTGTGTCTTCCCTTCTAGCACTGTGGATACGAGGAGTTACCATTTTTACCCTATAGGCTTATAGTGCCCCTCTAGGGATCCAATATCTGTCATTTGAGGGGAAGGACAATGTTAACATATCCCAATATAAACAATATACAATCTTAAATCAAATAGTTGCTATTAAGACATTTACAATTTGGTCACAATGTACAGAAATTCTCTGATTATCTACAATATAATAAATAGGTTTGCAAAATGGTTTACAGTTTGTTGATGGTGGACAAATAACCAGGGGTCAGATGTAGGATGATAATCTGAGGAGGTAGGAGGTAAGGATATAGAGTTTTTATATCTAGAGGAATCTAAATAAGAAGATTAGGAGCAGGAGAAGAGAGAGGAAATAATTTGTGGTAGACAAGTAAGTGGGAGAAAAGTAGAGTACATAAAACACACATATGTATTAAGAAAAAAAATAAAATATGTTAAAATAGTAAAAATGAGAGAAAAGAAAAAAGAAGAATAAAATAATATACAACACAACTATAATATACTCTTCAGATATCCCAGTCCTCAGTATCCTAATTCATGCAAAGCACTTGGTTTAAAAAATGTTGGAAATGTGAGGGTGGGAGAATATAGAGAGGGAAGAAGTAAAAAAAGAAAAAAAAAAAACTCAAAGGAAAAAACAAGGATTGTTTTGCTTGGAGATCAGTATTTTTCCTGCTTCCCTTCTCATCCAATAAGTGTGGTTGTCTGTTGTTAGCTGGTATCTCCTCCCTCAGGATGGTGAATGTTACCAGGATGAGAGGATTGATCTTGGGTGCAGGGCACCTAGAGGTGTGACATGTCACCTGCCCATCCTGGAAGGGAAACTGCACCTCAAGGATCTCCTTTTGGACCTGCTTGTGTGAGGTGGCAACCTGGTCTTATGCCTTTGTCTCGCCTGTAGACCTCACAGTTCCGGGTCTCTATGTTAGCCTCTAAAGTGTATCTGACTCACCCTGTCCCTTTTTATTTCCTAATAAGGTACCTTTCTCTCTGGATGTCTTGTGTGTTGCCCTTTGGCAGCTGTGCACCTATCTCAGAGAGCTGCTTTGTATTGGGCAATCACTGTCCATGTTAGCAGCTACCAGGGAGAGAAGGAGTTAGAATCAATGGGTACTTGGTCAGCTGGAGTTCCAAACTGGAAATTGCCCCCACTATAAATGGTGATGAATGTTTCCCAAGATGGAGGCTGCTGCTTTCAGCAATGAGGTGTCAGGTAGAGTGGGGGGAGCCAGGCGATGGCATTTGGTTGTGGTTCAGAGATGAGCTCTGTGGCATGCAAGTGTTGTGGCTGTTGGTCATCTTCAGAACCTGTATGATGTCCCCTGGTGCAGGCAGGCTACTGCATGTTGCTACTGCTATCTCAGTTGCTGCAGAGTCCCAAAATGGAATGACTGGGCAAGTCCAACATTGATAGCTGGAGGTCCACACAGGAGTGGCAGCCAGTGTAACTGTGCATGGGTAGTGGCAGGGTGTCCTGTTTGGGAGCAGAGTCTGCCATTTCTGTCTGGTGGGTGGTAAAATTTCTACGTGGGTGCTGATGCTCAGTAGTCCTGCGTGGGTGAGTAGTTTGGAGTCCTACTATGATTCTGGGGCTGAAGCCCTGCACAGGCACATAGCCATGCTTCTTGTGAGGAAGCATCTGTGAGGGTGTCCTCTATCACTTACAGAAAAGCAATATTCTCACTAGTTGAGCCTGAGGTCACAGAGCGACACAGAATGCTGCCTCCCTCTGGTCCACCATTTTGGATTTCAACATATAGTCTTAATAGATAAGATAAGGCTAGTCCCCAGTGACCTACATCCTCCAGCCATCACCTGACTATAGTTACCATCCAGTACTGCATTCAAATTATTAACCCATCTAATACATGAATCTACTGATGAGGTTACAGTTTTTTTTTAATATTTATTTTTTAGTTGTAGTTAAACACAATACCTTTATTTTATTTATTTATTTTTATGTGGTGCTGAGGACCAAACCTAGGGCTTCTCACATGCTAGGCAACCACTCTACTGCTGAGCCACAACCCCAGCCCTACAGAGGTTACAGTTCTTATAACCCAATCTTTTCACTTTCTTACATTGCTGTATTACCTAACACATGAGCCATTTAGGGAACTTTTTAAAAAAAAAATACAAACAATAATAGTAATCAAAAAAAATCTCAGTTCACCAAATAAATTTTTATGTTTAGTACAATATCTTAATAGAAAAATAAAGGCACTGAATCTAGCTGCTAATAACAGGCATCTGAAAATTTAGAAATTTTAATTGCTAACAACTTCATTACTTAAAACCCAAATTTCTTCATTATCTTTGTTTGCTCAAATCTTTAGATTCAATTACATCATTAATTTATATTATTTTAGTTACCATTAAACATTCCAAAGTAAATGTGGACAACCAAAATCATTTGAATGGTGCAGTATAAAGAAAAGCCATTACTCTCTTAATAGCAAAAAGCAAGAGAACATTCATTTGATCATGTCTGAAGTTGAAATTACCTACTCCTTCATATCATAGAATATGAATTCCAAAGTTATAATAGCATCAGTAGAATTTTGCATCTTCATAGGAAAAGTTAGAGGGGCATAAATTAATTATTCAATATCAGCTGACACATGCCAGCCAGTCTCCTTGCTTTGCTACCATAATGGTTATCTAGAGGGAAGCGTAATTCCTTCCTCATCATGCTCACCATATAGGGAGAAGTGAAAACAAGAAATAAATATGTAATATGATTTTACAACAAGGATAAGTTCTCAGTAGGGATAATAAAGAAAGTCAAGGAAAGAATATCCTGAGTAACCAAAGCTCACTTACAATGAGGATATGCCCTAATCCATTCACAAGTTGAAAATATCACAACTCAAGAGTGCATTTAATATTTCTAACCTAACAAACATCAAATTTAGCAAGACTACAGTGCACAGTATTGGTTATTTAACTTTGTGGTCACTGCCTCTGCACATCACATGAGTGTAGCAAACAGCATATCACTAGCTCAGGAAAAGAAAATAATTAAAATTTGATGTACAGTTGCTACTGAGTGTATATAGCATCTGCATCATCATAACATCGAAAAATCATGTCAGACTACTATAAGTCAGGGTTCTTCTATACTCTCAAGGATGGTTATAGTTGAGCAGAGATATAAAAATGGTGAGAAAAGATGTGATAGGGATACCACTGAGGGTAAAATATTTTAGTCAGAAAACTCATAAAATTGGTATTTCTGACATGGATATTCTTAAGCATCTTTAAAAAAGCAAAAAGAGATGAGTGACTATTGGGAAGAGTTAGGTTTATTTCTGAAAGCAAATATAATAGGCAGAAGTAGCACGGAATTTCTCCTCCATTGAAGGAAAAAGAAGAGATAAGACAGTTTGATAACATCTGAACATTCACTCTGCCTGAAACCTTACCTGTTTTCCCAGGAACCTCACCATTGCCATAAAAGTCTTTGCATCCATTTGGAACTGGAAAATCGGCACAAATAGTAGCTCTAAGGGTCATTAGGAAAAGTATGGATTCCTTAGAATATAGACTAAATCATTAGTAAATTCTATTCTCAAAGTGTGGTTTGAAAAAAGAAGATAATTATGTATTGTACACGAATCACTGCAAACTTAGTTAAGGCAAATGGCATTTGAGGTTTAAATATGTAATTTTTCTATACTGTTTTGACAAATGTCTCTGCTAAAGAATTGAGATGAATTGTAGCTTTATGAACTGAAATATTAAATGTATGTAAACCTTCAGACCATAGTTAAATATATCCTATTTTTATTAAGATAATTGGTGTCCTTTAAGTAAAATCTATTTTTTTCTGATACTTCCTGACTTGGTTTTTCAATTTCATAGCATTTGTCTTCAGTGTAATTTATGATCCAGAACACTGGACAGAGGCATAAATGACATGAATTCAAGCACAGGTTGGTTATTAATTTGCTGTATCCTTGCTACAAATCCTCTTTAATTCACTATTTCTTCCTTTATTTTTTGAAAAGGAATAGCAGTTATCTGCCTCCTTACTGAGTTATTTTGAAGAACAGAAGGAATAATGTATGAAAGTGCTCTTTCAAACTTGTAAAGCATTGTTCAAATGGAAGTTATTATGCCACCAACAAAAAAGATGATTTAATACTGGCATTCTGGTATAAAACTAGGAAGCCACTCTGTTAAAGAAATATACTAATATGTCATTCTGCTAGTATAAAATTATTAAATTATCATTTTTCAGAGGAATAAAATGATTTTTATAATAATGTCATACTTTCCAATGTAATTCTGTATTCTGATAGTTTTATTGAATAGATTATCCACATTATTATGCCTGATACTTCATGGCTTTGTGAACAGAGGTATATATTTATATGATTGTCACATTATTTATTTATGTTTATCAGTCATTCTGTACTTAAAATAGACAGACCACAGATCTTTTTATGCCTGTAATGGTTTATTAGATGTGGCGTGTCCCCCAAAAGCTCATGTGTGAGACAATGTGAGAAGGTTTAGAGGAGAAATGATTTGGTTGTGAGAGCCTTAACACAATCAGTGAATTAATCACCTGATGGGATTAATTGGGTTGTAATTGAAGGTGAGGAGGGTGTGGCTGGAGGAGGTAGGGCATTGGGGGCGTGCCTTTGGGGTATATATTTTTATATGGCAAGTGGAAATCTCCCCCGCCCCCCTTTCTTGGCTTTCTGATCATCATGTGAGTTGCTTCCCTCTGCCACACTCTTTTACAATGTTGTTCTGCTTAATTTCAAGCTCTGAGGAATGGAGCCAGGCTTCTATGGACTCATTACTTCTGAAACCTAACACTTCTTATGTGTTAGATAATACAAATAAACTCTTCCTTCTCTACAATTGTTCTTGTTGGGTCTTTTAGTCACAGCAGCAAAAAAAAAAAAAAAAAAAAAAACTGATTAAAACAATGCCATTCAGAAAACTCTATTAATAGCTATTTGGAATAAATTCATGAATATATCAAAGCAGATGAATTTACTAATTTCAGGCCAACCCCAAAATTAAGGGATAGCAGTCAGCAGTGGTTGTTACTTACAGAAGTTGCAATAATAAATCAATAATTAAAATCTAATTAAACTCACTTAAACAGCACATATCTGTTTATTAGTAAGAATGTGCTATTAAAATAATTATTTTGATTTGGGATGTATTTTTTTCTATTATGAAAGATTTACCCATATTGTACTTATAAATACATATAGCACATTTTTCTAGATATATAATTTCATAAATAAATGAATCTTCAAAAGATTAACTGTTCTGATTGTTGTAGTAGAAACTGGAGTTTGAGTTTCTCCTACTTAAAATGTGGGAAATGTTTGAGATCTGACCTTCATAGAAAAATATGTGTTTGTTTCTATAATTATTGGAAAAACTTCCTTTCTCTACTTGAAAGAAGATAGAGGCTAATGACATAATTTTACTTTCACATTAGAGATACAGGAAATTGAAAAAGAAACTTTCCTGCACCTATCTTTGAAAGTGATTCATATTTTAAGTGCATTCATGATGAGGATAATATTATCTGTGGAATAGTTTTATTTGAAAAAACTTTCAATAGTGTATCTTAGGGTCAATGTTTTAGAAAGTATTATCTATTTTGAAAATTAGCTTGGGAATGTTCCAACTTAAGAAAATCACTAAGTGGTTTGCATATTGCAGACCACATTCTTCCTTTTCTATGTGACCCAACTATTGACCTTAAGCATTGGTAAATGAACAAATAAATAATAGTAAAAGCTCATCCCTTATTTGACCTTTTATGCTATTTTCCATTTCAGACCAGAGTTTCTCTCTTTCATGTTCTGTTTAGTCATAAGAAAGCTTTTTGATTCAACATAAAAATGTAAGAAAGTATTGTTTTCATTACTTGGACAAAGTCATTTTAAAACTTTCGGATATATATATATATATATATATATATATATATATATATATATCTGTAAAACTAAGACTTAGCTATTAGTTTATGTATGATTGATTCATGAAGGTATTTATCTTGCTCAATATGATGTTTATCTTGCTGAATATCACCACTTCTTAAAATCATTTAATAGTTACTCTCCAAAAGAGTTTGTTAAAAATTCTGATGTATTTTAAAGTACTTCATGTAAATATAAAGAAAGCAATTACTATGATCTGAATAAAAACTAAAAGAAAATTTATTGCTGGGCACGTTTAAATATACATATCCTTAAAACCACTATTAGAGAGATATTTCCTATTTTACATTTTACTTTCATAAAAGGTAGACTATGGGACTCAGGAACGTTAAGTAGAAAGTCTAAATCTTTAAAGCATTACTTAAAATATGCTCCAATAAACTGTCAATTTTGCAGGGGGAATGGATTCTAACTTAAACACAGTTACATTGCACAATACCTCATTTTACTTTCAACATCAGAAAGTGTGGAGAAGTCTATGCATCACTGGTAGCTATCTTATCAGTTCCACTGGAGGGCTTGCAGTAGTGGATGCACTGGTGATTTTTTACTATACTTAACCCATGTCTTCTGTGTAATTTTGTTCATAAGGGAGACTCTGCTTGCTTTCATGTTTAATATATTCAAAATTCCAGATAGTCACTTACAATCTTAATTTTCCTTTAACATGTGCCTTGGCATAGACCATCATCATATTTGCTTTAAGATACAAGTAATTTTATCACAATATATATTTGAAAACATAATAATCCTATGCAATTTATATGCCCAAATCACCCCAGGACTTTAGTAGTTACTTGTTATAGAAGTTTGAATTCCTACCTTTCAACTATGCCATACACTAAAACTAAACAATATAAGAGATTTCACTAAATGATATTATTGTTCAATTTTCAGGAGATATTTTAAAGATTTTTTATTATTATTGATCATCTTAATAAATAATAACAATGTATAACATTCCACCAAAAGTACACAAATACTATTGCGCTCAAAATTCATAATTTTATGAACAGATATAGGTCATCCAATATGGGGATATATTAGTATAAGTTATTTATTTAAAATAAACTTTAAATTATAAAAAAAACAACTATTGAATTTTCTAAATTAGATAGAAATGATTACATTTATAAACATGTGTAATTTAATAGAGAAGGAGTATTAAGACTTCTATATTGCAGCAATTATCTTGGATAATATGTTGGAGAGTTAATGTTAACATTTTAAGGAAAATTTCCTTATTCTTTTCCACACACACAGGAAAATAATATACATATATATTTCTAGTCAATAAGTTACTGACCATACACAGGAGTGTAAAAATCAAATGAAAAGATACATGTATGTAGTCAGAGGAAAAGTTACATGTGCATAATCAATGGAAAAGGACCATGACTTATAATTTCAGGTATCAGGAAGTCAGATGACAGGAATTTTTAGCAACTGTAATTCTCAGCTTGATTTTTGTTTTTTTGCAGAGCTAAAAACTACTGATTATGTGGCAAATTGCACACCCAGAAAGAATAAAAAGATTTACTTAGAATTTTATATACACAGCTTTCCGAGGTATTTCTCTCTACTTGAAGTTGGAAATACTATCATGAAGATTCTGAAGGTTCAATAATAATCATTGGAATGCTACTTAATTCAGGATAAAATAGATTATAAATTAATAATAAATTGAGTATATTTTAATGTATTAAAATTTGTACAATTTTGTATGAACTATTGACATAAAAGATTTAGTAACATTTATTGAGTGAATGCAGATATAAAGATCACCTTATAGAAAATAAAGGTCTTTGCATGATGTTTTGAATAAAGTAAAGCACACAATAATATTCAGGTAATATCTCACCCCATTTTACAACTGTTGCAAATAGTCACTGTTTCATCAGAATGGCCTCGGTTCCAGTCTATGGGTCCATCTTCCACCATGTAATGCTTATATTTTGATTCTAATGGCCTGTGTCTGAGCTCTTCTTCAGACGATTACCTTTGTGCTACAGGAACTCTTCTTGTTATAGTGCTGGGAATTTATATCTCCCTGGTGATATAGCCAATGACTGATTGGTGCAGAGAGTAAGAAAGCCCAGCTTTATTTTCTTCAAATGACACTAGTTTTGAGGTTCAATCCAGATTTCCCATGTGATCAATTTGAGGTTAGGTCTTTGACTTCAAATATGCCCTTACTTGACTTTTTTTCCTTCTCTATTTTGATTACTCAAAAGATTTTCCCCTGGGACCTTTCCTTAATTAATCACCTGCCCTAAAAATTTGATCTGAGAAACTGCTCCTGGACAACCTAACCTAAAATAATAACTAAAGAAAGTACACACAGGTAGCCTAACTAATTGACCACGGTCATGCATTAATGAGCAGTGAAGACAGGTCAAGATTCTTCATTGTAGAGTCTGTGTTCTTCACCATTTTATTAACAATTGATGTTATATTATAACATTTTAACATAAATACATGAGAAATAATAAATTAGAAACAAATGATGAAAATAAACAATCTCCCAAGAAGCAAAATATATTGCTTGCAATATGAATAAAAATGGTCTATATTAATGTAAACAATGATTAGCTCACTTGACACCAGATCAATTATACTCATCACTGTTTCTTTAAGAAGATGTTTTGAAATTGTATTTGTGCATACACAGTCAGTCTTCTTTTTTTCTTTGATCTTTCTACCTTTACCTACAACAATTCAAGTTTGCTAGGCTTTATTTCCCTGTCTTCTTTTCATATATTCTTGATGTCCTAAAACCTCATAACATGGTTGCCACTCTTTCCTTACATATGCTACTGACACAAGGGCAGGGGTCTACAGGGAATCCAGGTCCACGTTTTTGGCATCCTGAACAAAGAATTGATTGAGATGTGAGACGCTGGCAGGCAAAGCTGAGGTTTATTGAAAATGAAAGTAAATATTCTGGAAGAGAAGAGTGAGCTGAGCTGCAAAGTAGCTCAAGTTCTGGTCTACTCAGCAGAGCTTGCTTTTATTGGGCTGTGGTAATTTTCTTTCTTCTCCCCTTGATGGATCTGGGTTTTATTGGCACTGTGATGGACAACTGAATTTGACACAATTTTTTCTCTGATACCCATGCTCAAGTCTCCCTCCCCAGCAGCTTGCTATATACAGAAAGTGCACAGAAGAGGAAAAACTGCAATGCTAATGATATGTTAACTGACAATAAGTTAACTTTAGGTCAGTCCTTTTGGCTATCACAAGTGCACAAGATCATGATTTTTTTCCTTCATGGTCTTGGATTCCCCTTGTAGTATTCTAGCTTTCTCACTTTAACTACAAAATTTTCATTTCCCTTCATAGGTAGGTCTTCAGGGTAATGTGTTGGGTGGGACTGAGGACACTACGTGTAGTTAAGAGCCCTGAAGTGTGGTCTTTTTCTACTCCACTTACATTCCTTATCTGCTAACACATGGATAGTTTAATATATTTGGTATTCATTTTCTTGTTATTGTTTGTATAAATTAAAACACATTTTAACTACATGAGGAAATGTCAATAATATGTTAACTTTATAACTTTAATAATATGTTTATTTAAAACATGGTATGTGTGTGTGCATATATGCATGTGTGATTATTAGCAGATTCATTGACGAACTATGTTATGGCTTGTGGATAAAATCTTGTTTGCCACGTACTTTTATGCGACAAATGACCAAAGGTACTTTTAAAAAAAATGTCTGGAAAATAATTATAGAAATAATTAAAATAAAGTGGGCGCAGTGGCATATGCCTATTATCCCACTGACTCGGGAGGCTGAGGCAGGCTAATTGTGAGTTCAAAGCTAGTCTCTACAACTTAGCAAGGTCCTAAGCAATTCAGCAAGATCATGTCTCTTAAAAAAAAAAAATAGAAGCTGAATATCCTGATTGAGATTATTGAGATTGTTTTAGTTTAGGTCTGTTTTCTGTTACTATAACAAAACACCTGAGGCTGAGTAAATTGAAAAAATTTATTCAGTCTAAATTTCGGAGTGTTTTCGATATTGAGAAGTCACTGGGGATGTTGCTCAGTGGTTATGCAGCCCTGGGTTTAATCACTAGTACCCACCCCCCCCCCCCATTTTTTTTTTTTAAAGAAGTAAAAGTAAATAAAATATTGTGACAATAAAAATTAAAGGAAGTTAACATTTCTGAGTACAGAATGTTACTGGAACATAGTAACATTTATTTACATATGGCTGTTTTAGGCCAATAATGATAGAATAAACACCCTGGTGTGATTAAGTTATATTTTGACAACATTTCAACATGTTTTAATTTTAGCATTTGTTTTTTTATTACCCAGGTATATACACCATGTCAAAATAACAGAGATAAAACAGTGGGTTTCAAATACTTCTAAGCACAGAGAAAGCTGAGTTATTTTGTCTTAAAATTTATTATTCCCAAATAATTGTAAAGCAACAATCATAAAAAATAGAAAATTTATAAAGGAACATTTCATTGTATCAGAATTTCTTCATGGAAATTAAACAAATAATACTGAAAATGAGATTGGAACCCAAGTAAGTTTCTAAAGGGCTCATTTTTGTTAAGGGAGAGAAGTTGCTTTGCTGGAAAAAAAAAGACATATTTGAACAAATTCACAGAACTTTTTGAAAATGAAAGTTGCTTATAGTTTGTGGCTGTTCATTATATTATTCTTGAATAGATACTCAAGAGTTCATTAGATGACATTTGGTTGTAATGGACAGAATAAAAAACAAAACAAAACAAACTCATTTAAAAATATTAATCTGTGGAAGAACTGAATGTCTAGGACACTAGGAGCAACATTAATTTTCACTTAAATAAAAACTTCAAGAGGTTTGACTTGATTCTGAATGAGTTCATACATTCTACTAATACTGAAACTAGTTTGCTTTTTTGAAGATTCAATGCCAAGTTTGAAGTAATAAAAGAGTAAGCCTCTATACAAAATATTCTACATGGAACAACTACAAGTGAAAATAATCTTTTTAAAAATTGAGAAAGCAGTAATGAACTATAACTTAAAAGTGTAATATTCTAAATTGTTATAGGTGACTGTGTGGAAAAGGAAAAAAAAGATATGTTTGAACAAGTTCACAAAACTTTTTGAAATTGTAAGTTGCTTGAAGCCTATGGCTTTTCATCACATTATTTTTGAACAGTTACTTTGTGGTAAAACATTTAAATCTATCATGTAATTTGAGCCAGTAGTGCCTATGGTGAGCTTTTGTTGCTCTTATTAAATTTAATTCTGCAAATTTTAATGAAAATAGAAGCTGAATATCCTGATTGAGATTGTTTTAGTTTAGGTCTGTTTCACCTGGTCTGTTTTCTGTTATTATCACAAAACACCTGAGGCTGGGTAAATTGAAAAGTTTTATTTAGTCTACATTTCCAAGTGTTTTAGAGATTGGGAGTCACATCTGGTGATTACCTTCTTACTGATGAGGATTTACAGAGTAAAGATGTGGCACAAAGCATCACATGATGAGATGGAATGTCCTTATTCAGGTCTGTCTTCCTTTTCCTATAAAGCCACAGTCCCATTTCATTGCCAACTCGCCTTTTGGATCCCATTTAATCTAATTTAATTTACTCCCAAAGGTCCCATCTTGAAATAAATACCATAGTCAGATTATATTTCAATACTCTTAATTCACAATGGGTTTGAAATTTCAGTATGAATATTGTGGAACATTCAAACAATAGCAAATAGTAAAGGGAAAGATTTTTTTTTTTCTTTCTGAAAGACGCCGCCTTATTGGTGAATACTAAATAGCTTTGGAAATTAGCTTTTGCTGCAATCCCAATAATATGTCCTAATGGATTCATACTGAAATTACAAACCAAAATAGCACTTATCTGTGAAACTTATGCTGTAGTAATATTTGAACAATTTTTATTTCCAGAATCATAGATAATGACACACTGCTTTATATTTTGTCAATTTTAAAACCACTTTGACTATGCTGTAACATTAAAACTAAAAATCAAATCCCTAAACCTCCAACCAGATTTGAAGTGGATTGATTTTGTGAACTCACTACAGTTCTAACAGATTTTTTTTTACCTCAATATATGTCCAAAGGAAATATTCACACTCCAAAATTTATTTAACTATGTTATTAAGGAATTTCTATTTAATCTTCAATAGATGAGGATTTTTTAGTATTAAGATGTGATTATTCTTTAGTATTAAGATTTAATATCAAGATATCAACAGAAAACTAATAGCATTCAACAAATATCATAAAGCAAATAATAGGCCTTTGGAGTGATAGCTTTATTTGGAAGTATATGTCTACAAAAAGACATTTTTAAAATGAAATAAGCAAAATTCCATTACACTTTAGACTTAATTTAATGCAATTAACCTTGATAATAGAAAATATTTTCAAATTCTAAATAAGTGAACATTTGTTATCCCTAAAAATCTATTACTTTTATTAGTATACCTGCATTGTTTAAAAAAATAATTTCCCCAAAATATAACAGTAATTTTTTTTGCAAATATGTTTTAACATTCTTCCTTTGGGGTGGGGGGCAGATACCAGGGATTGAAATCAGGGGCAGTCAACCACTGAGCCACATCCCCAGCCCTATTTTGTATTTTTTTTTTTTTACAGACAGGGTCTCACTGCGTTGTTTAGTTCCTGGTTTTTGCTGAGGCTGTCTTTGAATTCATGGTCCTCCTGCCTCAGCCTCCCAAACCACAAGGATTAAAATCATGTACCACAGCACCCAACCTGTTTTAATGTTTAAATGTAAATATAAATATATATTATCTTCAACATTGTCTTTGACCTAAAAAGCCTAAAATATTTATTGTTACATTTAAAAAACATATTTGTAAATGATAACATTTCATTGAAGAAGAATATTTTATTCAAAATATCCCAAAATGTAACATGGTTATAATAGCAGTCACTATTTTATATTATTGGCTAAGCCATTGCACAGCTTTCTGTTAAATGTGATAAAAGCATTTCTGGTTTTAATTCTATTCCAAAATAAAAATTCTGAAATTCACACCTACATTTTAAAAATATTATGTCAATATTAACAAAATAGTAAGAAAAATCACCAAGGCTATAATATTGCTGGTTGGCATTTAGCCATTTCATTAAATTCTTTCTTAAATTCTTGACAAAACTACATTTAAAAAAAATTGACATAGTAGCCTAGCTGTTCTGAAATTGATTACTGCCATCTTTTGCTTATCTTTTTTTTTATTCTCCACTGCCTTTCATGTTTTCTTTCTGTATAATACTTTTTTTCTTGTTCCTTTCCCTTGCCGGATATTACCCATACTCTTCTCATTACCAACATTTCACCTCCTCACAAAAATTTATTTAGAAATAAAGTCTATTCAATTGATAATTGACCTATATGTATCATCATTACATTGATGTAGGCATTGTGTATTAAGTTGCACTAATGTATCTTAACTTTGTGTTTTGAATTCCCTAAAATTCTTTAAATCTAATTTATCAATACAAACACATATATTCCCATAACAAAACAAACACACCAACAAAACAAAAAGACCTTATACATCCTTATGAATTATATTTGACAATCATAAATTATCTATAGCTATATTGTCACACAATTATTAGCTATATTGTCACACAATTTTATTTTCTCTTTTTATTTTTGGTACTTACTTTATTCACTTCCTGTCAAACACCTGGACGTTATAATCTTCATACTACTTATTTTGTTAGCTTAGCCACAGGATCAAACACAGTACCTGTATGAGTATGGTGGCGGGGTGGGGGGTGCTGAATCAGTAGAAATAATGAGGGATAGATATTTCGAGTTCATGCTTGATTGTATCCTTTTTGAGCAAAATCAAAAACTGATGAAACTTATATTACGTTAAAGTAAAAAAGCAGTGTAAAAACCAATATAAAAGCCTACTTTAATTTTTAGTTGCAATGTATTTACAATTAATTGATATTTGGTTACTTGTATAATCACTGACTACCCCTTTATATAAATGTTTTGTAAGATTTTCAATTCTTGCACAAGTCAAGATAGTCATCTGCCTGCTCTAAGGAAAATATTTTGCAAACCTAAAATCCTAAGAAATATAGGTTTTACTTATATTGGTGAAGTGTATGCAAATGTAAATTTGTGTTACATTTTTAAATGTTTATCAATTTACTTTGCCTTTCAGAAATATTGGAAATGTTTAAACTAAAAAAAAAAAAGTGATAACAAATTTGTTAGACAGTTTTTAATCCCTAGGACAAATGCTTGAAAAAAAAAAACAACTTAGAGGAGGAAAGATTGATCTTGACTCACAGTTTCAAGGATTTCAGTCCATGGTTGGCTATTTACACTGCTTTAGGACTGAGGTGAGGCAAAACATCCTGAATGAAAGCTGTAGCTTTCATTATTCAGCTGTACCAGTCAGTAGCTACTGGTAGATGATGGAAACTATAGGCAGGTGGTGATGGATGAATGAAGTAGGTCACTGAGGGCATGCCCTCATCCATCTCTCCTCAATCATCTCTCCATCTCTCTCTGAATCCTGGCTACCAGGAGCACTGATGAAGTCAGAACACTCATAATCCAGTTACTTCCAAAAAGCTCCAATTTTAAACACTGCTATTCTAAGGACTAATCCATCAACATGTAAGTCATTGGAACATATTTTGTGTCCAGACCATAAGAAAAACAAAAACAGAATTTAAAACCAATATAACTTTCATTAGCTATTCTTTTGTTTCAAGGTTAGGCAAAAATAAGTTTTGAATAAACAAAACAAAATTGATGCCATTTATCATTACCTGGGAAAATTCAAAGTTTTCAAAAATTCACTTACAAATCTTCTCTCACATTAGTACTTGAACCCAAAATGGGTAATAATGTTTGTGAAAATAAAGTTTGTATATTATATTAATTAATAGCAAGTTTACTTTGAATGAAAGTCAATTCAAATACAACTTGTATAATTTTATTTAAAACAAGAATATAATTTAGTAGACAAAAATGTGTATACGTACATACATTTATCATGAATCTCATAAATAAATATAACATTAATATGTCAAATCATATTGCCATATTAAACAGGCTATTTAAGATTAGAAATAAGCTTTACTTAGCCACTTCATTTGAGTGGAGAAAAGTCACCAAATGTTTGAAAATATTAACAAAAGGAATAACATGAAAAATCATTTTTTGCTAGTATATTTTTCATATATTGTAATATTGAAAAATACCTGGATATATCACCAAATGAGCTGCTTTTCAAAGCCAAAAAATCGTAAGATCCAACATTCCAAAGTAAAAATAGTAAGCAAAAAAAAAAATTTTACTATGCACTTATTCGTGGACTTCCTATACTTATTCCTGTTGTGAATAGTGCATTTTATTAACATTTGTAAATCTCCTTTCCTTAAAAAAATTACATTTATATTCATGTAGATGACTTATAAATAAAACATAATCATCCTCTTCTTAAATCACCTTGGCCACAGTAAAGGATCTTAATTCTTTGCCTCTTGCTTGAGGTTTAGAGCGTTGGTGTCTTTTTCTATAAACTACATTTGAGTGGTCACACAATTAGCACACTGATTATTTCTCTACCAAGAAATAATACTTAATTATTAATCATACTTAATCCTTGAATTAATCCATTATGATTATGTGCTATTGAACCAAGATACTGCCTAAATAAATTAATATGCCATGCATTCCATATTAATTTATCTAATTATACAAAATTATGTTCAATTACAAGGAAGAGGTATTACATACATTCAGACAATATTTACCAGGCTATTTTATGTTTTCAATACAATAGACAAAATATATTTTGTATTTGAAGTATAGAGTTATCATTATAGTTAAAATATACTACTATTCAGGTATTTAATGATATAAATAACAATTGAATAGTTTTTATTATCCCAAAGCCTTATTTAATATATTTAAGAAATTTAACAAAATTCAGCTTACATCATAAAAACAATAAAGGCAGTTTCCTGGGCATTATTACTTTATTTTCATTTGCAAAATAAAATATATAAAATCAATATTGCAGCCTACTTAAAAACATTTCAATTAACACAAGTAATATCCTGAATCTCTACATATGTATAGGCATTCCTACTACAAATATGTATATATATATATATATATATATATATATATATATATATATATAACTTTATAAAATAAAATGTCTGGAAAACTCATTAGAAATATTAAAAAATGATTTTTCTGGAATTTTTTTTAATATTTTGCTACATGGATAAAATACATTGATAGAAGTAAAATTGTTTTTTCTTGTTAATTTTACAACCTTTCTCTATTAGATTATGTGCCCTTTGTCAACAGCTCTCACAAACAAACTATTTTTGTCCCTAGCAAAGGCAGATTTATTAAATAGCTTTTGTAAAGGTTGTCTGTTGTTATACTGGGAATAGATATCTATTTGTAATCCCAAAGCTAAGCAATAACATTAATTCTAAACTAAAGGTTGAAACCATAAATTTTACAATATCCCCTACAGGAAGATGAACTTTGAAATCAACAAAATGAAAACAGTAATACTATTTTATGACTTTTTTATTTTATTATTGAAACATGCTAAGGTAGTATGTGTCTTTTATAGATAAATATGTTTGGCTTGTCATATTTCTTTATAGTCTAAACTATAATCTTTATTACAAAGACAGAGCCCCTGATTTTGATACAAACACTACAAAATATAAGTTTCAGAATTCCTCAAATTATTGCATCATTCTTTGACATATTGATATAAACTATTTTTCAAAAGTTTTAAATTTAAGTACACCTTTGATGCAAGTTAGAGTTTTAAAAATTATATAATATGTAAATATTAATTAATTTATGCTCATTGCTATAATCTGGCCTAACAGGATTGTCTTAATTTTTAGGCTCTCCATAATGTTCACATACTGAGAATCATTTCCATAAGTCAGAAGGAAACGTTTTTATAAGCTCTGTTACTACTACTACTTTTTGACTTATGCCAATCTCCCATTGTTGACATAGGCTGTTTTTGAATGTGACATATGCCAGGTAACTACAATATTCCATGTAGAAATCTCACATTTTCTTCTGTCTTACTACCGTGTGGCCTTGCATTTTTCAAAGATTGAATGCAGAGTATTTTTGGAATTTTCACTCTAAAATATGCTGAATAGTTAGAGTGCTATAATTTCAACTCTTGCATACATATAATGTATTCAGATAACTGTTTATCTATTTCAAACACAATTGATATATTATTTTAATATTTCTGCTTTCTATTTTGAAATATGTAGCTGAAGATTCTTTGCCATTAAACCTGTCAAGAAATGAGGTCTCTGTCCTCTCTCCTTACTCATGGTTGTTTTCACCAATAGTGTAAAATTGGAAGTAGAACATTTTGATTTCTGAGATAGAATAATGACTATGGGCTGAACGTGCTGAATCAAGTGTGAGGTAAGAGTAATGGGAGAACATGGGACTTGGAAGTGATACATTTTGATTTTTGAGATAGGGTAATGAGAGGACATACGACTTTTGTCTTGTTCACTTTAATGTTTAAGACATAGTACAAGAAGTCAAGCTACTCAGAAGCTTCCAAGATAGAAAGAATTACGCCTAAGCCATATGAATGTACAAGAAACCATATATGGCCGTTCTAGATGACATTTCCATATGAGATCAAGCTTTTATTTTTCATTGCAGCTCAGGTTCCATATGAAAGAAGAAATGTTCACATGATTTTGCACTCAGTCATTGGTTATGCCTGACCATCAAAGTCTAGCCCAAAGAGGAGGACAAATAATTCCCATTCAATTTCTGACCAATAGATTCTGTAACAACTGTTAAAAAATAGTTCATTATTTTTGCTCATATAAATACCTGATAATTAAAGTATTTTCATTCTTTGCATATTACTTGGGTACCCATCTGGTAAATAATAATTAAAATATGAATACAGAGGTAAGTATACATATTGCTTTTCAACCTTAAACTGATATGCACAAATTACATAACTGTAGTTCTAGAGCAAATTATATGTGTTCTTATCTTTGGTGTAAAAATAGAGGTTCAGATGACAGAGATGGTAAAACGATGGTAGTATTTGAAAATACTAAGTTAAGAAATACTGGATGTGTTTATTAAGCAAGAAAAGAAAATTTACAATATCTTTTGACATTGCAGGACTAACTTACAGTAAGGGCAGAGGTGAAGCGTATATAAGTAATGTAAGTTTAGACCTTCTTATACTCTTTCAAAAAATAAAGATTATCTAAAATTGATAAGCCAATAAATAGAACTATTTTTGTTTTACTAATAGAAAAATTTACCTTCAAATTATGAATTATTTCATATCAAATTAGTGGAAAGAGACCTTGAGAAAAAAAATCTAGCCAATGACAAGGCAAAGGACTTATTTTTGTTGTCAGTTTTTCTTTATAATTTTTGGAATTTTAATCACTTGCAACTATATTCATCTTAATTAATAATCAAATCAAATATATTGGATTTATCAAATAGCATTATTGTTAAAAGAAATAAAAAGAGAACTAACAAAAAAGTTTAGTAAAATAAATTCAAAATAAAAAAGAAAGAATAGTTTCTTGTATGGTTTATCAATAAAACAATTTTTAAATAACAAGTTATAAAAAATTAAATCTATGTGTCAAATATCAATAGTCAGTTTCCATATATTAGGAAGAGTGATTAGTAATGTGATTTTCCTCTCAGTTTCTGTTTTCTGCATTAAGTAGGTATATATTGTTACAAAAGAAAATGAAGACAGAGAGAATATGGCAGATTAGAGAAAGGAAGTACTTCCCATAGTTCCTCAGCACCAGACTTACAAACGAGACTGCTTCATAGAGAGGTGAGTAACTAAGGAATGTCACTGAAACTTAATACTGAACTGTAAAAACAAAATTCATAGAGCCACAGAATTTTGGTAACTTGAACATAAGAAATAATTAATGCCCTATAGGAGCGGGGATGGGAATAGGAAAGAGTAGAATGATTCAGACATAAATTTCCTATGCTCATATATGAATATATGACCAGTGTAACTCCACATCATGTTCAACCACAAGAATGGGATCAAAATTGTAAAGGGTTGCACCCCATGTATAATATGTCAAAATATATCCCAATGTATTGAATATCTAAAAACAGCAAATTTAAAAAAATTCCTTAGAGACACACTAGCTTTGTCCTCAGTGGTCATGGTGGTGGGGGACAGCTAAGCAGGTGGGGAGTACAAAGAAGACTTGTCTGGTAGTTAAAAAAAAAAAAAAATAAATAAATAAATAAATGGAAGAAAGGAAGGAAGGGAGGAAGGGAAGGAGGGAGGGAGGGAGGGAGGAAGGAAGGAAGGAAGGAAAGAAAAGAGGTGAAAGCATTTTGTCGGTATGCAAGGTGTTCCATGCTCAACACTGAGGGTGTCCTGTGGGTTCAGAATATGTTGGCAGGTGAGGAAAACATTTCAGGTGAACAGAGACAGGGGACTGGAAACTCATAAAGAAAGCTACCAGTAGCTTACTAAAAAATTCCCAAAGGGAGCCTGAAACAGAGACATTGAAACAGGCACAAAGAATAAATTTTCAGAACTCAAATTTTTTGTGTATTATTTTTAAAATTTATCTTTATGACACTGAACAGATGATTCTTGATTTATTATTGAGGTATGTCCCAATAAATACACTGCAAGTTGAAAATTCATTTAATATACCTAACCTATCAAATAATTTACTTTAGCCTAGTCTACCTAAATTGCTCTCAGAATGCTAACATTTGCCTACAGAAAAGTCATCTAACAGCCTATTTTGTAATGAAATGTTGAGTATCTCACACACATAAAAAAGTGTTTTGTAGCACAATGGATTATGAAACCACAAATGCAATACTCAAAAGAAGGTAGCAAAACAGCACATTGTAGAGTATCCATTGTTTACCTTCAAGACTCACAAAGCCACCTGGGAGCTGGGACCCCTGGATGGCCATCCAGCATCTTTGATAGCATCATATCACATATATGTATCACAAGCCCAGGAAAAGATCAAAACTGAAAGTTCAAATTATATTTTCTACTAAATACATATCACTTTTGAGTATCATAAATTTGGAAATTTATACATTGAACCATTATTGGGTACAATCTGGATGTTTGTGGCTTTCATTCTTTTACAATACTTGTAATTTTCTTCTCCCATCAATCAAAGATAGGTACTCTTTACCCATGAACTTATGCACAGACAGGGCAGTCACCTGTGTTTTACTTTATTTATTTGTTATTGAAAAGCTCCTCAAGCTTTCCTAATGTTCAAACGAGGTCTCTTAAGGCCAATCCACTTTATTCACATTATTATTCATATGCATAGGGAATTTTAACATATTCTTTTGCTACTGTTTATTTGGTATTTCAAAGAATTTTAAATAATCTCATACTAAATTGTCACACATTTGAGATGATAAATGATATTGGTTCACTAGAAAAGGGGAATTTTTCTTTCTAGTATTGATATTTATGAAAGTTTTTAAAAATCTTCTCCTTTTTCTCCTCCTCTATTTACTAATCCTTTTTCTTTTCCTTTTTCTTCTTCATTGGAAATGGAGATTGAAGAGATGATGAGCTTCTTCAATGTGGACTTCCAGATGTTAAAAAGAAAAAGAAATAGAACACAGTGATGTCTGTAAAAAAGAAAAGATACTCAACTAGGATATGTTACATGTTTTGGTTTGGTTTTACTTGTTTTTTAAGATACCTTGTTCTATAGCTGGATTCCATCTTTAAAAATGAAGAAGAATCTGTACTTATTGTATAAATACAAAAAAAAAACAATGAAGTTAAAACACTAACACTAGAAGATTTTCAAGTAGGCAAATGGGAATTGCTCAAGTTATGTAGGAATTCACAAGTTATAATCAATATTCCCAACACTAATTAGTATAAAAGCATATGTGATTTTTCTGATCAGATTTTCACCTATTATTTTTGCTACTGGTTATTCTGTATTTCAAAGAATTTTAAAATACCTTTAAAAAGAAATGTGATATAAAATTGCCTTAAAATAAATGTTTGTATGAATCATCAAAACCTGTAACAATTGCGTACTATCTAATATACTTCTTTCAGGTGCTGCCTATAAAATGATTGCAATAATTATGGTTTCAAAATATATTTTAGAATGTATTTTATGCACAGAATTTTAAAATAATATATAAATTGATATTTTTGGCATGCCTTTCCTTATCACTGTTTAGCAAATGTATTTCAAAGGTCATGAGACCAATTCTGCTACTGGTATACTAAATACATTTCTCAACTTGGAAAATAATATGACAGTACAGAAAACTTTATTTTGTTTTTATATTTATGAATAACAAGGTCCAGATTATTTTGAAATTCTGTGTGATGTCATTAAATTTACCTTGTTTTTAAGTATATGTAACTCATTCATAAAATTCACATTTTTCAAGTTGCTCACACTGTGATTCAAGAATTTCATTTTAATGTATTCATATCGTTAAAAGCAGGATTTAAAATCAAATTCCATGTATTTAACTACCTAATTTTTGGGACACTAATACTGAGACATGCTACTTTGTTGAAATGGTCTACTTTTAGTTATATTCAAAATTAGCATTTTTATAATACTCATAAATTAGTTTCAATGGACTGTCAATCCTGCCTCTGGGGCACATTGTAGAGAAGTAGGATTCTATACATGTAATACAATAACTTATTTAAATGGGGTCTTCAGATATTTGCTTCCAGTTGTTCACAGGGAATATAGGAAAATGAAACTGAAAGGTTAGCTGTACCTAAAGAAGGAACAAAATATTTTCCTTGTATCTATCATAATTTGTCTCATTACGACCATAAGTAAGTCATGAACTTTTAGGCTTATGGGATTTCAGAGTCAAGAAATATGAAATATTTGGCATAACCAATGATAATTTATAAATGTATACTTTTATATCATTATAGGTTTATTCTTCAAATTAGATTGATATACTACATACAAACTTAAAACTTAAGCATAATTATTTATTAATACTCTTGGTTTATAACCACATTATGGAATATTTATTACAAAATTTTAACATTTTATAATCAATAAACTCCAATCACAATTATTAAAATATTCATTATATTGTACTATAGTGACTGATATTTTATATCTACATATAAATCATGATAAATATCAAAACTTATAGTGACTTTATTTTACATTTAGTAGAAAAATATTTCAAACATATTTTTTGCACATTTGTTTGGCATTTGATTTTCTAATATTTTCTAACTAAATGGCAGAATATAAGATATATATGTACATATATATGTGTATAGTGTATATATATGTATATACACAAAAATTATTTCTTAAGTACATATTTTCACAAATATGTGTAAAACATACAAACTCAAATATGAAAACATGCATATATATATATATATATATATATATATATATATATATTCATTTGCGATATGAATAAATTGTCATACGTATATACTTTTTAAAAGTTGGTATGTGACTGATTAAACTCTCTATTATTATACATTTCAGATTTAGGGGATTATTTTATTGATTGTCTTCTAAGATTTTTCTACTATTCTTAAATTTGTTAGCCCTTTCAAAGCTGTTGTAATCTTTACATTTTAATCATGGTTAATGCTGCACTGTGGTAACCTCATTAAATATATTTTTTAAGCATAAATTCTGGTTTTTAGTCATGTTATCTCTTTGGGAAAATATTTTAGGATAGATAGAAAGATTAAAAAATTCATAAAACAGAACCTTTAATGAATCCATAAAATGAATCTTTTAAATATTTGTTGTATTGTTGACACTATATTCTTTGCCAACCAGTGTTGCTTGAAGGAAATATATTATTCTTTAAAAGTCCCATTGTCTACTTTACAGGGATGGATACAAAAGATAATACCAACACAGATAAATATTCCACATTGTTAAACATTCTACTCAATGTATAAACTAGTGAATTAGAGGAGAGAAAGGAAGTAATCATTCTGAGAACTACTCAAGGGGTGTGTTTGTTAGTCTTAAGGAATGAGAAAATTCTTATGAAGTAGACAAAATAAATAAAGGAATTTATAAAGGGTATTTCTTGCTTCATGAGAATGTGTGGAAAGGAATAAATACAAGAAGTACATGGCTATTGTTATGGCTTAAATATGTTTCATTGTGGTGAGATTTTTGAGATATTTCCTCAAAACATAGAAAAAGATAACATGCTGCCATCGGCATCAACATGAGTCTTGTACAACTCCATTGTAACACTGTTGCTACTCTGTAGTATGGAAATGGAATGCTGAACCAGGAATGTGTATTAGCTTATATGGTAGACAAAGAACTAGTATGTAAAAGGAAACAAACAGGAGACTATAAGGCTATGCTCCCCTAGGCAAAGGACTCAGCCTCTGGATGAGGATTTACTAAACCAGTGCTGGCATTAATAAACACTGCTTCTTGCTGGTATCCCTTGTGTCTTGTGTCTCTGTTTTAATATCCTGCAACACCATCTTTCCAAACTAATGTAGGAATTCAATTACAAATGTCTAATATTAGAGGTATTAAGAGAGTGGAAAGTTAATCTGAATATGATGTTTAGAGGTGGGTTCTTTGGGAAGTAATTTGATTCAATTAACTAATTAGGGTGGAAGCCCCAGGACTGAATCTGGTGGAGGAGGAGAGGAAAGGAGAGGAGAGGAGGGGAGGGGAGGGGAGGAGAGAGGAGGGGAAGAGAGGAGAGAGGAGAGGAGAAAAGGGGAGGGGAGGGGAGAGGGAATGAATATATCACACACATAGATCTCTTTAGGTTCCTGATGTGATGTGATACAGCCAAGGTGGGACTTTTCAAGAGCCTGCATCAAATTATTTGGAGCTCTAGTTTCCCAAACTGCAAGTTATAAAGCAGCATGCCTCAAGCATTTAATTATAGTAGTAAAAAGTTGACTGAACACTTATTTTTAGAGATTGAGAACAGAGCATAGTTACATTATCAGTCATGGCTAGGTAGATGAGTAGATCTTGGATTATAAATATTTTTGATGAGCCACAATAAAGTAATTTAACTTTATTAAATAAGTAATACAGTAGCAGAGGAGAATCAAACAAGTGTTTTAAAACAAACTAGTCAGAATCAGACAGTTTTTTGGGGGAAAAATCAATGGTATGCAACTTTGTAGTATAAACAAAAAATGTAAATTAAAGGTGCGTGCACAATTATTTATTCAGACATGCAGTACAAAGCACAATTTCCTTATTCATTGATTAACAAATTTGAGTAACTTTAAATATAATAGTCCAAAATTTGTAGCAACTCCTTAACAAATTCATATATTCATTGGTTGCTCATTAAATTGCAAAACTTAATATTTGATTAATAAAGAGTCTTTATTTTGGTTGAATAAATAAATAAATCATAATAGTATCATATACCAGTAAATTTGATGCAGAGAATTAAGAAAGGCTCTGGATTAATAGGCAATTTGCAAAATAATGATCATAAGAGCCTGAATGGTTGATTGGATTTTCAGAGAAGTTCTCTTTGAGAATATGGTATTTAAATGATAAAAGAAGAGCACAAAACATTAATGAGAAAAGTATTATGGAACTAGATTTGCATGTCTGAGAACAAAGCAGTCAGAATATTGCATAAATGGGAATACAAGCACATACAAAGATAAAATTTAGATGTATGAAAACATTTCTATTAACCATGTGGAATATGGATTGCCTTGTTACTTTGTATTGCCCTTCTTTTCAAACAAGTACAAAATTTGCTATATTATTAGGTTGAAGGAATTCTTAGAGGGTTTTCCACATCTTGTGTTGCCTGAGGTAAAATAAAAGTAAGTACACAACTACCTTAACAACTTGGACACATTTTGAAAAGTGTGTCAATAGGTGGTTGCACCATTGTGCTAACATCATAGTTTCTAGTTGAGAAAACAGACATGTCTATGTTATCACAAAGCAATATAATTTTTTGGAACCAATATATTATGTTGTCTATTGTTGAAGGAAACCTGGTTATGCATACATGACTGTGGATTGAATCCTAAAAGCCAGAACCTGATTTTATTCATTGTTATTTTCTCAAATTGAATTACTGCATGTATGTGTTATATATATATATATATATATATATATATATATATATATATATATATATATATATAATTATTATTATCATTAATATATATATATTACATTTATATTAAATAGCTTAGAAATCAGTTTGAATATTTTTACCTTCAAGAAAGAGTATAAAAAATCAATACAAAAATGTGATAAATGCTTCAATTGTAAGATTAATTAAAATTATTCAGTTGTCTTTTTTTATAATTTTGAAGGCATTTTTCTCTCATGCTTTTAAAATGCTTGCAAGTGTTTAAGCCTAATTAAGTTCAGTGGGGGAAAATATGCAATTCTTTTAGATTCTCTTTTATTTCTAAAAGTAATTTGCGATTTATTTTATAAAAACATTAATTCAGCATAATTATTCAAAGTAATAAATAGTATCTACTCTTTCAAATTAAACTAAACCAAGCAATCAGTAGCTTCCTATTTAAATCTTTAATTATAGCATGAAAGTAGCTGTTCATGGATATTTCACAGATAACAAAACAAGTTTATAGTTGAATAAATTGTACAAATGCACAGATGAAGCAAATGGTGTTCAGAACGTCATTACATGCCCATTTTACTTCCAAATCTACAATGCTTGTGTCTGTATAACCCTGTATGTTACATTCATTATGATTAGGGGTGGAAATTTGTTATTGAGGAATTGTATTTTTTCTTATGGTGCTTAGAAAGTAGTGTACAAGCTTATAGATAATTAAAGTCATGAATCTACAGAATCAAAACTTATCAAAAGAAAATCTGAAAAATAATGGACATTCCAGATATTAACATGTGAATTTTGATGGAGTAAATACAAATTATATCTTGTATAATGCATCTTTATTATTGTTAATGCTCCTTTATGTTAATTCATTTTTATAATATTTTCTGTGTAAGAAATATAAAGAGTCACTTTGAAGACTGAAACATTGATAGAGTAACAATCATATTTATTCTTATCATTTTCTGAGCCACTATGCACACACATATATATAATCGTAGGTGTGCATATGCATGCAGGTATTTTTGTGTAGTTACAAGTTTTTCAGTGTAGTCAATATGGTATCCTCAGTATCTGCTCATAATTGGGTCCAGTATTCCCTGCAAACACAAAATTTCAAAGTGTTCAAATCACTTTTATAAAATAGCACATTTGAGAGCTAGGATGTAGCTAAGTGATTGAATACTTGCCTACCATGTGTGAGGCCATGGATTTAAGTCCCAGCACCTAAAAAAAAATAGAAGTGAAATAAAATATAATAAATTTTCATATTTGTGTATAACCTAAGCAAGTCTCATCATATACTTTAAAACATTTCTAGACTACTTACAAAACCTAAGACAATGTAAGTGCTATGTCAATAATTGTTATGTTTGCTTAGGGAATAATGACAAGAAAAAATTCTATACATATTCAGTACAGACACATTATTATTATTATTATTATTATTATTATTATTATTATTATTTTCAACTGGCAATTGAATCTAGTAATATGGAACCTGAGGACATGGAATGCTGACTACATAGCAAATAGTGCTTCTGAGAAGATTATGAAATAATAATAAGAAAAAAATCTTATTTAAATGGTAAAATGTGAACATATTAAAACAAATAGCTTTATTAATGAATTTGAATACCTAGATATTAAGAATATATAATACATTTTATAAGAATATATTAATAATGTTCGATAGTGCAGTACTAAAGTGCCTCCTATAATACCTCAAAGACATAATTTAACTTTCTTTAAATTAGATGACTTCATTTGTATGACAGCAATGTAATTTAAAATCACATATGGAAGTGGGATATATTCCTATGAAAATGAAGATATGTTTATATTAAATACAAGGGCAGATATGCAGGTGAATCCCAGTAACAATTGGAAATGGAAGCTTCCATCCTCTAGGATAATTTCTCAATTGCTTTTCCATTTTATAAATGGGCTTCTTTCCTTTCCCCATATACAGAAATTTCCCTATTTTTCTGATACACAGTTTAGAAAACATAGAGTCTGAAAATTCCATAACTTTATATTGTTCTATTTTAGCTAGGAAAGCAACAGAGGCCATTCTCATTCTCTAACCCACAAAAATAAGAAACATGGTATTAATTTGTATTGTTGGTTTTAGTTTTTTTTTTCCTTTGTTTGATATTGGGGATTGAACCTAGAGGAGCTACATTCTTTGTCCTTTTACTTTTTATGTTGAGAAGAGTCCCACTAAATTGCTTAGGACCTTGCTAAGTTGCTGAGGCTAGCTTTGAATTTGTGATCCTCCTGCCTCAGCCTCCTGAGCTGCCAGCATTACAAACATGCCACTGCACCTAGCTATAATTTATTCAATTATTATAGATATTTTAGAACAAATTAAAATCTTGGACCAGGAAGTAATGTATGCAATAATACTGTCTTGCTACTAACTTTGAAAAGAAACAGTAGAATAGGAGTTCAAAGGGACAGTTCTCAGAAGAAAATCCTTTTTATGTTTATCAGAGTTTGTGTGCATTTTATTATATTATACTTGGGCTTATGTTAAGTTTTTGAAAATTATTAATCTATAAAGTAAATTTTATTTAATCAAAGGGTTTATGTGTTAGGATGCTTTTTTTCTGACCAGAATTCTAACAATGATTTCAGTTTTTCCACAGTAAGAGCTGAAAGATGCTTCCTAATATATATTTTGTCCTAATATTCTGGGAATTGTTTATATAAAAGGTCATTTTTAAAAGTTTTTTTTTTCATTTTTTACCTTTTCATTTGTATACATGTATTAGTATTTAAATTTTAAAGCCTTATGCTTTTACATAATCAGTTAACAACACTTAGATTCAACCTTTTCAGTAAGATATAATAATTTTCCCCTTTATTAATACCTAAAGTTTTATCAAGTTAAAAATAATTTTAATGTATATGAAATATCACTCATTATATGAACCAAACTAGAGATTAGAAAAATAACATATCTAAATTGATCATATATTTATTCCAATGTCAACTATTTTCATGAAAAACTAGACCACAATTCATGAATTCATTCTTTCAGCCATATTCCAATTTTGTTCTGATTGGTACAGCCAGACTCACTGCATTACAACCTTATGAATTATTAAAACTAAATACAACTATTGTATGAATTCTAGATTGTCCTCTCTGAATTTAAGAATATGGTTAAAAATTGAGTTTAGGATCTGTTGCCTGCTGAAAACTCAATAGTAAATTAGTAAAATAAATATATTGGAATTCAAATAAAGTATACTAAGATGTATATCATAAAATTATGATTGTTTGGGGGCCTGAAATACACTTACATGCTCACTAAGTTAACATCAAAAGGAGTTCCATTAATATGTTTAAATTTGTATTTTTACTAATTTAAAAATTTCTTGAAGTTAAACCAGAAGTGAGTAACAACATTTGAATAAGTATATCAGATAAAATTAATTCCTTTGCAACATAATCAGTACCTTTATGATGAGTACTTTATTAAGAGCCTTTTTCAAGGCTATGTGAAATTACTGAAATTTACAGAGCAAAATTATATATTTTAAATGTAACATTACACTGATATACTTCTTTTTAAAGTTCTTAGTAAATTTAAGTCAAACTTGATCTGGCATTTAAGATTTAAATTACTTCAAATTACATTTAAAAAGGCTTATTATACTGATTAGTATAACATGAATATTTGCCTTTTTTGCATGTTTGCATACAACTACTGGGAAAATAAAAAAAAATAATCTCATTAGATCTTTAAAAATGAAAAAATATATTTGATATATTAAAATTAAAAGTATAGCAAAATTATAAAAAACAATCAAATGTACAGAATCACAGTTAACTATTAAATAATGAAGGAAAAGTACAGCGATAGGAATAAAATGTAATCAAAATAATGTATCATTTATAAATCAAATTATAAACCACAAGATGGAGCTGGAAATACATTTTCTATAAAACCTGAAAGAACACTGACTCAAGTTCTGGTTTCAAAATGTATGTATTCTATACAATTCAAATGATTTTTAAAAAACCACATAAGCTTGAATGTATGTCATATTACTAATACATTTTTAGCAACAGATAGTATCATTGTTTAAAATCTGTCCCTACAATATACATGTGAAATCTATTGACAGAAAGCCAAATCATAACAAAGATCTAGCTGACTTTTATTTTCAATTCTAGAATCAGGCAACAGCTCATTATATAAAACAGAACTAGTATTCTAATGAGCTGAATAGAGAAGGTAGCTTTACAGAGAGAAAAAAGCTTAAGGAAACCAAAAACAGAACAAAAAGTGGATTGATCACTTAAAAGTAAGTTATAGGTTTAAAGCAGAGGGGACTTCCTTACGCTGATTCAGGTTAACTGGAATCTTTTGTTTTTACTTCAGGAGATCTGGACTATTTAGAAATTCACCTTGATTACATGGCACTTAATACAAGTGACTTCACACTGGTCTGGTCTGACCTGTTAGGTTCTAGTTTGGGAGGTTACTCCAGAACAATAGCTTCCCATAACTTTTAACACTATCATATTCCATCTATAACAGTTATGTTAAAATTTTTTAGAGATATATCTACTTTCAAATACAAAGTTAATATAATAAGCCAGACAGAAGAAAATTTGTGGAGGTAACTGCTGCTTTGTTTCTTATTTGTTACCAAACAACAAAATGTTGTTTATATGGAAAGTGGGTTTTATTATTAAACAGAGAAATGATTATTGTGTGCATGTGTTTGTGAGCAATGATTTGTGAATATAACAATTATAGCAATAACCAGTTAAGGACATCCCTCTGATTCCTATATTTGTTTCCTTCTCTTTGTTATTTTGTGCACTAAGAAAAAAATCATTTTCTCTCACTTCTATTTGGGAAAATTATCTCCAGATTCTTGGCTTGACTTCCTTCCTTGTGAAAAAATTTGAAAGAGTCATCTTAACCATAGCAAAATGTCAAAACTCTGCTAATAATGACAATAGACTTTTAAGCAATGCAACTGTAGAGGGAAGAAAGAATTTATACCATTGTAACCCACCATGAGGGTCAGAAATGACACTCTTATAATAAAAGACAAGTTACAAAGAGAAAAGCATAAAAAATTATTTAATGATAGCTTTGCGTGGCACAGAGGCCTTCAGTACTAACACCCATATATCCCAAGAAACCATTTTTATGCTTAAAAATATCAATCATGTTGGACTACAACTGAACAAAAGAATAGAAATTAATGAAAATAAACTGAATGGGAACACATAGCAAGGCCTGTTCAGTTTCTTCTTGGCCTCTCCATTGTAGCATTTCTTCCTCCTACACTTAGGGCAGGATGCCTCTTGAATGAGAATTAGGACCTGCTATTTAACAAGGGCAAATCAGAGACTTTATGACCAGCTTTAAGAGAGAGAAATGAAGTAGTATAGAGTAATAATTCAGTTTTTATTTTTTAAGCTGGCCCTAAAACTAAAGAATTCTAGTTTCTGTGACCTACTCTGGGTAGAATTCTGTTATTTATGACTTCTTTTGAGGAAGAATAAGGGACAAGAGACAATACAAGGAGGTCAGAAAGAAAGTTTGCTCCTGAGGCCTTCTATAGTTCTTTAGAGCAAAGTACTCGGCATGCCAAAGGACCATATTTTGTGGTATCATTTTCTGAACTCCAAAAGTAAATAATTACCTGTCATAAAACTGGCTTTCCTTAATATTTATTTTTTAAGTTTTCAACAAAACACAAATAGAGGTAGCCAGAAAATTCATCAAAACAAACAGGTTAGAACTAATAAACAATTTCAATCATGTACCAGGACAGAAAATCAACATTCAAAAATCAGTTGCATTTTTATATAAAAATAATTGAATTTAAGATTATTAAATAATGTAGACATCATGTCTTGTATTTAAATTAAGATCATTTGTTAATCAACAGGAATATGCACTGCCAAAAGTATGATACTTTATTGCTTAAGAGAATTTAGCACCTCTGGTACATGTCAGAAGATCTTCTGCAACATGAACTCTTAAAAATGATCTCTAGCCAGGTGCAGTGGCACATGCCTGTAATCCCAGTGGCTTGGGAAGCTGAGGCAGGAGGATCATGAGTTCAAAGCAAGCCTCAACAAATGAAAGGCACTAAGCAACTCAATGAGACCCTATCTCTAAATAAAATACAAAATTGGCCTGGGGATGTGGCTTAGTGGTTAAGTGTTCCTGAATTCAATCCATTGTATCCCCATCCTCCAAAAAATGATCTCTAGATTTATATAAAAGTGATATATTTCCTTCTTCCATCTAATCTGTGTAAGATATACAGAAACAATGATTAAAACTATTAAAATTAGCTCTCAATTTAGAAAATTATATAAATATTGCTAAGGTAAGATAATTTAACCAGGCTTTAGAGCCTTGGATACTGAAACTGTTCTGAAAAACCACATGGCTCATGTTTTGAGCCCAGTGTGTTATCTCAGCTGCACTCTTTTTCCCTGTTTACAATATCTCATCTCAGTCTGATCAACTAAAAGGAAATTACCTCAAAACCAAAAAATAGTAATAATTAAAAAAAAAAAAAAACCATGAAAAGTACTAGGAGAACTTTTTTGGTAATTAAAAAAAAATATTTACACATTGAAATGATTAACATCATATAAAGTACCTCATGATACTATCTCCTAAAAACAGAAGAATCAGGTCCTAGTTGGTCAGGCACTAGCTTTGGTGTTTTGCTGCTGTAATGAAAAAGCTCTTAAGATAACCCAGTCTTCAAAAGTGGGGAGACTGAATAAAGAGTAACTCTGCAGATGAAATTGATATAGCCAGGATTAGAAGGAGAAAGATAAAGCACCTTTATCATATAATTTATTTACAACTACAAGATAGTTTTGTTCTTGTACTTTAAAATAATTGTGTTTTGCCAAGACACTTAAGATCTGATAAGGATAGGTTACAACTGTACTGGCTTAAATATTATCTTTCAACCTCAAATAGCTGAATCCATGCCAAGCTTAATGTTTTACCCTTCAAAACTGGAATTTATACAGGAGAAATAACTACGTTCTTAGATTCTACATGTATTTAGGAATCCCATAATATTATAAATGAAAAGGCTTTTAGGGATAATCATCTTAAATTACTAGTAGGTTTTGTTGTCCAACCCACTTTCAATTAGTTATTGGTGACTGACTGAAAAATGTTTGAGGATTGAAAGCAAATTCAGATTTAACTATAAGGTGTGCTTAAAGAGATAAATTGATCCATCTCTTTAAAAGAGTTATCACACACTTATAGTGCAGCTCACTTTGTCTAAAAACCATCATCACATTTCAAAAATGTCCCAAATATTAAATTAGGACATCACTGACAGGCAAAACTATAAAGGAATGGTGCTGATTCCATAGTTACTACTATGTCCACTTTAATATTGTGTAAGTATCTGAGCAATGTGCATATAAACTTTAGTTATAGACTAGTTACAGGAAACAAGTTTAGAAATAAGTTATTATATGTTATTAATACACTACCTGCTTGCCTCAGTCTGGCTGGGCAAAATAACCAAACGGGGGGGTGACAACAACTTATGAAGGTTGAAACAGCAGGAGCCGCTTTATTACGGAACAGCAGAGGTATATATACTTAACTAATTACACACAGCTTAACTTAATTAACATCATCTAATACAGCAGTCAGTCATTAAGGAATCCTCATCATCTCAATGACTCTCTGGCATTACTTCACAAACCACTCCTCCTGGCAAAGTGCCAGGCACCATTTTGACTTGATTGTGGCCCTCAACACCTGCTAGATCCTTGTAAGGAAAATAAAGGGGAGACACTGAGACAAGGTGCAGAAGCAGGAAAGATGGAAGAATGGCAGAAAGGCCAAGCTGCCAAACTTTATTTAAATCAATAGGTTACTTTGGGTCATTCGCATCATTACTACACATTGTTCATGGTATTACTAGGCAGGTTACAGACTTAGCAACATTATGCAACTTATTTCTCAGTTACATACTAAGTTGCAATATGCAATATTAGGAACTTTGTGTAGCTCTCAAGAAAGTCCATTGTATAAAGTTACTATTATGTGGACAGGTTTAGGTGCAGTGAAACATTGTGGTTTTCTAAGGAGAGTCTATATTCCCAGGCACTCTGTGGCTGAGATGAAAGTCCAGGCTGATAAGACTCTAACACAGAGTTTCCCCATAAAGAACATTGCTACAGCAGTCAGGCATCCTGTCTGCACAGAGTTTTCCCAGTAGCCAGGCATTCTGTGTCTTGCACAGAACAAGCACGCCACAGTCATGAAGCTATCAGAGACCTCAATCCCAAACACAGAACCCCTAGAGATCATAGTATTTTTAAATTTTATTTCTATAGTATTTCTTAAAATCTATTATTAATATTACTGAAATTAATAACTCCTGAGGATTAAAATATTGATGACATTATTTTATTTCCCAACATTTTTTTGTTTTATCTTTCTGGAAAACCAAATGTATACCCTTGCTCCTTGACTTTGGGTTTATCCATCTGACATTCAATGTTTAGTACGAATTGATATTCAAATACATCTTTTAGAGGATAAATGAGCAATCCTATGACTCACTGTTATTCCTTTATATAATTCTATTTATTTATTTATTGGTACTGGGAAGTGAATTAAGGGATGCTTTATATATATAAATAATTTTATGACAGGATATTTTTTCTGCTAAGTTGCTGAGGCTGGTCTTGAATTTGTGATCTTCCTGCAATTGCCTCCTTAGTCATTGGGATGACATTTGTGCACCACCTCACCTGACTCCTGCTTAAATTTTAAAAGTCAGACTCTGTGATTATTCAAGTTTTTTCCAAGTTCTATTTCTTACCAAAAAAGATTGAAGTTGTTTGAAAGAGAGAAAAAAAATCATAATCAATATAACAAATAGATATCTTTCAGTATATTTTGCCTTTATTCAATATGCATAAAGGTAATATGCTATTTTATTTTTTTTTAAATTTTTTAATTTTTTAAAAAATTTATATATGACAGCAGAATGCATTACAATTCTTATTACCTATATAGAGCACAATTTTTCATATCTCTGGTTGGATACATAGTGTATTCACACCAGTTTGTGTCTTCATACCTGTACTTTGGATCATAATGATCATCACATTCCACCATCATTAATTGTCCCATGCTTCCTGCCTTCTGTTCTTAAGTGTTCTGTTATTTCTTTGTAGAAAATTTAGTTTAATAATAAACACATTAAACTTAATAAGCTTCTGTTTATTATAAACATATATTAAGTTTATTATAAACATAATAAACTTCTGGTTAAATATCATGCTATTCTCAAATTATTGTATACCTTGAGTGGCAAGGATACCTATCACAATAGTTTTAACCTTGTTAGTTGTTAAGATAAATGTGGAGCTTTGCAATGTATACATGCTTATCTCTGTCAATTGACTTAGAATCTCCTAGATGGGGAATATATAGTTTTGATTATGAAAACCCAACAGATAATGATGAAAGCATATATTCACCACTCATTCTAATATAGAACACCATTGAAATGCACTTGAGTAAGCCATGGTTATCAATATTTATCAGATAATATCTAAAGGAAAAAGAAAGAAAAGAAAAAAGACAAAATATCCACTAAGTAGATGTTATGTTATGCCATTGTCAGAAACAGGTAATTCCATCTATGAAACAAAATATTTTCTACATGAATGCCATACTTCAAAATGGACTTTTTAAAAATATTCCATACTGGTAACATAACTTTCAGAATAAATATAATACTCACTTTATAATACACTCAGGATATTATATGAAGAGATTTCAAGATGCCTATTAATTCATTGAAATAAATATTACATTAAAAAATTAAAGACCATGTACATATAAATACATATTTCTGAAAGATACAGTAAAATAAAAGATACAGTACATAAAGATAAAAGATTAAAATAAGGTTCTTGATTTGGATTATAATATCTGTTATGAACTTTCATCTGATGAGAAGTCATGAACCTAGAGAAAATCAATCAATATTAATATCAATATTAATGCAAGATGTTCCTGGCATGTTTTCCTTTACTAGTTCAATTTATCATTCCTCCATTTTTTTCTTTTTTTGGGGGGAGAGGGGGAAGCAGTATTGAGGATTGAACCCAGGAGCACATAACCACTGTGAAACATGGTCACCCCTTTTTATTTTTTATTTTGAAACAGGATCTTCCTTAGGTGCTTAGGGCCACACTAAGTTTCTGAGGCTGTCTTTAAATTCAGAATTCTCTTGACTCAGCCTCCTGAGTTGCAGTGATTCCAGGCGGGTGCCATAACAATTGGCTATAACTCCAATTAAAAAAAAAAAAAAAAAAAAAAAACTGATTGGTAGTAGTCAAATCGGGTACCAGAGAAAAGAAGCCTACCTGATTTTTTAACACCAAGATTTCTATTTAACATACCTTACGATGAAAGGAAAGGAGATGGTGACTTATAGAGCAAGACCACTGGAGCAAATACTGCTACTTCCAAATTTTAGAGGCCATTTTGTCAGTTATTATCAGTTCTCATTTTTGTGTAGATGCAACTGACATAGCAAATATGATCATAATGTAGAAATAACTAACTTGTTATGTGAATATAAAAGTCAGCCAGTCAGGAAACATGGTTGGCCTCTGTATTAGGCCAGCTTTTGATTACCTCTATGCATAATTAATCTCACTGTGGACATAAGGGTAGTAAAGATGAAAGACAGGAAGGAAAGCACAAGAAAACTGAGAGAGATCTCACAAAGAAATTTACTACATGAGGGATTTAACATTTATATACTTCAGAGATAATTATATTCAAGACAAACTATCTCTGTATCTCTAAATACTAATACATATTTGTATGTAACTACACTTCCAATTTTGTGGTGTCTAAAACGTTTCCATCACACATGGCATTTTGTTAATCTCAGCTCCCCACTCACTAATGTGTTTTCACTGCCCTGAAGGTGCAAGCGACAGAATATCAGTATTAAATCCACTATTTACAAACTAGTTTAATAGCATCATAAAAACATTCACAAAATAGCATTAAAGGTCAGCAGTAAAGTGGCTAAGTCTTCTTGCCTTTTAAATATATGGGTGACCAGCATATCCCCAAAAGCTCTGAGTTTGAACATTAGCTGCTGAGCATGCACTGCAGTTAATTTTCATAGCTGTTTAAATATGATGCATCAGCAACATAATAAACCATACTCCTGAATAATAAACCCTTCTTTGAAGCAAATCAATGGGCAGTAATGCCATATAAAAGAAGGCTAAATATATAAAAACCCTAAGACACCTATGAATAACCAGAGCACACTAACATCACAATTCAAGATAAACCTTTTCTGATATGAATTTAAAAGCAAACTAATAATTGTCAATTGTATTAGAAAATATAAAACAAAAAATGAGACTCGGATTACATGAGTCTGGCTCTCTCACATGGTTGTTTCCTAGGTAACCAGAGCAGTGAAATGGGCATATCTCAAAACAATCAAAGCTATAAGTACCATAACATTAAAATTCATTTGTACTTATATCTTTACTGATCCACAAGAACATATTTCAATTTAAATAAAATCCAGGGATAATTTTGAAAGAAGAATGAATCTAACTTGTACCATCTCTTTATTCCTATCATAACAGTCACTGCTGGTGCTTTTAGGTAAGATAATCTAATGAATTTGGATTAACACACATTCATATTCTGGTTTGGTTGAATTGAAATGTAAAGATAATGACATAAAATTAAAGCTATTGCAATCTCCTACTCTAGACTTATAATATTCAGTCTTCTGAGAAATTTGAGTATTGAATTAAATGATCATTGCAATGCTGGATGTAACAGGAATAGCTGTAGCTTTTGACATCCATATGTTCTTAATAGACTTGAATGATTTTTTCTTACTGTTAGCTCAAAGCTAGATGGGTTTTAAGAACTACAAATGACAGCTCTGTTAGAGAAAACAACAAAGTACTAGGATTCCAATTGAAAGAAAGCTGTATTCTGTATAAAAATGTTCACTTCATATTTATAGTGAAAAACATTTGATTTTACATTACTTCCACCTTCTTTCCCATTGTTAACAACAGTATCTGCATACTTCAGCATATACAAAGGAAAAAATAAAATTCTAGAAATAATAAACACAGGGTTTACTTATTCTTTAATTTATCCTCAATGATTATTATTTTAACATGTACTTCAGTGTGTTCAAGACATGCCTGTAGGCTGGAATACACAGAATCCTTAGAGAATATCCTCTTGAATGTCCTAGAAGTAACCACCAACCTAGAGACTTTGCTTCATGAAACTTACTTGTTCTTTTTAATATTTGCTAGTAAAACTACTATTATCTAGGTAATTAAGATGCCCTCTTCCCATATGTAATGAATGATAATAATATTATCTTTTTTTTCAATAAAACATATCTGAATCATTTGTTCTTCATTTATTTGCCAGACATTTACTAATTGTCATGTCTGGGGACACTGTGCCAGGTGATTTGGGGGCAGGGAAAGGGCAACAGCATTAAATTCAATTCTGTTAAGTAGTCTTGTCTTCTGGAGATTTGTACTATCTGGCAGAAACTGCAGAATTATTAATTCTATTCTCACACCACCACTTTAGCATGAACACATTCTTTGCTTTGTAACTGAGAAATCAAAGGCTTGACTAACTTATCCATTGTTAATTAGGAGAGAAAATGGATGAACTAAACTATATATTTATCTCAAAATATTACACCTAAAGAGAAGAAAACCAAAACAAAAGCATACAATCAAATAAAAAACAAAACAAAACAAAAAAAGCAACAAAAAAAATAAATGTCATGCATGCAGAAATCTGAAGGCAGCACCTAAAACTTTAAATAGTGATAGACTATAATTGTGAGTCCTTTGAGGAACTGAATGTATTGAATGAGAAGATAAGTGAAAATGTTTTCCCCTATCTTAAAGTTTTAGATAAAGTCAATAACTTAGGCAAAGAAATCAATTACCATCTCCATCTTCTATAGAAAGTGCCAAGGAATTGCAAAACATATTTCCTGCACTTATCATAAAGTAAACAAACAAAATCTTTGACTCTCCTAACCACCAGAATGAGCCACAATGAAGAAACATCAATAAAGGTTTTTTATTTGTTTTTAAAATTTCTTGCCTGAGTGAGTAGTGGGTCAGAGATTAGGTATATTGATTTCTTATGTTCCATTACATTGAATCAAGTGAAAAGAGTTCAATGATATTTGATCTGAGAGGATGTTTATATCTGGAAGAATAAGAGTTTGCTGTCTTTACACTATTTTTTAGAGTTATTAGAGATGGAAACGCCAAACCATCACAAAATGCAGATGAAAGAATGTTCTTAGGAAAATTGTACATGTGTCCCTGGGAGTAAGGATTCAGAGAAACAGCCTAAGAAATAGCTTGTTGGTGGGCACTGTGATGAACACCTGTCATCCCAAAGATTTGGGAGCCTAAGGCAAGAGGATCTCACGTTCAATACAAGGCTAAGCAATTTAGGACCTAAGGTACTTAATGAGATCCTGTCTGAAAGAAAGAAAGAAAGAAAGAAAGAAAGAAAGAAAGGGTGGATGGAAGAAAGGAAGGAAGAATGGAAGAAAGAAAGAGTGAGTTGTTTTGCTTATAAGAAAGCAGTGACAGAGCTGCTGTTTCTGCCATCCTTGGCATGACAAGGAGTATATCTCCTTCTAGTGTTAGCACTTTCTGTATTAGATCCCCCCACCCCTCCAAACCCTTCATGTACTCCAACCTCACCACCATCCAAATATGTTACACCTCTTCCCAAGAAATCTTTAGACCTCCTCAAATAACCTTTATTTATTTATTTATTTTTTTGCTTCTAATGGTGCAAGTATTATGAAATAGAAACAGATTTTTAAAATCACATTGTTAGTAAAATCCAGGTGTATACTGGGGAAGAGAAAAGTTATTCAGGGTCATGTTGTGCTCAAAATTTTATTCCATATAATTATCTTGTTCTCACCTAAGGAACAATATGTCACAGTTCTGCCTCTTTTCCAATATCAATCGAATCTGTGTATATATTATTACTTGTCAATATTGTATATGAATTTTAACAGTTATTTGAATAAGTGTAGTCGCTTATTAGAATCAGAATTCATTTCAGATTTTTCTTAGTGCATAGGTAGCATTAAATAACCTGTAATTCTGCCAGATATGGTGGGACATGTTTGCAGTACCAGCTGTTCTGGAGGCTAAGTCAGGAGGATTACTTAAGCCCAGGAGCTCAAGAACAGTAAAGTAATACAGCAATTGTCAGTAGCAAAACACAACAAAGCAAAGCAAAGCTATTAATCAATATAAGTAAATGGTGAGAGATAATGTACTCTTAATTACCAAGTGCTGACAAACTATCAACTAATTTGTCAGTGACATTATTTTAGAAATTAGGAATGTTTCTCTTTTTCACTAGTGTTGTAGTCTGTATATGAGGTGTTCCTTAAAAGATCCTGTGTTAATGCTAGAATATTTAGAGGTCAAATGATTAGATTATGAGCTGTAACCTAATCAGCTGAAGGAGGTAGGTCACTGGGAGTTCATCTTCCTGAATTTGGTGGGACAATCAGAGTATAGCACCCATGGGCCTTAGCTAAACATGATGAGCAATTCTTTCTCCATCATTACCATGCTGGTGGAGTGTAGACTTCCCACTCTTCCAAATATCTTGGAAAGTTGGAGAGCTGAGGATTGTTTACATTTTTTAAATAGTTACAACCTATTTTTAAATAGCTTTGGGCTTATCTGTCTATATACATTCTTCAACATTTGATAGATGTCTTTATCTACTTCATTCCAGTTGTTTTCATGTATCAGAACTCATACCCATAGACTTTTGTTAGGTACAAATCAGACTTTGGTTTTATTTTGCACAAGTTAAAAACTGATATCTAGCACCTATTGAAAGAAAATCCATGTATGTCCTTAAAATGATCTTTGGCATAAGTGACAGTATTGAACAGACAAGTTTTAATTGGTTTTTATTGTCTAAAATATTATGTTTTAATTCTTTTTGGGGTGAGATCAAAGCTTGGTCAATATTTCTAAACTTAAAAATATCTTGAATGTTTACTCTCTTTGTTTCACTTCCATTTCTGCTTTCAAACCAATCAATTCTTTTCAAAACTCATTAATTTTTTGAGAACCCATCTTTTGTGAAAATACCTTGCCAAGTATATCCAATAAAAATGGACTTTATTATTTCATCATCTTCCTATATATCTGTTGGTTTAATATGTGTATGGTCTTATTCCTAAGTTAAGGGAAATGAGAAGAATGATTTATCTATTGTTTTAACACCATATAACATGGATTAGCATCTCCGTGAACTCTGATAAGAGTTACTTAGATTCCAGCTTTCTCATTATTAAATCAATGCCATATTTTAGTTTTTGTCACAGAAGTACTATATAGTTCAAGACATTCATATCTATATTATATATAGTAACAAATTTAGCTACCATAACAAATAACACAATAATTCAATGACTGATCAAAATGAAATGTCATGTTATATGCACAGTTAAATATGGACTTCATTAAAACAATTTGAATGAGACTCAGGAATGCTGGTGTCATCCTTTGGTGACCTTTTCATTTTCCCTGATCTCTTAATGTCAAACATTGAATCCTACACTTTGATCAGCTTACAAGCAGAAAAATCCTGGCAAATAGTGATGCATTTATCTTTGACCAAATTATGTTGGACAAAGCATGCCCATTGCTGAGGAAGCTGAGGAATGAAATTTTCCTGTCGCTACATTAAGAAAACAGAATATCTGAGCATCTTGTCTCTTTTCTCCACATTCTTCATGAAAGAAAAATGAATACTTATAACGAGAAAATTTTTTTGCCCCTTTCAATGCTTTATTCACTCAAATTACTCAATACAATTTCATTCTATAGGTTCTTTTTTCTCATTAATACATTCTCTTTTTTAAAAATTTTTTATTTAATTTATTTTATTTTTTAAAATACACAACAGCAAAATGCACTACAATTCTTATTACACATATAGAGCACAGTTTTTCATATCTTTGTATATAAAGTATGTTCATGCCAATTTATGTCTTTATACATGTACTTTTTTGTATTACAATTCTTATTACACACATATATACCACATTTTTTCATATCTCTGTATATAAAGTAGGTTGACATCCAATTCGTGTCTTCATACATGTACTTTGGATAATGATGTCCATCACATTCCACCATCCTTGCTAATCCGCTGCCTCCTCCCTTTCCTTCCCACCCATTTTCCCTATCTAGAATTCATCTATTCCTCCCATATTATGTCAATGTTTCCTCCTTATTCAATGCATTTATATTAACTCTGAACAAGAGTTGTTATAGACCAAATTATGTATTCCAAAAATTTATATTTTGAAACCCTAACTCTTAATGTTACTAAATTTGGACTTGGGGCCTTAAAAGAGATAATTTAGGTTAAATGAAGTTATGGGTAGGACTGAATACATTTTATTAGTGTCCTTATAAGAAGATAAAAAATACCAGGAAATGAAAAAAGATCACGTGAAGAAAGTGAGAAGAAAACAGTGTGCAAGCCAAGGAGAGAAGCCTTAGGAGAAATTAACCCAGCTAGGGCCTTGTTCTTGGTTTCCAACCCCCAGATTGTGAGAAATGAATTCCTGTTTTTTGAGTCATCAAACCTGTGCTATTTTTTAATAGCATACATAGCAGACTAAAACAAGTGCATATTGTATTTTATGTTTTTGAATCAACATCATGAGTACTACTTGGAATTTCATGATAAAGTCCACAAATGATGTAAAATGTTTGTTGTATGTTTATGTGTATACGTGTGTGTGTATGTGTGTGTGTGTGTATATACAAACACACATACTATAAGTATCATGAGAAATAAAAATTCTAAAAGAAAATACAGTGTTATAGGAAAGGAACTAGTTTTGAATCTCTTACTAATGAAATTGAAAAAAAAACAAAACAAAACATGAGAACAACGAGGTTGCTATAATGAGAATGGCTTTGAAATCTGATCCTGTGAGATGAAAATATAGAAGAGTTAAAAAGGCATGCCAACTAATAAAAAATAAAAATTTCCAAAAGGTATTATTGAATTTCATCCATTTACCTTTTAAATGTATCAGAGGCCTGCAAATCTTTGTTCATATAAGACCCCTCTCCCAGAACCCAGTGATAGAATTGTGACACACAGAGAGGTAATACGCTCTTCTTTCTACTATTATATGTTTCTCCTTATAAGTGAATTTTGGTGACAAATAACTAATTTTGTGAATAAAATCTTATGGAAGATTTCAATAAATTTGGTCTGTCAGTAGAGATGAGAAGAAAAATTCAAAAACTACTGAAATGCCACAATTTTCTCCTCTATATACTCTGATTTAGTTATACTTTGGTCTACTCTAGACTTTCTGAAATGTTATTGTTTTTTAATCTATTTATACTCATTACTATTTAGAAAGCTAAAAAAATACTGATAGCATTCTGTTATAAAGTTTTGCATCACTGTAGCAAACTACCTGAAATAATCAATTCACACAGAAAAAAGATTATTTTGGTTCATAGTTTTGGAGATTCTTGTCCATGATTAAGTGACCCCTCTCTTAAGTTTTGAGCTTATGGGGAGGCAGCACATCATGGTAGCAGTGCATGATGGAGCATATTCAGACAACTCATAGCCAGGAAGCAAAAGAAAGACAGAAGAAGCCTGATACCTATAATCATTTTCAAAGTCATGTACAGATGATCTAAATAACTCCCACTAAATCTCACCTCATAAGGTTTCCACCAACTAATAGTAGCATTCGCTTGGGGACCAAGCTTTTAATTATGGCATTTTGGGGGACATACAAGATCCAAATAATATCATTCTGCTGAGGATTTCCAAAATTTAATGTTCATTTAACAACAACAACAAAAAAAAATACATTTATATATTGCATTCTCAAGAGTCACCACAAGGTTTAACTATTCAAGCATTGCTTAAGAGTCTAAGTCCAAAATCTCCTGTGAGACATAAGACAAAATCAGTTGTGATGCCTATAATGGTTTCCTTGAAGGATAAACTGTTGAGAGAAGCACAATATATGTCTTCCCATTCCAAAAGTAAGAAAGGGGAATAAAAAGAAATTGGACCAAAGCAAACTAAAATTTAAGAACAAAAGTATTAAATTATGAAACTTTTTGTCTAGCATCCAGTGCACACTCTGGTGGAATATGAACTTCTAAGGATTTGAATAGCTCCATTTCTATAGCCTTGCTGGTGGTAGCCCCATATGGCCACTCTATTTGGCTGGCTTTGCTCACTACCTACAGCTTTTCCTGGCAGTTATTATATGTTGCTGAAATTCCTATCTTCCTGTGGTCTAAATTACAGCTTCACATATCACCCTATTGGGTGCTGCTATCAGGGATCTAAAACACACTTCCTGACGTACCAGGGTTTTTTGTTTTTGTTTTTTTGTTTTTGATATCTTGATGGATGACTCCATGATCCCATAACTCTTGCATTTTTGCATGCCTGAGAAACAAGTATCACAAGGTCAATGCCAAGATCTGTGTCCACAGGAGCTCACATTAGCCCACTTTGACCATAAATAAAATAGTCTCAGAGTGTCTTGCCACCTGGACATATGGAAAAATTCCTTAAGCGTTCTTTCATATGCAGTACACCCAAGGCCCTGTGAAATTTTTGAAACAAATTTATATTTCTAAATATCTGAACCTGTGATGATTGCAGCCTTGATGACATCTGAGTTATCCTTGGGATCTTTCCTACCATAATGGCACAAAATGCTTGGCTTCTTTCTATTAATGCTAACAATCACACTGTCCAATTGAAAAATCTTTACACATGTTCCTTTTCTGGCCCAATTTTCTGCAAATTGTTCCAGTCTTTTTGCTTGATTCTTCTTTGCTCCTACTTTTCACATAAATTTGACTAAAAATTGCCAGTAATACTTGGGCCACATCCTGAGTACGCACTGCCTTAAAATCTTATCTACAAAGTAAAATAGTGTCTTACAAGTTCAGCTTCCCACAAAGTATCAGGGCTCAACAGAATGCATTCAAATTCTTTATCAGAGTATAATAAGAATAGCTTCTAGTCTAATTCCCCATAGAACTTTTAATTCCATCTTAAATCTCATCAGTTTAGTCTTTACTGGGTAAGTAGGGAGAAAGATAAAGACAGAGATAGAGAAAGAGAAATTGCATTTCTATCAGAATTATGGTATCCAGAGCCCTCATCAAAATACAAATTAAGCAATATGTACAGCATTCTAGAATTTCTCTAGTCTGATCCTCAAAACTTTTTAAAAATCTCCCCACAAACCCAAACCAAAGGCTTCTTTACATCATCAGGTATAATCACATCAAATACTCTAACCCTATTACAATATTTTGTGCTTTCAACTTCCCATCTCTTATAGCAAAAGACCTGAAATAATCAATCTATGAAGAGAAAAGGTTTATTTTGGCTCAAGTTTTTTGAGAATTCGTTCCTGATCAAGTGATGCCCATAGGCTTTTGGCTTGTTTTGCCAAAAGCGGGCATCACTTGATCAGTACTTACTTCATGGTCAATAAGCAGAAGAGAGTGAAGAGGAAGCCAGGGTCTCACAGTCTCCTTCAAGGCCATGTTCCCTAGACTTGTCATTTCTGCTGTTGGTAATCAATGCCCATATTAAGAGCATTTGTAGTTTCAATTTTAATTAAAAAAATGAACAATGTATGGACACATAAATGGTAAGTAAAATTTTGGTCAATTGTGTCATTGTGAATTATATTTTATACCATACTAATTATGTATATGAAAATGAATTTAGCACAAAATTTATACTTACAGCAGCACAAATTTAAAAAATAAAATTCAAAATCAGTACAAATGATGAAAAATATAAAATTAAATATTCAGTATGATAGATGCTGTTTTTCTGAATCTAATATTCCACTCATAAAATGACCAACCCATAAAAAGACCAACTTCCCCTACTCTTGTATCCTCTACTCTTGTACAACTTCTCTTGTAGGGGAAGTGATGATACATTTACCTAATATGTTTTAATTGGGTAAAAGGAATAAAATGAAGATGTATTTCTTGAACTAGGTGAAAACTTAATTGAAGTAATGCTTAGTCTTTTATTTTTTACAGTCTCCAATTGGTACCATTAGAAAAAACATTAAAACATTTGAGAAGTACCGCTCATTTTATTAAATAGTTTCCTTGCCATTGTTCCATTACTTATCATCTTTTACTTAGTTTTTTCTCAACATCAGCTTTTGCTATATATGGACTTTGTCTCAGATATTTTATTATCTGTATTAGGTGGAAAAAGATGGTGCCATAAAGCATCTATTCCTTAATTTCCCATCCAAACTTTCAAAGTTCTTCAGGCAAACCTGTGTTTAGACATTACACAAAATCTAATAGTATTGTAATAAACATTATCACGGTGGAGCTTAATTACGGCACATAGCTAGGAGAAGAAAAGACTTGCATATTCTCATAGTGTATATTTTTAATGCATGTCTTCTAAGGTAGATGAATGTTTTTAAAATTAAAACTACATTAAAATAGCACACTTTCAGACTGTGGAAATTTGAACTTTTATACAGAATATTAATTATATCAGGCAAATATTTGCATATTATAAAAAGGATAATTCTTCTAATTTTGGAAGATTTTGTAATCCTAATATAATTTTAGATGTTTATTTAGTTGCATTTATGTGGCAATTATTAATAGTAGCAGTTGCGGCTAACACTGATGTTGTTGTTGTGCATATCAGATTTTATGCTGAGAGTTTTATATACATTTTCACTGCCATTGAATTCTTATTCAAGTAGAAGTGTGCAGGTACATTTCAATTGGGAACTGTAGCTGTTATTCACTCCTAGTCTGTCTACATTCAAAGTCAGTGATGATTGAAACATGAAAATAAGTATGCTTTGAAGGGCTGACACACCTTCATGATCAAACAAACTAAACTAGGCCTAATAGAATGCATGTTGTGCTAGCTCATGGCAAGTTCCCAATTCTCCATATGCTAAGCTGAGGTTTCTTGGAAACAAACTCAGAGAGAGAAAGATTTGCATACAGGAAGTTTATGGAAGGGTGCACTTAACAATAAAACCAGTGTAAGTTTGAAGGAAATAGAATGGAACTGAGAGACCTGTTGAATTTTGATGTATTTATAAATACACTTTAGACAATTCCCCAGGGAAATTAGCAGCTAGATCTTTCAGATTTATCCCAATTAAGTCTAGAAAATGAAGCTTCTATAAGTTCTCATCAGCAATCACTGGACTATAATTTTCCCAAAGTGTCATGCTTGTGAGAGGCTGTCTGATTAAGATTCCGGAATGAAAAGTAACTTTTTTGTCCTTAGCAACCAATACTACAGTGACAAATGCCTTAGTCCTTGGAAGGGGATCTGGGAGACCCATAGACAAATCAAATTATGTTTGACAAAATAAAGTTTGAAACAGGTTTCTCAGAAAATATCCCAAATTTCAGTGTGTATGAAAACATCTAATAACAAGTCTCCAATGGTATATCAACAAAGCATAATTATGGTATTAAGAATGTCAAAAATTATGCTATTAAATGTATCCATCACTTTTTCTAGATACAGTTTGACACTATATGACATGGTATCTTGTGTTCACCTTGAACATATTATGTTTTTTCATATAATTTAAATGTTTATTTTTCCTGAATATATTCATCTTTCAGAATAAGAAGAGGCTAAATAAAATAAGTATTTCCTTTTATCTTCACCTCAGATTTAATCAAATATTTATTTTTCTACTCAATTCACTAAGGTGGTCTTAGCTAAAAAATTTTCAGCCATTCATTGAAACCACTTAAATGAACCATAGTATCTGAACCTGTGTGAAAAGATGACCAGTTTCATGAAATTAAACTCCAAAAAGTTTCTCATTCATTAAACATTTTCATTAACTTTTTATGTTGATGTTAAAAGATGTTGATACTTCCTGTTCCTGGAAAGATAATTTTCCACCACAAAATACAATTACCGAGAGGTGTGGTTACAAATCAATTATAAAAATTGGTATCTAAAGGTAAAGCCTTTGAGTGAAAAGGTCCAGACTCTTCTAGACAATACTTGCTCCAGAATTCCCCACTGGTATTATTTACGTTTTACAAGGTTGGGCTTACATAATTTAAAGCATTCATCACTGTGAAATCTTAAGTTCTCAACATTTACAGATATTCACCTCTAAAAAACATCTCCCACTTCAAATTGTCAGAATTTGTCAGAATCAATATCTGGAGGATTCAACATACAACACTATTTATGTTCATATACATTTGTATGTGTCTGTCTCTGTATATTTTCTTGTACCTATAATATACAGGTATACAATAAGATGGGTAGATAAATAAAATGATAAATGGATTCATATGTGTGAGTGCATGTGTGTGTGTGTGTGTGTGTGTGTGTGTGTGTGCCTAGAAAGAGAAACAGAGAAATAAAAAAGAGAGAAATACTGCTGTAAAAAAGAGTACTAATATTTATGCAGAATTAGTGATGCAGGTAGCAAAGTTCTAATTCCATTTTCTCTTCTTCCATATTCCTGATGCAGATGCCCTATATAATTTTTATTCCCTTTGAGAGTGATGAAACCTATGCATATGAGATATGACCCCCAGTGTTAGGTCCTAAATAAGTTGATTTATAATCAAAAGTGTGAGCTATATCTAATCAGGTAATTTCTGAAAGTGGACAAGGATTTTCCTGCAGGAAGACTTTAAACATAAGAAAAATTCTGTTGCTAGCCCTGAAGACATAAGTTGCCATGTTGTGAGAAGGGCTATGGAGGAGGCTGCATGGTAAAAATTTGAGAATAGACTCTAGCAACAGGACACAGTTGACAGCTAACAAGACCAAGGAGACATTTGTTCTACAGCTTCAAGGAGGTAAATTCTGCCAACAACCTGAGGAAGCATAACATGAATATTTCCACAGTTAAGTTTCCAGACTGGGATTCAATCAAGTGATACCTTGATTTTGGCCTGTGAGACTGTTTTGTAATTCTTCATGAGATAGTCAGTCATATGTGGCCACAAGAGGGCAGAGATGATTGGCTTAGAAAAAATAAAAAGGGCTAAAATGAACTATATTCATATGTCTTGAAGATGGTCACAGAGAACCTCGACAAAGAAGCAAAGGGTTGGGGCTAAAAAAACCATGGACTGAAATGCTTGAAATCATGATCCAACATAAATCCTTTCTTTTTAAATGGATGTTCCCAAGTATTTTGTCACAGCAATTGAGAGCTGACTAATTCAATTTGTTACATAGGATAGAAAATTAATACAAAAGAAATTGGGCGGTTCCTAGTTTTTTAATCCATATTCTTATGATTTTAATTTTTCAAATAAATCTTATATTTTGGATTTAAGTATATAACTAATCATAAATATATTTCAAACTAAATTAATTATGTTGAATTGTAGCCAGCCCTCTAGGAAAAAAATATTTTATTAATGCCCATGATGGAAGTTTTTTTATTATCAACTAACTGTCCTAAGATTTTATAAATATCTCATGATGAATAAATTCCCATGTAAAATTAATACAAAAATATTAGAGAAAGTAATAACATACAGTAGACTAATATTTACAGCCTGAACCTTATAAAATCACTTTCAGGTTCCTCCCTTATAATTTCTAAATGTAAATGAGGCATTATAATTTAGAAAGTTTCATTATTGTATAACCATCCTCTGGGTAAAATTTTGCAATGTAAATATGTTATAAATATGATTGAGGAAATAGATGAAAGACTTTTTGTTTGGAACCCTGTTTATATTTTAACCTTTACCTGTTGTGTTTGCTTTATCTCCATCACAAACTTTGATGAAGCTCACATGACCATCTTATGTGCTCTCCACATATCAAGCTTTTGATTATAACATGAAAAAGTAAGTTAGTGAAGACTGAATCTTCTTCCTCTAGTGAACTTAGAAAAATTTTATTTAATCCTTTAAAGACTTTTTATGAATCAATTGAATTATTAGCTCTGTTACTTAATTTTGTTATTGACTTGTGTCTTAACAATATACTTTTATACAGAATAAACAATCCTTCAAAGTAAGGAATGTAGATTTGTAAATTTCTTTATAGAAGGTAGGCCTCATAACTGTTTTCTGAATAAAAGGGCCCAATTATTTGTGTGCTAAATTTTTATTTACAAAGAGCACTCTTGTTTTATGAAGTATATTAACTTCTATTAAATATATATTAATTATTCCTAAGATAGCATTCTATATCATTTGGGCTTTTGAAATATTTCATTGTTATTATTTTTATTATGTTGTAGTTATTTTATTAATATTGTTGTTTTATTTTTGATATTTCAACATCTTCAATATTCTATATTAACCCATCTAGGTTACTGTTGGAGCATTTATGTTTTATGTTGAATATTTTTCATTAAATTCTGCCTTAAAGACTCTAAGAAGAATCTTAAAAAAAAAAACAAAAACAGAATTCATTATTCTTACAATGTCAGTTTTGTTAACTCTTTGGTAAATATTTTGACAACAAATTTAAGAAGTTCAGAATTGTGATACACAGATTTATAGAATAGTCTATATTATCCAGTATCAAGATTTTTGAAATAACTTGGTTCTAGACAAATTCAGTCCAAAATAAAACCTGCTTCCATGTCTATCAATGATGAAGTAGAATGCCTTATCCTAGAAATGCATTTTTACTATGTAAATTAGTCATGATAAAGGGAACATTCCATTATCTTCCCAGCAACCAAAGAATATCTGTGTGGGCTCTCTCTCTCATTCAGCAAGGAGGTCCACGGAACAGGGTAGAGGAGATTTGCTATTCAAGACCTCCGGAGACCAAGCAGGAAGCAGGTCTGATTTTATTGCACAGTTACCATGTGTATATACTCAGGCAGTAGATAAGAAGATTACAAGCAGCCACCAATACAATGTCTGTCCAACTGTCCCTGCTGCAACCAATTGAAGAGTGGACCATGGAGGAAACACTGGGACCACCACACACAGCCTCACTCCCAAGGCTGAGCCTATAGGATAAGGGGTTTGCCACTCACTTGCCTAGCATGGGGGGGAGTGGTTTGCCACTCAGACATCCTTAATGTATGCCATGTATGCAGTACTCCATGCTCTTGTCCCCCAAAATATCTATTAAGTAAATTAGAGAAGACATATGTAGAAACTATACCAAAATAAGAAGCTATACCATGAAAATGGGGGAGAAGGAATCCCATGAAAACAGAAGAGAGATCTGTGGATTAGGAATTGGACAAGGTGAAGGGATGACAGAAAAAGGGAAGAACAGTGGAATGAATCTGGCCAAACTTTCCTCTGTGCATATATAAATATACCACCTTTGTGAATATATAAATATACACCTTTATGTGTATCCATAATGTACTACTTTAGAAAACTATCAATAAATAGAATGATCAGTAGAGTAGAAGGAAAGTAAAAAGGGAATGGAGGTTATAAGGAAAAGGGGAAGTACTGGGAACAGAATTGAAGCAAATTATATTTCATGCTTGTATTATGTCAAAATTAAATTAAATTAAATCCTACTGTTATGTAAAAGTATAATAAAATTTTAAAATAGAGAAGACTAGGAGTGATTCAAGAAGAGTAAAAGAAGAAAACTGTGGTTTTCTATAAAAGCCAATGTTAGAGAAAATATTTAATAATACCTATTAAAACATGGCAAGTAAGAATTTAATCAGGGTCTTTGCAGGACCATTGCAATTAGATTTTGCAGTAAAGAATTGAAACTGGGCTCAACTCCAGATATAATATGGACAAATGAGAAATTATAGCCAAATAGTAGGGTAGAAGTCAAAGAATTAAGTTATTAAGAAGAAACCTCATTATCAAGAAGAATTTGGGCTTACCTGATTCTTGAAAAACTACTATATAGCTCTGATTACTGATATCACTGATCACCAGAGGATTTGTGGAGGATGAGGAACCTGGGATGGGGAGCCTGTTATGAAGGTGAGATTTTTCCAAAATTGACTCAGCAGTGTTCTTTGTTAAAACTGGATTTTACATGGAAGTGCACTGATGAACCTAGGGGAAATTTCAGAAATCTTACTAAAGTTTAGCTAAGCAAAGATTCTTTATCCTGGAGCTGGGGTTTTGGTCAGCGGTAGAGCATTTGTCTAGTATGTGCGAGGCACTGGGTTCAATCCTCAGAACCACATAAAAATAAATAAATAAATAAATAAATAAATAAATAAATAAATAAATGTATATATATATATACACACACACACAAATATATGTATATATACAACTTATATGTGTATATATAATATATATACATACACACACATATATATAATATATACATACACACACACATGTATAATATAATATATATAATTCTTCATCCTACTAGCAATATTTAGAAAATAACCAAAATATTTTTAATTCAAAATTCTGACTTTGAACTATATTGCAAGGTTATTTTTTGTTCAATTAAAAAAGTGATTAAATTGAGATAGTGTTTTCTGTGGCATTTAACTTGTTCTAATCTCTTTTCCACTGTCAGTAGTAACCCCGAAAGGCAACAGCTTCAAAACTAAAATAGTTGTTTAAAGTAACAACTTAGCGATCACTAGAATGAACAAAATGAGTTTTTAGCACCCAAAGAATCCATCCCTAGCGAATTCCCATATTTGCCTGAAATTTCGCTGAAGAACTCCCTTCCCAGAAGTTATGGTTATTTGACCTGATTCAGAGTCAATAGGTGTCAATAACCCTATCCCTAGGGCATTTGTTGAAAAATGTTTGTGGCATTTGTTTAACATCAAGATTTTAAAGTTAGGACTAAGAAGATAACTAATAAAGTTGAAAGATAATATTCAAGAATGGGATATACTTAAGGGGCTTTAAAAGCTACAACATATTGTAGGAGATCTAGAAGATGCCATATTTGGGCTTGCAGACCTATCTTTTATCTCTAAGTGATCTTGAAGTTCTTTACAAGGATAAAGTGAAAAGTAAGGCATAGTTGAAAATAACTTGCTGTAGAACATTGTGTCCTAATACACATGCAGATCTTTGACAAAGGCTGACAGTTTTAGTGGTAAAAGAAATTTAAGCAAATATCTTTCCAAACCAGGGGGTAGTGTTGTTGGTAAGGGATCCAATTTCAAGGGTTGTCACAATATGTTATTTAAATTAAAAATGTTCAGCAAAAATGTACCAGATGTGAAAAGAAAATACAGCAAATAAACAAGTAAAACTGAAAAATAATTAATAGAATCTGTCTTTAAGAAGATCATGTTATAATTGTTAGATAGTCTCTCAATAAGTTATCATAAATATGTTTTAAAAGTCAAACAAGCCATGCCTGACGAATAAACAAAAACACAAGAATAATGTCTCACTGAATAGATGATATCGACAAAGAAACAAGTTATAAAAAGAAAAGAAAAGAAAATACTGCAAGTGGAAGAATAAAATAACTGAAATGAAAAACTCAATAGAGAGTTGAATAGCAGATTTCAGCTACGAGCAGAAACAATCCGTACATTTGAAGATGGATCCAGTGAGCTTACTCAGTATATAAGACAGCATGAATAAAAAGTAAAGAAAAATGAAATCCTAAGATCTTCAGTATACCACCAGGAGTTCCAGTGTAGGTAAAATGAGAATTCAAAAAGAATCCAAACACAATGAGAGACAAAGAATATTTTTAAAAGTAAGGATGAATCTTCACAAATTTCATGAAAACTATAATCAATAAATTAAAAAAGCTTAAGAAACTCTAACTTGGTTCAATAGATTGATCCATATGTAAGTAGATCATAATCATCATTTAAAAACCAAGACAAATAGAAAGTTTACAGGAAGAAAAAAATGGTGAATGAAAGGTGTACTGAATGAGATTTAGAGTTTATTTATTCTTAGAATCCACAGAAGTCAAGATTTTAATACAGAAGTAATATATTCTTTATATTAAAAATAGACTATCAACCAACAATTCTATATCCATAAATGCATCCTTTAAAAATGAAAGAGATATTGAAAAATCCTCCCATAAACATGAAGACATGTTCTATAAGAAATGGTAAAAGACATTTAAACTAAAAAAAAAAAGAAAATCTTTCTAAAATGAAAGAGAATTGGGGAATAACTCAAACCGAATATAAGAATGTAAAAAAAAAAAAAATTGATAGGTACAACTACAAATATTTATTAAAGACCACAAAAATGTATTTTTGTTTTTGACTTATGAAAGGACACTTGCAAAATCCAAGGACCACACCACACACCAGAATCTCACACAAGAGTGTTATTGTCAGTAGCAAACTAACAAGGCTGTCACTCCAAGGAGAGCAGCAGCAGGTTGGCACTCACAGAGCAACTTTATAGCCCACAAGAGAAATTTCACAAGCATGCTTAGGGTTAAGCCATGGGCTGGGGTGGGAGTGTCCCTTTAGCAGGTAAGTGTTCTTACAAGAGGCTAAGCAGCATTGCCTCAGAATCTCTAAATAAAATGGCTCCTAAATCAAAACTTAGGAGTCTCTAGATAAAATGTCATCTGACCTAAGATCTAATGCCAATATTGATCTGATGCCAATATCTTATTTTTCTTCCTATTTGCATTGAAGAATAACTTGTAAAATCAGGTTTAAGGCCTCATAAAGCATTAATGTATAATCTAAATAGTAAAAAAGTGAGGGGATTGAACTATATAATAGCAAAGTTTTTTATTTTTTTTTAAAGAGAGAGTGAGAGATGGAGAGAGAGAGAGAGAATTTTTTTAATATTTATTTTTTTAGTTTTCGGCGGACACAACATCTTTGTTTGTATGTGGTGCTGAGGATCGAACCCGGGCCACAAGCATGCCAGGCGAGCGCACTACTGCTTGAGTCACATCCCCAGCCCATAGCAAAGTTTTTTTAAGCTTCTGAAGTTAGCTTGGTTTTTATCAAAATATTTAAGTTGTTAATTATAATTATTGGGAAAACCACTAATAAAACAACAGCATGATAAAAAGAAAATAAGGAAATTAATATGATATATTAGAAAACATCTAACTTACACACACACACACACACACACACAAAATAAAAACAAAATAGAAGAATAAAAAACAACATTAAAAAACCATATAACATATGAAAATGAAGAGCAAGATGACAGGTATAATCCTTCCTTAATAATCACATATAAATGGTCTAAACATTCCAATCAAAAATCAGGGATTGAAAGAATTGGGAAAAAAATTAAAACATTAATCAAGTATGTTTTGTATTAGAGAGACAACTTACATTCAAAGGCACAAAGAGATTCAAAGTAAAAGGATTAGAAATAAATATTCCATGCAACCAAACAAAAATTACTGAAATAGTGAAGATAATATAACAGAAATAAACAAATATTTAAGAAAAATATTTACTAGCGAATAAGAAGAAAATTTAAAATTAAAAAAGTGTAAATCAACCAGTAACATAGAACAATTATGAGCTTTTAAGCAATGAATAATAGAAATCCCAAATAAATGAAATAACAATTGAAAGAATTGATTTGATAAATAATTCCAGAGTAATAATTGGAGACTTCAGTTATCCAGTTTTATAGTAGATAAAACTACTGAGAAGGTTTTTTTAAAACGAAATATTTTAAAGACAATAAACACATGTGAAGGGAAAGTGAGAAATGAGAGACAGGTAAGTGAGAAATGAAAGACGGAGACCAGGTAGAGATACACAGGAGAGTTTATTTGTAACAGCTGACAAATAAATGCACATCTCTCCAAAGACAGAGAAAGGCAGCACAGGATTGAGTACTGGGATTTTTCTAGGGCAGGCTCAGGGATTAGAGCCCCACTAGTCCTAATGAGGGCGGTTAAGGATGGAGTTGGTATGAGGGAGTGGTGAGCCTTTCTTGAAATGCCCCTGGGTGAGAAAGTGAAACTTATAACATGTTATTAGATTTAGTATGAAATTTCAGACAATAAAAGAAGAATACAAATTCTCTTGAGGGCACAAGAAATTTTCTCCATAAACCATATGTAGACCATATGAAAGGGTCTCAAAGCACTTAAAATTTTAAAGGATTAAAATTATACAAAATGTATTTTTGCACTACAGCAAAATGAAATTATACATAAAAGAAATTTAGTAAATTTACAAAGATGTGCAAATTACCATCCTATCAAGTAACAACAAATTGGTCGGAGAATAATTTAAAAGTGAAATTAAAAAATTTTTGAAATGACTAATAGCAAAATCACAATACTAAATCATATAGGATATGTCTAAGGAAGAAATTTATAGTTGTAAACACTTATAATTCAAAGGAAGAAATGATTTACGATCTATAACCTCATCTTTCAGTGTGAGAAACTAGAACAACCAGAATAAGCATATCCCAAAACACGAAGGAAAAAATAGTAAATTATTAGAATAATCATGGAAATAAATAAGAAGGATTAAAAATACAATAAAGAAGATCATTCAAACGAAGTGATTGGTCTTTGGAGAGTTCAAGGAAGTTTATAAAGGGTTAGCTAGCCTGACCAAGAAAAAGAGAAGACCCAAACTTTTAAGATCAAGATTAAAACAAGGGACATCACAACTAACCTTATAGATATGAAGACGGTAGTAAGATTATTTTATGAACAATTTCATGCTAACAAATGAGGCGGCAAAAATAAAATGAACAAAAATTCTACAAAGGTACCCAATACTAAAACTAAAAACTCAATAAGTTGAATTTTAATTTTATTCCATTCTTCTATGTATATGTTTTCTAATGTAAGAATATACTTTCTTGATTAGTGCAGTTATGGTGTAAATTTTGAAATTGGTGAAGCCAGAATTAGGCAGACTGTCAGTTTAGATAGGTAAATCGAGTCCTGTCAGATCAACAAGGCCAATTGAGTGAGTCTGGGAAGTAAGAGACTGCACCCTGAGGGATTGAAATGTCCTTAGAGCCCTTATTCCACCTTATCAAGATAATCTTCCCTAGCTCTAACCTGTTGCTAAGGTTACCTGTCCCAGGAATTGCCCCTCCCTACACTGAGTTGTAAAACTTGTTAATTAATTTGTTTTGGGATGCTCCATCCTGTCCTTCCCCCTTTAGCCCACCAGTTTCCCACCTTTTGGGCATCCCACCTAGGATTTCCTGGGCTTAGTCACCTACTCAGGCAGGAGAAAGATAAGGGGAAGAGAACAGGAGAACAAAGGAAGCCTAAGACATACATACAGAAAGGTGGAACACATCACTTCTGGGGATACCAGGATACCTTCTATGGAACCCTTCTCCCTCCTGGGAGAAGTCTATGTTACCCCTTTTTAAATAATCCCTGCTTTATAGGCTTGCCTCAGCATGTTTCTCTTATGTTATACTTCAGCAGTGAGGGAGCAGAATTCATCACCAATAACCGGTGATGTCATGGAGAAATGTGAGTCCTTCCCATTTCTTTTATTTTTTTTAATGATTATTTACATGATTCTTGATAGTTATTGTTTCTTGCATTCCCTAACTTTCTGATAAACTTGTTAATTTTTGCCCCAAACAAATCATATGCCAGGCATGATGGTGCACACCTGTAATCCCAGAGGCTCAGGAGGCTGAGGCAGCAGTCTGAGGCAGGAAGATGGTGAGTTCAAAGCCAGTTCCTTGGCAAAAGCAAGGTGCTAAGTAACTTAATGAGACCCTATCTCTAAATAAAATACAAAATAGGGCTAGATGTGGCTCTGTGGTTGAGTGCCTCCAAATTCAATCCTTGGTATCCACCCACCAAAATTAAAAGGCATCTAAGATTTTGATCATCATATTTTTGACTTTCTAATGTCATCTTAGCATTAATTTTATTTTCAAACCACAGACATGAAATGCATTTCCATTTAAATAATGTCATTGATTTATTTCTATGATAAATTTTATAGTTGTCAGAGTACAAGTATTGTTATACAAAGGATACTCAGGCAATTTGTTATCTGCAAAGAATAATCTGAAATCTATATTACACACACACACACACACAAACACAAAAATTAAATTACCTTAAAGTATATAAAGAAATGAATGAATTTATCACAATAAAACCTATTAGAGTCTCCAGACTGAGACTTCAAAATAAAAAATAAATATTTTTACCTTTTATTTCCTCCACCAGCTTGAAAGGAATACTACATATAAATGTGTATATATGTGTCATATATATATATATATTTCCACCTATACCTCCTTCTACCTACCCTTTCTTTTTTTTATTCATGCTGGGGATTGAACCCTGGGCCTTGTGCATGCAAGGAAAGCAATCTACAACTGAGCTATACCCTCAGGCCCATCTGACTCTCCTTTAATTATCTCCTCTTAATCGAATTCAAGAAATTTTGTGGAATAAAAACAATGCCATACACAGGAATGTCCAACTCTGTATAGATGCATAAATACAACATAAACATAGACATGTCAAACAAAATTAATAATAATTTTCAAGTTTAATAAATTTAAAAAACCAATAGCTGTAAAATAACATTTCACTAATTACATGAATTGCATAAATACAGTATTGCACATATTCTAATCTTGACTTGAATTATAATCTTGACTTCATGAATTTTTTAAGAACATTTGCTTCCTTGGTAAATTATAGTGCTTTGAATTACATCTTCTCTATAATTTTTTTAAAGATATTAGGCCTTTTTCTCTCTTTTTTTTATTTTTGGTGCTGGGATTGAATCCAGGGCCTCATACATGCTAGACAACTGCTCTACAATTGAGCCACATTTCCTAGGCCTTGTTCTTAAAATGAAAGGAATAATATTTAGGGTCTAATACTTTCCTCTTCCCTTAGCATTACAACAAGCAACCTTTCTTCCATCCTTCTTTTTGTTTTTCCTGTTTTATTTAATGAAATTGGTGATTGAACCAAGGTCATTCTAACACTGATTTACATCCCCTGCCTTTTTCATTCTTTATTTTTTAAAATTTTGAGACAGGGTCTTGTTAAGTTGCCAAGTCTGGTATCATCTTGTTATTCCTGATTCAGCCTCTAGAGTCACTGGTATTACAGGTGCACACCCTCATAACTAGCAAAAAAAGCTTATATATATATATATATATATATATATATATATATATATATATATATGCACACATATGTGAATATATATAAATAATATATATACACACAAAAATTATATGTTTGTATAATTAATTATACATAATTAATTATATTAACATAATTATCATGTAGTTAATATACAGATATATTTATAATGTTTTTTTCCAAAATAATTAAAAAAATTAGGATGTAAAAAAGTCATGAATCTTATTGAGTGAATCCCAAGGTTTAAGGCATTTTCCTTTTTCAAAAATTTAAATGTGACCAAAATCAAACATATTTGAAATATAAATTTAGTGTAGGTTATATTAGGCATCATATTTTAATACTCAGCACAATTTATAATATTCCACCTAGGAAATTTTTTTCCATTTTTTTTCTTTTTTTAAGCACCAGAGATTAAACTCAGGAGCACTCAACCACTGAGGCACATCCCCACTCTTTTTTTGTATTTTATTTGGAGACAGGGTCTCACTGAATTGCTTAGCACCTTGCGTTTGCTGAGGATGGCTTTTGAACTCATGATCCTCCTGCCTTAGCCTCTTGAGCTGCTGGGATTACAGGTATACAATTTTTAAATTTATTTATTTATTTAACTTTATGTATTTTTATAAGAAAAATCAAATACCCTAAATCCAAAATGTTATCTATTCAGTCCATTTCCTATTTCTTATTGGTACTTTTTAGTTATATGTGATAGTAGAATCCATTTTGTTAAAATTATACAAGCATAAAATATTGAATATATCTAATTGGGACTCCGTTCTTGTGGGTGTACACAATGGTGGGATTCACTTAGGTATTTTCATATATGTACATAGGAAAATTATGCTAGATTAATTCTGTCTTTTCTAATCCTATTCCCCCTTCCTTTACTTCATTCCCCTTTGTCTAATCTATTAAACTTCTCTTCTCCCTGACCCCTTTATTGTGGTTTGGTTTCTACATATGAGCAAAAATATTTGCTATTTGGATTTTTGGGATTAGCTTATTTCACATAATTCACCAAATACATAAAACCTTTAGAATTGTATGAGAATGTGGTATAATTGGAAGGTAATAAAACAATTCAAACTATAAATGAGGAAGTGTAGTTATATTTTTAGTAAAATAAGTACATTTGATAAAGTTGAAAGTCAACTGCTTATTCTTTATTCTCTTAGCAGCTGTGAATGAGGCAGAACACATTAAGAAAAGAATAAACCTTAGTGTTATTATGCAGACATGAAAGAGAACAAGTAGTCAAAACAGAAAGAATTAAAGTGCTATTGGCAAAGATTATATTGATATGAATTTATGATTGAGTTTCTCAGATTATTTCATGTTAATACAAAAGGAGGAAGGAAAAAACAACCCAAGTCCTTGTGCTCTGCAAGGTGTACATGGGCCAACAAAAAGAGAAGTGAAGATTGGCATAAGTAGTAAAAAGACTTGCCCAAGTTTTGATGACCTCAGTGGTGATAATTCCTTCATTTTTCTTTAAGAGGTTTGTTTGTTTGTTTTAGCTGATGATTTAGCATTTTTCTCGGAGTGGTGCTCTGGATTTAAAACAGCACTTTGAACATGACTAGTGAAGGCTTCATGGCCAAGATAAACCCCCAACCCAGGGCACATCATAAAGATAATTAGCTTACTAAAAGCCCCTCATATAACAAATTATAGAAACAGACATCCCAATATGAGGGAAAAAAGCATAAAAACACAGAGAACATGAGAAAATGAAATAATAAAACACCAAAAAATTTTTTTAAAACCTCCCAACAACAGAATTCATAGATATTGAAGTGAAAAAAATACCAAAGAATTTTAAAAATTGATGGTCAAATTAATCAATGAATTAAAAATGACCTAAGAATGAACTAAGGAAGATAATATAGGTTGTAAAAGAGCATTTCAATTAAGAGATAAAGATTCTGAAAAGAACCAGTTATAAGTCTTGGCAAGGAAAGGCACAATAAATCAAATTAAAAAAGTCTTTTCAATAAACTAGGTCAAACAGAAGAAAGTATATCAGAGCTCAAAGACAGGAGGGATGTGCTAGAATATTCTGACAGTAATAAATAAAACATAAGAAACTATAACAGAATATATAAGAAAGTTCTGTGACAACACTAAAAGATCAAATTTAAGTCTCACAGTCCTTAAAGAAGAAATAGCTTACAGACTTAGCAGAAAATATCTCTTAATCTTGAAAATGAGTTAGACTTGCTATTAAGGGAGTTATTTAGAACTCTTATTGACATGAGCAAAAAGAGCCTCTTCATGGCACATTATGGTGCAAATGCTAAAAAATCAGAATTTAGGAAATATTGAAAATTCTATAATGGTGAAGTAACAAGTCATTTACAAAGATAAACCTATCATCATATTTCTCAGAAGAAACTCAAAAGGCCAGGAGGGCATGGAATAATGCAATTCAAGAACTGAATTAAAGTAACTATGAACCTAGATTATTATAGCCAGCAAATCTATCTTTAGAATCAAAGAGAAAATAGAAACATTTCAATATAATCATAAACTAAAGGATCTCATAACTACAAAACCAGCATTTCAAAAGGAATTACTAAAACCAATCCTTTACACTGAAGAACATAAAAAATGATCAAAGAGCATGAAAAAGAATAAATCTCAGAGGAAAAAATAAGCAAATTAAAAATAAGAAATGAATGAAACTTTAGAAATAAAATGACAGAGAAATACATACCTCCCTACAATAACACTGACTTAATATTAAATAGTCTTAATTTTTTAAATAAGAGACATAAACTGAATTAAAAAGCAAGAGCGATTTTATGTTGTCTGCAAGAAACACACCTTATCAGCATGAAAATTCACATACTGAAAGTGAAAGGATGAAAAAGAGATTCCATTCTAATGTAATCCAAAAGCAAGCAAATAATAGCTATTCTTATATCTGAAAAAAGCAGACTGCTAGCCAAAATTAGTCATTGGGAACACAAAGAGATTCACTACTTGTTGGTAAAAGAAATAATCCAACAAAAATATAGTGTGATTAGAAATATTTGTGCCCAAACATCAGTGTTCCCAATTTTATATAGCAAACACTACACAACATAAAGGGAACAAATAGATCTAAATAATAATAGTATGTCACTTCAATACATGATTTTCACTAATTGATGGGTCATCCAGACATAAAATTAAACAATATAATATAGAGTTAAATTCTTTAAATCTAGATCAAATGGACACAATAGACATCTATAGAACATTTCATCCAACAACAGCTAAATGGAGTTTATTTTCAGTTGTTCATGGAACTTTCTCCACAACTGATAATATGAGGCCTCAAAAAAGTCTTAGTAAATGCTAAAAAATTGAGATGATTCCTTGTGTCTTATCAGATCATAATGAAATAAAATAAGAAATAAACACTAAGGAAAAGACTATAAATTGTACAAATCCACAGAGACTAAATGATACACTGTTGTATGAGTGGATCATCAAAAAGATCAAGGCGGGGAGAATTTAAAAATTCTTAAAAAAAATTAAGAGCATAAATACAAAATAATAGACTATGTGACATACAGTGAAGGCAGTTCTAGGAGAGAATTTTATAACTATGAGTGCATATATAAAAAATCAAAAAAGTTATCAAATAAATAAACTAATGATATATTCAAAGTCTTAGGAAAACAAGAACAAATGAATTTCCAACAGTAAAGGGAAAGAAATGATAAAGATAAACTGACATTAAGAAAGTAAATAATACGGCGGGGCGCCGCCGAGAAGCGACCAGCAAGCAGGGAGAAACGTTGCTGCGGATTCTGTGGAATCCTGCTGGCTGAGCCCTCACTGAGCCCCGGGCTGAGTTCGGGATTTCAGACGGGGAAGGAAGCGGTACAGTTCTATCCCCCACAACGGAAACTCCACCAAGGAAACCAGCAGCCACCATCTTGGAGAGCTGAAGTAACCACCGCCACTCTCCGACAGATTGCAACAATAAAACAGGTGCGTGTTACTCAGCTCATCTCCCATACAGAGGGGAATTCACAAAAAATCTCTCCTAGGCTTTCCGGGGAGAGATTATCAGAACGAGCCTACATAAAGACGCGGGGAAAACTAGAGACACCTGACCTTCAACTCCCCCTCCCATCAGTGGCGAAAATGAAACCTGTCTTGCCAGCGCTGGGGGAGGGACAAGCAGAAAAAATCAAAACAATAGAGTGCCATGGTTCCCCATAGCCACCCTCGACACCCAACAAACAGCAGGCCCAGAGTACAGTTTGAACTGCAGAGAGGCATCACTCAGGGGAAATCTGGTCTAGCAGGAGAAACCAGGACTAGCAGGAGAAACCAGGGGACTAGAGGCCAGGCCCTCGCGACTGGGCGGCTGGAGACTGCACACCTACCAGCGACAGTCCACCCGCTGCCCGCGTGACTTGGCGGGTGGAGAAAGCCCGCCCGCCGGCGACCGGGAGCTGAAACCAACCAGAGAGAGTCCAGTCCCACCCCCCCATTATGACACCCCGGCAAGGAGCCTGGGGCCCGCCATTGCAGAGAGGTGACGTCACTGCAGCTCGGCCGTCGGAATTCCTTCCCTGCTGAATCAACTTTAGCAGGCATAGTCTACCAACACAAAGGAGAGACAACAGAGATATACAAAGCCAAAACAAATCTATAGAAGAGAGCAGGAACACAGCAATCAAATAGAGCTGGAAAGTAGCGTGAACATCATGAAAAAACAAGAGAAAAAAGGAGTACAAACAATGCAGGACAACTTAAATCTACAGGAGGACCTGGAAGCATCAGAAACATGGATAGGGAAAGAACTCAAGGCACACCTAACTCAGATGGAAAGGAATATTAGAGAAGACATGAGACAGCAAGTCCAAGCAATAAAAGTATATTTTGAAAATGAATTAAACAAACAAATTCAAATGGCAAAGAACGAACTTTACCAGGAGATAGAAATCTTAAAAAAAAATCAAACAGTAATCCTAGAAATGCAGGAAACTATAAACCAAATTAAAAACTCAAACGAGAATATTACAAATAGACTACATCAAGTAGAAGTCAGAACATCAGATAATAAAGACAAAGTTTATCAACTTGAAAAGAATATAGTCAACACAGAAAAGATGCTTAAATCCCACGAGCAATCTATTCAAGAGATATGGGATGTCATAAAAAAAACAAATTTGAGAGTCATCGGGATAGAAGAAGGCATAAAGATTCAAAGAAAGGAATGGACAACATATTAAATGAAATAATTCTAGAAAACTTCCCAGAGATGAAAGATGGAATGGATTGCCAAATCCTGGAAGCCTACAGGACCACACACATTCAAAACCGTAATAGACCAACTCCAAGACATATAATTATGAAGATAGCCAACTTACAGAACAAGGAGAGAATATTAAAAGTTACGAGAGAAAGGAGGCAGATTACATTCAGGGGAAAACCAATTAGGTTAACGACTGATTTTTCATCACACACTTTGAAAGCGAGAAGATCCTGGAACAATGTATTTCAAACGCTGAAAAATAATGGATTCCAACCAAGAATACTGTATCCAGCTTCAGATTAAGCTTCAGATTTGACAATGAAATTAAAATTCTTCACGATAAACAAAAGCTAAAAGAATTTGCAGCCAGAAAACCAGCACTGCAAAGCATTTTGAGCAAAATACTACAAGAAGAGGAATTGAAAAATAGTGCCCAAAACTAACAGTGGGAGGTATCTAAGTAAAGAGGGAGGAAAATAACCAAAAAGTAAAAACTAGCCAAACTAAAATAAATAAATAAATAAATATGACTGGAAGTACAAATCATATTTCAATTGTAACCTTAAATGTTAATGGCCTAAACTCACCAATCAAGAGACATAGGCTAGTAGCCTGGATCAAAAAAACAAATCCAACAATATGCTGCCTTCAGGAGACTCATATGATAGGAAAAGACATACACAGGCTGAAGGTAAAAGGTTGGGAAAAATCATACCACTCACATGGCCCTCGGAAGCAAGCAGGAGTGGCCATACTCATATCGAATAAAATCAACTTCAAACCTAAGTTAATCAAAAGGGATAAAGAAGGACACTATATACTGTTAAAAGGAACCATCCACCAACAAGACATAACAATTATCAATTTGTATGCACCAAACAATGGAGCTGCAACGTTCATAAAACAAACTCTCCTCAAGTTCAAGAGTCAAATAGACTACAACACAATAATTATGGGTGACTTCAACACACCATTCTCGCCATTAGACAGATCCTCTAGACAAAAGCTGAATAAAGAAACTATAGAACTCAATAGCACAATCAATAACCTAGACTTAACTGACATATATAGAATATATCAACCATCATCAAGTGGATACACATTCTTCTCAGCAGCACATGGATCCTACTCAAAGATAGACCATATATTATGCCATAGGGCAACTCTTAGTAAATATAAAGGTGTGGAGACAATACCATGCACCATATCTGATCATAATGGAATGAAACTGGAAATCAATGATAAAAGAAGGAAGGAAAAATCCTACATCACATGGAAAATGAACAATATGTTACTGAATGATCAATGGGTTACAGAAGACATAAAGGAGGAGATAAAAAAATTCTTAGAGACAAATGACAATACAGACACAACATACCGGAATCTATGGGACATAATGAAAGCAGTTTTAAGAGGGAAATTCATTTCTTGGAGTTCTTTCCTCAAAAAAAGAAAAAAAAAACAACAAATAAATGAACTCACACTACACCTCAAAAATCTAGAAAAGGAAGAGCAAAACAACAGCAAATGTAGTAGAAGACAAGAAATAATTAAAATTAGAGCAGAAATCAACGAAATTGAAACAAAAAAAAAAACATTGAAAAAATTTATAAAAGTTGGTTCTTTGAAAAAATAAATAAGATCAACAGGCCCTTAGCCATGCTAACGAAAAGCAGAAGAGAGATTACTAACATATGGGATGAAAAAGGCAATATCACAACAGACACTACAGAAATACAGAAGATAATTAGAAAGTATTTTGAAACCCTATATTCCAATAAAATAGAAGATAGTGAAGATATCGATATATTTCTTAAGTCATACGATCTGCCCAGATTGAGTCAGGAAGACACACACAATTTAAACAGACCAATAACAAAGGAAGAAATAGAAGAAGCCATCAAAAGACTACCAACCAAAAAAAGCCCTGGACCGGATGGGTATACAGCAGAGTTTTACAAAACCTTCAAAGAAGAATTAATACCAATACTTTTCAAGCTATTGCAATAAATAGAAAAAGAAGGAGCTCTTCCAAATTCATTCTATGAGGCCAACATCACCCTGATCCCGAAACCAGACAAAGACACTTCAAAGAAAGAAAACTACAGACCAACATCTCTAATGAACTTGGATGCAAAAATTCTCAATAAAATCCTGGTGAATCGAATACAAAAGCATATCAAAAAAATTGTGCACCATGATCAAGTAGGATTAACCCCTGGGATGCAAGGCTGGTTCAATATACGGAAATCAATAAATGCTATTCACCACATCAATAGACTTAAAGACAAGAACCATATGATCATCTCGATAGACGCAGAAAAAGCATTCGACAAAGTACAGCATCCCTTTATGTTCAAAACACTAAAAAATCTAGGGATAACAGGAACTTACCTCAACATTGTAAAAGCTATATATGCTAAACCTCAGGCTAGCATCATCCTAAATGGAGAAAAACTGAAGGAATTCCCTCTAAAATCTGGAACAAGACAGGGATGGCCTCTATCACCACTTCTATTCAATTTAGTTCTTGAAATACTAGCCAGAGCAATTAGACAGACAAAAGAAATTAAAGGCATAAAATAGAAAAAGAAGAACTTAAATTATCGCTATTTGCAGATGACATGATAATATATTTAACACATTCAAAAGGGTCTACAAAGAAACTGCTAGAGATAAATGAATTCAGCAAAGTGGCAGGATATAAAATCAACATGCATAAATCAAAGGCATTCCTGTATATCAGCAACAAAACTTCTGAAATGGAAATGAGGAAAATCACTCCATTCACAATATCCTCAAAGAAAATAAGATACTTGGGAAATCAACCTAACAAAAGAGGTGAAAGATTTATCCAATGAAAACTACAGAACCCTAAAGAGAGAGATAGAAGAAGATCTTAGAAGATGGAAAAATGTACCCTGTTCATGGATAGGCAGAACTAATATCATCAAAATGGCAATATTAACCAAAGTTCTCTACAGGTTTAATGTGATGCCAATCAAAATCCCAACGGCATTTCTTGTAGAAATAGATAAAGCAATCATGAAATTCATATGGAAAAACAAAAGACCCACAATAGCAAAAGCAATTCTAAGCAGGAAGTGTGAATCTGGAGGTATAGTGATACCAGAGTTCAAACTGTACTACAAAGCAATAGTAACAAAAACAGCATGGTACTGGTACCAAAACAGGCAGGTGGACCAATGGTACAGAATAGAGGACACAGAAACCAATCCACAAAATTACAACTATCTTATATTTGATAAAGGGGCTAAAAGCATGCAATGGAGGAAGGATAGTATCTTCAACAAATGGTGCTGGGAAAATTGGAAATCCATATACAACAAAATGAAACTGAATCCCTTTCTCTCACCATGCACAAAAGTTAACTCAAAATGGATCAAGGAGCTAGATATCAAATCAGAGACACTGTGTCTGATAGAAGAAAAAGTTGGCTACGATCTACATACTGTGGGGTCAGGCTCCAAATTCCTTAATAGGACGCCCATAGCCCAAGAGTTAATAACAAGAATAAACAAATGGGACTTACTTAAACTACAAAGTTTTTTCTCAGCAAGAGAAACAATAAGAGAGGTAAATAGGGAACCTACATCCTGGGAACAAATTTTTACCCCTCACACTTCAGATAGAGCCCTAATATCCAGAATATACAAAGAACTCAAAAAATTAAACAATAAGATAACAAATAACCTAATCAACAAATGGGCCAAGGACCTGAACAGACACTTCTCAGAGGAGGACATACAATCAATCAACAAGTACATGGAAAAATGCTCACCATCTCTAGCAGTCAGAGAAATGCAAATCAAAACCACCCTAAGATACCATCTCACTCCAGTAAGATTGGCAGCCATTATGAATTCAAATAACAATAAGTGTTTGCGAGGATGTGGGGAAAAGGGTACACTTGTACACTGCTGGTGGGACTGCAAATTGGTGAGGCCAATTTGGAAAGCAGTATGGAGATTCCTGGGAAAGCTGGGAATGGAACCACCATTTGACCCAGCTATCGCCCATCTCGGACTATTCCCTGAGGATCTTAAAAGAGCATACTATAGGGATACTGCCACATCAATGATCATAGCAGCACAATTCACAATAGCTAGACTGTAGAACCAACCTAGATGCCCTTCAATAGATGAATGGATAAAAAAATTATGGCATCTATACACAATGGAGTATTACGCAGCACTAAAAAATGACAAAATCATAGAATTTGCAGGGAAATGGATGGCATTAGAGCAGATTATGCTAAGTGAAGCTAGCCAATCCTTAAAAAACAAATGCCAAATGTCTTCTTTGATATAAAGAGAGAAACTAAGAACAGAACAGGGAGGAAGAGCATGAGGAAAAGATTAACATTAAACAAAGACGAGTCGGGGGAGAGAAAGGGAGAGAGAAGGGAAAGCATATGGATATGGTAGGAGACCCTCAATGTTACACAAAATTACATATAAGAGGTTGTGAGGGGAAAGAGGGGAGAAACAAGGGAGAGAATTGAACAACAGCAGATGAGGTAGAGAGGGAAGATGGAAGGGGAGGGGAGGGGGGATAGTAGGGGATAGGAAAGGTAGCAGAATACAACAGTCACTAATATGTCATTAGGTAAAAAAGTGAATGTGTAACCGATGTGATTCTGCAATTTGTATTTGGGGTAAAAATGGGAGTTCATAACGCAATTGAGTCAAATGTATGAAAGATGATATATCATGAGCTTTGCAATGTTTTGAACAACCAATTAAAAAAAAAAAAGAAGAATGGACCATTGGAGCTGGGGATGTGGCTCAAGTGGTACCGTGCTGGCCTGGCATATGTGCGTCCGGGGTTCGATCCTCAGCACCACATACAAACAAAGATGTTGTGTCTGCCAAAAACTAAAAAATAAATATTAAAATTTAAAAAAAAGAAAGTAAATAATAAAAGGATAATACAAATTTAATGAGGCAAAGAGTTGGTTCTTTGAAAAGATAAAAAAGAATAATAAATATTAACCAAACTAAACAATAGAAAGAGAAAGACATAGATTAATAAAATTTAAGATAGAGTATAATAACAGACACTAGTGAAAATCCAAGAATATTAGGAACTATTTTGAAAATATATTTCAGTATATTAGAAAGTCTAAAAGAAATAAATGAATGTCTAGACACATAAGACTTACAATATTTGAACAGATAGGATATAAAGACCTAAATAGACCAATATCAAGTAATGAGATTGAAGGGATAACAAAAACCCTCCCATAAAAGACATATTTAGCACCAAATGGATTTGTAGCTTAATTTAAGTTTTTTTTTTTTTTTTCAAAAAAATAATGAAATCTTATGCTGCTCAAATTATTCTATGAAATAAAAAGAAAGGGAAGGGTTCCAAATTCTTACAGCACTATCAAGTTATTTTCATTCCAGAGGATAAAAGGTGGTTCAACATATATAAATCAATAAATTAAAAACACCACCTAAATAAAATCAAGAAAAAAATTTACTCTTCTCAATAGACACAGAAAAATTATTTGAATACTAACACACAGTAAGGAGGGGGTGGGTAAAATAGAAGTTCATTGAATTAAACAAAGAGGAATGAAGGAAAAAGAGGGGACATGGGAATAGGAAAGATAGTAGAATTAATTGGATATAACTTTTCTGTATTCATATATGAATACATGACCAGTGTAGTACAGCCACAAGAATGGGATCCTAATTAGAATAAGTTGTGTATGTTAGTCATTTAAGTTTTCTCTCTCCTTCTCTTCATTAGCATGGCTAAGGGTCTGTCAATTTTATTTATTTTTTCAAAGTACCAACATTTTGTTTTGTCAATTTTTTCAATTGTTTCTTTTGTTTTAAGTTCATTGATTTCAGCTGTGATTTTAATTGTCTCTTGTCTTCTACTGTTTTTGGTGTTGATTTGTTCTTGTTTTTCTAGGGATTTGATATGTAATATTAAGTCGTTTATTTGTTGACTTTTTTTTCTTTTAAGGTATGAATTCCATGCAATAAAATTTTCTCTTCGAACTGCTTTTATAGTGTCCCAGATATTTTGATATGTGGTATCTGTATTCTCATTCACCTCTAAATTTTTTTAATCTTCTCTTTGATGTCTTCTGCAACCCATTGTTCATTCACTATAATATTATTTAGTCTCCAGGTGTTGGAGTAGCTTTAATTTCTTATTTTATCGTTGATTTCTAATTTCTTTCCATTATTATCTGATAGAATGCAGGGTAGTATCTCTACCTTTTTATACTTACTAGAGTTGATTTGTGGTATAATATATGGTCTAATTTGGAGAAGGAACTATGTACTGATGAGAAAAAAAAAGTGTATCCTCTAATTGAAGTATTAAATAGTCTATATATGTCAGTTAAGTCTAAGTTATTGATTATATTATTGAGTTCTATAGTTTCTTTGTTCAGCTTTTTTTTTGGAAGATCTATCTAGTGATGAAAGAGGTGTGTTAAATCACCCAAAATTATTGCATTGTGGTCTATTTGACTCTTGAACTTGAGAAGAGTTTGTTTGATGAATGTATATACTCCATTGTTTGAGGCATATGTATTTATAATTGTCAAGTCTTGTTCATGTATGGTTCCCTTGAGCATTATGTAGTGTTCTTCTTTTTTATTTTTTGATTGACTCTAACTTGATGTCTACTTTATTTAATATGAGGATGGAAACCCTTGCTTGTTTTACCTTTCCATGTGACTGGTATGATTATTCCCAACACTTCACCTTCAGTCTGTAGATGTCTTTTCCTAAGAGATGATTCTCTTGAAGGCAGCATATTGTTGGGTCTTTTTTTCATTAATCCAATCTGTTAATTTTTGTCTTTTGATTGGTGAGTTTAGGCCACTAACATTCAGGGTTATTATTGAGACATAATGTGTATTCTCAGCCATTTTTATTTTTGATATTTAATGTGACTTGGTTTTTAATCTGATTAGGTTTTCCTTTTGTGTAATACCTCCCTCTGCTGATTTTCATCATTGTTTTTTATTTCCTCTTCATGTAATATTTTGCTGAGAATGTTCTGCAGTGAAGGCTTTCTAGTTGTAACTTTTTTTTTTAACTTTTGTTTATCATGGGAGGTTTTATTTCATCATAAAATCTAAAGCTTAGTTTTGCTGGATATAAGATTCTTGGTTAGCATCCATTTTCTTTTTTTTCTTTTTTTAAAGAGAGAGAGACAGAGAGAGAGAGAGAGAGAGAGAAAGAGAGAGAGAGAGAGAGAGAGAGAGAGAGAGAGAGAGAGAGAATTTTTTTTTAATATTTATTTTTTAGTTTTCAGCATACACAACATCTTTATTTGTATGTGGTGCTGAGGATCAAACCCATCACCAGGTGTATGCCAGGTGAGTGTGCTACCGCTTGAGCCATATCCCCAGCCCTCCATTTTCTTTTAGAGCTTGGTATGTGTTATTCCATGATCTCCTGGCTTTGAGGGTCTGAGTTGAAAAACCCGCTGAGATACAAACTGATTGACGCCTATATGTGATCTGATACCTCTCTCTTGTGGCTTTTAAGATTCTGTTCTTATACTGTATGCTAGGCATTTTCATTATAGTGTGTCATGGTGTAGATGTGTTGTAATTTTGTACATTTGGTGTCCTGTAAGCCTCTTATATTTCGTTTTCCAATTCATTTTTTATGCTTGGGAAATTTTCTGATATCATCTTATTGAAGAGATTGTGCATTCCTTTGGTTTGAAACTCTGTGCCTTCCTCTACCCCAATAACTCTAAGATTTGGTGTTTTGATGCTGTTACATAATTCTTGGATGTTGTGTTCATGGATTCTTACTATCTTTACTGTGTGATCAAATTTATTTTCTAGATTATATACTTTGTCTTCATTATCTGACATTCTTTCTTCCAAGTGACCTTGTCTACTGGTTATGTTTTCTATTGAGTTTTTTATTTGGTTTATTGTATCCTTCATTTTAAGGATTTTTGACAGTTTTTTTTCCCAGTGTATCTGTCTCTCTTTTGAAGTAATCTTTTGTTACCTCTATTTACTCTTTATCTCTTTTATGGAATGATCAATTTTTGCTTGTATTTGTTCATTTAGGCCATTCTTTAATTCACAGATCATTTTAGTTATGAATCTTCTAAACTCCTTCTCTGACATTTTCTCAAACTAACTGTCCGTGGTTTCTGTTACTATAGTATCCTGGTTTGTTTGGGGCACTTTCCTCCCTTGTTTTTTCGTGTTATCTATGTGTCTTCCTTTCTTTATATTCCACATTTATAAAATATAAACTTTTTTATGTTCTACCTATGTTCAATGAAAGTTAGTACCAAGGTGAAGTAGTTCACTGTCATATCTTTAAGTCTAATAATTGCCTTATAGTGGAAAACTTTCCATATTTATTGAGTGAATATATGCATTGATGAGTTATAGTCTTTTAAAGAAAATTCACTAATATGATTTACCATAGATTTTAGAATTGTAAGTTTTATATATTTCACATTATCTCTTCATTTGAAATTATATGTAAGTATAAAATTCCTATCTACTCTCCTTGATGAATAATAATAATGAAATAATAAAATCAAATTGAGTTCAAATACAAACATTTTTATCAATAAATGATTGTAAGCAGACAAGACAACTAAAAATGTTTATAAATATGTTAGATTTATTTTCTAAACCCAGAGGAGAGTTTAAATTATTCTTTGATGTTTTAAATTCTTAAAAATCTGTGTTATTATGTGGTTTAGGTTTTCTCTAGAGCTTGTGTTATGATAAGACTTTGGAAGCACTAAAAAATAATAGAAAGTAGCTTTAAAATATGAATTTTGTTATGGATGTACATTTATTCTGTAGGAGTATCTCATTTTTTCCCCATTGTATCTTATGTTACTTTCATGAAGAGGTTAAGGGGAATTTTATGAATAATAATGCTGTTAACACAGTAGAGATGTCAATATTTTATTATCTGTGAATCTTGGAAAATGAGCGTGTACATGTGAAAGCTACGCCAAAAACCTAAAAGTAACTAGACTTATCTGATATTAGGAAATAACTGATGCTCATGCTTTGATGCCATATAGCAGATATAGCATTGAAAAAATGTCCTCAGGGTTTCAGGAATTATTTTTTGTCCAATTAGTATTAAAAAAATAATTAGTATTAAAAAAATAATTCTCTGACACAAAATTAAAATACTTATGAGAAGCTTAAAAATAAAATTAATAAATGTAGTCCAAAAATATCTGAGGAAACAAAGTGTTTAATATCTGCAGAAACAAATGCAAGGCATGCATAACAAAGTATAAAAACTAGAAATGCAAATCAAAACTACTCTAAGATACCATCTCACTCTAGTCAGAATGGCAGCTATTATGAAGACAAACAAAAAGTGTTAGCGAGGAAGCGGGGGAAAAGGTACAATTATACATTGCTGGTGGGACTGCAAATTAGTGCAGTCAATTTGGAAAGCAGTATGGAGATTCCTTGGAAAACTGGGAATGGAACCACCATTTGACTCAGCTGTTCCTCTTCTCGGACTATACCCAAAGAACCTAAAAACAGCATACTACAGGGACACAACCACATCAATGTTTATAGCAGTGCAATTCACAATAGCTAAACTGTGGAGCCAACCTAGATATCCTTCAATGGATAAATGGATAAAAAATGTGGCATTTATACACAATGGAATATTACTCAGCACTAAAAAGAATAAGATCATGGCATTTGCAGCGAAATGGATGGAATTAGAGAAGATTATGCTAAATGAAGTTAGCCAATCCCAAAAAAATAAATGCCAGAATGTTTTCTCTGATATAAGGGGGGGGGGGTGACTCAAAGTGGGGTAGGGAGAGAGAGCAGGGGAGGAAGATTACCTCTAGATAGGGAATAGGGGTGGGAGGGAAAGGGAGGGAGAAGGGGAAGAGCAAGGATGGTGGAAGGAGATGGTCATCATTACACATAATACATGTATGAAGATGTGAATTTGGTGTCAACATACCTTATATACAAACAGAGATATGATAAATTGTGGTATAAAGAATTGTAATGCAAAAAAAATCAATAAGAGAGCTCATGTATAATGACATAATTTGGCGTGAACATACTTTATATACAGAGTTACGAAAAATTGTGCTGTGAATGGATAATTATGAATTAATGCATTACACTATTGTCATGTATGAAATAAATAAATACATAAAAGAAAACATTGAGATGCATTTCTGTAGCCATTGTACAGAATTCTGAAACATGAAGTAACAATGTTTTAAAACTAGTAACCCTTTGTAAAATTGTACAGCATGCAGACTCATGCTGTATAATCTCCTCAGGATTTTCTACTTAGCCTTCGTCATTCTATTGCACATTCACCAACTGCTTTTTAATATTTGATGCTTTAGGGAACTGATGATGACTATTTCTGTATCCACTGCTCAAATTCAGACAGAGAGAGAAGTGATTATCCATAGGCCTCCCACATAGGCACATCTTTGGGCTGGAATTCAAGATGGATGATGGCCTCTTTGTTGGTAAATCTAAAAAGAAATACCTGGAAGAGACAGGTGAAGCATGAAAATTAATTATGCAAGACTCATGCACTTGGCAAATTGGTCAACTGTTACAGTAAGGAATGAGTACCAGGAGCTAAGAGAAAAGAGGATTTTCTGAGTTCATTTTGCCTGTTTTAAACCTTTCAATACTAACTGTGAAAAAGCATGGGATAACAAATGACTATCTTATAAAATGCTTCTTGAAACTTTATTATTGCCGTTTACAGCTTTTTGTGTTTGTATTGTAAGCAATCTCCTAATCATTGTAGACTTCCAGATAGCATTACAGAAATTAAATCTATTGATTTTTGTTTCTTTCCTTCTGCTTTTGTCCCTCCCTTCATCCTTCCTCTCTTCATTCCTTCATTATTTACTTTCTTTCTCAGTAAAACTTTACCTAGAGTTATGCCTATGAAAATGATTGAGTCAGCTGGGGTTGTAGCACTTGCCTAGCACGTGTAAGGCACTGATTTCTATTCTCAGCATCACATATGAATAAATAAAATAAATGTTCATGGACAACTAAAAAATATAAAAAATGTTTGAGCACTATCATTCCATTTGAACTCTCTGGTTTGTTTTTAACATTAATGCACTATGAAGTTTTTGTGACCAGTATTGTAGAAATAATAAAGTCAAATATATATAAAAAGCTGGATCAATATATGATAGATACAATTTAAATGGACATCTAGTAACCCACACATTTATCATTCTTTCTTATATAGAACACACCCTTGTATAAAAGTAAGACATATAAACATGATTGTCTATCCCTCCTGAGTGGTTATTATTAATCAGTTGTAGTCAATGAATCTAAAAGGAGTAGGTGGGTCTGACCTAATCAAGTGTACTTTAAAAGAAAATTAAGCACCAGAGAGATTCTCTGATCTTTCTGTACTTGAGAAAATAACCTCCAAATTTTCAGAGGGATTGTGGAGGAGTCACCCTAGTAAATATCTGATAATAGCTGATTGAGAGCTAATGTTGACTGATAATTATCAAGAAAAGGAAGCTTCCCTTTTACAACCACAAAGAACTGAGCTTGACCTACACCAGAAAGCTTGAAAGATGACAATAAGCCTCAGATTTAATCTATAATTAAATTTGGTTTTATTTATCATTTTAACTCAAATATTCTGAGCCTCGATTGCATGATAGAGTTTTCCAAACACCAAAATTTGACATAAGGTTTGCATTCCAAAAATAAATAAATAAATAAGTAATTCTGGGAAATTGTTATTGAAAAATACACAGATGGGGTAGTAAGAACTTCAAAAAGAGATTGGAATATAATGCAATCAGTTAGTACCTTGGGATTTTCTAAAACTGGGAGGCACTTCAAAGTTGCCCAAACTAGAGGAAGGAAAATAGACCATCATACCCACATAATCACAAGCCGTTAGGTTTGAATGATCTCAGGAAAGGTGATGTTTCCAAACTCCATTTTGCTTTAGACAGATCCTGAGAAGAAATAAATTGCAGGAAGTGGAGGATTGTTTTTGTCCTGAAGTTTGTTTGGGTAGTCACCATATCATTAATAAACATGCCCCCTTTTACTTCATGTAAGTTTACCTCAACTGATTATAGGTTATCCTCTTTCCTGGAAAACTGAAAATTAGTAATGGTTTATAAAACATCATGTGATATTCAACACTCACTTCCTTTAGTATGCTATGATCCATTCATATTGGGATTTCACCTCTGCTTGTCCACGTGGCTCATCTGGTCGAATGAACCAGAATTAATGAAGTGGTGTCTAAGTTCTTGCATTGTCGCTTTGTTCATTTGACTACCAAAATTAGACAATACAGTACTAAGAGTTGCTCTGTTAAATAATAAGTTTGCCTTATTTTTTGGTCTGACTTTATTACATATGAGCAGTCCTATAACATCCTGATAATCATGGCTAATTATCTTTTTCAGGATGACTCTCTCTTTCCTTGCCTCCTATTCTCTTCATTAAACATAGACAGTAGTAAATGGGAAGCAACTTTAAGTTCATTAGAATTCTAAATACTTTTGTGTAGAAGCATTACCTCATTGAAAACTGGGTAGTCTAGATCTATACAGTCTATGCATATGAGTGTGAAGGACAAAATTTTCTCAATTAAATTAATTGGGAATGGTTGTGGTGGAAAGTGAAATTAATCCTACTTCTATATTTTGTTTCTCATATATAAAGATTCTATCAATCTACAACTCAATAGCTTTGATTTAGACTGCAAACTCTATATTTTAGATAATATCTCCACACTATAGCATAAAACTTCAACCCTGCTGTTAAGCTGTACCTAAAAGTAATTGTTCTATTGCTTTATCATGTAGGCACCTTCTAGGTGGTATAATAGGACCAGTACATAGGCCCATTCCAAATTTTCTTTGCTATAAAGTAGATTTTTTTGTTATGGAAATAAGATCCATCAGTATTTTATAAAAGTCTGCAACATGCATTGTAAGCCCTTGGATAATGGGACTAGGTAAAGCCTGGTCAGTATAATAATTACAATAATAATACACAATTCTTATAGTCCAATTTCATGTTTATTTCAATTGATCTTAATATCTCTTTTCAGAGAAACTTCAAAATAATTAATTTTCCAAAGAAGAACTAGTTACTTCAAGGGTTGGTGCTGCATTGGGGACCACTTGTGTTGCTGTTGGCCAATTGGACATTAGGCAGTAACCAAATAAAAGATCAGTGTTATTAAGGGAGAACTCATGTTGTTGGACTCCTGATCATTCTATACCCTTCTTCCCTCTATAATTATTGCATTTATGTCTTTGGTGACCCAGCATTAGGCTCTGGGCAGACAGAGCGTGGTTAAAATCAATTAAATGAGGTTAGTCTGTCTAGGTATTTTGTGTTCTTTCTTTTTCAATGCCCCTTCTGTGGTGGACTCTCTTTTGAAAATTGACATGCAATAGAAAGATCTTCACTCTTGGGCTTCCTGCCATGTATCCACACACATGCTGCTTTGGTCTGTGATACTTCAATGTTTGTTCTTTAGGACTCAAATAATTCTCTGAAACACACACACACACACACACACACTTATATTCATAAGGACCATTGTTTTTGCAACCAAATGGATAACTAGATTTATAGTACATAGACCTTATGATGTGAAGGTCAGCCATCTTGGTCACCTCATACCTCATAAATTAAGTGTTTAGCACCAACAAGGACTATTAATGAAGCTATATCAAAATGATAATAATTATCTGCAGAATAAGTCTTAGATGTACTCCAAAGTTCTGTAGTTATTTGCAGAAATTACCTATTAGTGCTTTCTACAGGGTCCATGCAGCAATCTATTTGCAATGAACAGTTGAGGCATTATTGGGTTTCTTGACCCATAAGGTAGAGTGATATGCACTGCAGCAGAAACTTAATGGAAAGCATCACTTGCTCAGGTATGCATTCAAAACTGACAAATGTATTTTGCACATGCCAATAATCCCAGGTATGTGAGAGGCCAAGACAAGAAAAGAAAGAAACTGTGGGGTTAGGGAATCAGCTTAGTGGTAGAATGCCCTTGGGTTTAATAACCAGCAGCTAAACAAATGAATAAATGAATGAATGAATGAATGAATGAATAAGTAAATATCTGACACATGTGCCGGAATTATTTAAATAAATTGAATTTTTAAGTTCAAATGTGATATAGTTGCCCTCAGAACCAAAAAAGATTTTCCAACTTCTGTGATTCTTATTTTGGATTTTTTTTTAAATCTTAGTGACGTATCTCAACATTGTCAATACCACTAAATCCTTAGAAACTTCTCTTTGGTAGCAGGCCACAAATTTTTATGTAGTTTCATTATCAAGTTTGCACAGCTAAGATACTTAAAGTGTTTGCTACTTCCTGCTAATAACCAGAAATATCATGAATGGAGTGCATCAATAGGATGTTTTGTGGAGTGTCAAGACACTCTTAATTTTTGAATGATATATTCATCATGACAGAGAGCATGAAAATTAACAACTCCGAATTTGTTAGATGGCAAGTTGAAGCTGGCAAGGTACAATGTTATCCAAAGGTAAACTGCTTCTGATAGTTCTTGCAAATTAGTAATTTAAAATACTGTCTTGTCAGGTCAGTTGTTAAACACAACATACAAGGCACGATAATGACTTCCTACAGTAAAGATACTTCTACAGAAACAAAAGCCAAATTAGTTATGAGCTGCTTAAGTTAGATAGTCAAGGATAAGTTACTATTCTTAGGCCAACCCAGTGAATTAAATTTGTATTATGTAGATTTCTTTTCTTTTGGTTCTTTGAACTGTTTGATGGTGACCTTATTTTCTGAAATTCACAGAGTTTTGCTATCTTTATTGGGAGAGGTTCCAGGGAATTCCACTCAGCATAATATAGTAGTCCATTCCTAATGATCAGGGAGCCAGTTCTATCTGTTGAACAGAATTAATTATTTCAGTTCTATGTATGTGAAATAAACTAGAACATTCAGTACATTCAGGATATAGGATAATTATCACTGAGCAAGCAAATGGACTGACTAAGTTCATTGTAAAATATTCTTTTATAAGAATATTTTCAACCACAAGAAATTTAAAAAAAATGTATACTCCATGTATTTCTGATCTCTATTTAGCCCCTATTTCAACTGGTAGATTTTAAGAATCAGCATCATTCAGAAACAATATCTAGCAATTTCCCAAAACTCTGGATATTCTCCTCAATGAATAGTAAGTTTAATAAATAGCTTCAATCTCTTTGGTAGATGCTTGGTGAAAAATGTCTGTTGTGTGTGTTTTCACTTATGTACTGTAATAATGGCACAAAGCTCTTTCTTAAGAACTTTAGGTCTTCCCTTGAATTAATTTATCTGAGAATTGACTTTGGTCTGGAAATTTTGGGGAAGGTTTCATTCTCCTGTCTAGAATCTCAAGTCAAGAATTTGGTTTCCAGATTTAGAGTTTTTCTTCTACATAGATTAAAAATTAGTCATTTAATAGAACATCATATAATTCATTACTAAATATACCATGATCAGTAAGTCTTCACCAAAAGTTTCTGTGAACCAGATTTTTTGTTTCCATTACACACACACACACACACACACACACACTTTTCTCTTTACTATTTATACTGTATAGATCTGTTAGTATAATGCCAAATAACACTGAAGAGAGTATACATACTTGTCTCTATCTTGATATTATGGAAAGATATTCATCATTAAATATATTAGCTTTTTTTATGTAGACCTGGATTATATTATAAAATTTCTTTCTATTCCATTTGCTGAGATTATTTTTTAGTTACACATTGAGTTTAGATTTTATTAAATGGTTTTTTACTTTGACTTAGATTATATATATATATATATTTCCTTTTTTACTTTTATTTTTTCTTTTTAGAGGTACATGACTGTGGAATGTATTTTAACATATTACATATACGTGGAGTATAATTTTTTTTAATTTCTTGTGGTTGAAAATAATGTGAAGTTACATTGGTCATTTATTCATATATGAACATTGGAAAGTGATATCTGATTCATTCTACTTCCATTCCTATTCTCACCCCTTCTTCCTTTGAGTTTTTATATATATATATACATATATATATATATATATACATATATATATTAAATAAGATTATATATATATATATATATATATATATATATATATATTATCTTATTTAATAATACATATATATATAAATTTATTTCACTTAGCATGACAGTCTCCAGTTCCATCCATTTACTAGCAAATGGCATAATTTCATTCTTTTTTTATTCCATTGTGCAGATATACCACATTTTCTTTATCCATTCATCTGTTGAAGATAGGTATCTAGGTTGGCTCCATAGCTTAATATTGTGAATTGAGCTGCTATAAATATTGATGTGGCTATGAGAGTATAATATGCTGATTTTAAGTCTTTGGTTATATGCTGAGGGGTGGGAAAACTGCATAAAATGGAGGTTCCATTCCAAGTTTTCTGAGGAATATCCATACTGCTTTCCAGAGTGGTTGCACCAATTTATAGTCCCACCAGCAAAATATGAATGTAGCTTTTCCCCCACACCCTCACCAACATTTTTTGTTACTTGTATTCTTGATAATTGCCATTCTGACTAGAGTGAGACAGAATCTTAGTGTGGTTTTAACTTGCATTTCTTTAACTAGCAGAGATGTTGAATATTTATTCATATATTTGTTGACCAATTATATTTTTCTGTGAAGTTTCTATTCAGTTTTTTTTCCTTAAGTTGGGTAGTATAGTAGTGACTTACATCATAACATTGAAAGTAGGTGTATAAAGCTAGAATAAATATATGATATCTACTGATTATCATATTTCAGGTATTGCTCTATAATTTTTTTGTATTTAACTCTCCTTACAATTATGAAGTATTATATTTATGTCACTCATATCCAAATTATAGCAATATAAACTAAATTAGTAAGTATATAAACTAAATTAGTAAGGTGTGAAACTAAGACTCATGCTGAAGTTGCCTAAGGACATGATATTAGCTGTTAGGCCTGTAAGAGGTCATATTTGCCTGCAGAAGCCAAGGTTTCATATCAGGTAGGGTACTATTTTTCACATTATGAATGTGTTTCAGTATATCCAGAAAAAAATTTACAAGTTGCATTCAACAAATTAGAATTCAAATCCATGGACTATAAATACAAATTGCAAATGTACAAGTTATAACTTTTAGTAACTATAAATAATTTGGTACAAAATGAAAAGATCAAATTTCTTAGTTTTTTTTTGGAAGATATATTGAATTTAGACTCCTAAATTTAGCTGAAAAATGTATTTTATATTTGAGAAAGCTGAGAGTTGTGGAGATTTGAGAGTTCATCTACTATTTTACATGAATGAATTTTATTCATTTTTTTCAAAGTCTTACTTCTGTCAACCCAGAATTCTTTGTAGTTTGTCGTTCATCTATTTCACACACACATACCCTTATGCATATACACACAATATTTGTTTCCTTAAAGACATAGTTTATAAATTTTAATGTGCATAAAATTCACCCAAAAGATTTGCTAAAATATGGGTTGCTGGACCTTTCCCAGATATTCTGATACAGTATGTCTGGAATGGATCCTGAAAGCAAAGGTGTTCAACAACATCCCAATGAAACTTTCACTGCTGCTGTAGAGACCTCACTTTAGGAATTGTCACTTTTGAGGCAGGAGAATCACAATTTTAAGGCTTGCCTTTGCAAATTTGTGAAAGCCTTCCTCAAAATAAAATAAAAAACCAACAAAGAAAACAGACTGGCTACATAGCTCACTGGTAGAAAACTTGCCTAACATGCACAAAGCAATATTAAACATTGGTTCAATATTCAATATGGAAAAACATACACTACTATGAATTGCTATAATTTGGATATGAGGTGTCTCCCAAAAGCCCCTCTTAATTCACGGAAGTTCAGAGATAAAGTTATTAGAATATGAGAACTATAGTATAAATATCTTATCCTAGTTTGAATGGACTGGCTGTTAACTATAGGCAAGTGGGACAAGACTGGAGGAGGTGGGTTACTGGGTGCCCTGGAAGAGTGCATCTTCCGTGTAGCTTCATCCATTCCCTTTGCTTCCTAACCCCATCATGAGATAAGGAGCTTTCTTTCCCTGGGTTCTTCTACTGTGATGTGTCACCTCATTTAGGGCTCAAATTAATGGTGTTGGCTGTCTATGAACTGAGACCTCTGAAAATGTGAGCCCCACATTAACTTTTCCTCCTTTAAGTTTTTATGGTAAGATATTTTGGTCACAGTGATGATGTAGTCAGTAATGAAAAGTTGACACCAAAACCCATAGTACTTGCTGGTCAACTAGATTTCCAGAAAAAGGGAACCTAATTCATAGTTAATGCTAATTTTTGTTGCCAGTTCCAAGCTACTCATGTGATGTCATTCCACATGAATTGGGGAAGAAATGCACATGATGTGAGCTGGTAGGAGCCAGGTCCAAAACTTAGCTAATGGGAATTTTATGTTACAAAATATCTGACTGTGTTATGGTTCAGTACTAGCAATCTTTTGTGTGTAAGGGGGCAGTGGGTACTGGGTGTTGAACTCAGGGACATTGGACCACTGAGCCACATCCCCAGGCCTATTCTGTATTTTATTTAGAGACAGGGTCTCACTGAGTTGCGTAGTGCCTTGTCATTGCTAAAGCTGGCTTTGGACTCATGATACTCCTGCCTCAGGCTCCCTAGCCACTGGCATTATAGGCCTGCGCCACTGCACCTGGCTAGCACTGGCAATCTTATAGCCAACTAGATGAGATGCGTACAAAATCTCTCTTTTATCTGGCTATTGACACCGACTTTCATAGTCAACATTTGTTAAAATTAAATGCAGAGTCCTTTAAATTTTTCTCTTATACATGATTTTCCTGACTCTTCTATGCCCTGGTTGTTGGTCTTCGTTGAAAACACTTTTCTTATTTACCAAGTTCAATTACAGAACAGTAAGGGAGAAAATCTCCTGATCCTGGGCAAAGGAAGAAAGAAAATTTTAGCAAGGAGTAGTAAACTTGTTTAAAAACAAAACACATAGCTGGGCAGGGTGGCGCCTCCCTATAATCCCAATTGGTCAGGAAGCTGAGATAGGAGGATTGCAGGTTCAAAGCCAGCTTTAGAAACTTACTGAGGCTGTAAGTAAATAGTAAGACCCTGTCTTGGAATAAAACAAAAATGTCTGGGAATATGGCTCAGTGGTTAGGAGCCCTTGGGTTCAGTCCCTAGTACAACACAACAAAACAAAAACACAACGTAATGTACATTAAGTGTTAAGTCAGGTGACTTTTACTTTATCCCTCATGTGATGTTGGTTTACAGGGAAAGGGGAACATCACTAAAATAAAGACACACATGCCTTTGTCATGAGTTTTTACAATAACTCTTTCCCTTCTCTTTAAACATGAAATCATAGCGATTGCTGTAAAATCCCATTTTCCTCCCTGATAACCAAGAAATGTAGTATCTCATTTACCAGGCATACTAATAGCCTATCTTTGAGAATAAACAAGGCTTTGGTCACCAGCAATATAAAACAATATGGCAAACATACATTTTCTTTACTGCAGGATTTATCATATTTTTAATGCACTACTTTGAACTGTATAAAAACAAAAAAGCAGAAACACCATTCAAGAAATAGAATTTTGTCAAGCAATAGAATCATTTTTGAATGAGAATTTTTAACAGTTTAAAAAGCACTGTAATGACCATGAACAGGTTAGGAAAATTATTTCACTGGAAATTTAATGATTTTACAGGCCTTAAAAATAGGTGTGATAAGGAAATTGTCACATGTTAAAATCAATAGCAATTCTATTACTGCTGAGAGAAACAAGTATGTCTGGGTCAAGTTATCATTTTGGTTGATTAGCAGATTAAAGCCCTAATCTTATGTGCAAAATCAACTGCTAAGGAACATAGCAAAAAATTCAAGTTTTTTTTTTTTTAATTTAAACAATTATTTAGAAATTGCTTTATCTACAGTATCAAATCAGCAATTGATTCTACTTGTATAATTCAAATTGTTTATTCCTTTTAAGATTACGTTTTCCTTTTTTCTCATTTGTTTCTCATATGATTGATTTACATGCATACATATATTAATATGTATATATGAGGTATATATGCACATGCATATACATATAAGAATTTTAAATATTTCTATCCATAGAGGGATTTTTCTGCATGTCAGCAAACAATGTATAACAAAGCATAGCTATGAATATAAAGTTACTGATAATTGGATTTGCAGTGGATGGTGTTGCCTATAAAACAATTGATAAATTATAGAAGAGTTATTTTTGCTTTTGGAAAATAATGGAAACAATTTAGAAATATTCTACCAATTAAGTTATTAGTGTCCATACAATACAGAGTAACTCAATGAATATATAATATTTATGTCTTCAGTCATATCATATGATTATCATATCTCCTGGGCAGCTGGAATACTTTGGGTATACATTTAAATAACATTTTGCCAGAACAGTGGTTTCTACTTAAAAACAAACAGGTATTTTTCCATCTGACCTCCAAATATTTAATTCTTCCTGTACTAGATACCATATTTTAAAATTTTATTTCCTATAGTGTTAATTTGTAATCTATTTGTAAAATATATTTTTCTTTGGATTTTATATTTCTCTTTATAAGAGTCATTACAGCAATTACTGATTTTCTCTTTTACATACCAGTTTCTAACTCTGAATTATTCATAATAGCATACAAATTGACTCTAAAATTACCAGCTAAAATGAAAACATATATATTTATATATGTTACATTCCAAATTTGAACTGTTATCACTCTTCAGCTATAAACTACCTATTGACATTATTTCCATAGCAATTTTTTTTCAAAAAACATATCTATACAAACTAATCTTCCTTCTACCTCCCTACATGTCCCTAAACAACTTCAGGTAGGTTTGGACTTCAATACAATACTGAAGTACATTTATAGAATTATCTACTACATATGATGAATTAAGTCTGTACGAATTCATTTGCTTCATACTTAGGCAGTTCATAAGTATTTTTTTTTTCTTTTATAAATGTATGGTTTTATTAGCAACATTTAAAAATCAATATATTGCATTCTTATTACTAAAATCCCAAGATATCCAGAATCAACAGACTAGATGTGAAGAGTTCCTGTAATGTGAGCAAGCACACTGGAGTTCACCTGAGTTAAGTCCATTTCCTTTGATGCTCTAAGACCAGAAATGTTCATAGTTGCCATTTATCATTGTGAATGTATCTTTGATTTTTTTATTTTAAATAATCATTGTAAGAAGAAAAAAATTATATATTTCACTGGCACTAATTTATTATATTACTTGCATGACCCTAAAAGACCAGCTTTCCTCAAACTTCAATAATGAGATTTTTCTCATTATTTCTCAGTAATGACATTATTGATATTGGAGGTTGCAACAGTCTTTGTTATGATAGGTTAGTTTTTGTGTTGCATGATGTCTAGCTTCTCCTGATTCTTGTAGCAGACCACTCCCACTCGTGAGATTTAAAAAAAAATTAGAAATATGTTTTTATAGTACTCAAAATGCACTAAATACATAAACATAATAAAAAGAAAGATTCAAATAAAGTACACAAAGGCCTGTTTTTCTATGTAGTTCAGTATGTAGTGTATCAAGGAAACAACGTGCTTGAATATTAGAACATTATTAACTTTGATGTTGCCACTTTAAAGAAGTATATTTATATACAGAAAGCGTCACACTATGTTTTAAGAAGTTCCAATGTTTGTTTTTTAGGGGTAGAATGCATAAGGAAAAGTTAGTGGAATTCTAAATTCTAATTTATTCTTCATTAATAGCCAGGTTATCTCTTTAAGATGTTAGTCTTAAGTAACATTGGCCAGGATACACTCATTACCCAACCCCAAGCAACTGATTTATTTTCTAGGGCTTTTCCATTCAGAATAAAAAAACATGCATAGTCATTAATTAGTTCTTCAAATATACCAAACTCTTTGCACAACTAAGACCACTTGTCAATCTGTGTAGTCATCTGGTGTTCACTTTTCTGATTATAAATCCTCCTGGAATTTTAACTTTGAACATGTTTTCCTGAATTAAGCCTTCTATGAAAAGTTTTAATCTCACTATGTCCTTAACTACTCCCAATAAGTTTCCTTATCCTGAGCCTTATACCTTTTGGTTATTTGTACATTCATTAATTTTTCCAGGCCCTGTCTGACTTTCCAATCCCATGTTAGGAGAGAAGAAATTATATCTAGTTCTTTCAGTACCAGGTACATGGAACATAGAACAATTGTTAGACATGTAATAATTTTTAATAAATATTTATCAAATGACTAATAGAATGGGTAAAATCTTTGTTAACAAAAAATGTTCTACGTTTCATTTATAATTTTTTTATTATTTGTTATCTGTCTTGATTACAAGCTGAGGGTTATGATTTGACTGTGTCTGCCAAAATGCATGTGTTGGAAACTTAATCCTCAAGTCCATCAGTGCTGAAAGGCAAGGATAATAAGGAGCAGTTGGGCCATGAAGGTGGAGTGAATGTATGGCTGCCATTATCCCACAAGTGGATTAATTACTTTATTGATTTCTTTATAAAAGGGAGATTTGGACCCTTCTTAATATTTTGTCTGTTTCTCTCTCTCTCTCTCTCTCTCTCTCTCTCTCTGTGTGTGTGTGTGTGTGTGTGTGTGTGTCCCCCTCTTTCCTGTTGCCATGAGGTAAATAAAATAACAGTAATCAAATAACAGTCCCTCATTCTTAAACTTCCTGGCCTACAAAATTTTGAGAAATAAAATTTTATTATAAATTACCCAGCATGTAGTATTCTGGTACAGAAGTAAACAGACCACAAATTGAGAAATCAAAAGTTTTATTTATTTATTTTTGCTATTGTTGCAATGTTTTGATTTGTTATTTGGTACCAGGAGTTGAACCTTGGGATACACTACATTCTCAGCCTTTTTTATTTTCTACCATTTTATTTTCTATTTTGAGGCAAAGTTTCACTAAGTTACTGATGCTGGACTTGAACGTGCCATCCTTCTTCCTCAACCTCCTCAATCTGTGTGATTACAGGCATGTGCCACCATGGCCTGCTAAAAAGTTTTTAAAAGAATGTTGTGATATTTCATTTAAAAAAATAAATAGCTACATAAGGAGAAATATTAGTTTTTTTGCAAATTATCAGAGAGCTCTGTAGGTCATTTAGAGAGCTTCAAATATTAATGTCAAGTTTTTACCTTTTTTTCTGATATATCATATTAAATATCAAATGAAGTTTCTATGTGTAAGAAACCATTAAAATGAAATTGTTAGAAAAATAGTCTTTAAAATCTTTATATGGTAACTGAATAACTTTGAAGAAAATGCTAAAAACCATGTTACCTTATGTTTGATTGAAATAGGTGGGAAATGCAGAAAATTGAATGAAATTAAGCTTTGTTTATCTATACAAACAGAAATGAGAATTTTTGTGAATATAAAGATTCATAAAGTACATTTTCATTTGACATAGAAAGGCACTTTTATTGACAAATTCATATTTAAAACACTCTCTTTTTAGGATCTTTTTTTTTCTGAACAAATATAAAAAATATTGAAATAAAAAAAATGTTCACAGGAAATATGAGGTAATTTATAGTTTGATGTGCTAATTCACTTTCTCAAGCAAATAGTTTGTTATTTTATATTGTAATTGTTATTTTCCATTATAACTGTTATTTTCTATTATAACTAACATAATATGAAATATAAAATATATGATATTTTATACCATAATCAATAGAAATTAACTTTACTAAGGCATGATATCCCAATGTGTGATATCTGCATGGGTTTACTCATTACTACCAAAATTCTGAGTGCTTAATAATAAAGTAAAGGTCTCAAAATCCATTTTGAATTATACATTTTTATGTATGAAATTAACTACTTTTGTTTAATTTTTCTTTGTTTTATTATAAACAGAACATTAAAAATAATATGGGAAAAATGGTGACTATGCCCATATGCAATAAATATATATAAATCTTTTTCATGGTCAACTTGAATTTGCCCTGAAACTATAAAGGAATTAAAATATATATAAAATTCTGTTTCTGACATTGAACTCTCAGCTGCTTCTCACCTCACAATTAGGGAGAAGGTTTTTGCAATTCTAACTAAGAATTTTACTAAGTTCTGTTTGGGAGTTTCTTTCTAGTTTTTACTTATCAATATTCTGATTTTTATGCCTTATACCTTGTATGCCTTGTATACATTATACTTTTTTGAAGCCAATTTCATACATAAATGTTGGTCAGTAAGATATGTTTTGACTCGATATTTTTATATGACTGATAAATGGTTATTATCATATTCTTTGTATTATTGTTTGACAAACTACTCTGGCACTCTTTTTGCCTTTTTTTTTTTTTTTGGTAATCAGAGTTGGTATTCATTTATTTCTCCAAGGAAATCTGGAATTTCTTTTGTGATTTATATACTTTGCTAAACTACCATTTTGATTCATACCATTTGTATTGTTTGTACCTTTTAACTATGCAAGTTTAGTACATCATTCCTACCTATTGAATTTTTTATTTTCATCTCTATTTAACATATAAATGATTTTTAAAGTAATTCATTCATTTGTTCATTCAATGAGTATTTTTCAAATACTAATCATATGCCAAATGGGGGTCTAATGTGCTGGCAATATGATTGTAAAATATTATTGGTGTAATGGAGCTGACATCTAATGAAGGATTAATTTGGTTTGTACTTTGCAACTCTTCCTCATAAATGCTATCTTGAATGGAATATGTCTTCTTCTCCAAGAGCATCTATAACCTGGCTCTGTTACATTCAAGAAATATTACTATTTCTTTCATAATTTCTCAAAGTATGTGCTTACTTATTATAGTTTAGATATTAGGTATCACACAAAAGTCATGTGTGAGACAGTGCAAGAAGTTTAGAGGTGAAATGACTGAGTTATGAGAGTCTTAACTAATCACTGCATTAATTCACTGATAGGGATTAATTGGGTAGTAACAAATTGTAGGCAGATAGGGTGTGGCAGGAGGAAGTGGGTCACTGGGGAGTGTGCCTTTAGGATATATATTTTGTCCTAATTAAGCACAGATCACTCTGCTTTCTGGTGAGATTTCCTGAGTAAATAAAAATGAAATTTGGGTAAGAATTGGAATATTTAAACTTAAAAATTTTTTATCAGATTAGTTCATTTGTCAATATTAAATATACATTATTAATATATGTCATTATTAAATATAAACTCCATGTTTTACATGATTGTATATACTACATATAATTTTAAATTAATATTATGTGTTTTTATATAATTCATCTGAAGTGGAGTAAACTACCTGGAGTTCATAACTAGGTTTTGGCATCAATGTCTTTTAACATAACTTGTTATGAATATTAACTGAATGAAAATAACTATATTTTCTATTTGTCTTTTAATAATTTTATCTTAGGGACTTTAACATAGCAAGGCACTTTTGCAAATATTGTAATAAAACGTGTATTATAGATAGGAATTCAGCTTTTGAATCAGCATATAACTTACATTAGTTTTTTAGGCCAAATGTTATTTTTCTTTTTCTAAATCTTTGAGATGTAATGTTAGGTCATTTATTTGTTGACTGTCCATTCTTTAATGAATGAACTCAATGCCATGAACTTTCTTATTAGCATGGCCTTCATAGTTTCCCAGAGATTTTGATATGTGTTTCGGTGTTCTCATTTACCTCTAAGTATTTTTTTTTATTTTATCCCTGATTTCTTCTGCTACCCATTCATCATTCAATAGCATATGATTTAGTCTCCAGGGCTTAGCATAGCTTCTATTTTTTTTATTTTATTTTTGATTTCTAATTTCATTCTATTGTGATTTGATAGAATGCAGAATAGTATTGTTATTTTTTTAAATTTTCTAAGAGTTGCTTTACAGCCTAAGATATGGTCTATTTTAGAGAGGGATCCTTGTGCTGCTGAGAAGAAAATGTATTCACTCCATGATGGATGAGACATTCTATATATGACAATTAAGTCTAAATTATTGATTGTATTATTATTCAGTTCTATAGTTTCTTTGTTTAATTTTTGTTTAGAAGATCTGTCCAGTATTGAGAGAGTTGTATTAAAGTTACCTATTATTATTATGTTGTCATCTACTTGATTCTTAAAATAAAGAAGGGATTTTCCATGTACAAAGATGCTGAGTTGTTTGTGGCATAAATATTCATGATTGTTATGTCATGCTGATGTATATTTAATTCCCTTCAGCAATATGAAATGTCTTTCTTTGTCCCTTCTGACTAACTTTGCTTGAAGTCCACTTTATTAGATAAAAGGATGAAAACCCCTTCTTGTTTACATGATCCACATGAGTGATGTCAAGGTTGCTATTGAGATACGATTTGTATTCCTGGTCATTTTGGTTTATTCCTGGTTTTTAATTTGATTAATTTCTCCTTTGATTTACTATTCTTTTAGTATTATTATGCCATTTGTTTGCTTTCACTTTTTTTTTCCCATTCCATCCTCATGTAATATTTTGTTGAGAATGTTCTATTGGGCAGGGTTTCTACTTATGAGTTCTCTTAACTTTTGTTTATCATGCAAGGTTTTTATTTCATCTTCAAATAGGCAGCTTAATTTTGCTGTATATAAAATTCTTGGCTGACATCCATTTTCTTTCAGAGCTTGTTCCAGGACCATCTAACATTGAGGGTCTGGTTTGAAAAATCAGCTGAGATTGAATTGGTTTTCTCCATATGTAATCTGATATTTTTCTATTGCAGCATTTAAATTCTATCCTTGTTTAGTATTTTAGTCATTCTCATTAAAATGTGCTTTGGTGTAAATCTATTGTAATTTTGTACATTTGGTACCCTGTAAGCATCTTTTATTTGACTTTCCATTTCATTTTTTTAAAATAGGGTGACTTTATTTCCACTTTTTACAGTCCCTAGTATTGCATGTGATAAGAATTATTATCTCTAAAAACACAAAAATATTTCAAGAAAGCATGTTATAATATAGTACATATAAACAATAGTTTGGCAGAATTTTATCAACTCTGGTAGTTCATACTCCCCCCCAAAATCCAAAATTTTAAAATTCAAAAATAACCATTAGCTTTATTTAACATATGTTACACCTTAACATTTAAAATATCATGCTGTAGTTAAATATATCACCAAAAACACTGTATACAAATAAAATATTACACAAAATATATTTAAGAAAATGTTTTGGTCTTTGATCTGAACAGTAAATAAAAACACAAACACTTCTACACTGAGACAGGGAAGCGATCACTACTCAGAATAATAATTTTGCATAAGCAACATGTGAAAATATGGCAAGAATAGAATCCCGGAGTTTTAAACTGACAGACCAGGTAAGAAAAAGCCTACAACTTCAAACCTTTCACTTCCAAGTTCAAAAGTCACTATGCTTTCCTGATCCACAGTGAAAATTCATAAACCCATATGGTTGTCAGGGGCAATCCAATTTCCAGTTGGCCATTATGAAAGCATAATCATTATTTTCAACAATACTAAAATCAGATAATTATTATGATACCACCTAGCAAACCAAACACAAGAAAAATTAAACTCACTCTCTCCTCATTATGACCATGAGACCACAAGAAGATAAACTGGATGTGTCACACATGATTCTCATTTTGTGAAATTAACTGACTAAATTAACACAAGAGAATACTGTTGGGGTGGCAGGAAATTTTGACTGAAGTCCATTTTGTAGATAATTTAAAAAATTCACCAAAATTTCATGAAAATAAATATAATCCCATTTCACAAAACCACTGAGTCACGAATAACAAAGTCGTGGTAGCCATTAGGTTCCTAAACACCCAAATTACAGATAAATCCATCATGATAATGGAAGTAGGAATAATATATAGCAGAACAAAATAAAAATAACTTACAATGATCACATTCTAGGAACTTACAATTTCAGATGAGAAGGGAGGATAAATTAGAAAATAATGACCACTACCTAGTAGGAAAGTTCAGAACCAATCATCCCTCCATATTCTCCATTAAAATTATCATCATCTGCTTTCCCTAGTCACAAAAGTACCAAACTAAAGCATTTGGAGGGTCTCACATGGACACTATCTTTAAAGGTAATTCTGATGGTTTAACACAGAAATTACCCTAATGCGAGAAAACAACATGGGAACTAGGGAAGATATGTCTTTCTATGTAAAATTTAGCCTGAATATATTTTAGCATTTTAAATGAGCACTTTGCAACCGAGACCAAATATCAATCATCTCTTGAGGTTTTCTACTATGTACTAACATCAGATCTACATAAGAACAGATGTTATTCTTGTTTTTCTCCTCAATATCAAATGTCCTGAAACCTTTGCGTTTCTCTGGAATGAGACCAAGTTTCTGAAGGCACATTCCAGTATAAACGTCATCAATGGGGTAGAGATGGACCTGGTCAGTTATGTTGTACAGCCTCAGAGCCAGGTGGCCAGAATAGGGGAATCCCCTTCCCCCTGCATAAAGAATGTAGACCCCAGAGAAAAACACCTCTGGGATGTAGTACTTCAGTTTCTTATTTCGATGAGGACCAGTATTGTGGATCACATCACCTATAAACAGATCTTTGGCTTTGTGCTTGGGAAAGCTATTCAAGTAATTCAGAATGTGATGAGTGTTCACAAAAACATCATCATCATCACCCTTAAAAACAAACTAAGTGTCTGGGCAGGAAGTGCTCACCCACCTGAGAAATAGCACTTCCTTTAGAGACAGGTTGAAGAAAGTGTCTCTATAGTTCTGCATAAGAATGTCTTGGTGCTTCTCACTCTCAAATTTCAGCATGTCAGAAAGGTCAGGGTGGTTGTCCTCTGGGGGAGTCTGGCCCAGCAAGAAGACGCATACCACTGTCTGGTTCCCCTGGTTGGTTTATTTGCCCCAGGACTCCCGAATTGCTTGCCTTCTGGCGAAATGTGGAGTGAGGGACTTAATTGCCAGCAACAAGAAGGGCTTCTTTGCACTTTATTTGGTTGATCTGTAACCAGTGAATAATTTCGACATCTCAAATATGGGAGAAAGTCTTTAAATCTGCTGGCAAATTATTAAAATCTGTCACAACTGACATGACCCTCAGGTCAGGTTTACAATAATTCAGATGCCTTATATTTGGCGACCCATACACATCCCCTGTCTGGTTGGCCAACATGCTCAAAATGGGATTGTACCTCTTGTTCAGCTCTTCTTGTTCTCTGTTCCAGTACGCCTGGGGAGGTAAGCTAGATATCTTCCAGAACTTTTCTTTGGGTTTTATTACTTCTCCATTAACATTTTTTTTTCTTGCCTGCTGCTTTTGGAGACTTCCACAATCAAATAAATGAAGGCATTTGCCATTATCAGGATACCCAACAACTTTATTCTTCAACATGCAACACTCATTTCTCATATCTTGTCCAGGAGCAGCTCCAGCTCGGCAGGACGGGGGCGGGAGATCTTGGCCTCATCCAGGTCCCAGCTGCTCTGTGCAGCTCAGCCCAGCAATGGACACTGCTCACGCTCCATGAGCCCATGAGCGTCGCCAGGGACTATTGGCCTGTCACACCCATTTCATTCTTTAGGTTTGAGAAATAGTCTGATATTTCTTTGTACAGATTGTGCATTTATATTTATTTGTATCTCCACAATTTTATATATCCCAATAAAATTTAAATTTGGTCTTTTCATCTTATTCCATTATTTTTGGAAGTTCTGTTCATGATTTCTTATCATTTTCTCTGTGTGGTCAATTTTATTTTCAAGATTATATATTTTATTTTGTTTTCATTGCTTGAGGTTCTGTCTTCCAAGTGGTCTAGTTTGTTGGTGTTATTTTCCATTGAATTTTTTCATTTGTTTTATTGATTCCTTCATTTTGTAGATTTCTGGTTGACTTCTTTCCAGAATAACTATTTCTTTATTAAAATGATCTTTCACCTTCTAAAATTTATCGTGTGTGTGTGTGTGTGTGTGTGTGTGTGCGCGCGTGCGCGCGCGCGCGCGCGCGGTGCTAGCAATCAAACCCAGGGCCTTGTGAATGCAAGGCAAGCACTCTACAAACTGAGTTATATCCCCAGCACCATCACCTCCTAGAATTTATCTCTGATTTCATTTCTTACATCCTCCTTTATGTTGTAGATCAGTTTAACCAAGTTATTCTGAATGCCTTCTCTGACATTTCTTCTACTGTACTGTTCTATTATTGCAGCATCTTGGTTTGTTTGGAGCACTTTATTTCCTTATTTTTTAAATGTTGTTTATGTACCTTCCCTTTTAGCTATGTGGATCTGAGGCAGTACAGTTTCTGCCCTGTAGACTTACAGTATCCCTGAAGGTTTCCAGTAACTCGCCTTTAAGTAGGAGATCAATATTAACAGCATCTAATACAAATAATATACAGCTTTAAACCAAATAGATCCTATCAAGATGCCTAACAGTTTTATCACAATACACAGAAATGATGTGTTTAATAATTATCTATAATATAAACAGTAAGTTTGCAAAAGTGGCTTACAATTTCAAATGGTGGACAAAGAAAGAACAGAAGTGGTGTAGAATGTGATGTTTATGAGGAAGGAGAAGAGAGGATAAAAAATATTATAGGAGGAGTGAAAGAGGAATAAATTGGCTGTTAGCAGAAGAAAAAGAATCCAAGGAAATAGATAAGTGAAAAAAAAAAAATATGAAATAAATAAATAAATATTTTTAAAAATTAAAGATAAAAGAACCACAACAAAACTGTAATATACTATTCAGACATATCATTCCTCAGTGAACTGAGACATATAAATTACTTGGTTTCAAAAATGAAATAGATGTGAGAAAAAAGAAAAAAAAAGATCTCCATGAAAAATTGAACTATTGGAACTTCCCTTCTCAGCAGATAGGTAGAGTTGTCTGGAGTTTGATGGTAGCTCTCAGTATGGTGAGGGTTTCTAGGGTGAGAGGGTTAGACTTTGAAGCAGAACTCCTGGAGGTGTGGTAGAGCAATTGCTGGCCCATGTTGGAAGACTTCACCCCAGGAATCTCTTTTGTGTTCCACTCCTGTGGTTTAGGAGCCTGATCTTAGCTTCTTACTCTGCCTGTGAATCCCACAATTCCTGGTCTCTGATTTAGTGTTCAAACTTGATCTCTCCTGCCCCTGCCCTTTTGAATTTCTGGGCAGTCATCTCTCTCCCCAGGGGTCCTGAGGGCTGGGCACCTGAACCTGTGTGTCTGTCATGGAGAACTTTTCTGTATGGGTCAGGTTGGCCTAACAGAATGAGTGATGGGCAGGGTTTGGTGCTATAGAGGGGTTAGAAGACTGGGTGTTAGGGATCCAGAGGTTCCTGTTGGGTGCTGGGCTGATGCTGCATCTGGCCAGACCCTGATCAGTGGATGTGGAATTGGGGAAGGGGTTGGGGACCCCATCTATCCCCTCAAGCTTCATGACTCCCGGAGCTGGGGAAAGTCCAGCTTTCTCCAGCCTCTGCAACCTGTGTTTCCCCTGGTAAAAATGCTCCTAGATTCTGACTTTCCACTGGATTGCTAGGCTTAGATAGGCTCATGCAGACTTAGATGCAAATGGCCTCTTATAAGCTGCAATCCCAAATTGGCTCTTGGATTGCAAATAATATACAACTATCAAGATGTCTAACAGTTTTGTCACAATACACAGATATGATGTATTTAATAATTATCTACAATATAAACATTAAGTTTGCAAAAGTGGTTTACAATTTCAAATGGTGGAAAAAAAGAGAACAGTTTATCTCTATGGAGATAAACTCTGGTAGAGAGGCTCTTTATATATATATATATATATATATATATATATATATATATATATATATATATATATATGACTAATGAGTCAAGCTCAAGCAGTCCATGGTTTTGCGTTTGGCTAGGACAGACTGACCCTTCAGTTTCCCGATTTTTCACTCTAAGCCTCAGGAAGATGTGATATGCCCTCTGTTTGTGTTCCCAGTAGCCTAGCTAAGAGAAATGCTGTCTTGCAATATTCTGCCATTTTTCTCCTCTTGCCAAATGTTATTATAGGTAGTGTTTCTTGCAATATATACAATATACAAATAGAAGACATTTATGTTTTTTCTACATAAATGATCACTATATTAAGTCTAAATTAGGTCAAATGACCTATTAATAGTAGGTCAGATTGGCAAAAGATCAATTCTTTAGAATGGAAGAACAGGCTGGCTGATTTGTCTTAAACTCTTAGCATTAAAATTAGGTTTGGATGAATTAAGTTCAATAAAAATTGTCTTTCTGTCTTTTTACTTATTTAGATGAAAGTATACCACACATCAATTGCAGAAGTTACTTTTTTCTAGCCATTTCAATTTGAGTCTATATTTCATTCAAAAAAGAATAAATTATTCCAGTAAATATTCTTGTCAGTCAGAATCAGGAAATACTCTGTTCAGAAATGTCAGTTTTCCTGAATATATTTAGAATAGAGTTAGAAGTAGCAACAAAAGTTTTAAATGCCTGTCATCTGCTATGACAAGTTAAATCTTCAGTATTTCACATTACAAAATAAAGTCTGAAATTCACTTGCACATTCTACAGTAGGTAGAAAAACACAGAGGTAACAATAGTCTTCTGATGGATAACAAAGGATGAACTGCAATCACAAATAATTAAATAGATTATTTCTGTTTTGTTCCTCAGTGGGGGGGGGGGGGCACAAAGAATACACTTCCTAGTTAGATGTTAGCAACTCATGAATTTTCAGCACTGACTTTAATGGGATGATTTGACATGTTTATTGGTTTGACTAGGTTGACATTTTTGATATTGACTTATGTTTTCAGTAATAACAAATATACTTTAAAATCAGGAAAGAGTAGAGAGGAGGAAAAGGGGTAAGGTAACACTGGGAAATGATGCTGACCAAATTATATTTTTATATTGGGTACATGTATGAATATGTAACAATGAATCCCAAATCATTCACAACTATAAAGGGACCTATATAAATATGAAAAGAATCAGAAGTTTTGTACACTCTATTTTCTAATATTTGATATTTTAATATGTTTAAATGGGTTTTCACATTTTTAGACAAGTATAATAAATCTATAATTATACCTAATTACACAATTATTTTCTCAAATATCTAATGCTCTCAGAAGGATTTTCTCCTCCTCCTCCTCCTCCTCCTCCTCCTCCTCCTCCTCCTTCTTCTTCTTTTTCCAGGTTGATTTATACATCATTGTTTGTATATAATACGTTTGCTTTGCTTATTCTATTTATCTGCTTGCAGACACTTTGGTGGATTTCATCTCTGGCTCTTGTGCATAGTGGTGCATAACCGTGGGAATACAAATATTTCTACAAGATCCTGACTCAGTTATTTTGATGTATAAGTAGAAGTGGAATTGTTGGATCATATGATAGTTTTATGTTTAAATTTCTGAATAATTTCTATGCTGTTTTCTACAGCTGCTGCACCATTTACATTCTATCCTTCAGTGCACAAGCATTCCACATCTTTGTCAAAACTCATTGTTTTCTGTGTTTAATAATGGCCATCCTCCCAGGTATGAGGTAAAATCTCCCTAAGGTTTTGATTTTTATTTCCCTGATAATTATAATGTGCATAACTTCAAAAATTTTAGTGTTTTTGATTTATACATTTTCCCAGGGAATACTTGTAATCATACTCTGATGTGTGGAAGTATATTTTTCATTTCATAATAGAATGATTGAAACTTATAAAGGTACACAGCTTGCCAAAACTACATTTAATAAATGAAGGAAACACAGTAAAAGATTTAGGAGTCTTAATCTAAAGTTAGTATTTTTAAACAGTATGTTGTACAATTTATAAGGTATAATATAAAATCCTAGCTCCCTGTGTATAGAGTTATTTTTTCTTGTAGTTATAGGTTCAAGTAATTGGCTCATTTTATGTTCAAAAAAATTTCAAAAACTATGAGCTATATTAAGGTACTCTTGCTAGGGCTGATGTCCCCATTACATTAATTCTTAGAAATGTACAGATTAATTTTTTTAAAATAACCTGTTTTGAGGTGAATTGTGTCTATTAACCTGGGTTTTACATTTGAAAACTGCCTCAACTCATCTGGTTCAAAATTATAGTAAACATTTTTTTTTAAGTTGGAGACTTTAGTCTAAACCAAGTATGATGGTTAAGCAACTCCACCTTATCTTCTTTTGAGATTCAAATGGCTATAGAACAGTGGGGAAAAGACATCTTAGAACTATCTTTTATCAATAAAGTCTCTCAAGTGGTTGCTTCAGTTAACAATAATCATTTAAACAATATATAAGTCTCATTCTTTTAGGTAGAAAATTGAAATATATGGTCTCTGATATACCTTCCAATTTGCAATCTTTACAAACATGATCATATTTCATACATACAAACAAAACCCTTCCTACACCCACATTGCATTAAGAACGAATATCTTGTAACCAGGAAATATTACATAATAGAGTACATTTCCTTGGAAACAGTCACATATGTATCCAAAAATATGCTATAATCAAACAAATGATTCACAAGCCAGCTTCTGGATCCTTAATGATCACTTTACTATTAATGGAGGAGAATAATCCTTATGTTACAGACTCACTAGTCTGAAAAATAAGGGAAGTCAATATTTATTAGAAAACAAAAGAACCATACCAAAAGATACTTCTAAATAACTTTAAATAAATTATTACCTTACAGTTAAAAAAAACCTTCCACATAAGTTCCATTGTAGACAAAATAATTGGAACACATTATTAACTCAGAAAATCTTTTTTTAATACCCTGAAAGTAATATAAGGAAATGTTTTTATTGTGCTACTTCTTTTTCTAGTTCTGATACTCTCAATATATACTATTACTGACATAAACTCAAGAATTCAAGATTAAAGGCAGCTAATTGCTTCACAATATTGTATATAGAAAGAAAGACCAAGTAGATCTGAACTTTCAAAAAATATAAAATAGAATGTGTAACAAAATTATTTTGGGAAAATTGATATTTTTTTCTTTATACTAGAAATACCAAAAAAATCGTTCCACATTATTTTACTTTCTTCTCCAATTGCATGTTTAATTAAAATGCCTTCCAACAATATGTATGGGAAAAACTCTAAGACATAGGTACATAAACGCTCTCTTCCTAAGTTTGATGTTTAGTGACCAGACAAGTATGATGTTGGTCTCTGATCGCGTGAAGTCAATGAATAAAACAGATATAATTAACAAGGCTTAAGCCAAGATGACCCAGCAAAAATGTACCATTAACTAAGCTATAAGTCTCCCTTCTTCCAAAAAGGAAAAAAGAAAAGAAAGAAGAAAGTCCTCTTAAGCATACAAAATTCCAAGGAACTTCCAATATTCAGCTCCGGGGCACATAGGGATGAAGTGAGCCATCTGAAAAGGCTGGAGTGGTCCAAATGATAACAGCTGTCCAAATATCAGGAGAAATAACCTATCTTCAGTGACAAGGATGGAAACAGAATCCAGGCTTCTTAAACATGTAATGGCAAGTCCAGGAAGGTGCCTGGGTATAATCCAGAAATGTTAGTTATTTCAGAGGACCATTCTTAAAAATAAAAAATAAAAATACAAAATGACTCCATGCTACACAAAGGGAAGTCTACACCATAATGTTCCAAAGTGCCTTTTCCAACTATCAATAACAATGAAGTTGATTCCAAAGAACTGAAAGAACATGAGGAAGACTTCATAGAAATAGCTCAAGCAAACAGTGAGTGTACCTTCATGCACTATAGCAGATATGGCAAAGACAACCAACATGGCAGCAGACTTGAACCTCTTCAATAAAAATGTTCTTGTAGGCATAGTAGTATAGTCAGTCATGGACCACCACATTCCAGGTCCATAATAGCATATGATGTAAAGTTTCAACAACCCTTATAAAACATCCCACCACCAATAGCAGAAAATCACAGCAAAAGCATTGATCCAGCAGTGCAGAAACACAAAAGAGCAAGGAAAAGTTATCAGCACATCTGGCAAGATGGAGTTAAATACACACAGGACCAGAACATGGGCAATGAAGGCTCCTGTTTGATTTTCTGAAACAAGGTGGTGCAGAGTCTTTCTAAGATGTAGTACACATAAAACAACACAAAACCTGGGCAAATACAATGGAAGTTCTGGGATTGCTGTTATGGTAGATAAGGATAGTACAAGTACTGTCTTACTTCTTGTACAAGAAGCACAAGTATTGGTTGAATGTGGATATTGGACCATGCTCTACTTCTTAGATGAAAGCAGTACCCAAGGAACATTCTTTCTGACAAATGAGTGAGTCTTCATTATCAAATGAATCTGTTCAAGTATAACAAAGAACTGAGAAGCTGGTGGTAGTGTATATGCTAATACAACATAAGTTGGTCCAAAACCTATAATTCCAAACTGGAAGACCATAAAAAGCAAGCCATGGACAAGGCAATCGATCCCTCATTGGATGAGAACTCTTGCTGTAGCCATTGGCCCAACATTGAAACAGAAAATAGTGGATTGAAATTATATGCAGGAACATGATACACCATGTCCAAACAACAGTAGGAAATTTACCAAAAGCATAATGCAGGAGATTAAACTCAAGTTCCAGCTTTCCTTCATCAATGAAATCTACCATGAGTGTGCTGAGGATAGAGAAAGAGGAGGGAAATAAACATGTGGTATATTGCTCTGACGCGGTCAATTTCAAAGAGCTCATTTTAAAAGAGATCTCCTTGCAATGAAAATTTTTACTTGTTCTGGAGATGCTCTGAGATTTTTAGCTCTCTGATTGTTTTTTATTTCTTCAAGAATTGAAAGAGTTGTGAGGACACACCCACCATTGTCTAATGATGGAGAATTTTCAATGAGATTGTTCACAAAATCATCAAAGTGACTCTCAACATCCTTCATAAAAAGTGGCTATAATTTCTCTGCTTCTGCTGCCAACTGCCTCTTTTTAGCTATCAATTGTTTTATTCATTTCAATCATTTCTATGTATCTCTAGGGAATACTTTGTAGAGTTTCTCTGGTATTCATCTTTCTCATATTTTTCACTGGACTTGGACAGCCAGTTTCTAGGAAACACCTTATCTTTATTCACCATTGATTTGTGTTGGGAGTGGTGATTGAATTATGAGTCTTGAACTCTCCTGTGACAGATGCTTCTGAGGGAGGGTTAGGGTGAGGGCTAGGGTTAGGATTAGTTAGTACTGGATAATCTATTTTATATAGATAATGTTTATTATACTCCCCTATGGCTTAAAATCAGCTGACAAGTTAGTATTTTAAAATATCTTGGGACTGGGGTTGTGGCTCAGTGGTAGAGCACTTGCCTAGCATGTGTGAGGCCCTGGGTTTGAGTCTCAGTACCACATATAAATAAAATAAAGGCACATTTAAAACTAAAATAAATATATACTTTAGAAAAATAAAATATCTTAAATGGTGGGATGGATGAAAAATAGAGATAAATATAAATATTTTAAAAAGAGGATTAAGAAATTACTTTTGTATTATTCTGTTTAAAATATATATATATATATATATATATATATATATATATATAGAGAGAGAGAGAGAGAGAGAGAGAGAGAGAGAGAGAGAGAGAGAGATTGATTCAAGTTGACCTAGAGTTTGATGATGATGTCAAAGAGCATAATATGAAGCTGAAATGGCTAAAAGGGACTCAGTCTTCTATCTCACTTATTGTGTCCTAGACAGACCCTGCCCTTATTTTATGTTTAATCTAGCAGGGGACAGAGTCTTTTAAAGTTCTTTATTTGTAGACAGTGAACAAGTGTGAAGTATATCAAGAAGTCTAATTGGAAAAAAAATGGGTGATCAAGATAATTATAATTGTTGAAATCACATATTTTCAAAGTTTATTAATATAAAGAGATTGTGGATTAAGCAGTAGGGTTCTGCATATCATGAAGAAAGCATCATAATTTTTCAAAGGACCTAGTGTGAGAGGAAAGAGCACACCTAGAAACAATGAGACAATAACCAACTAAAATTCAACTGGTTGAATAATCATTAGCTTAAATACTCTATCATATAGATAGTTATTATTGCTTAGTGTTTGAAACATTAGGTGACTCTATAATTTACTGGTTAAGTTTATTTTCTGGCTATGTGTATGTAAGTATATACATACACACACATACACACACACACACACACACATATATATATATATAACACCTATGTATACACATACTATGTACACACATGTACACACACATTATATTCTCAACAAATAGATAATGTGTGATGAATTTAATATGTGACTTTTGGTTGCTTTACCTTTCCTCTCTTTTGTTAATATGTGAACAATATTAAAATTAACTGCTGAAATTTTATAATTGTAAAGCTATTTTGAAGTTACCAAATCTAAGTCTTTTAATTTCTTAGCAAGTTACTTTTAAGGGAAATAAATACGATTCTTACATTTAGATGAATTGGCATATTTGAATTTTTCAATTCAGGAAAGTGAAAATGACACCATGAATAACTTATATTCTACATATCTAAATACTTATGAAACTTTGTGATGACAATGGAAAAGAAAATGTAGCACTAAAAATTCATTTCATTTAGTTGAAGTAATTTTTTTTGAAATTGCAAAAATGTAATATCATATCCTAAGAAGGAGAACAAATTAAATGGCTTTAGTGTTGTATAAATGCCTTTTATTTGTTTCTAAAGAGAAGCGTAAAGAAGATATAATATTAGTGTTGTGACTATTACAAACTAGAGATTTTTATTTTCAAAATAGAAAAAGTTATTCTGCCCTTTTAAAGAGAGTAGTGCTTTTCTTTTTCTATACAAATTCTGATTAGCACTGGAAATATTTAATACATTATGTAGCATGAACTAAATGAGTGGAACATCTCCCCTAAAGTGCAAGTGCAGTAGGAGGTAATTAGAGCTCAACATGATATTCATTGCTAATGATCCTCCACTGAGATTTGAGGTTGATAGGCATTATTTCAAGTTTTCCAATCATGGCTTAGTTATGCAGCTTTATGAATTATTCTTTAAACAAAACAGCTTTATCTGAAAACAGCAAATATATATTTCTTTCTGGCTTCAGTAGGACATGAAGTCATCAAACCAAATTCCTAGATGGGAAGAAGGTGAAGTATAGGAAAGCTGCATTCCAATTCACACTGTAGCTCAGGACCAAAGCAGTGGGTGTACTGCTTCTCAGTAAGATGGGTGAAAGAGGGAATTCACTAAAGTTTAATATTGGACATTCAAAGTGGCTTAAGAACTCAGAAATTTGGGTACAGTAAAAGAAGTAGAAAGAATATATTGGAGCCTATCCAGCTGCTATTCTGGAACTGATTCACCACAAATGGAGGGAAAACACATTTGGTATGGAAATATCTTAGAGCAAATAAGCTGCCTGAACTTAGCTGATCCAAGGCTGCACTGGGCACTGAAACTTCAAAATCTACTCTGTATACAGAGAGCTGAAGCAGAGCCATCATTGGGTGAAGGTGCTGCAGCTATGAAAGCCAGAAGATTAGAGCAAACACAGATACAATATCCTGGCAGGTGCCTACTGGGCGACTTAGAGAGCGCCTGGTAGAATGAGTGAAACAGGTGCAGAGTAGACTTCACTGAGGGGTATTCAAGTCAAGGACCAAGGGGAGGCCGACTCCTTTGTCCTTTGAGACTGGAAGCTCATGTGACCAGCCAAAGTGGGTCAGTAGTCTGCACAGATGGAGAATATACTTGGGGATGAAGCCCAGGAAATTTTTGCTAATGAAAAGCAGTTATTGGACAACTGACCCCCTGCTCCATGACTGGAATTCTTTGGAGGCTCATGAAAATGAGACTGGCATCAGAGATCAGTTACTGTAAAACCTTAGAACCATCTAATCTCTCCCAAGCAGACACCACTCAACAAAGTTCCAAGTCCTTGTTAGACCTAAGTCCAACCTGCTGGAACTCGCTTCAGAGAACTCTGCAGAAGCTTTATCTTGGGAGTGCATTGACCTGGTTTTAGAGAACAAAACTCCAACTCCAATACTTTCTAATCCATTCTGCTTCATACTAGTAAGAAGAAAAGCTGAGTTTTATGTCAAATAGCTTCAGTGTTGGACCAGTCCAACTGGAAGCTCATTCAGTAACACAAAACAGGAAGGGGTTAACAACTCCCAACTCTTGCTCTAACAGTAGATAACTCAAGAAGAATTGGACAGACACACATCAAAAGTGACCACCCAGTAGTATGCTGTTTTTAAGTTTTTTGGGTGTAGACCAAGGAGAGGGATAGGTGGGTCAAATGGTGGTTCCGTTCCTAATTTTCCAAGAAATCTCCATGCTGCTTTCCATATTGGCTGCAGCAATTTGCAGTTCCACCAGCAGTGTATGAGCATGCCTTTTCCCCCACATCCTCTACAACACTTATTGTTGTTTGCATAATAGCTGCCATTCTGACCGGAGTGAGATGAAATCTTACAGTGGTATTGATTTGCATTTCTCTAATTTTTAGTGATGATTAACATTTTTTACATATCTGTTTGATTGATTGTATATCATCTTTTGATAAGTGTCTGTTCAGGTCCTTGGCCCATTTATTAATAGGGCCATATCAATGTTTTTATAGCCACACAATTCACAATAGCTAAGCAGTGGAACCAACTTAAATGCACTTAAATAGATGGATGGATTAAAAAAAAATATGGCATATATACACAATGGAATATTACTCAGCAATAAAAAAAGAATAAAATCATGGCATTTGTAGGTAAATTGATAGAGTTAGAGAAGATAATGTTAAGTGAAACCAAATGCTGATTGTTTTCTTTGATATAAGGAGGCTGATTCATAGTGGGATAGGAAGAGGGAGCATGGTAGGAATAGACAAACTCTAGATAGGGCAGAGGGGTTGGAGAGAAAGGAGGGGGATATGGGGTTATAAATGATGGTGAAATGTGATGATCATTATTATCCAAAGTACAGGTATGAAGACATAAATTGGTGTGAACATACTTTGTATACAGCCAGAGATATGAAAAATTGTGCTCTATATGTGTAATAAGAATTGTAACGTATTCTGCTGTCATATATAAATTTTAAAAAGCAAAGAAAAGAAAGTGACCACCCAATCTGGTCAACTATTTTGACCACATCATTGAATACAGTTCCTTTACTTTTCATAAGGAATTCTATTCTTTTCACTTAACTAACTATATTTTTACTATTTTTTCAGAACTAATTGACTTATATTACTCCTGCTCTCACCATTAATGCCGATGCAAATATTAATGTTGTGGATGAAATAGTTGACACCTGCTCTTCACTTCAAAGGTAGATGTATTTCATGGTTATTGTTTTTACTTTTGATAATCAATAAACCCATTCCTGATTTTTAGTGGTAATTAATTTTGAAGAAACTGAGTATTTACTTTAATGCTGTATGTTGTTTGCAATGGTTTTTACTATTATTTATTTCACCCTCTTCTAAGAAGTGATGGGAAACTCTGGGGACACTAAGTTTATAGGTTAGAGACAGCTGCTGAACTGAACCCAAACAACAGACAGCATGCCTTGGCCCTCATACAAATTAATGACACTTCATCTTCAGTTACACTTTAATACAAAGAATAGAAGAGACAAAAACAAAACTATCAGACCATGTAATTCCCAGCCCATTCAACTTGGGGTAATGATTAATATACTAGACAATATATAGACACCTATTTCAAATTCCTGATCTAGTTCACAGGTACTGCTGTTAAATGCTGACCCCACCATTTCTAAATAGGTGCCAAATAGTATTATAAATGTCAAAGTAGACAATGACATTTAAGAGGGGCCACAAAGAAATTGGAACACTTCAATATCAAGAGTAGAGATCCTGCTGCCAAGAAATATGTATCAACCAAGCAACAGTAAATGCCACTCCATACACAATCTATTCCATTTGAGCCCTGACATTATTCCAATTCAAAGAAGTGAGGAAAGAAAAGCCCCAACCCAAAACCAAAGACCCAATGAGGAACAGTCAGAGAGGATCTCATGTCCCAACTCATGGCATCTATTCACATATCAAAAACAGAGAGAAGTTCCAGAAAAAATAAGATAGTTACACACAAAAGGACATGTGTAAAAAAGAAGTAGGGGAATCCACCTCAATTGATGCACAAGTTCAAGACCTCTGAAAACACAAGGAACAGACAAACAAATCTCCTCCCTAAATCCACAATCCCCCAACAAAAAATTCCACTGATAGTGAGGTGGACAAAATCCCAGAGAAGAATTACAAAATCTGATTATTAAAATGTTCAATGAACCAAAAGAAGATCTAAGGAAGAAATTAAGAGGTAAATTACAGGAGATGAAAGACCACTTTCTATGTCTAACATAGAAAATAAATAAAAAAGAATATTAAAAGTTTCAGGAGAAAAACAGGAGGCCACATGTAGAGGCAAACCAATAAGTCTCACTTTTGATTTCTCAGTTCACACCCTAAAATTAAGGAGGGCCTGGAATGAGATATTTCAAGTCCTAAAAGAAAACAACTGCCAGCCAAAGGGTACTAAGCTCAGTTTCATATTCAAGGGGGAAGAAATTAAAGCTTACCTTGAAAAGAATACACTAAAATGAAAGAAGGAAAGAAGGAAAAAAGTAAGAAGGAAGGAAGGAAGGAAGGAAGGAAGGAAGGGAAGGAAGGAAGGAAGGAAGGAAGGAAGGAAGGAAGGAAGGAAGGAAGGAAGGAAGGAAGGAAGGAATTCATGAGCACAAAATAGAACTACAATGAATACTCAAAGATAAAATGCATGCACACAAAGGAACTAAAAAACAATTCCTAAAACTCCCAAACAGAGGAAATTCAACATAAGAAAACCCCACTCAATTAGAATTGAGACAGGATAACATACAGCAAAAGACCAAAATGGCAAGAAACCATAAATAACTATCCATTCTAAAGCTGAATACTAATGGTCTCAACTCTCTAAGTAAAAGACACTGAATAACAGAATGGAACAAAAATCAACAGCCAACTATTTGCTGTTTAGAAGAGACTCATAGGAAAAGATATCCACAGGCTGAAGGTAAAAGGATGAAAAAAAAATCCATGCATACAGACTCCTAAAAGAAAGAGGAATAGCTATTCTCATGTCTGACTAAGCAGATTTTAAGCAAAAATTAATCAGAATTAATCCTAATAAAGGGAATGATTCAACAAGAAATATAACAATAATAAACATTTATTCCTCAAATTTCAACATACATGATTACATAAAAATATTCTTTATGACTTTAAATCCCAGATAGATCCTAACACAATAATACTGACTGGTTTTAACACACCCTTATTACCTGTAGATAGTTCATCAAAACATAAAATCAATAAAAAAAATATCTCCAACCCAAATAGCACTGTAAGTCAATTGCACCTAACAGATGCATGTAGACAAATATTCTACCCCATAACAGCTGAATGTACCTTCCTGTCAGTTCCACATGAAACTTTTCTCAAATCATATTCTAGGCCACAATGCAAATCTTAGCAAATACAAGCCAATTGATCTAATCCCATCTATCCAATCAGATCATGATGAAATAAAGTTATAAATCAGAAAAAAAATAAGAGAATCCACATAAACACTTAGCGATAGGACAATATTCTCTTAAATGAAGAATATGTCAAAGAAGAAATGAAAATGGTAATCAAGAAATCCTTAGAAATGAACAAGAACAGAGATGCAACATCAAAATCTCTGTGACATGGGGCTGGGGATGTGGCTCAAGCAGTAATGTGCTCGCCTGGCATGCGCAGGGCACTGGGTTTGATCCTCAGCACCACATAAAAATAAAGATGTTGTGTCCACCGAAAACTAAAAAATAAATATTAAAAAATTTCTCTCTCTCTCTCTCTCTCTCTCTCTCTCTCTCTCTCTTAAAAAAATCTCTATGACAGTTTTAAAATCAGTTCTAAGAGAAAAAAAATATAGCACTGAGTGCTTACCTTAAAAAGTTAGAGAGATCTCAAATAAATAAGCTTATGCTCTATCTCAAGGTCTTAGAAAAAGAAGAACAAATTAAACCAAAACCAGTAGAAGATAGATAATCACTGGACACAATGGCACATGCATGTAATACCCGCAGCTTGGAAGCTGAGACAGGAGAACTGAAAGTTCAAAGCCAGCCTCGGGAATAGCCAGGTGCTAAGCAACTCAGTGAGACCCTGTTTCTTTCTTTCTTTTCTTTATTGGTTGTTCAAAACATTACAAAGCTCTTGACATATCATATTTCATACATTAGATTCAAGTGGGTTATGAACTCCCATTTGTACCCCAAATACAGATTGCAGAATCACATCGGTTACACATCCACAGACCCTGTTTCTATACAAGATCAATGTAATGAAAAATTGTTTTTTTTGAAATTTTGATAAATAAAATTGACAATCTTTAGCCAAACTATGCAAAAGAGAGAAAAGACCCAACCAATAAGATCAGAGATGAAAAGGGAGATATCATCACAGACCCTTCTGAAATTCAGAGAATTATCAGAACTTATTTTGAAAGTTTATACTCCAATGTACTGGAAACCCTGGAAGACAAATTGATATATTTCTAGACACATATGACCTGCCCCAAATTGAATCAGAAAGATATAGAAAACCAAAACAAATCAATATCAAATAATGAATTGGAACAGAAATTAAGATGTTCTAAAACAAAAAAGAAAAGAAAAAAAAGAGAAAGAAAGCCATCTAGATTCTCAGATGAATTCTACCAGACTTTTACAGAAGAATTTAAACCTGTCTTTCCCAAAATATTACATAAAGTTGAAAGGAATGGAATACTCCCAAATAAAGTCCATGAAGCCATTACAATCCTAATTCACAACCAGACAAATATGCATCAAGGAAAGAAAACTTTAGACAGTATATTTGATAAGCAAAAGGTTCTTAATCTAAAGCATTTAAATATTTAGTGTTTTAACATTATGCTATCTCCAATAAAATTATGCAAAAACAGCACACAAAAACAAAGCAAACAGAGACATTATTTTGTTAATTAATATCAATGAAAATAGTTTTGAAGGGTTAACACAGGTAGGAATTCTGTGTTTGGGATTAGGGTCTCTGATGACTTCATGCCTGTGGCATGCTTAGTGGCTCCTAGGAAAGTTTCTATGCAAAAACAGAATGCCTGGATGCTAGGAAATCTTCTGTGCAAAGATACAGAATGTCTAGCTGCTGTAGCAATGCCCTGCATGAGGAGGGGCTGTATTAGATTCTTATCAACCTCAACCTTGATCTCAGACACTCAGCTCCTGGGAATAAAGAAACTCTCTTGTTAGGCAACCACAATGTTTCACTGAGCCTAAACCTGTCCACATAACAGTAACTTTACACAATGGACTTTCCTGAGAATTACACAAAGCTCCTAACATTGCACATTGCAACTTAGTATGTAACTGAGGAATAAGCTGCATAATGTTCCTAAGTCTGTAACCTGCCTAGTAATACAATGAACAATATGTACAAATGATGACAAAGACCTAAAGTAACCTATTGATATAAATAACACTAGCAGCTCAGGAGAGCAGATATTTTTTTGCTTTGCCTTTGCACCTTGCTTCTGTCTACTTTTGCTTTCCTTAACACAATTTAAACTTGTGCAGTCATTGATTTTCCAGACACATATTCTTTTTAAAATCTTTGTTTCATTTGTGGGACAATTTAAAATGAAATACTGCTCTGATTATTTTCCTTGTTTTTAACATATGTAACATGTTTGTTTTTAGAGGATAAATATATTTTTCTACAAATTATTCTATATTTATTATCTTTTTCAACCATTATAAAGTTTTTTGAATTTTTTTAGAAAATGAAATTAAGTACGTAACTCAAAAATAATTTCTATTGTTATTATCTATTTTTTTAATTTTTCTGGTATTTTTCTACATGATGTGAATATTTAATATAATAACATTATATCTCTTCCAATTCTTTTAAATTAGAAAGCATTCCAATGAAATATATAATTTTAAACAAGCTTTAATTCTACCAGCAGGAAATCCTCAAGGGTAACCTACTTTCAACTTAAGATTATTTGTGTTCTTTTCTCTTTTCTTTCTTTCTTTCTTTCTTTCTTTCTTTCTTTCTTTCTTTCTTTCTTTCTTTCTTTTTTGTTTTGTTTAGTTTAGTTTTGTTTTCTTCCTCACTTGCTCCCAATTTCCTTGCTCCATCTTGCTCTATGACTATTCCTTCTGATTCAATCACCAATAACCACTTCCTGATTTTGAACTGTTTGGCTGACTCACATTTCATTTGGAATTCATCATATCACACTGAACAAGAGTTCAAATCTAGTTTTGCATGAAAGGAGCAGCTATACATTCAATAATATTTATTGTCAGAAACAAATTGATAGTTTTAAACCAATGTACATTCTTCATTGCACATAAGATTCCTGAATCCATGTTCAAAAAAAAAGAAAAAGAAGAAAAATCATTTTTCAAAGTCATGAAGACTCTAGATTTGACAGAGGCTGAATTCTTATTTTCTGATCATTCTTCTCTGCTCTACTATGTACTATATGCTTTGGTTAGTTGCTCTTTCCAAACCACAGCCACAGAAGAGTAATTCCTAATCATCGTGAGGATACCAAGGTGACAGACTTAAAAAAAATTAGTAGTAGCAGTGTTATCAATCTTAGATGCCAAATAATGATTGCATTGAGGCATAGTAGCTCTCACTGCTTATGACACATGAATAATTGTACCATGTTAAGTGAAGCTACTAACATTAATGAGAAAAGTAACAAAGAAAGCCGCAAAAGTTTCACATATGATTTGTGGAAGATTTAAATGAACTGAATGTATTTCAAAAGCAATAGCAACCACAAGAGGCTATTGTAAAACTAGTACAGAGTGCACTCATATTTGTGTGTTTACCGAATGTGATGTTTATATCCACTAAAATTAAAATTAAAAACTAAAATTAAATTATGAAATAATGATTTTTGAAGTATAATTTATGATCCCCAAACATACAGATTATTCTTTAACAAAATAATGTGACTTCCAATGTTCCCAGAAGGAACAATTTCCATTTAACAAACATTTTTGGCTATCATCGATTTTGGAAAATTTAATTTGCACAACTTAATGACTATTTAACCAATTTACATCACTGTAATCATCTCTAACTTCTTCCAACTATTGCTTGGTTTCAACATTAGGAAAGAAAGAATACTTAAGAATCTTTAATGAAAATACACTACATTATTCATAAATCACTTCTCCTTTAATGTCAGGCAAGAGATTAAGAATTTCAAAGAAAACTTGAATAGATATAAAAGTAAATAAAACATAATCTGGGTATCTGAATTCCTTGGAAATAAATTGGATTATATTAATCACTAATACACCTTATTTATGTGGATTCTTGAATCCTTATAAAATCAAGGAAGAATATTCCTTACTTCAAAATAAAGCTGATTTTTTTTTAATTATATAGAATTTGGGGCTGGGGTTGTGGCTCAGTAGTACAGCGCTTGCTTAGCATATGTGAGGCACTGGGTTCGATTCTCAGCACCACATATAAATAAAATAAAGGTACAATGACAGCTAAAAAAATTAAAAATTATGTAGAATTTTATTTTCAAGTTTAAAAAAATTATTTAGAAATTGCCAATTCTCTGTATTAGCAGTAAGTATATACCTAAAAATTATAGAAAATAATTTGCCTAATACCCATTGCAACATTTTTTTTTCCATTCTGCACAATAACTATGAAGGTACTTTGTAAGTATGATCTCCATCATGAAGGACAAAAATGGATCTCACAGATCAATTCAGCTTGCCCCAATTCTAATAGTTAGTGATGGTTGAGGGAATCAAATCCAAACCACTTACCTTAAGGTTCAATGTGATTTTCACAATTTATATATTGTAGTATAATATATAAAAGGAAATGTATGTGTTATTTAACTCATTTGAAACTCTTCATGCAAATATATATACATAACAAAATGTCATGTTGTACACACAATAAATATATACATTATTTCTTAATTAAAAATAAATAACCCAGCATGGTAATCCCAATGGCTTGAGAGGCTGAGGGAGGGGGATTATGAGTTCAAATCCAACCTCAGCAACTTAGACCCTAGGCAAATTAGTGAGACTCTGTCTCTAAATAAAATATAAAAACGTCTGGGAATGTGGCTCAGTAGATAAGTGTCCCTGGGTTTAATCCCTGGTCCAAATAAATAAATAAATGCAGTAAAATAAAACAGAATTAGTTAAAATTACTGAAAGAGGAAAATGCTGAAAAGTCACACACACACACACACACACAAAAGGTAAATATCTTTAAAGAAAATTCTATGCTTTTTAATGTTTAAGTTAATTATCTTTCATTCCAGAATTCATAAGTGAAATCTGAGATTTCCAAGTTATAGAAATTTTGTTAGACTTTTAAAGGATTTTGAATAAATCAAGTCCTTTGACTGTATCTCCAGACACTCATGAGGTTCAAATATTTCTATAAATGACGTTAAATTATTTAATTTTGATATCTATATTCGCATGGCTGAATAGTAAGTATTAATTTAAAGTCTTTAAAACCAGTGTTTAATTACAAATTTACAGTTTATTATAAAATCTTATTTTCCCATTTTTAGCATAACAATAAGTTAATTGAAATTTGTAGGACATTTTAAGGTTATGATTCTCTCATGAATTGCATTCAAATATTTTTAAATTCAAACTCTCCTTATAAAGTAAAAACTATATATATAATTTTGATATTTCCTATTCCCCAATATTCTTTGTATATTTGATTGTGGAGTTTTTAGAAAAATCTTTTAAAATTTATTTTTATCTTTAAAAAGTGATATGTGGGCCACACATAAAGTAGTAATTGTTTCAATAAAATATGTATTTCATGAAATTGGCTATGCTTTTGATAGAACGTAAAACCATAGGTAAAGTGTCAATTATGGCAGAAAAGTTTTTGCTAAAATGATAAAGTATATTTTTAATATTAACTTTAAAAATTAAAAAAGAAAATCAAATAATTTTTATAGGAAAATCCATATTTTCCCTCATGTAATTTGCCCTGCTACTTGGCAAAAGTAAAATAGTTTCTTAGTTGTAGGTGGACACAATACCTTTATTTTACTTATCTTTACTTGGTGCTGAGGATTGAACCCAAGGCCTCACACATGTGAGATGAGCACTCTACCACTAAGTCACAGCCTCAGCCCCAAGCTCATTTTTATATCATTTTAAAAGATATTGATTAAGCAAAACCATTATTTCATTTATCAAATAGTGAAGAACTCACTGGATTATTTGTACCTCAAGATCTTAATTGAATTTTTGAGATGAAACTTGTACTTAATTTAGATTATGTTAGGATAATTAATTTCCTCACAAAGCATCATATTCTTTAATTGTTTCCCAAATGTTAGATGATTGATATATTTAGTGATGAACTAACAAGGTTTTTATAATTCATTCTATTAAATCTGTTTCTAACAGTGCAATGCCTATAATAAAATAAGTCTCATAAACACTCAAATTAATGAAAAGTAAAAGTGAATATCTACAATAATTTTATAAAACATAATATACATTAGTAGCCATTTCATTAATTATTTATATAAATCAATTGATTTTTTTTATTAAAATTGAAAACATTATGCATATCACCAGAAGAACTGATATCTCTTTATCATAATTCCTGATACTTGGTAATTGTTCATTTACCAATTCATAGGTCCTCAAAATTATCCACATTTTGAGAATGAGCCAAAAATTAACAGCAACAAAAGTTATATGGAAAGAAAAGATGTTCAAATATTGCCCAAAGGATTCCCCTTCACCCTTGTCATTGTTTACTGTTGCTTAAGTTCCAGGACTAATCAAGTTAGTTGTTAATTAGTAGAGTGTTCCAACAGAGATGGAAAGAATTTCTTCCTGAGAGATACAATAATTTCAAACACTTGGGCCTTGTTGGACATAATCAGTTTTATATTTTACCTAAAATCTTACCTTATTATCTGTACTAACTTGAATAAATATCATAACTTTGCAATTTTTATTTGAATTAGTCACATTGGTTCCCTAATTATTCATTTAATAAATCTTTGGTCTACAGGGATTTTATTTACCAGAAAATATACTTTAAAATTGTTTCCATCTGGGCTTACTGGTACAAGCTTGTAATCTCAGTGGCTGGGGAGGTTGAGGCAGGAGGATCATGAGTTCAATGCCAGTCTCAGCAAATGTGAGGCGGGAAGCAACTCAGGGAGACCTTGTCTCTAACTGAAATACAAACTAGGGCTGGGGATGTGGCTCAGTGGCAAATGCCCTTGAAAGTTCAATCCCCAGAACCAATATATATATATATATATATATATATATATATATATATATATATATATATATATATATTAGGATACACTGAAATATATATATTTCAGTGTATCCTAATATTTATTTAAAGCAATGCCACCCAATATATCAGTCATGCTTGTCTGTATTTATTCTGATGTGTTCACCAGAAAGTGGTTTGTCACTTGTAGGGGTTTTGGGTTTGGAATTCAGGTCTCTGATAAACTTCATGATTGTGGCATGCCAGGAAATTTCTGTGAAAAGGCACAGAATGCCTGACTGCTGGGAAACTTCTGTGGAAACACAGAGGATGCCTGGCTGCTGTAGCAACGTCCTTCACAAGGAAGCTCTGTATTAGAGTCTTATAAGCTTCGACTTTCATCTCAGGCACACAGCTCCTGGGAATATAGAAACTCTCTTGTTAGAAAACCACAATGTTTCACTGAACCTAAATCTGACCACATAATGTTAACTTTATACAAGGGAATTTCTGGAGAGCTTTACAAAGCTCCTAACATCCTTTATTGTAACTTTAGAATGTAACTGCAGAATAAGCAACCTTACTGATACTCTAAACAATAATGTAGTTATGGTACTAATGACCTAATGTAACCTATTGGTATAAATAAACACACACGGCTGCTTGCACAACCAACCACTTTCATTCCTGCCTCTGCATCTTGTCTCTGTCTCCTTTTAGTTTCCTAACAGTGAATATCACAAATTTTAGTTCTATACATATAGATGTTAGATATATAATATGTAGTATATTAGATATATATAATATTATATATTATATTTGTATTGTATAAATATAAAAATAAATATTGTGTTATATAAAAATTAGTACTTCATTTTAAATAATTGTTCCTTGTTTTTTTTATTTGAGTTGAAGTTTTATTTTCTTGTAATCAAACTGCAGAAAAAAAATTCCTGAATATCCCAATTTAATTAATGTTCTCCTCGAATATGTAACATTTTTTTCTCATGTATTTTATCTTTAAGTATGTGTATTTAAAATGTAAATTCTTGTAATCCCATATATATAAACAAAACAATTAACCTTTTTTGTTCTTGAAAGCTAAAGGGGAACTAGATGTAACTTCATTCTGATACTTTAAGACATATGATATATTTCTGAATGTATTACTCTTTTCTATCTAAATGAACATGTTGTAAAAAAATTAATATTTTTCAAATAGTCCACACCTCTTATATATTTGTGTGTGTGTGTGGGGGGTGTGTGTGCATGTGAATGTAAAACTATTTCTTCTGAAATAGAATGCAGCATTATGTTGGCAAGAGTAACAAAGATTTACTGGACATTATCCTTATAATCACTGATTTAGTTTCTTTCAGGTAAATGTCTATGCCTATAAATTTCATTGATAAGATACAAACACTTCAAAACATATAGGTAATAATGTGCCATTATTTTCATAAATAAATATTTATGTCCTTGGTTTAAGTTCTCTCCAGTAGATGGAAATTAAATTGAATAAAAGCCAAAAATAATTATTAATTTTCTAAATTAAATACAGCATCTTCCATCAGACTGACTAGCCCATCAACCAAAAAGATTGACAGCTAAAACACCCAATATAATTTTAATTTCTTTAATCTTTTTAAAACTAGAACACAAAACAGATTAATCATATTATTTTTTCAAATTAACCCCCAAAAGTAAAAGTGGGTAAAATTAGCCCATAATACTTGACTTATATAAGTCAATATTTGATTTGGGCCATTGACATTTAAAAATTTTAGGATTTATTCTAGATATAATAAAGTGAATAATTTGCATTAGAAAAGATCAAATTCCAGACCAGATCAATGAAAGCATAAAATGAAGCTTAAAGATAAATTAAAGGGTAAACATGTCAAACAAATAGGATTTAGTAGAATAAAAATTTTATTTCAATTAAGGAAAATAATTTTTTGAACAATACAGATTACTAGCAACTTCCTAATCAGTTGGAAGACAGAAATATTTTAGGAACAGTATCTGCATTACTCATAATTCTATTGATATTTAAGTAAAAATTTAGCTGAGGATTTTTTTAAGATTCTTTATTTCTTAAGTCAGAAAATAATTTGAATATAAATATACAAATAAAGACTAAATTTGATTGAATAGTACTCTATTGAATTTTCAAATATACAGCAACACTGAATCAAGTCAAAATTCTTTCATGATTTCAATCATAAAAATCAGTGTTTAGAAAAATTCATATAAAAAATTACCTACAAAATTTCTGAATATCATATTAAAATTTAATATTCTAACAGTCACATTATATTAAATATTTATTAATATTTAATTTTCTATACTCCATTTTAAGTAAATTTCACTTTATAAACATATCGCCTTTAAAAATAATTAGGAAGAAATTATTTTCCAAATTACTATAAATGACAATTATAATAATAAAAAGAAAAAATTACATCATATTTAATAAGCACATTATTGTATTATGACATGGGCAAAACTAACCAGACATGGGAAAATAATTGACACTAAACAGAATTAAAAATTAATGTATGGCAGGTGCTGTGGTGTACACCTGTAATCCCAGTGACTCCAGATACTAAGACAAGAGAATCAGGAGTTCAAACTCAGCTTCAGCTAAAGTGAAGCTCTAAGCAACTCAGTGAGACCTTGTCTCTAAAAAAATACAAAATAGGGCTAGGGATGTGGCTCAGTGGTAGAGTGCCCCTAAATTCAATCCCCGGTATCAAAAAAATAAAAATTAAAAAATAAAATAATAATAATAATGTATTTATTGTACAAAGAAATAATTCATGTAAAATAAAACAAATCTTATTTAATATTCTTTCATTTGGATTAATATCCTTCAGTAAATAAGTTTATTGTTGGTAATATATGTGAGTTTATATATGTTTGGAAACACTCAGTATATGTTATAATTATCTGGTGTGCATAGAGGTTTACTTTCTACCAACTTTCCTTTTAATTACATCTTTATTTTTTATCAATATTTTATCAGGTTCATCACAAATAAATATTTTTAAAATAGATTTATAACAACAGAAATAATTTTATTTTCCTTTTGAATGCTAATTCATATGGAATTATTTTGTCAATTTCCATTTCAGATTGTTCATTGTCAATATACAAAAGTGCACTTGATTTTCACAGGTTGACCTTGTACCCTATAATTTGATGAATTTGCTTGTTTGCTCTACTATATGTGGGGTGTGTGTATATATGTGTATGTACATTCTTTGTAATTACATTATGTCATGTGTAAAGATAGTTTTACTTCTTCTTTTCCATTTTTTTATAAAGCATCAGAATTTTATTGCTTGAAGATTGCAGAATATGAAATCATAAGAATGTCAAAATGAAAATTATTGGGCTTCAAACATAATACATTATCAGATGCAGTGAACTATTAATTAATCTGAACTCTGCATCAAAAAGAAAATAGTATATAAAAATATCTATGTTGTTTACTTCAGAAATATATACACTTAAAATAAATGTATAAGTTACAGTACAAATTGGAAAAGCCAACACTAATTAACTTATTATTTCTCCAAACTAAAGTACCTTCTATACTCAACTTTTTAATAAGTAATTCCATCTCATCCAAAATTACTTCATGGATATGAACATCCAGAAAGTTACTTGAAGTAACTTCAGCTTTAAAAATTAATAACTTTTCCTTACATGGGGGAAGTGTATTTGAAAAGTATATAACAATATTTCCCTTTTTCTTAAACTACAGAATATGATTAAGAAACTTAATACTTATAAACTTTATTTATTTAACTCTCCAATTAAAATTGTAATCCTGGAAGCTAGAATCTATTTTTTGGCTTGGGGAATATAAAAATTTAAATGATTTGGCAACTGACATAGGAATTTAATTACTTCATATTATTTTAAGTAGCTTTTCCTTTCTGTTTGAAAAATGTGCAGTTTTTTTAATATGCTGGATTCCTATAATAGAACTACCATACATTATTTATTGGAGCCAAATTAAAGCTTCTCCCCTACAATGAGCAGGTTGAAACCATTTGTTTTATATAGATCTGATCAGTTATCACACTTTCTTAAACAAAATCATTTTTGAAGCTATCAATTATGATGGAGACAATGATGCTATTTCAAAAGGTAACAATGAGATTCTCTAGGCTATCCAGTCAAGAAAATGTAAATGTAATTCTAAAAAACAAACAATAACTAAATTACATGTTAAATTTTTTAAAAAACCCTCTTTCATAGCAAGCATGCCCATTAGCATTCATTTCTTTTCGCTAGCAATGTTTGAATACTCATGAACCACAGTTAAACCAATGGAACTAAGCAATTGTTTCACAAGTCCCACCTATATACTTGAACAATATAAACATGAATGTACAAATTATAGTGATGTCTCCAAATAGGGGTAATCTTTGAAATATAATAATGTAACTCAAGATAAATTATGTCATAATAAAACTAGATTTTACCTCTATGCAAAACAAAAAGTAAAATACATAACTCATCAAAGTTATACAACTACTATTGAACATACTCCTTCATTTTAAATGGCTTCTTTTGAAGTTTATCTAAATAAGTATATTTATCTGAGCATAGTTTATTGCCTGTGTATATACTTATTTTAAAAGACAAAAAATTCACATACTACTTAATAGAACCCTAATTTTACCAACCTGATTAAATTTATTTTGCATCACACTAAACCCCATCTCAATTTAAAACTTCCAAATTTAATTTGGCTGAAAGGGTAGAGGAAATTTAAGAGCTCCTATATAAATTCCACTGTATTTTTATAAACTTGAAGTTTTTTTTTCTTTTTTCTTTAGATAGATAGATATATATATAGAGAGAGAGAGATAATTTTTTAATATTTTTTATTATTATTATTATTATTATTTTTAGTTTTTTCAGCAGACACAACATCTTTGTTTGTATGTGGTGCTGAGGATCGAACCCCGGGCCGCAGGCATGCCAGGCGAGCGCGCTACTGCTTGAGCCACATCCCCAGTCCCTGAAGTTTTCTGTAACACTATTTATTGATCAAATAAAGGGCTCACTGCTATCTAAAATTTAAGATTCAGAATATTAATTGTGAATTTTTAATGGTGTCTCTATTCCATTTTTTTTCCTTGTCTAATTTCTTTGGCTGAAACTTCTAATACAATGTTGGGTCTCAGTGGTGAAAGTGTGAATACTTGTGCTGCTTATGATTTTGTAGACATTTTCAGAAATTCATCTTTTGTTAATTGTGGGGTTTTAGTAAATTCCCATATCAAATAAAGGAAGTTCTTTTGTATACCTAGACACTGAGCATTTTTATCAGAGTATATTGAGCCAGGAATGGTAGTACATGCCTGTAATACCAGCTAGTAGGGAATATGAGGTAGGAGGATCACAAATTTAAAGCCAGCCTCAGCAACTTAATGAGATTCTTAGAAACTTAGCAAGACCCTGTCTCAAACTACAAAAAGAGAAGGACTGGAAAATTCAGTGGGAGAATGCCCTGGATTCAATTTCCAGTACCCTTCCCTCCAAATCAAATTGATGAAGTATATTAAATCCTGCCAGATGCCTTTTCTACATATCTTAGATTAAGAAATGGCTCCCCTACACCCATTTGATTATTTTATGTTGAAACAGCCTTGAAATTATTGGGTCAATTCCAGTTGATCATGTTTTATGAGTTTTTTAAAGGTGCTATATTCTTCTCTTTTAACTTCTTGTAATGTTTGCTTCACATATTTTGGGGTTCTGTTGTTTAGTAGATTTTTTATAATGATATATCATCTTGATTTATTGATCATTTTTTCAAGAAGTGAATTCTTATTTGTCTCTTCCAAAAAATTCTTGAAATGCCTGGGCCAAATAAGAAAAGAGAAAAACAAATGTGTTCCATCTTAGTAAATTCATTGTAAGAAATGCCATAAGGAAAGCAGACTTTGGCTGAGGCAACACATAGTGGCCATTCCCTGCACTGACCATTCATTCACTATCTAAGCAAATTAAAATACACAATGCTGATTTTTGGAGTACAGGATCCTTGTTGTTCAAGCTGGCATGAGTAAGTTATCCTAGGAATGTGGAACATTTAAAAGATTCTTTTTTAAAATTGATAATTCCTTTGATAATGCAAGTGTTTAACTAGACCTCAGGGTTCCAAAAGAGGTAAATCCTATAATTCTTATCAGTACAATGGTTCTTTCCATGGAGGGAGTGATTACTGGAACCTCCTACTCTGCCATCATATGTCTGATCATTTCCAGTGTTTATGTAATACTTACACTATTATATGATCGTGGACTAGATAACTGTGAACTTAGATTTCTAGAGGAAATGAATTGATTTTTAAAATAAATAAGCATATTTCTATGTTAGCAATATATAAATATGGAATGACAATAACAAATCACCAGAAGTTGTTAAGAAGCATTTGGTTAATTCTCCTACATAAGAGAAAACATTTCCAAAATGATTATTTCAAGGCAAAAGTGATCTAAAATACTATAGTTATAGTCTTAAAAAGAGTTTTACCTTTATGAAAACTTATGGTTATCTTCTTGTCTTTTTTTGGATATTTTTTTCCCCATATGTCCAAATGTTCAAATCTGTTACTGTTACTTTTGAAAAGAATTTTCCCATTTTAAAAACCATACTTAAAAACAAAATGTATCTCATTAATGTATTGACATTGAAACTCTTGACCTCATTTTTTATTTGCTTGTTTGATAACTTCCCTGTGTTTAATATTCATTTTTTCTAGGAAATTGCATACTTATTTCAATTATTAGGATATTTTATTTTTCGTCAATAGGTGACTGTAAATTATAAAAAATGGAGTTGAGATTGGGAATATTAGGCATACATACATATTTTTCCTTCAAGCCTATAGATATTTCAAAACTGTAACTTTATCTGGTGTTGGAAGTGGTTATAGAAAAACAAAAGTTTTTATTTTCTCCTCTTTTAGTCAGCTTACATTTTTATTATCACTTTTCTGTGGAAGCAAGAAAATGTCTTTATCATTAACCATCCATACTATGATAAGAATATATTTCTATGTTGAATTTTTTTTTTTTTTGGTACCAGAGATTGAACTCACAGGCATGTGACCACTAAGCCACATTCCCAGCCATATTTTGTATTTTGTTTAGACACGGGGTCTTGCTGAGTTGCCTCGCACCTCACTTTCACTGAGGCTGGCTTTGAACCCCAATCCTCTTGTCTTAGCCTCCCAAGCCACTGGAATTACAGGCATGTCCATATTGAATTTTTAAAAATTATTTTTCTTTATAACAAGATCTAGTCTGTTGATGTGAATTTAGTTCTTTCCTTGGAGTTTCCCATGATAGGAAATGTTTCTCCATTTACCTTAAGATAGATTTTTTGCTCTATTTATTTAGGTTCTTGATTCTAAAGAAAAAAATATGTAATGTTAATTTGTCTCTTTCATTCTTACATAGATTTTGTTTCTATTTTTGTTGTTTAAGTTTTATATTGTCTCTGCATTCCTTATGACAATCTCAAGTCTTTCTTCTCTCTCTGTTATTTAGTTTCTAACCAGGAGTATGTTGGTCCTCATTGTTTACGTTTATTAGGTGTCATGTGCTTTTTTTTTAAACAATTTAAATACATTTCTTAGTTATAAAACTTTTTTACATTAAAGCATCATATTTATCAAGTGTACCATTATCTAACGTCTTTAATGTTTCCAATTTTTGTTCTGAAATGTAAAGTGAATATAAAATATTTCCATCAATTCTTTTTTTTAATATTTGATTTTCTCTTAACCAAATATCTCTTTCCTATGTTCGATTATTAACATTGTGCGTAACCTTTGCTAAGCTATATGTAGTGGCCAGTTTTTAGTCAAACACTGGTGTAGATGTTTCTATGAAAGAATTTTTTAGATATGATTTAGGATTAAATTAGTAAGCATGGAATAAAACAGATTGCCTTCCATAATTTGTTTCACTTTATCAACTGAATTTGTTAAGAGAAAAACCTTAAGATCCCTGAGGCAGAATGGATTTTGCTTGAGAATTAGCTCTGGATTCTAAATGGCAACCTCAATTCCCCCCACCCACCCCTGATCCCTGAGGCAGAATGGATTTTTGCTTGAGAATTAGCTCTGGATTCTAAATGGCAACCTCAATTCCCCCCACCCACCCCTCAGGGTTCTAACATGTCAGTGAGCTCTGGAGATTTATGAACTGCCAGATCCACAGTTGTGTGAGCTATTTTTTTAAAAAATAATCACTGTTTCTCTGCATGTGTATATCCCAAACACATAGTATTGAACAAAATATACACACCACATAAACACCACACACACCACACACACACACACACACACACACACACACACCCTATTCATTCTTCTTCAGCTGAGAAATCCAACTATATACATGCTGTGTTCCTTTCACCTCTCCCTTTTATAACCTTCTTCCTTTTCTCTCTCCATATCCACAGATCTTGCTTCCACTGGTACAGATTATTGCCCTACATGCAAATGTACTAAGATATGCCTGGATTTGATTGTATTTCATTAAGAATGGAAATAAGAAATTCAATAATCCAATTTTGCCCTTTAAAAATTATCATATTGTAAAATGTATGAGGCATAAGTATATTTAAATGGGATATAAAAAATATTATAAGACCTACTAATACCTACCACTAAAACTAGGAAACAAAATAGGCATTTGTTCACCTATTAAATATAGATTTAGATTTTTAAATTCTCAAATAGTAGGGTTTTTACATATTTAGGGTCCTTATTTGGTAATATAATTCCATTGTTATCAGACAATTTTTCTGTGATTCCTGACCTCTCCAATTTATTGAAACTACTTTTATGATCCAACATATAATTTATCTTGGAGAACATTAGTCATATTGTCTAATTGAAAAAAAAATAAGGTCTTACAAATACCAAGCAAATTATGGAATTGGTATTGTAATTTATATATAATAGATGTTCCCACATTTATCTAAGTGTTCTTTTAACTGTTAAATGATAAAACCTACAAATATAATTTTCTAATGGACTATTTCTCTCTTTAAATTGGTAAATTTAAATTGGTTTAAATTGAGAAATTTATTTTGCTCCATATATTGTCATGATTGTAAGGTCAGGCACCAGTGACCAAAAGAGGCAGATTAAAAGCTGCTGAATGAGGCTTTATTGAGATTCGCTCCCAGTGGAGACCCTCCGGTCCAACAGACCAGGTCCAGAGAATCAAGAGGAGCTCAGCCAGACTGGAATTTTTATTGGGCTTAGGGCAGTAAAGGAGGGCATGGGACAGGAAAAGGAGGTTTTTTGACTCCCTTGTCCTGAGGATGGTCAGGGGAGCTTTCTGAGATCCCTGATTGGTCAGGAGGCCCAGCTGATTGACAGGTGGTTCTGTTGGCGCCTGATTGGTGGTTCTTTTGTGGGGGCAGGTTGCTTGGTGCTGTTCCTTAATCACCTCAGGCTGACCTAACAATGATCTTATACTAACCTATATAGAAATATTAGGTCTCTTAATGAATAGTTCTTCTATAATTTTATTAAATGTTCCTATCAATGTCTTCATACCTTGAAGACTATTTAATATGATATATATATCATATTATATAAAATATGCAACTCCTAAGCATGTATGAATGTATGAGTATATATATATATATATCCATGCTTTCCTGTTTATATTATTCTTTGAATGGTTTGAGGAGTATGTATGTGTATTTTTGTTTTGTTTTGTTGTGCTGAGGATTGGACCCAGGGCCTCCCACATGCTATGCAAGACTTCTACCACTGAGCTTTTTCTCTAGGACCATGTTTATTTTTTAAATATATCATGCTTCTTGTAGGCATAATGTAGTAGAAATTTGATTTTCTTCTTCAGTTCAAATAATTCGTATATTATATTTATGAACATTTTCTTTAACTGTTAAATAGCCTTTACTGGCATCAGATCAATATTGGCACTAGATTTGCCATTTTAGGTCAGGAGCCATTTTATCTAGAGGCTCGAAAGTTTCAATTCTGAGGCAATACTGCTTAATTTTCTGTAAGAATATGTGCCTGCTAAGTGATCAACCCCATCCCAGCTTAAATTCCTAAGCATTTTTTTTTTTTTTAAATCAACCAGTTTACGATGAATCTCCTAAGCAGCTATGAGATTCCTCTTGCAGGGTATGAAGATGCTCTGTGTGTGCTGACAAGCTGCTGCTCTACTAAAAGGGACAGCTTTGTTGGTTTTCCTCCTGTTAATGACAATAAATCTTTTGCATGAGATGCCTGAATGTAGCATGGTCTTTGAACTTTGAATGGACACTGTGAGTGTCCTTTTAGCCTTGAGGTATAGTTTAGTTACAAAATATTCACTGTTACTGGGATTAGTTCCAAGAACTTTTAAAAATGTATGCAAAATATTTTCACCACCCCACCCATGTCCCTACACAAGAACTGGAAACCAATTAATTGCTTTCTGTCAGCTTAATTTTGCCATCTATAGAATTCATTGGAAATGGAAGTACATAGTGTAAGTGAAATCCTACAATATGGAGTGTTTTGTATGAGCTTTCTTTTACTAAAACTGTGCTTTTAATATTGACCAATGATATGTTTACACATAGCATACATAGTTTATTTTTTTTAACTTTTGACTGATATTTTATGGACAGGTAAAATTATCACTCAATACTCTAGTTAATATACTTTCATCGTTTCTAAAATGGCCATCTTATGACTAAATTTTCTTGGAATATTTACAAATGTTTATATCTACACATTTTTATCACCTTGGGGAAAATTCCTAGGACTTATATATTGAGACTAGCTCATTGACAGATACACATAAAATAAACCTTACAAGAAACTTCCAAAATGCTTTCCAAAGAGGCTGTAGTTGTTTTTTTGTTTTTTTTTTTAATTTTATATTTTCCTCTTGCCAGCTATGAGTGGGCATTATTTGCTCTACATTCTTGCCAATATATGATATTCTTAGCATTTTTAATTTCATCCACTCTACTTTATATGATATAGGGGGGCACCTCATTATGACTTACTTTCCATTTCAGTGTATCTTGAAATATACTGACAAAATATTTGTCAATATATGACAATACTGTAACAGGGGTTCACTTGATGCTTTGACTATATCCCTGGTGGCTTTGAAACTTACATGTTTTTTTTTTCTTTATTCCAATCTTCTTTTCCATAAACTTCTCCTTCATCAACTTCTTTTCCCCAAACTTCTTCTTCCTGATCCCTCCCTGATTTTCTCCTTCCTGATCTTTCCTCCTTAATCTCAGTTTCTCTGAATCACTTCTTGAGGATGGGCAGAATAACAGCTTTTGGGACTCTAGCAATTCAATAAATCTTCTTTTTCCTTTTTCTCAAGATCTTGGCTTCATTATTGGATTGGCATTGGGAATGAGAACCGAGCTTTCAGTTATAATACATCTTGTTATTTTTAAGTCTTAAAATCTATTAATTCTCAATACAATTCCTTTATTGAATATGTGACTTGGGTATATCTTCTTCAAATATGCAATTTTTTTAAATTTTCTTAACGTTGTATTTTGAAGAAATAATGACCAATTTTTGAATGGATCTCTCCCTTTTCTATGCTCTTTGAGGATCTCGATCCAATCCAAGACCATACATTTTCTTCCTATTTTCTTCTAGAAGTTGTGCGTTTTTAGGTCTTACCCAGCTACATGAAACGTTTTAAGGTACTTATTTAACATAAGTCTTGAGGCTTGTAAATTTTTTATGCAAACATATCCAATTATATTGGCAACTTTTAATGAAAAAAATGCACTTTGCACTTAAATTTCTGTTTTATTTTTCTGAAAATCAGTTTATCACATTTTTGTTGCTTTTTTGGTAAAATTTATTTTGTTCCACATTTCTATGTTTTTATCCTTATAGCAGAAACACAGTCTTGTTTGCTATGATTTTATGTGTCTTGAAATTATATAATATAAATCCTCCAACATTGTTACTTGATTTGGAAATATTTTAGCTAGTCTAAGGAACTTCCAAGTGCATGCATGTATAATTTAATATTAGATTGTTAATTTTATACCAAAAATGTCCTGTTCTCATTTTTATTGGAATATGATTAAATTTATTGTTCAATTTGAAAAGAATTGGCTTCAACAATATTGTGTTTCTGTTCAATAAACAAAGTGTGTTTCTACGTTTATTTTTTTTCCTTTTTTTTCTTTACTTATTAAGTTTCCAGTGGAATTGCTCTGTAGTCTTTGTGATTTTTTTATAAATTATATTTTATGCTATCATAAATGTTTATTTAAAAGCTAATGTTCAGTGTAGTAAATTTTAGTTTTTTTAGTTTTATTTTATATTTAATTCTTTATTTAGATTTATTTTCCAATTTATCTTTATCTTTTAAACTTTATAAGTTCACTTATTAGTTTTAGTTTTTTTATAGAGTGCTCATAATTTTTATTGTAATGTGAAATAGAAATGCTGGGAGTATATATGTCTGATCTTAAATTGTGTTGACTGATTTTTTAAAATGAAAGTAACATTATATCCCTGAGATAAATGCATTTGGCCATAACTAATTTCATTTTTATGTTTTTCAGGATTTTATTTGCTAAAAACTTACTAAGAATTTTCTTGTGTGTTCATGAAAATACTGATGTATGATTTTATATTTGTGTATTGCTTTTGTTGATTTTGCTATTATTGTAATATATGTCTTTAAAATAAATTGAGATAGTTTCTTCTGTTCCAATTTCTGGAAGAAATTGTGTAGAATTGGCAGTAATTATTTTCCAAATGTGTGGTAGAATTCACTAGTAAGGCCATCTAACCTGAAGTTTCTTTTAAGAGGATGTTTCATACTACAGATTAAATCCCTCAAATATACGTATGGGGAGGATTTAGTTATCTGTTTTTTCTTGAGCTTTGTCCCTTTGTGTCACTTGAGAGATGGTCCACTCCCCTTTACATTATTAAATATTTTGGTTGATAATAATATTACTTTATTTTCCACTTAATAACAAAATTTGTAGGATGGTCTCTTTGTTTCTGATCCTGGAAAATGATATATTACAGATTTTTTTTTTTTGTAATCAAGGAAATTGATTTCAATCAACCTGATTTATTAGGTACCCATCATAAAACAAACCAACTTTTTTAGTTTTTTAAAAATGAACTCTTGTTTTGTGAATTAAGTTATTAATCTCCATTCCAATTTTAATGGTTTCTTTCCCTCTGATTTCTTTAGATTTACTTCCTTATTTTCTGTTTGAAGTGGAATTTTGGTTATTAGATTAAGTTACTAAGGGAGGCTCTAATAATGCTAAATATCAAAACAAAATAATTTAGGATTATAGGGTTTATAAACACAGCTGGAAATACTTGGAGACTTTTTTAGTTATTAATGATATGTGATTGCTATGAACTTAAAATGTGCTGGCTTCAGGAATACTATCATGTTCAGGAACACTGTAATGAGAAGGGACAGTTTCCACACACAAACACACATACCAATGCACTCAGTTCTAGACTCAAGTAGAAAGAACACCTAGAGTGAAAAAAAAAGAAAAAAAAGGTGTCTGTAGCTCTTCTTACTATACAATAGTTTGGGGAACCTAATGTTCATTTACACAGGACCTTTTCAGGGACACCTTTCCATATTGCAAATACTTTAAAGAATATATTTTGTTAAATGCAAGCATAATGTTGCACTCATCCTCTAGATCAATTTGTGTCAGACATATTGACAGCATATCTAAACTTTGAGGAAAGGGTGTATATAAGTGAATAACTTCATGCTTACTGTTCTGCTACTATGACCTATTTTTTAAATGTTTCTTTCTGTTTTTCTCTCCCTTCCTCTCCCTAATCTTTCCTCCTATCTAATTTTAAGGGAAACAAGATTAACTTTCTTCTCCATCCTAGGCAGAGTTATCTGTCCTTGAGTACACAACCACCACAAGAAAGAAGTAATTCAGATTTGAGGATGGCACCAGATTTAAGAAATTATTATCTCCCAAATTAACAAGTGAATTACAATTCCAGGCAGAATGCATGTAGAATGTAGCCTTTGAATCACCTTTTTATACCCCACCCCCACCCCCTGGATGTGCATAACAATAAACAATATGTGCAATCTAATACCAAACTCTTGTATTTATTACTCCTAATGATTTAAATTTGCCTAATGATTTTACTTGTTTCTGTATATGTATGTGTGTGTGTGTGTGTGTGTGTGTGTGTGTGTTAACTTTAAAATGCAAAAGGGACAGTTACTCAAGGGCTCAGGTAACCCAATGTTTTTTCTTCTATGATTCATAGTATAACTCTGGTTCACTATATGCTCTGCTACTGCAACTGATTTTAAAATGAACATGTTTATTTTCCTTTATCTTCGTGCCTCCCCAATCTCTCTCCTTCCTTAATCTCAGGGGAAACTGGATTACCTGTCTTCCATATTAGGCAGATTTATCTGTCATTGGGTACAGAGCCAACATAGGGACAAAGTAATGAGACTTTGAGGATGGCACTGGAATATCTCAGAAATGACTATCTCCTAAATCAACAAGTGAATTACAACTCCAACAGAACATATGGAATGTAGCCTTTGAATCACTTCTCTAAAAGCTCCCTGTTTCTGCTGATGGGCAGAATTGCAATTTTTTGGCCCAAAGTCCTCTGTGTTTCTATTTTGATAGCAAAGCAATAAGCCTTCTTTTTTCCTTTTTCTCCAAACCATGTCCTCATTATTGCACTGGCACTGGGACAAGATCTGAGATTTTGGCAACAATAGTTCACATACTATTTACATATTGCATTATTTTCTGCTGAGAGCCATAGCCAAGTAGGAATGACACATGGTATTTTTGGTTGAAAGGTGACGCCAGCAAGCCATTGAGATGATATGATTATGTTAAGATCTGCATTCAATTGGATATTAGACCCCTGCTGTCCACCTCGGCCTGCTATTTTGGAGCTCTAGCTGGACTCCCAGAGAGTTCCCATTGGTTGGGGAAATGCAGTAGGAGGGATTTCTGGAGGAGGGATTTTCCTGTTGGTGTAGTGTGGCCCCAGGAGAACGCCGCCTGTGGTTCGGCATATTTCCCGGGAGCATGTGTGGCATTGGCAGGAGTTTCAGAAATAAAGTTTGTTCCTGCTTGAGTGGCTCGTGATTTTGTGCCTAGCCAGACTGCGGCATTTGGTGGCCCGTGTGGGTAACGCCTGAAGCTCGGAGGTAAGTAAAATTGCTCGCCCCTGAGGGAAGACGAGAGAATGGGTGACCATTTCAAAAAACAATGTGTTCTTGTTTTGATTTATTTTGTTTTTGTTTCAAGCTGCCTATCCCTAGAACTTTCTCAGGCAAACTGAGAAAAATGGTTGGCTCAAGGTTTGAAGTTGTTCGGCCCTGAGGAAGAGAAAATTGATACAACGATTGTTCCCTATTTGTTTCATTCTGTTTCGTTTTTTTTTTTTTTTATGTTATCTTATTGGGTTGCGTTATCTTTATAGTAGATTAGAAATTAGTAAAAAACAAACCGAAAGAGTGTTAAGTAAATTGTTAGAGGTCCAGACTATGGTAGAAAACATGTTAGATCAAGCAAAAGAGAAGGTCTCTGAGCTAGTCAGATAGAGGAAGAAAATTTAAAGGAAGAAAGCTTAGAGGACAAACAGCTATCAGGGGGGAAGCTACAACAGGAGGCTGCTACTAACTCCGTTCTATCACCAGAGGGCATAATTCAACCAACAGCTCCATCTACAGCTGAGTGGCCCTCAACCCCTGTAGTTGTTAGATAGAATCCTGAGGCAGGACCTCAAAGATTAGCATGCCCTATACTTGAGCAGGCAGGAGGGCAACGAAATCACTGTGCTTTAGATTTCAAAACAGTGAAGCAATTAAAGGAGGCTGTAACAACCTATGGTCCACAAGCACACTTCACTGTAAGCATGGTCGAATCCATTACCAAATTGGACATGACGCCAGCAGATTGGGCTAGCATGTGTAAATCTGTGCTAAATGGAGGACAGTATTTGTTATGGAAGGTTGCCAATGAGGTATTTTGCACGGAGACAGGTAGACAAAATGCAGCAGCCTGTTACCCTCAAAGAAATCTAGATGTGTTGTTAGGAAAAGGACTTATGAAGATCAACAGCAACAAATTGAATATGATCATGGTATATATGCACAAATTGCTGCAGACGCAGTTAGGGCATGGAAGAGTTTACAAGGCCATGGAGATTTACAAGGTCAATTATCTAAGGTAATACAGAGAGCTAATGAACCTTACGCTGAATTTGTAGATAGGCTTATTCAAACAGCTGCCAGAATTTTGGGGGATACATAACAAGCAATGCCATTAATAAAACAACTGGCTTATGACCAAGTAAATCATTGCTGCAGAGAGGTCATTAGACCATGGAGACATGAAGATTTAAACACATATATTAAATTATGTAGAGACATTAATGAACAAGGGCAAATCTTGGCAGCTGCAGTACCATAGGCTTTAGATGCCAGGCCAAAAACATGCTACAATTGTGAACAAACAGGACATTTTAGATGGAGGTGCCCCATAGGAGGAGGGTTTAAAAAAGCTAGATATCAAAGGAATAGAATACTGGGTATTTGCCCATGATGCCGTAGAGGGAGACATTGGGCTAATGAATGCCGTTCTCAAACCACCATACAGGGTACTCCATTATCAAAAAACAGACAAGGACCAAGTGTTTGCCCACGATATCCTGGAGAAAGGCATCAGGCTCCATTGCCAAAAAATGGACTGGGGGGCCCAATGCTCCGGGGCCCACAACCACAAATATACGGGGCAATGGAGGAACCCAGCAACACCATCAGGGTAGTTCCCAGGACACATTATCCATTAAATCCCTCATCAGACAAACCAGAGGGAGCACAGGGTTGGACATCTGAGCCTCCACCAGAGCAGTACTAACTCCAGAGATGGGAGTTCAAATCATTCCCACAGGAATAAAAGGACCTCTTCCCCAAGGAACAGTAGGCTTATTATTGGGACGCAGTTCTTCTACACTAAAAGGACTTATGATAAGTCCTGGGGTAATTGATCCCGATTATGAAGGTGAAATAAAAATTATAGCTAGTTCTCCTAGAGGTATATCAGTAATTTCACCAGGAGATAGAATAGCACAGTTATTAATAATACCCAGCCTGCATGAAAAATTTTCCAGTGGTACTGTAGAAAGAGGTTCCAGGAGATTAGGCTCCACAGGTGTGGATTGGGCTATGCTTTCTTTAAATTTAGATTCTCGCCCAATGCTAAAACTAAATATTCAAGGACATGAATTTAATGGGCTACTGGACACAGGTGTTGACCTTAGTATCATATCTCGTCAAGAATGGCCAAAACATTGGCCATTACAACAAGCCACTCAAATGCTTCGAGGCCTAGGAGTGGCAACTAATCCCCATAGAATTGCAATGGTATTAGATTGGAAGGATCCTAATGGATTTGAAGGAACTATACAGCCATATGTATTGGATCATCTTCCTATAAATTTATGGGGACGAGATGTCCTAGATCAATTAGGTTTGACATTAACAAATAACATCAATCCTAATGCACCAACTACTAGGGCTAGACAAGGTTTTAGGAAATTAAAAAAGATTAGGAGAACAAGAACAAGGTATAGCAGCACCAATTCAAATAGATCAAGGAATAAATAGACATGGATTGGGTTTTCAGAAGAGGCCACTGAGACAATAAAAATTACTTGGAAATCAGAAAGTCCAGTATGGGTTCCTCAGTGGCCCCTGACTAAAGAAAAGATACAAGTAGCCCATGACCTGGTCAAACAACAATTAGCGGAGGGACATATACAACCTTCCATATCTCCCCATAATACTCCCATTTTTGTCATTAAAAAGAAATCTGGTAAATGGAGATTATTGCAAGATTTAAGAGCCATTAATAATGAGATGGTTATTATGGGACCTGCTCAATCTGGGATTCCTCAATTGTCGGCTTTGCCAAAAACTTGGTATGTTTTAGTTATAGATATTAAAGATTTTTTTTTTTTTCAATTCCAATTCATCCTGAGGATAGTCCACGGTTTGCATTTACTATCCCTGCACTGAATCATGAAGGTCTTGATCAGAGATATGAATGGAAAGTACTCCCTCAAGGGATGGCTAATAGTCCAACTATGTGTGAAATTTATGTTAACAAAGCAATCCAGCCACTTAGAAATCAAAATCCTGAACTACAAATATTTCACTATATGGATGATGTAATATTGGCACATAAAGATAAAAACTGATTGCTAGAATGTTATGCCACACTTACAAATTTATTAAAAAAAATATAATCTAGAGATAACAATAGAAAAAATTACAATTAAATCTCCAATTAATTATTTAGGAATTCTATTATCCTCAACCATGGTCCGTCCACCAAAAATTCAAATACAAGTAGATCAACTCAAATCACTTAATGACTTTCAAAAGTTATTGGGAGACATAAATTGGGTAAGGCCTTATCTAGGCATACCAACAGGAGAGTTGGGACCTTTATTTGATATCCTAAAAGGTCCATCAGATCCAAATTCACCCCGCATGTTAACGCCTGAAGCAAGAAAGGCATTAAAAATCATTGAAACATATATGGAAAATATGCATTTGGATAGAATTGATGTAAGTTTGCCTTTATTATTTATTGTACTACCAACAAAAAATATTCCTACAGGGGTATTTTGGCAAGAAGGTCCATTATTGTGGATACATTTATCTTATTCTCCTAACACTATTCTTACTAGGTATCCTGAGGCTGTAGGACAATTAATACTCAAAAGAATAAAAGCAGCAAAGGGAGTGTTTGGAATTTCTCCCAATAAAATTATTATTCCATATACTATGGATCAAATTGATTAGTTAGCTAATGAGTTAAATACTTGGGCAATAATCATGTGTAAATCTAATGTTTCATTTGATAATCACTTATCATCTAATCCTTTGTTGTCTTTTTGGTCTTCGCATCCTGTAGTTTTTCCAAAAATGACAAGAAAAACACCTATCATGAATGCTCCAAATATATTCACTGATGGGTCAAATAATGGTACAGCAGCAGTAGTTACCCCTGATCAAACTTTTACATTTTTAGTACCCAAACAATCAGCTCAAAAGGTAGAGCTTAATACAGTTTTACAAGCTTTTGTGATGTTTAAAGATATTGTATTTAATTTGTTTTCTGATAGTCAGTATGTAGTTAACGCTATAGTATCCCTTGAAGATGCTGGTAGGATTTCCCCTTCCTCTACTGTTTTCTCTTTGTTTTCCACTATACAAAGTCTAATCTGGGACAGAAAAGATCCATTCTTTATAGGACATATCAGGGCACATACAGGATTGCCTGGAGCCCTTAGTTTGGGCAATGATTTAGCAGATAAATCTACACATAACATACATATTTTCTCCTCAATAGAAGAAGCTACAAATTTTCATAAAAGGTTTCATGTCAATGCTAATACTTTACAAAAGTGTTTTAAAATAACTAAGGAACAAGCCAGACATATAATAAAGCAATGTCAAAATTGTGTGACCTTTTTACCACAAGTTAATCTTGGAGTCAATCCTAGAGGATTGATACCTAACCATATTTGGCAGATGGATGTCACACACTTGCCAGAATTTGGAAAATTAAAATATTTGCATGTTACAGTTGATACTTCTTCCGGATTTTTGATGGGCTCCCTTCATGCCGGAGAGAAAACTAAAGATATTATAGCTCATTGCTTACAAAATTTTGCCACTGTGGGCGTTCCAAAACAGCTAAAAACAGATAATGGTCCTCGTTATACTTCTACCTCTTTTAAACAATTTTGCTCATCGTTTGACATTACTCACATAACAGGAATTCCATACAATCCGCAGGGACAAGGCATAGTTGAAAGAGCTCATCAAACTATTAAAATGTACTTATTAAAGCAAAAAGAGAGAATTGGAAAGGGGTATATATCCCCCAAAGATAAACTTAAAATAACACTTTTTACTCTAAACTTTTTAAATTTGGATTCATCAGGACTTAGTGCTGCGGAAAAACATATATGTCCAAAAAATGTACATAAGCCTAAGGTACTTTGGAAGGATATTCTAACAGGACAATGAAAAGGTCCTGACCCAGTGATTGTCTGGAGTCGGGGTTCTGTTTGTGTGTTTCCACAGGGAGAACAGCAGTCAATTTGGATTCCAGAGAGACTAACCAAAGTGATTTCTACAGACCAAAAAGAAGATTATTTGACTCAAATCCATAACAACTGATATCCAGAGCTCCAGCTTGTCTATTCTTACATCTGCAACAGTGATTAACCAGGATGCTTTTTTCAAAATCTATTTTATTATTGCCTTTTCCCACATCATAAAGTCCTATTTTATTTTTTGAGCTCATACAGACCTAGTTTAATGTTTTCCTGATCAGTTTTATTTTTTAACTGTGGAGTTTTTAAACATTGCAATGGAGATTTCACCTGTGTAAAGCTACAAGTCCTTTACTATTATCTTATGTGTTGTACGTTTGTGTGCACTCTTGTGTTTTGTGTTGTATGTCTGTGTGTGCATATGTCCATAAATCATATATGAGAAGTGCTCATGAAAAAATGGATCTGAATTTTTTTTTATTCACGTGATTTTAATGGTTTAATTTAAATTGGGTAAACAGCTGTTGATGATTGTTTTAATATGTATACAAATAAGAGGTTAACAGATCTGTTTGTTTACTTTCACCTTTCCTTTTCATTATATTTAATAATTCTGTTCAAAATAATGTAAATTTGTTCAGAAAATTGTTTTCTTAGTGCCTGTTGGAATGTTACATTTTTTTTTTTTTTTTTTTTTTTGGCCATCATTGTCAGAATTCCTACCTTCATCCCAGTGCCAGTGAAGACAAAGATAAAACCAAACTACAGCTTCTTCGATAGCTATCACAGTAAACTGTATAAACTGATGCATCAATGAATAATAACTCAACAAGTAATGCTCAATCAAGGAGTTGATTTATTTTGGGAAGAAATGGACATATTGATAGATTCCTCCGCTTTGAACTGCTTACAGAACTTGACTGGACTATGTATCACTTGTATGCATTGTGAACTATCTGTTGGTGCCGCGAACTGTGGTAGTGCTGGCATATCTTTGCTGATGGTGTCACCAGTGATACAATTTTTCCAAAGGAGCCGTCAATTGGCTTGGTGTCCTGGCATTTCTGTATCCTCCTCCCTTCTACTAGAGATGGTCTAAATTTGGGGGCCAACAGAGGTGAAGCAAAGAACCTCACCCCCCATTGGCACCAAGGCCAAATTTGGGGGCCAATAGAGGTGAGGCAAAGAACCTCACCACCCCATTGGTGCATAGGCCTATCCACAAGTATGGCTGTATGATGGACCGGTAGTCAGTGAAAGGTATGTCCAATTGCAGTTGTACCAACCTAAGACAGGAGGCTAATGCTTAGAGGTCAGCTCATCCGATGACGGGTAAGGAACATATGTTGTATTGGACAACCTAAGAGGCACGGTCCCTAAGCCACATTGCTTGTTGCTTAATTAAACAGAAGGGGGGGAGATGCTGAGAGCCATAGCCAAATAGGAATGATGCATGGCATTTTTGGTTGAAAGTTGATGCCAGCAAGCCATTGAGATGATATGATTATGTTAAGATCTGCATTCAATTGGATATTATACCCCTGCTATCCACCTCGGCCTGCTACATTGGAGCTCTAGCGGGACTCCCAGAGAGTTCCCATTGGTTGGGGAAATGCGGTAGGAGGGAGTTCCGGAGGAGGGATTTTCCTGTTGGTGTAGTGTGGCCCGGGAGAACGCCGTGTATGTGTGTGTGTGTGTGTGTGTGGTTTGGCATATTTCCCGGGAGCGTGCTTGGCATTGGCAGGAGTTTCAGAAATAAAGTTTGTTCCTGCTTGAGTGGCTTGTGATTTTGTGCCCAGCCAGACTGTGGCAATTTTCTGTCCTCAGATCATTTCATAAAATATATTATAACCACTTTATTATAACCAGTTCAAAATGTAATAAACAAAAACATTTTATCAGCTAAACTTTTGTTACATCTAATTCAGATCAATTCAATCATAAGGACATTTCTAAATCAAAGTAATATACTAACAACTTGACTAAAATTAGCTAAAAGTGATCCCCTTTGATACCAACCAAAGTTGCAGAAATTAGAGTTAATCAACAATGAAACACTGTAATTGAACACAATGGATTTAGCTCTTAATGCAAAGCCAATAAACATACACTGTATATAAAAGAGTGAAGTAAGTTTTATTATTTGAACCAAGTAATAAGAGCCCTGAGAATAACTTCCAAAGCAGCATCTCCCAAGCAAAAAAAGCAACAGGCATTTATTGGGGAAACTCATGCATATTCATATGGAAAGACTCATCATAACATATAAATGTATTACTGGCACATGAGCAAGGGTCCCTATAGGCTCTTTGGTTCACGTTCTTGACCTTCTGAGCAAAGAACTGAGTGAAATGTGAGAGGCTGGCAATAAAAGCAAAGCTTTATTGAAAGTGCAAGTACACCCTGCCCAGCTGACAAAGTAGCTCAAGGCACTGTCTACACAGTGAAGCTTATTTTTATTGAGCTATGGCTAGTTCTCTTTCTTCTCCCCTTGGTGGATCTGGGTTTGATTTTCACCTTGATTGACAGCTAAATTTGACACAATTTTCTTTTGCCTGCTCATGCATAAATGCATAAGTTTCTTTCTCCCAGAAAACCCACAGAGGAGGAGTAAACTGCAATGCTAAGGACATGCTAACTAGCAACAAGTTAACTCTAAGTCAGTCCCTTGGGCTACTGCACTTTCCCTTCAAGGTCTTGAATTCCCCTTGTGTTTGTCTAGCTTCCTTGCTTTAACTGCAAGGTGGCCTAGTTTCCCCTTACACTTAACCACATGGGGGAGGGTCACATTTCATATTTAATCAAGCATCTTAGAAGAAAGAGAAATATAATTATGCTCTTATGAGCCCTCTCTTACAATTTGTGGAAACAAAATGACTAGTATGAAATATTATTTAATATGGATAAAGAGGAGTGTTAGGTGGGGCTGAGGACTCCAGGGGATGATGATCATTCTTCAGCCTTATCTATCCCTTACCCATCTCCTATATCCTATCTAACAAAGGGAGACCCATTTCTTGAGCATGCTCTGTGTGACAGCATGCTTCTTCATGCACTGAATATACAAAATGGTGGACAGCAAAAACTCTTGTGAGGAAATTTATCATTACCATAAAATTTTGTGAGTAAACTTCGTCTAATTTGCCTAAAAAGTGCAACTCATTGTGATTCAGTAATTTTGACAGGTTTCTTATAGTTTTCTCTGTAGGTTCCTACATGAAACAAACAAACAAACAAACAAAAAAGTTGAAGGACTATTAGTATTTAAAGAAATAGCAGTTTTCTGCCCACCCATCCAAGCATAGGTGATTACCCCTAAGCATATCTGCCTAGCAAAAAACCACATGTCCACAACTTATGGAAAAATTTTACAAAACTGTGCTGCAAATAAACTGATTATGAATGGGAAGCTATTACTACAAAAATTTCTGGAAATAATGGCATTCATATTTTCTAATTTAGTATATTTTGACCCAGAAAAATGCTTGTCATATTGATCTGTCTCAAAATCCCATCAGAGTTGGTTTATAGTCCATTTATAAAGGTCTACTATGGAGACTCTTTTTTTTTCTTATTTTATACAAAGACAGACTTCCCAATCATATTGAAATAGAAATGAAAACAGCAAAACAAAATGAAACAAAAATGGCAAGGACAACCATAACTATCTAGTTTATGAACTTCACTCTGAATACACTTTTAAAGTACATAGAGTTTGGACAAAGAGCTATGTATGTAGTTTCTTTCATGTCACTTTTTTCTATGTCAATCACTTAACCACATGGGGGAGGGTCACATTTCATATTTAATCAAGCATCTTAGAAAAAAGAGAAATATAATTATGCTCTTATGAGCCCTCTTTTATAATTTGTGGAAAAAATGACTAGTATAAAATATTATTTAATATGGATAAAGATAATTTTGAGATTATCACAAAATTTAAGGGAAATACATCAGATAAAATTTAAGGGAAATACCTCAGACAAAATAAAGTTTAGGCTAAGAATGGTGGTGCATAGCTATAATCCTAGCAACTTTAGAGGCGGAGGTGGGAGGATCACAAGTTGGAGGCCAGGTTCGGAAATATGGGGACATCCTGTTCTACCCCCCACCCACTGCCACAAAAAAGTGCTTGAGATATAGCTCAGTGGTAAAATATCCTAGGTTCAATTATCAGTAGCAATCAATGAGTCAGTCAATGAGATTATGGCTGACTTCATTCCTCAGAACCTGAGGTGAGGCAGCATATAAAGGCAGAGGACTGTGTTGGAGGAAAGTGCTCCTGACATGACCAGCAGGAGGCAAGGAGAGCTGTGCTCACTAAAGACAAAATATAAACCCCAAAGTGTCGACCCCAGAAATTCACCTCCTCCAGTCACATCCTACCTGCCTGTAGTTACCACTCAGTTAATCGCTATCAGGGATCAACTCACTGATTAGGTTAAGGTACTTATAACCAAATCATTTCACCTATAAACTTTCTTGTATTGTCTCATACATGAGCTTTTGGGGAACACCTCATATCCAAACCATATCTAAACTTCCTGGCCTGGCCTGGTAATTTAATATATCAAGCCCCATTACTTTCATGAGGAAGTTCCAGCAATGACAATGTAAACAAGATCCTCACAGCTTTTGTGCCTTCCATGTAGAGGTATCATGAACACTATTGTACAGAGAAAAGGGGAAGGAGTGCAGGAGGTAGGGTTTGAGGGGTGCATCTTTCTCTGAAGGTGGTCAGAGATAATTCAAATATGGGATGGGCAAGACCATGCCTAGAAAGCTGGCAGGAGGTGGAATCCTGCATGTTGTATAGACTGGGAGTGCCCCTGGATGTCACAGGTGGGTAGTGAGATGCAACACTGTGCCAGTATCCTAAAGCTGCTTACCAGCCCTATTTAGAACATGCTAAGAGGTGTAACCACGGATTTATATCTAATATGTGATCTTTGGAATAATACATAGAAATCAGTTTTTTAAGTAAACATGATAAGAAGCATGTCCCTGACCATGGTAGATATTGCTTCCTCTAGTGCCACATCTGATATCCTGGCAGACATACTTCATGTCCCTTGGGAAAGTTATTATTATTATTTTTATTAATTACTCATGAAAATACAATGATCTTGACAATTCATACATTTGAATCAAATGGGGTATAATTTCTCATTTTTCTGATAGTGCAGGTTGCAGAATCACTTTGGTCATACAGTCACCTATATATATACAGCAATAATAATGTCTATTTTATTCTGCTGCCCTTCCTATCTCCCCTTCCCCTCCCCTCCCCTCCCACCTCTTCTCTCTACCCAATCTAATGTGACACACTTCTCTTTTTTTTTTTCTCCTCACAACATCATACATGTATTCTGTATAATGATGAAGGTCTCCTTCCATCTTTTGTGCAATTCCCCTTCTCCCTCCTTTTCCCTACCACCTCTCTTCCCTATTTAGTGGTAATCTTCTTCTCATGCTCTTCCCTCCTATCCCATTTTGAGTCACCCCCCCTTATATCAGAGAAGACATTTGGCATTTGATTTTTAGAGATTGGCTAACTTCACTTAGCATAATCTGCTGTAATGCCATCCATTTCCCTGTAAATGCCATGATCTTGTTATTTTTTAGTGCTGAGTAATATTCCATTATGTATAAATGCCACATTTTTTTAATCCGTCCATCTATTGAAGGGCATCTAGGTTGGTTCCACAGTCTAACTATTGTGAACTGTGCTGCTATAATTATTGATGTGGCTGTGTCCCTGTAGTATGCTCTTTTTAGGTCTTTTGGGTATAGTCCGAGAAGGGGCTATCTCACTACTTCAGGTGGGCCTGGTCATCCTGCTTGCAGTAATATTTCTCCTAAGATCAGTAAAATATATTCTGGTTATTACTCATTGATGTTGCACTAAGATATGTCAATCAAAGTGTTACACCAATCTAATAAGACAAACCTCTCCCTCCAGGAGGGAGATCAATAGGCATGAGCCAGCTTTGCTAAGAAAAATTTCAGAGTAAGGAAGTGGATTGCAAGACAATTTTCCAGGTGATAAGATGTTCATATCTCCCTTTCTTGCTTGTAATTAGCAAATATGACTACAGAATTTTCTGAAAATTCAATATCCTGAAATAAGGAGGAAGTACTGGAGATAGACTGGGCTTGTTTCTTTCTCCTGGAAGAGAATATCCTTCAAAACTTTGCTCAGCTAGTACTATTCCTGTGAGAGGGTGGGTTGCCTATCAGAGTTCTTGATCAGTTATGCTAGTGGAACAATCGTAGTGAGATTGCATCCATTCCCAGAAGCTTTTCTAAATCTTGGGGGACTAGCTCAATAATAGATCTTAGGCTTCTTTTGTCTCTTGCTGCCTATCTGTTAATAAACCTGCTGTTATTTGTTGAGTGAGTTCTGCCTCATTGCACTCAGGCAAACTGATAATCAGTGAGGAGTGAAGTTGCTTCTTGGGGAAACATTTTATTTCCCTCAAATATAAAATCAAGTACTCCAGGGCAATTATTCTTATTCACACAGGCTAGCTTTCGTTATATTCCCAAATTAATTATGAAATAAAACAAAAAATAATAATCAGAGAAAAAACTTTATAGAACACTTTATGTAGGTATAGATATATAGACATAAACATAATTTTTAGAGTCTTCAAATCTCTAAAAGAGAGAACTTTTATTTATATGTATAGAAATATTTAAAACATTTTCTTGTTCGCATAACCTGGAAAAGTTTTTAAGCCTCTTTGATTTATTTCCTTATTTTGTGCAAACACTGTATTGTATTTGTTACTTTCCTATGACTAACTGTAATATTCCAACTGATAATCTATGAACATACTTGGTGTGTCCTAAAGCATGTTTTCTACCTTTCCCCAAAACTCCAGTTTATGGTACTATTCTAGAACAGAGTATCCTTCTCCTTTCTGTGACAGCGACAAACAAAAAAATGTGCTCAAATTTTTGAATCAAATTGATTATAGCTACTCTGTCACAGTTTGCTCTTATATTAGATTTCAACCAAATTCAATTACACAGTGTTCTCCTTGCTGCCACAGGATGAATGACAGGACAAAGATGAATGAACACAACTGCCGCAATTGATTGATCCCAACATGCCTGCAGGTTGATTAAAGTGTCTAGGAGCCAAATGAAGAACAGTATTCATCTGTAACTATTGGTCAATTTTTAAGTTAACTACAAATTTCTTGAAATACTGTGTGCATTGAATTGAATGTTTATATTTTGAGAATACTAGAAAAAAGTATATATATATATATATATATATATATATATATATATACTGATTTTTACAGATATTTAAAATGAATATTTATTCTATGTAATCAGATTTATAATATTTACAATGTCCATTTGCTACAAAATAATGTTAATTATGTTTATGTGCATAGGGTCAAGAGAACAAATAGTGCTACTTATATATTGAAAATATTAAATTTGCCATGTATTAATGGCTATTGCTGACAGTTAAAGTGGCAAGAAATGTTATGTTTATATTTGGGGGGTATTCTTTTTTAAAATATTTTTTATTTGTTAATGAACCTTTATTTTATTTATATGGTGCTGAGAATCAAACCCAGTGCCTCTACTACTAAGCTTAAGCCCTAGCCCCTTGGGGGGGTATTCACTGAAAGTATTTTAGCATTGTTATTTTATATAATTTGTACATTAGTTAAAGCACAGTAATGGCAAGTGAATTTTTTTTGTATTCCAGGATTATAATTGACCTGATTTTTTGATTCAGATTTCTGTGAAAATTTATAGGAAGTGCTATTATGTGACAAAGTTATATATGACTATTTAAAGCATATGCTAGATACTCAGTCCACTTGTATTGCATGAGAGGAAGTTCAGGGACCAAGCAGTTTGGGCTGGAATTGCTGCTCAATCTTATTACCCAGGAACCAGATCCCCCCTTTGCTAGCATAAGAATTTATTCTCCTATTGCTGGAGTTTATTGTACCTCTTGGCCTTACATCTACAATTCTGTCAGGAATAAATCAGAAAAGTCCACATTGTGTTTAGTCAAAGTCTTTTTATTACTTGGAAAGATAAACTCTCCCTGGTTCCTCACTCAGCCCTATTTATAGGGAGAGGATGACAATGGAGTTGGGTACATTTGTAAGGGAAAAGTTATAAGCATGTTGAAAGTGTATCACTGTGTCTTTTTTTGAGAGAACTGGGTTTCTTGTTTGTTTTTATGTGTTTTGCTTTTTTTTTTTTTTTTTTTTGCTTTGAAAATCCTCATAGCCAAGTCAATAGATTTATATGCAAAAGGGAAATCCTGTCTCTTAGCCAATTCATTGTGTCTGTCAGGCTTTAAAAACATGTAAGTCCATATGAATGAAACATAATTAACTAAAAGGAATCATAAAAAGTTGTTCACATAATTTATAACTAAATTAGTAATATTGTATGAAATTATTTTTTAAGCATACATATATCAAAAATCACATTGTACCTTACAAATGCAAACAATATGATTTATCTACCTAAAATAATATTAACTAAAAATATTGAGCAACTGTTTGAGAGTACTATTTTAGTCATTTGCTTATATGGGTTATAATAAATATGTTTTTGCATGTAACAAACCTTTCAAAGTGTTTGAGGTAATAGAAAGGCAAGAAGGAAAGAGATGCTTAATAAATGTGGTAAACACTATTAATGAAACATGAAATAAGGTTGAAAAGTATAACAGAAGACTAGTTCTGAATGTCATACAGTATACTTACAATGCCAGCGGTGCAAAAGACTGATGCTGAAGGATTCCAAGCTTGAGGCTAGCCTCAGCAATTTAGCAAATTCTGTTTCAAAAAATAAAAAGGCTGGGGATATAACTCTGTGATAAACTGCCCATGGATTAAATCTCCAGTCTCCACTTAAAAAAAAAAAAAAAGACTCTGTAACTTACTCATATAAGGCCACCAAGATGATCCTTTGACAGAAAAGAAGGATGAGACAATACATCCAACTCAGTTCCTTGGTCCAGAGTTGGGGAAAAAAAAAAAAAAAAAAAAACTGTTCCCAGGAAGAATTCAAACAAAGGCAAGGGTTTATTTTGGGCTTCTACTCAAACCAGAAGAGCGACAGCACTGATTAAGAGTATCAGACTGGCTCATGCAAAGCACAAATGTGTCCAGCTTTTAGGGCATGTGAGGGGTAGGCAGGAAATTGGGATGTTAATATCACAAGCAGAGGTGGGATTTTAGTTGTACCTGAGCTCTTCTCCATCATGTTTCATCATGCATCATGTCCTAATACTGTCTTATGCCTCCACCTAGGAGCTTGCATTTATTTTGCTAATAAGGTCAAAGTAACTGTGGGTTATAGTTCCTTCAGTACCTATTCTTCAGGTGCATCTCCCCCTGGACATCTGGAATTGGCTCCTTTTCATGTGGGAGAGTCTCGCCTAATCTCCTGATCTGTTAACTCCACAAGACTGGAACTAACTTGCCTGTCTTATTTCTCCTAAGAGATTTTACTCCTTAATTATATGGGGCCTTATTTTTCTCTGTTTTACATTGACCAAACACCAGGGAAAGTGCAAAAGAAAGGGGTGTGGGATTCTCTATTGCAGAAAGAATTTTACAACTCTGAAAATGAAAATTATGTCTACTCATATTGAAATTAAGCGATAGAGGCATGTTATATGTCTAATACAGTCTATTATCAATTTTATTATCAATGCTTTAATTTCAAGATACCACTTTGAAATTGCTGTTACCTGAATAATTTGGAAAAAAAGTCCCTACGAAAATGAGATAGAAACTGGATACCTATTATTTCATAATTTAGATTTATATTTTCAAAAGTCAGGTAAAGAAATGAATGTGTTTTTTTTTTTGTTTTTGATAACCATTATCTAAGGAATCACATGACAGTATGTGTTTTATTGTATGAAATAACTCATTTGAAAATATTCCTTTAAGAAAATAAGAAAGTTGCCCATTTCTATCAATACTAAATGCTTCATTATTTTTGAATTTTAGGCTTGACATTATTGAATCTCTGAGTATAAAAGATAGTATGTATTATTCTACTGATTTTCCAATTGTGTGGTGAGCAAAGAGCTATAGGAAAGGAAGAAATAGATATTAAAAAATAGGCTTTTATTTTCCTTTATTTTTTGTACCATCTTTTTTTCCAATGAGTATACGGACATTCAGGGAATGTAGGTAATTTGCTAAGGAAGACTTTAAGTAAATGAGTTGACAAAAGATTAATTTAGTTATTAACTTTTGATGAGTTTTGTCAAATAGTATAATGACCTTGTTTTTTTTTTTTTTTAAATGCATAAATTGGGAAATCTCATTTTCATTCCATTGCTTCTGTTACAGAAGTGACTACAAATATAACTTATGGGCTCTGCAGCAAGCAAGCTTATAATTTATCCATATCTCTATTACTTGAAACACAACCCACAAAGGCCTCTGCTTAAGGCTACTCTGCATTATAATCAGATGGAACATTGATAAAATTGACATTCTAACTTCTTATTCCAAAATTTATGTGACACATGACCATATCCAATTTGTAGATAAGATATTATAATAGAAAAAGCGACTTCACAAGTAACAATTCAGCCTTTGGCTTTACCTACATGTGTAGTATGCATTGAAATTTCAACATATTTAGGAAATATTTGCTACATATGAATCTAACCCCTTGTCTTTTCTTGAATTAGTAAAGTTTTCCATCATCATTATAGGGTATATGTCAAGATTTTTATGTCTTGCTTTGTAGGAATGCCCCAAGGAACAGAAAATGCTAATAAACTCCTTATTAACTCATTAATACATGAAAACTGACTCTAGAAAAGGGCTTGGCTCCTCAATAAAGCATGTCTTTTAGTACAGGCTTCAAAAGATATGAACTTTTGAGCAGTGGATCTCAAGATAGTGAAGTTACAATATACTGTTCATAATTTTAAAAATACTTAGTAGCTATTTTTTTTCCATTCCACTCTTGATTTTTGTTTCTATTTTTACCTAGAATACACCTTTCTTCCTTCCTTTTTTCTCTCCCCCTTTGTCTTGTCCACCCTTCCTTTTCTGCATCCTTCCTATTTGTCTTCTATTTTCTTTTTCTTCATATACACTGCTGAAGAAAATTTGCTTTCAGAAGTGAGTTCATTTCCAGATTACACTTTCTGTGTGATTTAATTTATTGCCAATGTGATATTTTTATGTCACAATTTTATTCATGTTTGATAAATATTATGAAATCTTTATCTACAATTGTGAAGGAACTTGGAATGTATTTAACTCCAACAAAGTAATATGTAAATATGTTGTTTTATGCTAGCTTTTACATTTGCTTATAATTTGGAAAAACTATTAACAAAGTAGACACATTTTTGCTACTTATTATGAAATCAAATTCAGTTTTACAGTTCACGGTTTAATTGAAGTTAAACTGTGTTAAACATTAGTGGCATATAAAGGTTTTATTGAATTAAGGCTATGAGAGCTGATGATAGTATAAACAACATCTTGATTCTCTTTAGTGAGAAAAGAGTAAGGAGGGTATGTTATTCTTCTCATTTTCAAACATAATATAAGTTACAGGGGAGAAGATTTTATCATTGGATTAATATTTCTTGGAAGTTAGGTAAACAAAAACAAATAAATGCCCCAATTAATGTTTCTGGAATTTTCTCAGCTTTAAGTCATTAATTTGAATATAAGATCATGTCATTCTTAGACAATAAATACTAATGCCTAAGTTTTTTTTTTGAAAGCAGCAAATATTTGGATGTTAAAGCAATTGTTTTAAATAAGTCAGCTATGCTAAATATAAAATTAAAAAATGAAAAATATGGACCTGGGGTTGTGGCTTATTGATGGAGCCCTTGCCTGGCATGTGTGAAGCACTGGATTTGATCCTCAGCACCACCTAAAAAATAAATAAATAAAATAAAGGTATTTTGTCCATCTACAACTAAAACTATTTTTTAAAAAAATACCTGATAAAAAAATTAAGAAAATCAAATTGTTTTCTAACAATGTAAAACTATTTCTAAAATTCTCTCTTCAATATGTATGTGTTCTAGGAACACTTAAACATTCTCTACCATGTACCCTTGTGTAATTTTTGTGAAGTTAAGTGATCTTGTCAAATAAATATTTCTAAATATATAATGTGAATTAGCTAGAATTATAAAAATTATATTGTAAAAGATTAACATTCCTACCTATCTGCTTTATTAACATAGCAAATAAAAGATCTAGGGATTTAATTAATAATTACTGCCATGTAAATGCATGGATTATAAATAATTGCTCAAGATTTCCATAAAAGCTGCAATTTGCTATGGAATTATCTTGGATTTTTAATACTGATGTACTTACAGATATTAGATACTATTAACATTACTGTTAACTTTAATATGGTTTGTTACCTACATTAATATGTAAATAGAATACTAAGTTTTCCTGACACTTTAATAAAAAATAAAAACATAATTATTTTTCTAATCACGATCATTGATTGCCTGTTTTCTACTTGTTGGCTTTTTGACTGTTATTTGTGGATCCCATGCGAAGAATCAGTGACTATATGATTTGTCCATATGATAGATGGTTGTGCTATTCTGATGGATAAGGTAAAATGTCTACTCTAGTGGAATCCTGAAATAAGCCAGACTGCAGAGAGACAGCTCTAATCCATTCTGATAAATATAATAGTAGAGATACAAGCAAAATACTATGGGAACACACTATAAAGAATGCTAACTCTCAAGAAAAGATGTTTAAAAACACAAAATATGATATTCATGATAATCTCAAGAAATATGTAAAAATCCATACTATGAAGAGTTGAAAAAGACACACATTTGATATCTATGCAATAACAAAAGTATAAAGACTGAGAGCAATGACAATGAATTTAATATCACATTTATTATTATTATTTCCCTTGTATGTTTTTTCTACATTATATGTATAAATCTGCTACTAGACCTTTTTTGTACTTGAAGAAAGAAGAAAAAAACAGAAGGAATTCACAATGTTTGTTTTAAGGCTCATATATTTATGCATCAATCTCTGTTACATTAAGGCTAATTTCAGAAATAGATGTTTTTCCTCCTTTCATCATCATAAAGAATTTGACTTCCATTTATGTTGTTTATATTATATATTTTTTTTCTCCTGATTACCAAAATATTGAAATGTGGAGAAATATTCCAGATAATTACAAACCTAGATTGATAAACTTCATTTTGAACATTGATTTCCCTCTACAGGCAATTGCAATCCACAAAGCTACTGAGGTATTCTGAATTTCATAGGACAACAGTGTAAGCCAGAGCCTAGAATGGTACTTTAGGAGGAAACTGTCTAATCATATCAACCTCTTTGATTCCCCTTCTAAAGCCTGAATATTAACAGTAAGTGTGAATCAGAAATGGGCAAATTGTCATGAACAACAAAAATAGTCAACAAAGAACTCAATTTAATTGTTTAAGAATTATCTAGCCATAGACTAAATGCTTTCCAGAGACAATATTAACTTCTCTCTGGAGAAAGAAAAACTCAGGAGAGCCTCAAATGATATGAAGGGTTTTATTAAAAAAAATCTCCATTTTTAAAAATGATGTTATCAGTTCAATTAATATCCAAGAATATACAAGCCCTGCCACTTTATAATGTTTGAAACATTATACGTTTAGATGGAGTGCTTAAGGGAAATGAGAACAGGCAGAAACAATATTTAAAGAATGTTGAGAATCTTCTAAACTTATCAAAAGACCCCCTCAGATTCTAAAAGCATTATGTGAGATAATTCAAAGGAATACACCTATAATATTATATGAAAACTGATGAAATCTTAAGAATTAGCATATTTTGAAAAGTAGTTAGAATGCAAAGAGGAAGATAATAATGATAGATAACTTTCCAAAATGAGGACACCAGAAACAATAGAAGCCAATCATATTATGTCATCAAAATGCTGAAAAAATAAAAATGTTAATATGGGATTTTAGCCAAATTTTCATTCATATAAAAAGGAAAATAAATGCATATTGAGAAACACAAACTAGAAACATGTCATCATCATACTTTATAATAGAAAACAAAATATTTTTATGTTAATTAAAATTATTCTATGTTGGTGGAAGAAGAAATAAATTGAAATGTAAAGGGTAAATATATGAATTAATTTAAATTAATATACAAAGTTAAATCTGGTTCTGAGAAATTTAAATATGCATATGAGTAAAGCATATGACAATATTATCACAAAAAAATGAGGGAAATTAAAGGTAACATTTCAGTCTCTTTTATATTGACATGTAGGTGAAAAATAATAATTTACATTAGAACACGACAAGTTCTATGAAAATATGTCTAGGATACTCATTAAATAATAATAATAATAATAATAATAATAGAATAACAGATTAATGGGTGTGTGTAAAGTAACACAAATATGATTAATTTAATAGATGACAAAAATATGCAAATATTAAACCTAAGGCTATAAATCCAACAAGTAAAGAGCTATTCAAAATCCAGCCAAAGAAAACTGCTGTAACTGTCTTATGTAAGAGGAATTTGAAATTTAAAGAAAAAATAAGATTAAAGATAAAGAGGAATGTTCCATAACAATGAAAAGATCCAACATGTGGACCTAATGATTTATAAATTTATTCATCCTTAATAAAATATTTTATTTTTATACCTTGAACAAATTGGATTTATTCTGAAGTAAAAATTTTAACACTGAAAATAATCAATGTAATCAGAACACATAATTATTAACTAGGTAGAGAAAAATCAGCAAACATCTATTCAATGATTTTCTAAAAATATTTGAAAGTTATGAAAGCAAAAGAACTTTTTAAATTTGGTTAAAAATATCTATAAAACTCAATAGTATAAGCCAGATGAGGTGGCTCATGCCTGCAATCCCAGTGATTTAGGAGGCTGAGGCAGGAGGATATCAGATTCAAAGCCTGCCTCAGCAACTTTTGGCGAGTTGCTAAGCAACTCAGTGATACCCTGTCTCTAATAAAATACAAAATTGGTCTGGATGTGATGTGGTTCATTGATTGAGTACCCTTAGTTCAATCCCTGGTATCCAAAAAAAAAAAAAAATTCAATGGTATAAATGATGATTAATAATAAAATATTATACCATTTTCCACTGAAATTAGGGAAAAATAAATATTTTGTTTATCATCACTGAGCTATATCACCAACCTTCTTCGTTTTTTTATTTTGAGATGGTCTCACTAAGTTGATTAGAGCTTTGCTAAATTCATGAGGATGGCCTGGAACTTGCAATCTTCCTGTCTCAGCCTACTGATCTGATGGTATGTACCACCATCACTATTTTTGACAAATATTACCACACAGATGGATTTTGCTTACTTTTTAACTTCATATAATTGGAGCCGTAATATATTTGCTTTTGCATCTGGCTTTTTAAATTGAAGACATCCCTGAGATTTGTCTACCTTTCTGCATGTAAAGATTTTTTAGTACTATTTTTATTGAGAGTATTTGCTAATAATTCAAAGTAAAATTTTAGCATAAAGTTTGTATTATTTTGCCCCTTATCTCCTTTTTGCAATTTTACTTTTCAAGGTTTTTTTCACCTATAGTAAACTGTGGTACAGAATTATTAAATAAAAATTTAATATTTTGAGAAAGACCACATTCACATAATTTATTGTAGTACATAATTATAATTGTTTCATTTTATAATTTCTTACTATTGTTAATATCTAATTATCCCTAATTTATAAATTACCTTTTATCATAGGTTTATATGAATAGGAAGGAGAATATATATATAAAATATATCCTTATATATAGTTTCAGGCATTAAAGGGGATATTGAAACAGGTGCCCTAAAAGTAAGAGGGCGCAACTGTGTCTATTAATTGCCCATATTTATGAAAATTGAATCTCAATATTTTATCATTAAATTTTTCATTAACATAAATTTAGCATTATTTTGTACTTAAGTTCTTTGTCAGTCAATCTATTAGTTTTCATATCGAATGGCTATGCAATGAGAAACTCAGTTTCTTTTTCTTGGTGGTTAAAGTATAAAAAGTAAGGTATTAATTGAAAACAACATATGTACATATAATTACCAACAAGAACATTTATTTCATTAAATGTCCAGTAACATATTTATTAAAAAGTTAAAACTCAATGCATATGTACCTAATAACATGAAAGAGCTTATTCTTCAACTATACAGAACAAATCTGACCAACTTTTAAGAAGAATTGGAAAATATAAAATTAGAATTTAAAATTTCAACTTTCTTTCATCAATAACTATAAAAAGTATAATTGATAAATACATTACTTATATAATGTGGAAAATTTGTACAAGATTATTACACAAATATGCCTTATTGATATATAGAATGATCTATATTCCATAAAACAATAACTGAATATACATTATTTTCAAGAACATATGAAACACGGAACAATATAGACAATGTTCTGAGCCATTAAATAAGTCTCCAAACATTTAAAAGAATAAAGTTAAATTAAGTATAATCTGTACAACAAAAATGTTAGCAATGAATGATGAAATTCTATTTGGAAAATTTCCTCTGTGATACAGATACAGTTATTAATATATTACTTTTAATGATGATAAGTAAGAGAAAAAACACAATAAAAATTAGTTTGAGCTAATTACAAAAAAAAATCATGATACAATATCATGTATGGTACAGGATAAAGCAATCCTTAAAAAATGATCATGTTAAATGCTTATATTTGGATAGTAGAAAGATCTCACATTAGTGATCTCAGTTTCTATTTTAAAACTTGGAAAAAAGAAGAGCAAGTTAGACCCAAAATAACCAAGAGAAAGGGTATAAATATAAGAAAGGCAAGAAAAAGCAGTAAGAAATCCAAGAAGAACATGTACTTTCAAAAAGTCAAAACATTGATAAAATTCCAAACAGTTTGATATTTTAAAAAGGGAAAATTCAAATTATCAACACAAGTTGTGCAAAAGAGAAAATTACTACAAGTCTTCCTTATATTAAAGGGTCTATACATTCAAAGGAAGACCTTGAAAAAAGTATAACAGAGTCAGAATCCCTGCAGGCTTCCCATGAGAAAGCAATGCGTGAATTTGTGAAGGTGAAGCAAAAATTGGAATTGAAACTCAAGGAATTAAGAGATGAGAGTGACCTGGACTGTCTACAGAGTTGCTAATGGCAGAAATATTCAGACTAAGACAGAAGCGATAAGCACTGCAACTGGCAAAGCCAAAGAGTCAGGGGTGCCCAAACACTTTGGAGCTTACATCTTGCCATCATGTGTCTTAGAGGCTGGAATACAGGGATTGATTGTCTAGCTGGGTTACAGTCTTGGCTTTGGTTCTATTCCTTCAGTGTATGCCCGATTCCTCTTTTTAAAAAGCAAGTATTTATTTAGAGCCATTATATATCAGATATATGTAATTTGCTTTTGATCTTTACAGGGGCTCACAGCCAAGAATTTTCCCTGAGTGTCAGATGAGACTCTGGACTTGGAGTTTTGGGCAATTCAATAACTATTAAGATTGTAGAGATTCTTAGGGATGGACAAAGTGCATTTCACATCTTGAGATGGATATGAGCTTTTAGGATCCAGAGACAGCAGTTATGTTTTGGATATGAAGTATCCCCGAGAAGCTCTTATGTTAATGCAGGAATATTCAGAGATGAAATAATTAGAGTCTGAAAGCTGTAACCTAATCAGTCCACCCTCATTGGTAACTGAGGCCATTTAGGCAATGCTAGATGAGGTGGGTCACTGGGGATATAACCTGGAAGTGTTCATCTTTCCTATGGACAAGACTTCCTTTCTCTCTTTGCTTCTTAGATGCCACGAGTGGAACAATTTCCCTCTTTCACCACTACTTTTTGCCATAATATTCTGCCCCATCTTGGGTCCAGAACAACAGAATTGGCTGACCATGGACTGAACCTCTGAAAACATAAGCCAAAATGAACTTTTCCATTTTAAGTTTTTCTTGTCAGGTATTTTGGCCATACTAATAAAAAGCTGACTAACACAGAATTTAAGAAATAGAGGTAGCCTAAGGCCACATTTAACTTAATTTAACAAAAACCAAAGGCAATTAAAAGAAATTAGAATATTTAGTCTGGCCGGTTCTAATATTATCCACATTGTAAATAACAACATTTTAAATTAAAATTAAAAAAGGCAAAAAATTAATAGACATTTTGGTCCTGGTGTCACACATATATAATCCCCATGATAGGGGAAGCTGAGACAGGAGGCTCACAAGTTCAAGTCCAGTTTCAACATCTTAGTGAGACATTTAGTAACTTGTGGAGATCTTAATTCAAAATAAAATAAATAAATAAAAATAACTGGGGACTTAGCTGAATAGTAAAATATTCCTTGGTTCAACCACCAGAACCAAAATAATTAATAATAGTAATAATAATAATTGATACATATAGAGTAAAAATGTTTCATATAAATAAGTTTGAACAATGCTTTTTACAAAGCTTACAAAGAAATTCAAGGGACAAAAATCTTATTTTTAACAAAGCATTGAAACAACAGAAAAATATTGCAAGCATGGCCTTAGGTCTTAGCCTTATCAACTCCATTTTAAAAACCTGAAGACTCACCAGGCACAATCCTACAGAGCCCTCCAATATGTCATCACGAATAACCTGGTAAACAAGTCATAAACAAACCACTTGGTATAAACAAGTCACTTTCCACAACCCTGACAAGAGTCAGAGTGAGGTCACTTGGTATAAACATTTCACTTACCTTAACCTTGATAAAACTCAGAGCGCAGAAGCCACCAAACCTTAAGGTTTGGCCTTGAAATGTAAAACATCACTAAGAAACCTGGTAGCACCTGATAGGGACACAAAGGGAGAGCAGAAGCTCCCAAAGTTGGTATAAATAATAGAGCAAAAGAACAGACATTCAGCCAGCCGGTACAGATGCACACAAGCCTTGGAGCCTGATTAGGACTTGGACTGACATCCCAATTCTTCTCATCATCTACCTGATCCTCTGCATCATCCTCACCACTCTCAAACTCTACAGCAGCCTCTGGACCCCAGTGAAAATAGTGATTTCTCCTTATGACCATCTCCTTGACCAGCCACCAACTCTATCCAGAAGAGGCCTCCACCAGTTGCTGACTTGATCACTGTGGTCTGAGTGAGTGTGCATCTTCTGGACTCAAAACCTAAGACTTAAGACTTTAAACCTGGCACTTAGGCTAATATGCACAGGGAATGTCTGTAATAAATCTGTCATGAATAATTATGTTTGTGATGTTTACAGTTAACTTAGAATTGTTTGCTTTGAATTGATATATGTCTATTGCCATACTCAGCATCAAGGGTTATCATTTCTTTATTAAGAACTTATTAAATGAATTGTATTGAGTGATTTTGAATGAATAAAGCATCGAAAAGGGCATAAGCCTGTGGACATTCTTCATTTCTCCACTCGACTGCATAAGTTACCCCTTTGCCTATCATGACAAATATCCATATATATGATACAAAAATATGAAACAAGATATAAGCAATTTATAAATTAGACTTTATCTAAAAAGCAGCAGGTTTTGATATTTTCAAAACATTTTATTAAATGCTATTAGATGAAAGAGTATCATTTAGAAAAATATTCACAAAATTTTATATGTGATAAAGGACAAGTTTCTAATATGCATAAACTGTTTTCCTGACTCAATAAGGCAAAAAATTTTAATAAAAATTTGACATATAATTGGAACACTCCCCACACTACAAATGATAATGTAATTGCAAATTAATATGAGAAAAGAGGCTTAATTTGCTAATCATTAAGAAAAATTAAATTAAAACTGTGGTGAGGTACCAATACACCTTCAAATAGAATGACAAAAATATAAAATACAGAAAAAAAGTGTTGATTGTCACTGCCAGCATCATGTTTACTCAGCTTCCCCAAATCAGGCTGATGAGGGGATTGGAAAAAGATGAATATACAAAAAAAAAAAAAAACAATTCGGAAAAGTAGGATGCCAGTAGGTCAGTGAACTACTGATGGAGGAGGACTGACAATGTGCAGTCTCCACGGTTTATTATATAGATTTTTATACCAAATGTACTTATTGTGAGAAAATTACAATGAACCAAAGTCAAAAGTTTAAAAAGCTCAATTACACTCATCAGCTTGTGCCTACAATTCTCCACTCCTGGGTGGCTGGCGCCTCAACTTTAGGTCATGAACTGATAAACTTCATGGCAAAAGTGGAATTTCCCTTTGAACAGTGCAATCATCATACACATTGGCAGTTTTCTTGGTGCTTTTGCACTGAAAGATTACCAAGGGAGGTGCCAAGACTCTTTTTCTGGCAGTTCAAAGACCCACAATTTATTCACTGCTACTGACATCTCACACTTTTTTTCTTTTTTCTTTAAGCACAAGTGATAGGCTATTTGAAGTTCTTGGATTTCTTTCCAGAAAATATGGAATCTTGTTGTTACAACACAAAAGAGAATTAGTAGCAAACACATTTTCCCCAGAATGTAACATATTGAATGTTTTAACATATTTTGAAGGTTAAAGCCATTTCCATCACTAAGTATTTGTTCAACAAGCCATTCAGGATTAGTAAACATGGTGGCTAGAGACATAGGGCCTCCCTGTGTTTGAGTCTGTTCAATCTGATGTGTCAAGTGCTTCAGTTGTCCTCAAGTTGGCAGGTTGGCATTCTGGGTCTGGGAAGTCTTTTTGGCCTTCCTCATCTTCCTTCTCAGCTTCTTGTTCCTGGTGGGGGTCAGGATCAACACCTCTGATATGAGCTTAAGTCATTTGAACCTCCATGATGATGATGGACTATGTGTTCAGATACCCAGATAGGACAGGCTGCACCTTCTAGAAAGACACAAGCATAGGCTTGTTTCTAAGTCTTTTCACCTGACCAGGACAAGCCTATTGTAGTGTGAGTTATGTGTGCTCAACAGCAGTGTAAACTTCAGCATCACAATTTAAAAATTTAAAACAAAAATAGCATGATTCAAACAATTTTTGTGGGATTCTATCCCTCCCTTTTTGTTTTTGTTTTTTAAATTGTAATTCTAGGGATAAGTAAGCCCACATTACTATGACATGGCCTCAATTTGTTCTATATTTATTTTAATCTATCCCTTACTAGTCCTGATTAATTGACAAAGAAACAACATTCTTCCCTGTGGAAGAGGTAAACGTGAGAAACACAAAGAAAAAAATGCCTCAGAATTTGTGGGTTAGGGGCTTCATTCATCTTAAGTTCTATTAAAAGAACTACTGTCTTTTCTTTTAAATTCCCAGGAATGGCCGTACTTTGGTTATAACTAGTTTTGCTTCATGTTTAAGACCAAGCTGGTCAAACAGACTTTATTCCTACATATCATTAAGAGTCAGTTGAGTTCCCTCAGAGGGTTACTCTTGGAGAACTTGAGAGCAGCCTCTTAATTCATATAATGCCATCTGCCAGGATGGGTCAGCGTCTCCTTGAGGATGTGGCTTTCCTTGGAAGTATCAGGGATGTCTTCCTTCTCCATTGATCCTCCTCTTTTGCAGCATGGTCAGATTTCTGTTCTCCAGGGTCTTGCAGATGCCTCTGATCAAGAAGTCATGTGGCCCAAAGTTGCAAAGCCCTTAGAGAAGTTCCTTTGCTCCGTGGGTTCAAGCTGACTCACTGGGCAAAAACTGAATATTGGCTATTTTCTTTCTTAAATTTCATCTCCAAACCTTGGCCTTAAGTATTCAGCAATGCAGTTTCACCAGTCTTAAAGTAAAAATACTGTGTTCTAATTTAATGTCTATAACTATGTGGTCATTTGCCCCTTCTATTCAATTGGGGTCAGTATTACTGCAAGTTACCCTTATAGTCTGTCTCTCTATAGATAATAGCCTATTATCCCAAGTTAATTCAGGTTGTTATATTTAAAGTTGTACTTATGTGAAGCACTAAAACTTTACAAGGAGAATGCAAAATGAAATTAACAAGAATAAAAAACATATTTAGTTTGTTCAATAGCTATAAACCAAGGAACATATTTTTTGTGATCTCAAAGTGTTACTTAGCTGTATATTAATTTTTTGATTATATTCATCACAGTAATTTTTTCTAACAAAAATATATTTTTTAAATTAATTTTAAATAAACTTGACTGGTCATCTTAACATGGTTGCATTAACTTAGGTGAGGAGGCCTCTTGACAAATCTTAAGTGTTTTATTTTTAAAACTGATTTTAATTACTTTTTTAAAAATATTATTTTATAAAGTTTTTATGCAGAATTTCTTGAACCTATATGACTCAGTTAACATAATTTAATACCACATTTGAAATATGAATCAAAAGTAAAGATCCCCTTTTGTGTCAAAGTGACAAAATGTATTTATGTTTCACAGCCTTAAGCTTAAACAGATCAGGCTCTCATTATCTTTAAAAATACATTTACATTTCTACTCCAGTGTAAAAAGGAACAAAAAATCTTATGTAAATCTTGTTGATAACAGGTCCAGTTACAGAAGAGTAAATGATTTTTTAAAATCCCCAATTAAATTTGCTATTGCGTAAAATTATTATTATAGACAACTTTAGTTTGGAGAATACCAGCTTGGTAAAATGTTCTTTTGAATATTATACTTTAAAAACTTTTATACTTGGGAGATAAAATTACATCTACTATATAAAGAAGCCAGTAATAACACCCCAATTTCACTGATGTTATATATTAACCAAGTTTAGATTTTAAAGAAAAATGTACAGTCTGTAATGTAGCATAGTACTCTAAAATAGCAGTTGCTGTTTAACCAGAGTCATACAAAATCTAATTTATTTAAAACTAGTTGCCCTAACATTTATTAAAATTTGCTTTATGTCAGAACATTAATATTTGACCTGAGGAAAAAGCCTTGAATAGAGTAACTTTAATTGATTATGTTAATTGTATATATGACCAATTTAGTTACACACACAAACTTTTTAAATTTACCCTTCACAAACTTTTTTGTAAATTATGTAGATACTCTACAGCTTTACTTTGCCACATAAAGACTTTCTCACAGAGAAATATTGTTTTTCCTTCTACTTTCTATACTAATTTCCATACCTAGAACCTTCTTATTTCTCTTTCCTAGTTGTTGACCCCTTCTTTTCTTAATTTGGACTCTAAAACAACCCTTTTTAAATTTCTGAATTTAGACAAATCACTTCACTTTAATAAGATGAAATAGTTTTATATTATTTACAGTGCTCTAATTGAAACAGCTGAAACTTTTGGATCCTTTGCATATAGAATTATACCTGTTAGAATTTTAACTACTAGTAACCTTGTTTTCAGTGAAGATATGGACAACACAATTGTAAACCTTTTTCCATTTACCAATTTATAAAATTATGCATAATGTTTAAGTATATTACCATATGAAATGCAAGAAGTCAAGAGTATTGGATTTTATATAGCAGTGAGCACATTATCTTTGGAAATTAATTACTAAAAATCACATTTATGATTAATCCCATATATGTTAAATCTTATTTACTTATTCTTAAGTGCAAAAATCAAGATATTATAGTGGCACCCCCTCCTCCACAGAAAATCTTAACTAAGCTTCTCCATATATCTTTACCATAATTGATTTTAGGACTTTCAGCAAAAGAGTCTCATAAAAGTGTTCAATGTAGGTAAACTTCCTATTTTCCTGTTGCTATATTTTACTTGGCCACTGGCCTGGAAAAAATCAGCACTCTAGGTAGCCCCTTTTCTAGTTTTTCACAAATATGTATCCAGTATGGTAGTTTGTAAAAATGTATTTGAAAATGCAAAATATGATTTTTAAAAAAGACAAATACTTTAACAAGGCCTCGAGCTGGAGCTTCACAGAGATTTCTACATTTCTAAAATAAGAGAAGTTATCAATTGGACTCCATGATAACAGTGGGCAGGAGTAGAAAAAAGGGGGAGAAGAAGCTCTCCCCTTCTCAGGTGTTGTCCTTGAAGGGTTAACTTGCTTAGAACAGTGAAAGAAAAAGCTGCTTTATGTGAACTTCTGTAGACTGTGAACTTCTGAGCTCCTCCCCTTCCATGCTGGGTATAAAGTTCTGAAACTACCTGAACTCGGGGTTCAGAGGATAAATTGATTACAGCAATAGCTGTACCCTCTGAACCTGGCTGCAGCCAAATAAATAAAACTGTTTCTTTCCCTGCTCGTCTGTCCCTATAACAATATCAGACAAGCATAGTTAACAGCATTAGCCATCTCTTTGTTGTTGAAGAAAAATCCTAGAAGTAGTGGCTAGTACATTCTAGACCTTTTTTTAGAAATTAATATTTTATTAATTGTTGGGCCATCTGAAAAACTTGTGAGTTTAGTAATTTTAAAGACATCTTTACTTTTATCAGTTTACCCAATTTAAATTGGACTTGCTTTTAAATCACTTAAGTTAAAAAATATATTTGGATCTATTTAAAATTTTACTTTTAATTTATGAGCACTCCTATATTTATATGCCATTGTAATACCACTACAACACATATGCAGATGCAACATACAAGACACCAGTGTGTACACATACACAAAACAGACAAGAAACAAAGATATTATAACCTTTTGCAAGTAGAGCTCCACAGATAAAAGGCATTGTTATAGCTGTCTATTAAATACTCTGTTAGATTTTTAACCTGTTAGAAATTAAAATAGAGTCAATCAGACTTTTACATTATGACTTTATCATAGGACACGTCTGTACACTTGCAAATGTTAGGTATAAAATCTAAGAGCCAGGAGGACACTGAAAGAAAAGATTTCAGATGACCACTTGTCCAGATGACTATCAGATATAGCTCCAACACCACTATATCTATGTCCTTTTTAGAATTTTAGAAATTAAAATAGAGCCAATCAGACTTTTACATTATGACTTTATTATAGGACAGGTCTGTACACTTGGAAATGTTAGGTATGAAATTTAAGAGCCGTGAGAACACTGAAAGAAAAGATTCCAGATGACCACTTGTCCAAATGACTATCAGATATAGCTCCAAAAACCACCATATTTATATCCTTTTTAGAATTTTTGGAAGAGGAGATTTTTAAATTTATTTGAGGGTCTACCCTTGAAGAATTGGCCTATGAACAAAGAGTACAAAGACTTTGATAGTTATATAAATTAAACTCATTAGAAAAATACACTAATTTAGGTGCACAAGAGCAAATGTAAATATACCATGAAATCATGAGCTCAAAAATATATAATATCAAAAACCAGGAATTTTTGAAAGAAGAAGAAAAATTATATAGCTGCAATTTCTAAAAGAACATGCAATTTACTAAATCACAGTGCATTTTTGGCTTAGATTAGAGTCAGTTCAGATATTTAAAAAATGTGGGAGCCTGTAAAATCCTCAGAAAAGATTTTTAAGAAAAGGAAAACTTGTAAATTTAGAGTCTTTCAACTTTTTTTGTCTCAGTGCTGCAGGATTTAAAAGTGGCCTGTTAACAAAAGCACACCTTTTTTGAAAAGCTCCCATTCTCTCAATAGGCTTGGATACATAAGGCTGAGTAATGAACCACCTCCACTATCTCCCAGAACCTCCAACTCTGGCTCCTCCTCAGCACCCCTGCCTTCATGAAAGCACACATAATGCTGACCCACCAGCTTGGGAATTTTATCTCTGGCAGTATTGGGGGATCCTTGTCCTTGGGCTCCGCCCACCTGCTCTTTGAAGACAAAGACTGTGGCAGTGGTTGGGGGAATGCGGGGAGTTGCAGTAGCCTGAAGATTCTTTAACTTTTTGTAACCTTTGACTGCATTCTTGAAGCCAGAAATCAAGACTGACCACTTCATGCTCTCCTGAGATGAATCAAGGCAATCTCCTATTAAGGAACATAAAAGAAAAGTGTCTATGGAAATCTTGCCTAATTCCTCGGTTGCATACCTAACACACAGCTCTTTAGCAAGATCCTCCTAAATCTCTACATCTACCACTCCCTCCTCAAGGAAACAAAGAGGAGTTTTAACTACAAATGCCAAAAACTGTACCAGCTCTGCTTTCTTTCCTGGGGCTTCCCCATGAGCATTGTAACATACAGCTTTCTTTCTTTATGCTCTCTTTCTTTAGAATTAGAATGTTCCATGCTTTACACTGAGCTATACATCAACTCACTCCTCCCCTTCCTTTAATCAATGTGTCTAATTTTTGAGGAGTGTTCTACTCACCTTAACTAATTAGAGTTCCCCCAGCATTTGGGGTCTCCATTTCAGGTGCCACCTATCACTGCCAGCACAGTGTTTACTCAGTTTCCCTAAACCAAGCTGATGAAGGGATAGGAAAAAGACAAACACAAAAAGAGAGAAAAGCAGGACCTGGTGGTTCAGCCAACTTGCATCCATAGTTCTCCACCCCTGGAAGGCTGGAGCCTGAACCTTAGGATATGAACTGATAAACTTCATGGCAACTACAGAATGTCCCTTTGAACAGAGCATCACCGTGAAACTGGGAAGTTTTCTTGGCATCTTTGCAGAAGAGATTCCCAAGGGAGATGACAACCTCTTTCTCTGGACAGTTTAAAGACCCATAATTCATTTGTTGCTCCCAAGAGTTGGTAAGAAGGGTGAGCATCTCACTCATATACATTTTCTCAATTAAAGTAAAAATGCAGTGTACAGAAAAATACATGTGCACAGATATTTTATTAGCTCTAATAAAACCCAAATCTGAAAATAACTAAAATATTTGCTAATTGTTCTATGATAAAAATGTCATGACATTCATGCAATGTAAAATTATTCAATGACAAAAGACAAAAGATTTGTTAATATAATATGGAAAATTCCAAAAGAATCAGGTAGAAGGGGGGAAAAAGCAGATGCAAACAATCGCAAACTCAGTTTTATTAACTGTAAAAATCTAAGGAAGAAAATATGTCATAAAATTTTATTAATTGCCAGGGATGAATGGTTGAGGAGTAGATTGAGAAAGTTTGGTCGGATAATAGACATATTTTGCATTATAATTGTGCAGGTTAACGTGTGATTTCATATGGTTTTGAAGGTTCATCAAACTACTTATTCATGATAAATTATATTATTTACGAACTATACCTTAATATTACTTATATAGAAATAAATCTAAATTTGACATAACAAGACACATTTTCATCAGCAGATTATCAGTAAAGGATTAAAAGAGACTATACATAGGATAAACTATTACAGATAATAGTACAGTGACCGGGAAAATGAAAAGCATGACATTATTAGTAAATATAAATGAAGACCATTCATAAAAGAGTAGAAATATCTTGTGAATTTAACATAGAAATAATTAAAACAAACATCTAAAAGAATATTCAAGTTACGGGGGTGCTATATGTCATTGAAATGGTCTAAAGTCTTTACATTTTCTGGGCAATGTTTATGTAGTTAGTGATCTTTATATCAAGCACTCAGATCATTGTAAATGTAAATTGTAAATACCAATTCCCAATTAGTTGAACTACATAAAATTTAACAAGAGAAAAGAGCAAAAAGATAAATAAATGTATAACAAACTAATCAAATAGGAAATGCACAGGTGATTTTAATACCAAATATACAACATTAAATGCAATTAGACTTGATCTCTGGAAAGGATATAGAAAGTAGCAATGGCTGATGATACTGTTTTGACAAAGAAATATTAAGTAAATTACAAGACATGCCACAATTATATTAGAAAGTTATGGAAGCAGCAATATTTTTTTAAAGAAGTTCTTCCCAAGTGTAATGAGATCATTGGCTAAACCTCTCTAAGAATCCTAGTAGGTCTAATATTAGGACTCTTAAGGACTTAGATCTACCAGGAAAATGAGTCTGGAACAAATTAGATCTATCCCTTACAAAATAAACCAGCAGAATTTAAAGTATTAGTATTCCAGTTTTAGAGAAAAAAAATCATCCCTTATCTCTGTCAGATATTGAAATGGATTGGGATACAAATCAAGTATAAAGGCTCTGGTAATTTGATTCTAAGTTTCTGGTATGAGTAACTCTACAAAGTTTTTTTTAACTGCTTTTATTTAAAGAAAATAGGCAAAGAAAAACATACATGGGAATTAAATTACATTGAATATAGCTAATTATAGGGTATAAACTTTAAACATATCACTTACTAGTTTAATCAAACATCTCATACTTCATTTTCTGGTTTTTGTTTGTTTTAAAAAATTGAATTTGATCTCTGATGTAAAAGTATAGAGACACAGGAAGAGTAAATAAAAAAATAAATCTTATTTAAATTAAAACAATGTCTGATCTAAATGCAAAATTAACATTTGCAAATAATTTGTCAGAGAATATTTGGTGTAGGGAAAACACATCCAAAGTTACATAAATCTGGAATCAGCTGACATTAGCTACAGAGAAAAGGTTAGTTAGGTGATTCAGCATATGAAAGTTTTAAAAAGGTAATTTAATTGCTTAAACTTTTCATTGAATGTAGGATACACACTTCACATTTATTTCCAAGCATCTTGATTTGTTTTTTTGAATTTTTATGAAATTTTATGTGGAAGTTTTACATTTTAATTAACATTTAATTTGTTACATGAATGATTTTATGAAATACATTATTATTCATTTAAAATTAAAGCATTGAACTACTCCAAATTACAAAATATTTTATTATGACAATGTCATGTTTTAAAATAGTTCCAAAATATTTTCAGAATAACTATTATATGGAGATTCTTTAAGTAGTGTATGAAATATATTACTAAGCATTAATAATTCATTTTCTTCTCTCTCCCAGTCTCTCTCATTATTGTTTATATGGTTATAAGTTACATACATGTATATGTATACCTAAACTCTATTGTACAAACAATGATATATATTTTTTTTAAAAGGTAGAGCTTTGTGTGGTGGGCCATTCCCATAATTCTATTTGCCTGGGAGGCTGAGATAAGAAAATGATATGATTGCAAATTGGAGGTCATCCTGGGAAACTTAGTGAGACCCTTCCTCAAAATAAAAATGGCTAAGTGTGTAGCTAAGACAGGGTCCTTGCCTACAAGGAACAAGGTCCTGGGTTTAAGCTTTAGTACTGGGAGGGAAATAATGAGAAAGTAAACAAGGAGAATCTTGCATTCTTCAAAAACTACAAAAAGATCAACAAAATTAAAAATAAATATTTGATATAATATTGTAGCTATATATAGAGGACTGTTCACATTTTCCCAATTTATTTATTTTTCTAATCTTGAATCTGAAATAAGATGTCATATTGCTTTATAAATAATTTAAACAATTTAAAAATTTATAAATAATTTAAAAATTGTTGACCTAGAAAGCAGAGTTTTTCATAAATCTGCATGAAGAGGTAGCAGTAATTAGTGGGTTTTTTTGTATGACTACATGAGAAAAAAATTTATAATTATTCAAGGCTTACACAATTTTATCCATACTGAACAAATATTTGTTCCACGTTTATGTCAACAGTGATAGATTTTGCATCCATATCTACCACAGAACACTTCAGACTGTATTTCTTATATTTAAATATGCATACATTATAAGTGTTGCTGTTGGTGAAATTGGTCATATAACTGAGAAGATACATGAGGTTTCTAGATAACTTCAAAGAATTAACTAAAGTAATTTAAGGATTTTAACTTCTAAGTATAGTTCTAATAGTTCATATTGTTTTTCCAATATAATAAGATAATATGTAACAAAACACTGAAAACTTATAATTGGACTAAAACAGATTTATTAGCACTTTAATTATATATTTATCCAATTATTTAAATCCACAGATTGCTAATCATTATGAGTATTTTTTAGCCAAGCATAACTAACTATTAAATAAAAGCAAGGTAAGAAATGTAGATAATTTAAGTCAACAGCTATATTAGGATTCAGAATTTTACACAGTAGTCCTTACAAAAATTTACATTCTATTTTTGATCAATAATTTTCCAGTTTTGCCATAATATCAGTCATGTTACTGTTTTGCTATATTACTAAATTGACCGATAAATTTTTTACAATAAACTCTTTGCTCAAAGATTAGTAAATATCAATTCCATCAAAGACATCTTAAATTTACAAGTGTAAAAGCAGGAAAATAACATTAAAAACTTCAATAATGAGTATAATGTATTTTATTTATTTTCAGTCTTCTTAATATGTGCTTTCATGCTTGTTATGCATCACACTCTAATCAATTTAGTTATAATAATGCTCTTATTTGCAGTAGGTCACTTTGTGCCTGGCCTTACTCAAGAAGCTTTACATAAATTAGCTTCTTTAAACCTCTGACAGACAACTTTTTGAAATTAGTATCAGTCACTAGAACACTATTAAATAATTGTTTATTACAGAAACTTTGCCTTTTACCTCTAATTGTATGCAGAGGAAAAAATATATAAAATTTCTTTATACCATTTGTAAATCTTAAAAATATATAAAAAATATATAAAATTTCTTTATACCATTTGTAAATCTTAAAAAATATAAGAGATCATTTTGACACTAGGTTAGAAAATAATTTCTTAAATATCTCACCTAAAACACAATATACCTTTGGAATTAAAAAATATATACATGCTCTTTAAAAGATATTGATCAAATAATGAAAATAAAATCATAGATTTGGAGAAAATATTGGCCAATCACAGATCTGAATAAAGGATTTTTATTTTTTTAAAGCCATCTCAAAGCTCTGTACTAACAAAACAAACAACACAATAAGTAATGGATAAAGATTTGAACACTTTACAAGAAAACACATGTGTTTCTGGGAAGTCCATGAAAAGATGTTGAACATTATTAATCATTAGGAAAATTAAATTGCAACAGGGAGGTGGGGAGAGAGACACAGGGAGAGAGGGAAATTCAGTCATGAATAGAAAGAGGAAGAGACCAAAATAATGATAGGATTAATTCGAAAAAACTGGGAAACCAGAAATTACCAGTGAATTGATGGTTACACACTATACAGGTGATCTTTATAATATTCTCATAGTTCTGTAAGTTGAACTTATATAAAATAAAATGTTGCAAAGTATTTTCAAGGAGAACTTAGAATTATAAAAAGTGACAGTCTCCACAATGATTGCACATGATTAAAATTGTGATGACCTTTCTACATCTCAATGACAGCTTTCCTTTTGTAAGATGATCATGCATCTCATTTTTATGGCTCACACTTCATTCTTATTTAACATAAGTCCAGATCATTTATTTACTATACAGCATTCTACCATACTTCTGACTGTTTTAATAGTGCCAGTTTTCTAATCGTCTACCTCAGGGCTGCAAATACCCCAAGCATACTGTTTACCAATCCCAAAGAAATAACTTGAAAAATTCAATGGAGAGGTTGTGTACATTTTATTATTCATTCACTCCCAGGTGGTGTTGGGCTTGGATACGATGAAGGGACATGCCAAACCTATAAGCAAAGGAGATGTAAAGGAGAGGTTATATTCCAATTGCACAAACACATTTTCTTATATGTTTATGAGTACATTCTTTTACTTTACAACCAAGGTCACTTTACTTTTATTCTAACCTAAAGATTGGCAGTAAGGGAAGGGTTAGAGTCTTTTTCTTACTACAAGCTTTCCTAGGCACTATTAGTGTTTAACCCAATAGTCCACACCTTAAGTGCCTTGGAAGTTTCTTCATTTCTCTCACAATCTCTGACTGTCCCATTTCTTCTTCAAAGTCCTATGTTCTGGAGTCACATAGGATCAGTATCATATAACAGTGATACAAAGAATAAAAGTATCAGCAAGCATACTAATATAATTAAAATAGCATTAATTTGTTTAGACATTTTGGTTAAAACATGGGAGTCATTGTGTCTTAGGTTACATCTGTTTTATCCAAGCCCAGTCTGTCTCATATGTGCTGGTGGGACTAACAAGAAGTCCTTGTTCTGAAGTCACAATGAGTTCTGACCAGATACAACATCAAGTCTTGTTGGCATAATGTGATTTCTGTTACTCAGTCGCAGAATAGGTTGTTGCTAACCTATAAAGAATATGACAAAAGTTTAATATGCATTTGTTTCAGTCAATTTTGTTGCTGCAACCAAAGACATGACAAGAACAATTGTAGGAGGAGAAGTTTATTTTAGGGGCTCACAGTTTCACAGGTCTCAGACCATAGTCAGCTGGCTCCATTCCTTAGGGCTTGAGGTGAGGTTGAACATTAGGGCAAGAGGATGTGGCAGAGTGAAACAAACATCACACTAGGAAGCAGAGACAAAGAGCTCTGTTCAACAAGGACAAAATATATACCCCAAGGGCACACCCCAGGGTCCCACCTCCTCCAACCACATCCTACAACATTTACTTACCACTCAGTTAATTCCTATCAGGGAATTAATTTATTAATTGGATTATGGCTTTCATAACCCAATCATTTCACCTCTAAACTCTAATGCATTGTCTCACGCATGAGTTTTTGAGGGACACCTAACATAGAAACCATAATAGCACTAATAATGGCAAATTAGCTCCATGAGGGAGTATATAGGCTACTGTATTATCTTCTGTTAGTAAAGTAGTTTGCATAGTAGACTTGCCTGGGTAAATGTGCTATATCAATCTATCTGTTTGCAGTTTAGGGGTACAGAAAGAATAAAATATCTCTGTAATACCTGTCTTAAATTGTTAAAAGGTATTGCTTGAGTGATGACACCTGAGAGTAATATCACCTGTAGTTTTGAGGGCCAGGTTCCCAGCATAACAGTAAAACTTTACTTGCAAATTTACTTGTAAACTTAGACACTTTTCTTTCTCTCATGGGGTCAATAAAACAAAGCACTGGGGACTTACTTATATAGCCATGGCCAACTAATGTTTCTTGTTTCTGATTTGATGTTCTAAGGAGTCAGCAACAGTACTTTATTAATCATGTCCCATGTCAGTGTAAGAAGTGTTCAGTGGAAGTATTCTTTTTCTCTAACCTTAATGCTGGTAGCCATGGACAAGATACCAGAGAAATGGCTACAGGCCCACAATGTCTGGATTTTTCATTTAGTGTCCTCATTGCCTCAGGGAGATGAGCAGCTCACTCTTGCATACAGTTCTTTAAGGCTTTTTTTCCCAATTAATCAAGCTCCTATTAGATTGGATGGTGGGTGAAAAATCCATGATATCTCCTGGTATTGAGCACACTGATATATGTTGTAGCTGTGAAATTAGTTCCTTGGTCACTTTCAATTACCTGTGTTGTGATATACATGGCACTCAGCCAGTTCAGTCTTTAATAGTTGTCTTTTGATTGGCTCTTTTGCTGGGAAAAGCTTGCATCTGTCTGTGTCCACACAGGTCAATGTCTATTTGGCTCTTCTATAATGTGAAATGGCTAATATGGTATATTTTCCATAGCTTAAAATGGATGCCACCTCATTTGATATGCCCCTTGGTGGCATCAAATTATCCTGGGTAAAACTGAGAGCAGGCAAGACAGTTCTGGCATGAGGTAGCAAACTTATACATCTTTATGTGCAGCCCCCAGAATATCATAGCTGCCCACACAGTTTTTTGACCTGCATACATTAATCTATGATGAAGTCCAGTGGCAGTTTCTTCTGCTGGGAATTTTTCAACTATCTTATTTTTGTCAGTTGGTCAACTTCAACATTTCCTGGAAAATGTAGAGGGCAATGCACAATCATATGGTACATTTTGACAACTTTGGTTTGGACACAATGCAAAATATTCTCCCATAGTTGCTTTCCCCCAGAGATCTTCCATTAATATTTATTGTTGTAGTTGCCACTGAGACAGACACATTTGAAGTCCTCTGATTATGTCTTGGATGTCTGTGAAGATAGTCAATGACCCACTTTTGTGAGCAATAACTAGACATACTCATATTGGCTGTTGTGTTCTTGTCCTTTGTCAGTTCACAGTGCCTTGGTCACTGAATGAGACACAACACCTATCCACTCTGAGAGACTTCCTTTAACTGTTCCATTGGTATTAGAGTTTTCCGTTCTTCTACCGGTGAAGGGAGTAGAGGTATGTCTTCTGGCATTCTCATTCTTTTCTGCTACATTCATAACTGGTCCTAAAAAACTGATGAAGTCTAAGCTGAGAGGTGAGGTGTTTTCTATTTCCTCACTGGCCTTGTCATGGGAACAACTGCTTAGCTCTTCCACCTCTGGCTGAAAATTATTAGTTTCGATCATCATCATGATATTCATTGACATGTTCCAGATACTGCAACTTTTATTTTATATTAATTTAATTTCATTACTCATATCTTTTAGTTTCTCTCATAGGAACACCCACTTCTCAGATCACTTTACAACCTGTTTTTTTTTTCCTAAACTAGACTTTTACTATAGACCTCTCAACTGACTACCCCCAACATTCCTAAAAGGGAAATCCAAACTTCTTGCCCCACATCATCCCTCTCAGTTCAAAGCAGCCAAAGTGGTCAACATTCCTTTCCCCTTTATACCAGTAAGGGTTCCCTGAATCAGAGGGGGGTTTGAGACAGGGAAAAAGAGTGTCAGTGTAGATAATGAATGATTGGGTCAGGAAGAAGTGGGGTGATTCAAAAGGAAATAAGATGCTAATACCTCCGGAGCATTTTCCCTTTCTCCAACCTGTTGCCAAAGTCACCTGTCTCCAGAACATTGTTCCTCCCAGAAAAAAGGAGGAACCTGCCCTTTAGCAGCTCCACTCCTGGGGTTTGGTCATGCAGGCAAGACCAAAGGAGGAGGTAAAATAAGAAGAGTGGAAACTAAAATCTATAAAAGGACACCTCCACTCCTTCAGGGTACCAATTCTGGACCTGCTTCTCTCAGGAAGAGTCTCTCTCTCTCTCTCTCTCTCTCTCTCTCTCTCTCTCTCTCTCTCTGTTTTATTCTTTAAATAAAACTTTTTGTACTTGTAAAAAAAAAAAAGTGTTTTCTATTCCTTGCTGCTGAAGTTATTCATCCCAGGACATAGTAATTGCTATTTGAAATACCCTGGATCTTGGGGCCTTAACTATTAATACAAAAGGACTGAGCTGGGTGCACAATTCATGGTTCAGCAGAGCATTTATTCAGCCATTGACTCAAGCCTTTAATGGACCCACTTTCCAGGTAGAAAATGAGACACTGGCAAAAAAGGGAGTCTGTGTTTATATTGGTTACACTGAGAGATAATTATTTTGACAGAGTGTGTCTAATGGAGGGTCTGGGGTCAGCATTCAGTATTTATCTCTTTTCCTCTACAGTCCCATAGTGTGGTGAGCCGCTTCTGCCGTTTCTGCAGACTATGGTCGCCATTACGAGATGGCGCTGGCTCCGCTGTGGTATGTGACAAACAACTCCTTATCTGAGGGAGTTGGCACATGATTTTTCACCACCCTGTGAGAGAGTTCCACGCGGCAGCTTTGCATTGGGGCTTGGGATGCTTTATTAAGGCTGGGAGGGCATCCGGGAAGAGAAGAAGAAGAAAGAATAATAAATATCAAGGGACCTGAATAAACTACTGAGAGAAGATTTCGGAGTTGCGTCTTCCTTGCGGGCAAGGGGTCGCGACAAGTGGTGCCGAAACCCGGGAAATCAGAACTCTCAGTAGTCAGGGGTGGTGCACCGGTTAGTCCCAGGTAAGTGGGATCCGCGATCAAAGCGGGGTCAGTCCCCAGGTAAGGGGGATCCGCGTTCAAAGCGGGGTCAGTCCCCAGGTAAGGGGGATCCGCGATTAAAGCGGGGTTAGTCCCAGGTAAGTGGGATCCGCGAAGAAAGCGGGGCAGCTCCTCTGTCTGTAATGAAAGAGGAAGCCTTGCATTTTATTGCAGCTGCGCCGTGTACTTTTGTTTCTACTTTCGCTTTTGCTTTCTGTGTTTTTTCCGCTGCGTCAGTGTGTTTCTGTTGTCTGTATTTTTTTTGTCGTTGTGTCATGGGTGCCACATCTTCAAGTCCGCTTCTTCTGGCCCTAGATGGCCTGTTACGTTCCAAGGGACTGGAAGTGAAGCATAGTACACTACAGAGATTTTTACAAAAGGTAGATATCGCTGCACCGTGGTTTGCATTTTCGGGCAGCCTTACTGTGCCTAGTTGGGATAAATTAGGCAAAGATCTTGATTTTGCATCTGAGCACGGCATGTTAGAGGGTGGGGTGATACCCCTTTGGAAAATGGTCCGTGGTTGCCTTACGGATGGCAGATGCCAGGAAGCACTTGCTAAAGGACAGGAGGTTTTAGAGCGATTACATGAGGAAAAGTCGGAGACGGCAGAAAGCGAAGTGACTCGAGAAGAGGGGAGTGTGCGGAGCATGACACGGGGGAGGAGACGGTTGTATCCAGATCTCAGTACGCTGCGTACACCCCCATGCGAAAGTGGGTCAGAGGAGGAGGAGGATGAGGAGGAAGAGCTCGGGAGGCTGTCTTGTCAGCTAGGGAGTTTAGCTACAGAAGAAGGGAACAAAAAGAAACAGGAGCTCAGGAAAAACGATCCCCCGGATCCACCGCCGTATGGTGGGGGCACTTCGGGGAGAGCTTTCCATGCCCAAACATGGAGGGCTGTTCACGCTGAGATGGGTCTTGCTTATCCAGTTTTTCAGGATGACAATAGGGGAAGAGTCCATGAACCCTTAGATTTTAAAATTGTAAAGACCCTGGCGGAGTCTGTGCGCACTTATGGGGTGGATGCCGCTTTCACACTGACTCAGGTGGAGAATCTATCTAGATACTGTATGACTCCCTCTGATTGGGCTAGCCTTGTTCGGGCTTGCGTTTCCCCGGGTAAATATCTGGACTGGAGAGCATTCGTGCTAGAGGGCGCAATAGAGCAGGCCGCCCAAAACCATGCGGCGGGACATCCCCATTGGGACAAGGATATGCTCTTAGGGCAGGGTAGATTTGCAAATCAACAGACAGGATTTCCTCTTGAGGCATATGATCAAATTAACAACATTTGCATTCGGGCATGGAAGTCGCTTCCAAATAGAGGAGAGGTGTCTGGTAATTTGACCAAGATTCTACAAGGCCCTACAGAACCCTTTTCAGATTTTGTAGCAAGGATGGTGGATGCCGCTGGAAAGATTTTTGGGGATCCTGATAGAGCCATGCCCCTTATCAAGCAATTGGTTTTTGAGCAGTGCACTAAGGAATGCAAAGCAGCAATCACTCCTTATAAAAATAAGGGCATAGAAGCATGGATGAAAGTGTGTAGAGAGATTGGAGGACCTTTAACTAATGCAGGTCTTGCAGCTGCTGTCCTTCGGATGGCAAAAGGGGGCAGTCCTGGTGCCGGAACATGCTTCCATTGTGGTCAACCTGGTCATTTCAGACGTGAATGTCCTAAAAAAGATAATTTTACTGGACCCCCTCGCGGTGGCCCTTCCAATGGCCTTCGTCAACCGGGGCTGTGTCCAAAATGTAAAAAGGGAAAGCATTGGGCAAAAGAGTGTAGATCAGTGTGGGACATCTATGGACAGCCTGTTTCAGCTGGGCCAAAAAACGGCCGAAGGGGCCCCCGACCCCAGGGCCCACAAATATATGGGGCAATGGAGAATGTCACACCCAAACCCGAGACATGGCCATCTCTACGCCATCCCATGAGACGCGGAGAGCCACTACAGGTGCCGCGGGATTGGACCTCTGTTCCACCTCCAGACTCGTACTAACACCTAAGATGGGAGTCCAATTGGTGGAAACTAAATTCAAAGGACCTTTACCACCTGGCACTGTAGGCTTGCTAATTGGACGTGCATCCTCTATATTACAAGGTCTTCATGTCTTTCCTGGAGTCATTAGTCCTGATACTGTAGGATCAGTAAAGGTTATGGTGGAAGCTCCAAAGGGTATTGTGTCCATTTCCCCAGGAGACCGGATTGCTCAATTGCTAATTCTACCCAGTCTGCATACCCGCTTTCCTGCTGATTCCTTTTCAAGGACAAGTGATGAGATTGGAGTCACTGGAGGGAATTCTGTTTATTTGTCCTTAGATATGAATGACCGTCCTACTTTAACCTTAACCATAGAAGGCAAATCAATTTTGGGATTGCTAGATACTGGAGCAGATCGTAGTATAATAGCACAAAAGGACTGGTCAAAGGGGTGGCCGGTGCAGCTCTCAGATCAATCACTAAGAGGTTTGGGATATGCCCAAGCCCCTCAAATCAGCTGTAGACATCTATCTTGGAAGGACCCAGAAGGACACAATGGCACCTTTCAGCCTTATGTACTTGATTTACCTATCTCTTTATGGGGTCGTGATCTGATGAAAGACATGGGGTTTACTCTTAGTAATGACTATTCTCCGGTGTCTCAACAGATTATGCAAAATATGGGGTATAGGCCAGGTCTAGGACTAGGAAAACACCTACAGGGGTGTAGGCATCCTGTGCAAGGTCATCAAAAGCTTAACAGATTTGGTCTGGGTTTTTCCTAGGGGCCACTGGGGCTCAAATACCCATAACATGGCTCACCGAGGAGCCTGTTTGGGTGCCTCAGTGGCCTCTTCCCTCGGTTAAATTGGCAGCGGCCCATAATTTAATTAAAGAACAACTAAACTTGGGTCACATCCAACCTTCTACTTCTCCATGGAATACTCCCATATTTGTTATTAGGAAAAAATCAGGAAAGTGGCGCCTATTACATGATTTACGAGCAGTTAATGCTCAAATGCAACTTATGGGGCCCATTCAAAGAGGGCTACCTCTGCTATCCTCTATTCCTCAGGGCTGGCATATTATTGCTATTGACATTAAAGACTGTTTCTTTTCTATTCCTTTGCATCCTAAAGACTCACAACGTTTTGCTTTCACCCTTCCCTCGTGTAACCACGAGGAGCCAGATCTTAGGTTTGAGTGGGTAGTGTTGCCACAGGGAATGGCTAATAGTCCCACGATGTGCCAGATGTATGTGGGGAAGGCACTCGCACCTCTCAGACATAAGTATCCCTCCATCAAGATTATTCATTATATGGATGATGTGTTATTGGCCGCTAAATTAGAGCAGATAGTTAATGAGGCCTATAAAGACTTAGTAAAGCTGTTAGCTCAATATGGGCTACATATTGCACCTGAAAAGGTTCAAACGGGGAATTCTATTGAGTATTTGGGAGCAATAATTGGGTATGATAAACTAAAACCACAAAAAATCACCATAAGAACTCAAGATCTCCAAACTCTAAATGATTTTCAAAAACTGTTGGGAGATATTAATTGGATAAGGGGATATTTACATATTCCTAATGGTGTGCTCCAGCCTTTGTATGCTACCCTTAAGGGTGATCCAGATCTTGCTTCTCCTCATAGCCTCACCAAAGAGGCTAGGGCGGCCCTTATAACAGTAGAAGAAGCCATACAACATGCTACTCTATACAGGCTCCAAAGTGATAAATCTTTCCAATTATGTGTGCTTGCCACTATGCGGCAGCCTACTGGAGTACTGTGGCAAGATGGGCCTTTACTATGGATCCATCCACATATATCCCCAGGAAAATCTTTAGAATACTATCCTGATGCTGTTGCAGCGTTAGCACTTAAAGGGATTCACCAAAGCATTCAATTTTTCGGACAATCACCTTCTTCTCTTATTATACCCTATACTAAGGCTCAACTTAATGTTTTGTGTGCTACTCTAGACAACTGGGCTATTCTATGTTGCTCGTTTCAAGGGGCTATTGATAATCATTACCCTTCCCATCCATTACTCCATTTTGTTAAAGAACATCCCATCATTTTCCCTAAGGTAACTTCACCCAATCCAATTCCGGGGGCTGTTAATATATTCACTGATGGTTCCAAGTCTGGAATGGGAGCTTATGTAATTAATGATTCTCCCCCTGTTCAGCATCAATTTGCTCCTGGTAATCCACAATGGGTTGAACTGCAAATTGTTATTGAGGTTTTTAAACAGTGTTCTTTTCCTTTTAATCTTATCTCGGACTCCATTTATGTGGTACAAGCACTCAAAGTCCTGGAGGCCGTGGGAGCTATTAGTAATGCCCATAATGTATCTGCTTACTTTAATCAGCTTCAACAACTTATCTGTAGCCGCACTGCTCCTTTTTATCCAATGCACATACGGGCTCATACTTCTCTTCCTGGTCCGTTATCACAGGGTAATGCCTGTGCGGACTCAGCCACTAGAGGCCAGTTGATATGCTTGGCTTCCTCCTTAGAGGGGGCTAAATTATTTCACCAAAATTTCCATGTTAATGCTTTAACGCTGCGCAGGCGTTTTTCCATTTCAAGAGCGGATGCTCGTCAGATAGTATTACAATGTCCCCATTGTGTCACATTTCTTCATCCCCCTACTTATGGAGTGAACCCACGGGGATTAAAACCATTGGTTGTCTGGCAAATGGATGTGACGCACATACCTGACTTTGGTAACCTCAAGTATGTACATGTTTCTGTTGATACGTGCTCTGGAGTTATTCATGCCTCTGCTTTGTCGGGAGAGAAGGCACGTAATGTTATCACTCATTGCCTAGAAGCATGGGCAGCATGGGGTGCTCCTGCATCCCTTAAGACTGATAATGGACCTGCTTATACTGGCAGACAATTTACATCCTTTTGTTCTACCATGGGAGTGCAACTTACTCATGGTCTGCCTTACAATCCTCAAGGACAAGGCATTGTTGAGCGTGCTCATCGCACCTTAAAGGAAACTTTACAAAAACAAAAAGGGGGAATAGGAGCTGAACACACTCCTAAAGAACGCCTGTCCTTAGCTCTCTTTACCATTAATTTTTTAAATTTGGATATTCATGGTCGCTCTGTGGCTGATAGACATGTGTCCCCTCAGCCCTCTGTGATTGGTTATGTTAAGTGGAAGGATGTTCTTACAGGCCAATGGAACGGCCCCGACCCCGTGCTGACATGGGCACGAGGATCTGTATGTGTTTTTCCCCAGGATCGCACGGAGCCGTTGTGGGTCCCTGAACGCCTGACAAGAAGAGTCTTGACATCAACCGACCAGCAACAAGAGATACCACAGCAACCCTGTGATGAGGATCTTCACTCTGCTATGTGCTCTGGTTCTGGTGCTGGTGCCGATGGCACAGACGACACCAATGCAGTGGTGGGCAGTGGCACGGGCTTGGCCAATGCCGATGCCGGTTCATGGTAGTTCTAGTGTCCTCCCCACTCTTTTCTCTACCTCATGTGAGATGTCTGCTCCCTGTGCCTCTCCTAGAGGGGACGTGGAAAGCATTTTTAATCGATCTCAGGTTAACCTCACAGGAGTTTTTGTTTCAGCCTTGGAAACGCTAATTGCATTAGCCTTAAGACCAAAAATCTGACTAACTGGGAGGACCCATTGCGGTCCAATCAGGTCTCAGGGAGTATTATTAATGCTGTACTGAGCCAAGTAGTTTCGGGGAAGCAATCAGGTTCAGGGACCCCTGTAAATAGCTCTGCTTTAAACATAACTACCTTGGCTATGATCTCCAAGGTACTAATCCCAGTACCTCCTTCTTCTAATAGTACTTACAATGCCACTCATTTCAAGGCCTCTCCTTACTGTACCCCTAATCTTGGTTTCCCCCCAACATTTACGCCTTGTCAAGATCATTCTTGGGAGAAACTTCAAGTTACTAAGGGTTTCTCCTTTTCCCCCTCTCTTAAGAGGTATGTTTATAATTTTAACCATAGTGCCAACTCCTCTACAGGAGTAGGTTGGTCCTGGTTTCAATGGCTGATTTCCAATGAGAAGGGGGCTTCAGCTGATATTTCTGCATTGGCTCAATTGCTAGGAGCCAAAACCTGGCTGGCTAATGTTTCTGGCACTGTTAGGAAAAGTGAACGAGGTAATAGGCTCACATCTGTTTCGCTCAACTCTTTGCTACATAATGCTACATTGCCTCCTGCAATGGTCTGCGTCCAATCCCCGTTCTTGCTCCTTTTGGCTAACAATACCTCGTCGGGGATGCTGGATTGTTCTAGTGTTACTTGTCTCTTATCTGAGTGTTGGAATGGTTCTTGGACTGTAGCAGTGGTTATGAAAATTCCAACCTTTGTCCCAATCCCAGTCACTGCGGACCCAGATAAATTCCCCATTGTTGAACTACTTAGAGTCCGCAGAGATTTTGGAATTACGGCAGCTATAGTGACAGCTGTGGCAGTGTCTGCTGCTGCAGCAGTTACAGCTGGAGTGGCCATGGCCAGTCAAGTACAAACTGCTGCCACTATTAATCAAGTTGTTCAACAAACTTCCACCATACTTGAATCCCAAAATTCAATTAATCAACATATTTTGTCAGGGATTTTAGCTGCCAACCAAAGGATAGATTTACTCCAAGCTCAGGTAGAAGAATTGGCTGACTTAGTGCTTTTGGGTTGTGTTGATCAACGTGCACATTTATGCATAACCTCTGTCAGATTTAATGATTCCAGGAATGCCTCCCGCATCATTGGAGAATATTTGGCCGGAAATTGGTCCATGGCAGCGGAAGACATGATCCAGTCTCAACTAACTCAGATTGCTGTCTTGAATAGTACCCGTGTCGAACCAGTGACTTTGGGTCAATTCACCGATTGGATATTTTCTGCTTTTTCCTTCTTCAAAGAGTGGGTGGGAGTAGGCATTTTTGGTGCAATGTGTTGCTTCAGTGTTATACTTTGTTTGTGGTTTCTCTGTCGCCTTAAAACTCGCCATGCACAAGAAAAGGCTATGATCATACAAGCTCTTGCAGCTTTAGAAAATGGCAACTCACCTCAAGTCTGGCTTGCGCATCTTAAACAGTAAACCTTTGTCATGGTCGTTACACCCCAAGTTATTATAACATTGCACTGGGATCGACATGACTTTCCTTGTTATTCTCTTAGTGTTGGAAAGCCCTTGCACTCTGCCGGTCTTGCTGCCATTGCACGCAGATGCGTTTCCACACTAGTGCTATTCTATCGTCTTGAAGTCCGTGCCTTTCTTTCAGGGTGCTGTCAACTTGTTTGTCATTATAAACAGCCACAGTTCAGCCTTAGCTATCCCCCTTCGTCCACCATCGTCACGATACAGGATGCGAGGCAAGGCACTGCACTTGAGTGATCCTTGACGTGGACCTCAAGGAGAGCATGTCCTATTGCATGCGGGTTAGACGCGTCCACGCCCCGCCCCACGAAAAAAGGCGTCGGCTGATATGGCCTCGGATCTGGGGAAGGGCCCTCCTTAGGACTGAGCCATACTATGCAGCCACTTCTGCACAGTGGGATAGGACCTCTACTCTCGCCTGTATTGTTTTAATAAAACAGAAAGGGGGAACTGTGGTGAGCCGCTTCTGCCGTTTCTGCAGACTATGGTCGCCATTACGAGATGGCGCTGGCTCCGCTGTGGTATGTGACAAACAACTCCTTATCTGAGGGAGTTGGCACATGATTTTTCACCACCCTGTGAGAGAGTTCCACGCGGCAGCTTTGCATTGGGGCTTGGGATGCTTTATTAAGGCTGGGAGGGCATCCGGGAAGAGAAGAAGAAGAAAGAATAATAAATATCAAGGGACCTGAATAAACTACTGAGAGAAGATTTCGGAGTTGCGTCTTCCTTGCGGGCAAGGGGTCGCGACACCATAGTACTATCAATGGGTAATCATTTATTTTGGGGAGGATCAATGCTTTGGCTTCATCCCACAGACTGTCATTCTAGGCTTGATGGCTATTTCTTCCCCAGGGATTATCTTGTCAATGGATGATGTTTCTTCCTTTCTAGGGATTGTCTCCTCACTGGGAAAGAATGTATTGGGAAAGGATCAATGTGATCAATGTATTGCCTTCTTTCTCATTCCCTCTCCCAGACCACACTATTTGGGGGTTTGTCAATTTCTATATCTTGCATTGACCATTTGCTATCCCCACTGATGAGACAGGTGGTCACAATCTTCACTGATACTTTTCTGGTGTTGGCTCTGTGTCAAGAAGTGCAGCATTAGTGACACAAAATTTCCACAAGCTATAATATTCTTCTGCCCACTTCCCTAACTGTGATCAAAATCTAATGGGGGTCTTATGTCTCTCAATCAGCTGCCATAAGCCCCATTCAAAGCCATTCGGAGTGATATGCATAGTAAGCTCAGCAGGTTTCCATGCATCTAGTGTCTTAAGGGCCTGTATCTCTTTTGCTTTAATTTTGCTTAATTCAAAGCCTCAGTATGCAGCCTGTGCAGTCTGACACTGCATTACTCATCCTGGTATGAAAAGTCATACAGCCTAGTCCTGGAAAAGGCTGAACATATGTAGCATGTTTCATTCCCAGTTCCAACAAACAGCTCCGTAATTCTCCCAATAGAGGCCCTGATGCCTTTGAGCACAGGACTCTTTTCTGCATTTGGCCAGTTATTGTGAGTATTAAGAAGCAGTCCAGCTAATACAGAGTCCATACTTTCATCGGAAGCATTGTTGTAAAGTTACCCACATAAAGTGGGGTGAGCAGTTACTGAAACCATATTAGCTATATTCTGTTATTCAATATAATCCCACCTACTACAATGTCCTGCAAAAGGAGTAGCCATGCAGGTACACTTCATTTCCATGGGGTATACTGTCTCATGGTGGCATGTGAATATGTCTCTGGAGTAAGGAGCAGAACTGGATCATCCTCCTCAGGCTATTCCTGCTGAGTCTTTAACTTTGAGACCAATACAGGTCTAACTTTTCTTGTATCTTCATCTTTCACCTAAGCTTCTGTGTCACTCAAACTAGTAGACTTCCTGAGCAGGTTTCACATTTAAGGGTCCCAGGTTTCTCTAGTCACCAATACTCTAATATGGACACTGGGTCAAAATGTGCCCTCCCTCAGTTTAGCATGCCATGGACATTCATCTGCAAGTTCTAAGCACCACATCAACACATCCTTTCTGTCCACCTGTATTAAACTGATTTCACTGTCTAGTTTTAACTCCTCTTGTACTCTGTGGAGCTACATCCCAGTCTGTAGATAAGTTCAACACAAATAGCAGGTGTTTTACTATCACTGTAAAAGCATTGTTTGTCTCCCTTTGATTCCCTACTTTGAATTCCTTTTGCTTTACTGCAACTACTTTTGATGCTAATTCCAATATTTGCAGCATTCTCTTTGCATGTTCAGGGTATTCCCACACTCATGTCGTGGTCTTCATTCTTCCAATAAGGAAGCCATCTTCAACCACATTGAGGCTTGTGGCCAGCCCAGGACTTCCCCCACAGACTCCTTGTCCTTTTCCAATTCAGAAGTCAACTCGACAGGTCTGCCTTTGTGATCCCTCCAACTACACCAATTGTTCAACCCCATGGCCACAAACACCCCAGACATACTGTTTACCTATCTTAAAGAAAAAGCTTGAAGGATTCAATGGAAAGGTTTTGGAAATTTTATTAATTACTCCTTAGCAGAAGCAGGCCTGGACATAGTAGAGGATTGCATGGCACCTACAAACCTGTGGACTATATAGATTATGTCGCATGCCCCACTGAGCAGGTGACTTTAGATGTTTATGAGCACATTCTTTAACTTTACAACCAAATTCACTATTTTGATACTAATCTAATGGTTACAGATAAGGTCAATGGCCATCTCCCCCTTTCCATTTCCTACATTATCAGATTCTGACAGTGTTTATCATACGTCAAACTTTCCAAGATACTGATTGTGAGTATTAACACAATCATATTAACACAATACTCTTAATCAATTTAATATATCTTAGAGTTCAAATTTCTCTCAGGACTCAGTAAATGCATTAAGTACACCTTCTTTTGTCTCTAATTTCCTCTGTCATGTGTGTGTGTGTGCGTGTGTGTGTGTGTGTGATTACATCTCTATGAAACTCTCATGTAGAGATGAGTATTAATATGGGCTCTTAATTTTTTATCATTAAAATATGATAAACGTAAGTTGACAATATGTGAAAATGTAGCATCAAACAAGTCACAATTTTGCAATTTTTATTGTTTTGACATAGTTCAAGAGGTATTCAAAATCATAGGCAATTATTTTGATAAAAAGTACCCACTTAATATTGAAAAATAATACTAAGTTTATGATGACATCACAGAAGTTAGGTATTTGTATAATTTGCGGTGGAAGAATACTTCCTTTGGAATCCTGGAAAAGAGGGAAAAGAAGCCACGACATTTTTTTAGTACATTTGGTTGATTAATAGTTGCCTATAATGTCCTATTTGATAGTATTTTCATTTACTGAAAAACAGATCCCTTAATTAGGATCATTCATAGAGATTTCATAATGAAAAAAGATGGAAAAAAATTTAAAAACATCAAGAAATGAGTCAAAATTTAAGACTAATTGTGTTCAAACTGTGAAAGGTAAAATAAAATGTTAAGAGAAATGGCAAATAAATTAGTAAATTACATTATTAGAATTAAAAGGAGATTTAGACTGAAGCTCTAAGTTGAAGGACTCTCTTGCTTTTTTAGACTAGTCATATTCTCTGGCTTGAATTTAGAGTCTAAAATAATAAAATCAGGGATGATTCTTGGAAGAAAGGAGTCCAGGAATCAGTCACTAACCAGGAAGTTGTGTTTCTGGGTACTTCCAGAAATAAACCCTAATTCAAGGAGATAAGTGTAAGATTACAGTCATTCAACCTCACCTAAGGATGGTGATCAGACTGGTAAGGAAGTGAAAGTAGCCAAAAAGCATTAAATAGACCTTCTGTTCATCAGAGCTGATTTGCATTAGTGCACTATTCTCATTTTGACATTTTCTGCTTACTAGTATAATGATTATTTCAGATGAAAAAAAATCTCTACAGACTTCCAGATTTCGTTACAGAACTTTGTCTAATAATAGTGGTTAAATTTAAGTCTAATTGGTGGCTAAATTTATGCACTATGAAACAAATACAAATCTATTCCTTAATTAAAAAATAATATTCTTGGAGTTTGAGAGCTTGTTATCAACTTCTGAGGAAGGAATGAATATATTAGAACATTGGGGAGCATAACTGTTGTCATGGATATAGACAGAGACACATGAACAACCTCAGTTCAAACACTAGTTTTGAAGTATCCTTTATTATCTGGATGACACGGGTCGAGATGAAGGTACCCATGAATGCAGTTTCATTTCAGATTTACCCTCAGTCTGGAGATAAAGCCGTATTTTTCAAAGCAAAATACAAGTACATTGTGTTCCTCTTTAGCTTAGCGTGCTTGGTACTTTGATATTTTTCAATATTATAAATTATGACCTTTAAAGTTTTAGATAGTTTTCCATTAGTTGAAAAGTGACCTTGACATACTATTTTAAGAAATAAACTCTAGTCTATAATATTATATTCTCCTAGAATTTGACTCATTAACCTTTATGTTGTTAACACTTTTATATTTATACTGTAACTATTACTTTATAAATTTTATTTAAATTTATTTTGTTATGTCCTTACGTAAATTAGTCTTATTTATAATCCCAATGTATCAGAGTCAGAAGTCTGTTTTATATATTAATATCTATATAAAATATTTTATTAAAGTATACAAATTGAATAATTAGCAAATTAATACAAAGGCTAGTCACATCAAATCCCATTTAAAAAGGGAAGCCTTGTCATTTTCTGATGGAAGAGATTTTGATAGTTTTGTCTATCTTCATTTTGAACAACACATTAAATTTAGACATTAATTACTTGGCTCTACACTAAATACACTAAGACTCAGGCATGTGCTACATGGTCAACAAACGTTTCATACATATATCATTTCTTGTAACACATTAGTAAAACATGAATTTAAATTAAGAAAACTCTTTTGTGATATGTATAGTACTAAATTGTTATGATATTGATAAATGCAAAACATGGTTTTTCATAGGAGCTCTTTCTAATACAGATTGTATGCTATTTACTTTTTCATAATTGTTAATTCACATGAAAAAACTTTCAGAGGAAAAAGAAGGAAAAAAAAATTAAACTGTCTTAGGCAGTAATGTCAGAGCTTTCCACAGTTTTCTTAATCTCAGAGTAATATCAAAATGTACAAAGCAATTTGTGGAACACACTGTTGACAGTAATATTAGTTACTATGCTCTGCATATACACATCTTTTCTCTCTTAACTTCCCATAATCCATTTTATGCTTTCTAAATTATTCATGAATGAAATAACAGTTTTCTGCATTAATAATGTATAACTACACCAAGAGACTATGTGAGATAAAATGTAACTGGCAAAGGAATCAAAGTTTTGGCAGCTTTTATGATACACATTCATCTAGTATTTTCTGTCATTAATCATTATGCCATCTTTGGTAGGTTACATGCTCAGGGACAGAAGGTTCACCATTGACATGCAAACTCTTACACTTTAATAAAAAATACATTTTTCCCTTACCATAGAATATTTTCCAAAAAGGAAGGGATAATTATTATTTAATTTGTTTTAGAAGTTACTACTTTAAAAACACTTTTTACAAACAACATGGCTTCATTATTCCATTTTTTTAAAACTTATATTAAGTACCTTATATGGAATAATGTTGTCAGCTAGAAGGGAAATGGATAATTTTTCTGTATAAAAATTAATTTCTATGCATAATATTCTTTATTCCTCTTAGATATAACAAAACTTTATTAAGAATAATACAAGCAGATACGAAGACTCTCCACATTCTCATACTATTTTTTTTCTTATCAATGCAACATTTAATTTTAAATTTATCAAGTTAAATACTTTAACAATATAGAACAAAATGCCTTTGCAAGAGAGCAACACTGTATTCTGAAGATGCCAAAACAAATGACATAGTAATTGTCTTCAAGGAGACTGTTTCCTATCTAATAGAAGTCCTATCAGTTGATTCTAATTAGATTATTAATATTAAGATTTAAGCTTTGACAAGCAAGTTTGATACTTTTTTTCACAACAGAGCTTGGAAATTGAAATGAGTCTTAAATGCTTTCTAATCAACTCTTCCACTTTCAGGTCTAAAATTGAATTCCATAGAAATCAATTATCACAAATATATTATTACTATTGCAACAGGTATTTATATTATAATCTTATCTATTGAATTTCCATTATGCTATATTGACTGTTCCTTCATTCTTTGCTGTGAATAAGCATTATCATCTAATCAGCTGATATTTAAGTTATCATAATAACCATGAAAACTTCCCTTCTATTACTTTACTGTAAGTAAATTACAGTACATGACAATAAATATTATTAACTTATTACGTTAACAAAATCAGATTCTACAAACTGGTTCTGTTTTACAAACAAGATTTTCTTGTACTGTGTAATGTTAAGATAAGGTCAATTTTTAAAAAAAACAATTCAATTTAGAAAATTTTATTAAAAAAAATGTTTTCTGGTACTCATATGGTAATTGTAGAGTTGTGTGTCCACTGAACAGTATGATGAAGTAAAGTTCCACTTTGACACAGTCCTCTTGACTCACCATCATCCTTCAACTGGCTTGCATTACTTACTTACATAGTCTGCTTTCTCTCTGAGGAAATTAAATTTGAGACCCCGGGAATATCAAAAAATGTAGACAAAGTGAAAATTTAAAAATGAAATCTAGAGAGAATCTCCAACATGAAACATCTTTTATGTTTCAAGTATACTTCCGATATATTTTTTTCTGTTCTGTTATATTTATACAAACTTGAAATATATCTTAGATCTTATTAATTAGGATTCCAGTCTTGTGGATATACACAATGGTGAGATTCACTGTGTTGTATTCATATATGTACATAGGAAAATTATATCAGATTCATTCAATTGTCTTTCCTTTTGCTTTCCTTCTTTCTCCTTTGTCTAATCTACTGAGTTTATATTCTTTTCCTCCTCCCCCCATATTGTGGGTTAGCTTCCACATATCAGCAAAAAGGAAATTTTTTTATGTCCAATATGTTTTTGAAAATATAGTACCTCCAAAACGTATTATCAGATTAGTTCATATTTTTAAAAAGTTATGTATTAGCTAATTACTGATTTTTATTATATACTATATTGGAAATATAGATAGAACTGTATGTCAGGATGGCAATTTTTCAATATCCAATCCATCATCTTAATCATACTAATTTTATTCAATGAATATTAACTATATACTAATTAAATAATAATATAATTAATATTTTATAGTAGTCAAATAATAAGTTGGAAATGTAAATAATAAAAATATGTATATATAATGATTGATTCCAATACAATTTACAATATTCATGATTATTAAATTACATTAAACCATTAGATCATATAGCATGTAGGCTAATGTTTAATGAAATGGCTCATTATCATAATAAATTCCATAAGTATGTACTTCATTTTTATGGCAAAGTAATTTATGTTAATTGCAAGAAATATAAAATAATTAAGTAAATAAAATGTATGACTATTTTTAAAAAGGAAAGAATACTAAATAAATGCTGCTTAAAATGAAAAATATTAGTCATTAAAACACATTGTATAAGGGGCTTTTATACATCATTGATAGGAATGTGAGTTAGTATAGGCACTAAGAAAATCAGTATGGAGTTTTCTCAGAAAAACTAAAAATGGAGTCATCATATGATCTAGCTAAAATGTTTTTCAGTATATATCCAAAGGAATTAAAGTCAGTATGTAATAGAGATACTTACATACTCATGTTTATCACAACAAAATTCACAATAGCCAAGTTATGGAATCAGTCTAGGTAAAAGATGAATAAATAAGAAAAGAAGTGGGGTATATATATACACACACACACACACACACACACACACACACATAAACACACTCTCTCTCATACCCAATGAAGTGTGTACTTTTAAATTCAGCCATTAAAAAAAAAAATGAAATCGTGTCATCTTCAGGTAAATTGTCGAATTGGACGTGATCATGTTTTGATCCTAAATAAAAAAGGGAAAACTTACCAAAAGTAATTTAAATGAAATTAAAATACTTAGAGATTGTATATTTATTAGCAATAGCTTAAACAATCTAAACTATTTACTTGAAGATATTTTTTAAGCTAATTTGGTCAAATATTCAAGAAGCTTTGAAACAATCCTATATAAATTTTATGTGAAAATAAAAATAAAACAAATTGGATCAATCTTTTATCATATAAGATTTGTGAACTTTTTGAAGTTAGAATGTTTTAGGATTTGGGACATTACATTGCTATGAAAACTCTTTTAGAGTACCACCTGTACACTCAAAGGTACAACATGTTTAGCACACTATTGCAAGGAGAATATTACCCTATTGAAGGCTGTGTTCTTAATTATGGACTTAATATATAGCAGTAGATATTTTCCCAAGTAATCTTACAAGTCTTTTCAAATCCTATTTTTAATTAATATAAACCACGATTTTACATAGTATACTGCATTTAGGATTTTTATTATTTAAGTTGACAAAGTTTATTGTATTATTTACCACTGTGAAAAATATTTAAAAGAAATATACAGAATTATTCTTCTTGTGTACTTTGGGAATACATGCATTAATTTTATTCATTTTATGATAGGTGATCAGGGGATTTTCTCAAAGCAACAAAAGTATATTGAACAAAAAAAGAGCACTGCTTTAAAAAGAGATATTAAATAAAACTTACTTTTCACTACAATCAAGTAACGTTCATAAAATAGAAATAATTTTGGATATAATTATTGGTGAGCATTTTAGAGTTAAAATTTACTTGTGTTTTAAATTAATAAGAATTCAGATGTTTTATATCATGATATAATTTGAAAACAAAATTAAGCAAATATTAGGTTATATAATACATGTGTTTTGGGAAACAAAAAAAAATTGAAACAATTATTGGCCACTTCTGAAATTTATGTTATTAAAATAATTTTTTTAAATTTTTTTTTTAATATTTATTTTTTAGTTTTTCAGCAGACACAACATCTTTGTTTGTATGTGGTGCTGAGGATCGAACCCGGGACGCACGCATGCCAGGCGAGCGCACTACCACTTGAGCCACATCCCGAGCTCTAAAATAAAAACTTTTTATTAGCATAAAAATCCTTTAAAAATTTTCTAAAGTAATTGAGTGTTTTTCAGCATAATGTATATGAAAATGTATATTTGTTTTAAGTTTATATCATAAAAGTGTGAAATATTTTAATAGTTTTTATTCTTTTTGAGGGGTAACTTATACAATTGCAAATAAGTTTCTAAGACTTTATATTCAGTTACATCAAAGAAGATAGCATTTTTAAAATTTATGTGATAAAATGAAAGGCATTTACTTAATTTAAAGTAATTAAGTAATGTCCAGTGATAATTTCATTCACTGTAGAAAAAAATTTATGTTTTTATAAATTTAGTAAAAAGAGCAGGAATTCTTTTTTAATCAGGAAAGCAAGAAAAATAGACAATTGAACATAGCATGACTATTTTCATTAAATTTGCAATATGTTAGTATTATGAATCACATTCAGAATTCAGAATTTCAAAATAGGAACATTTGACTTTGAATATTGATGCATGGAAATTAATTTTCTTACTTATTGAGTTTTAAATTTTTTAGTTTTTATTTTATCATCAAAATAATTACTATTAATATTAATAGTGATAGTGGTAGGATGTTGCTTAAATTATGTGTACCTTTGAGCAAATATCATATCCAACATTTCCAAAACTAATGTCTGTATTTATCTACTGTGGCAGGCACTATTTTAGGCATTCTTTGGCACAGATAAATATTTGTGCACACAAGGAGCTTACACTGTACTTTGAAAAGGAGGACAAAAAGATAATATAAATAACATATAACATGTATTGACTAGAAGAACTGCTAAGGGTTAAGCAAAAATGTGTCAGCCAGTCTACCAATCTCAAAATTGTATTTGATTCACTTATATTTTGTATATTTTAAATTAGCATATAAGCAGAAAAATTAAAATTCCATAGTATATCAATTAGAAGACATTATAAAGTCATCTGTCCATGAGTTACTCTAAAATATTTAGGTATACAAGTAAAGATAAATAAACAAAGTAAAATAAAAACTAAAAATCTAATTTAACATTCAATAAAAGTGTATCCATTCTTTCCTCACAATTCATATCTAAAACTTCTACTTTCAGAAAAAATGTTATGTATAATGCAATATTTTGTGGATAGATCAAATACATCTGGATATTGTTAATTTATTTATTATATGACCACAAATGCAATCACAGAATAACATTTGGCTTTTAGATACATCCATTACTATCTAAATATCTCTTGCTCTTTTTATACAATTTTGTAGCTACCTATCTACTTATCCATTTATCAATTTTTTTAAGGACTTAGCATCTGAGAATATTGTTTCCTGTACTAATTACTAAGATAAGAATTTCAAAAACAGTGACAAACTATTCAAAAAATTCATCACAATTTGTATTTGATAATGGTGCTTAACAGACCAGAATGTTTACTGTCCAGATTTTGTCTATGAGGCAAAACAAACATCTAAATTATAACTTTGTAACATCTGCTTCCTCTAGAGGGCTATTTGTATGGACTTTGACAGATGTGAGAACAGCAAAGAATGGCTGTAACAAATGAGACAACTAATAGTGCTGTCTTCAAAAAAAAAAAAAAATGCAGCCAATCTGAGCTTATTGAAATGAACTCCAAATTGAGACTGAGATGATATGCACCTGTTTCTCTAAACTATTGTTCTGGAAAGAGGTAATGACTTTAGAATTACTATTTTCCATCAGGTGAAATGTGAAAAAAAATCTAAAGCACAGCACCATAGGAAATTGTATTATAATAACATTTCCCTAAAAATTTCTCAATTTGTGCAAAATCATGGTGCCTGGCGAATGAGTAGTACAGGAATGAAAGTGGCAGAGAAGGATTAGGCATGTTATCTTTTTGTGTATACACATGATTGCTTTTAAATTTTGTAGACTAAAGTTCCATAATTACACATCAGAATACAAGTAAGTAGTTTTGATGCAACTTTAATATCTCAGTTACAAAAAACCTGTTGAAGCATCCTTTAAATATGATGATTGAAAATGCTGAAAACTGAGTAAAATCTTTACGATAAATTCATGAATCCAGTCAGTATTGAGATCATTAACATTTTTATTTAAATAAACAGTCTTACAAAGCACAGCTCATCTTCTATTCTGTGGTTTTAAAACATATCTGCAAATAATTTTATATTTTTCTCAGAAAGAATTATATTCAATGTCCCCCTCATTTGAACTTAACATGTCTTTGTGCCATCTTTAATAGCCACAATATATTCAAACTCATGCTTCATAACTTCTGAGATGAAATCAGAAGGGAGCACGTAGTTTCTGCTGGTTTCTTTTGGGATCGCTGTCCTGATAACCTCTAGTTACCACAAAAGAAGCTCAACTATGAGGCTGCCAGGTTACATAATCCATGTGGAGTAAGATGTCCCCTTAACTGTAATAGATGATAAAAATATGTGAATTTTTTAATTTGCCTAAATATGGGGTGGCCTTTTATATATTAATAAATAACTAGAATGCTAAATATATTAGTTTGTACAATGCACATTATTAATCTTTAAATAAAAGTACACCTACCTTGTATTTAAAACAAAATATTTTTTTCTGTCTTAAGGAATTGGTTGTTTTGGTTATGAATTCAGGTAACCATATTATTAGTATAATGAAACTATAATTATTAGTAGTATAACAAAACTACTTAAGTTCAATTTTACACAAAAATTCTAAACTTTTACCTTCCCCCAACAGTTAGATATCACTTCATACCAGTAAGATGACTATTGTTAAAAAGAGAACAGAAAAAGTTGTCAGGAATATAGAGAAATTGAAAACTTACACACTGTTGGTGGGAATGAAAATTAGTATAATGCTATGGAAAGAAAGAATGAAGTTTCTTCAAAAAAAAAACTATGATCTAGGAAAAAATTGTTTTATAGTCATCAAAATTTTATGATATGCTCATTTGTCAGGTCTCAAAATTCAAATGACAGAAATATCATCTTTTCTTTTACCAAAATAATCTTCATTAATAATAAATGACATTAAAGATCTAGAAAATACTATCCAAGCAATAATCCAGACTCAACATGGTAAAAAATTTGCATTTATTCATCTTTGTCCCCAGTGAGCACAGATCGGTTTGATGTATCAAAAATATACCAGATGTCACACTTGAAACAAGGCACTGGCAGGACAGCAGCCTCCTCTCAGAAAGAAGGTTCATGTTAGAAACTCACTCAAAACTTCTAAGGTAGACTCCACAGAGTGGAAAATTTGTTGTTGAGATGAATGAAAAGTGTGAAAAATCAGTTTCTTGCATGGTGTTTCAGGTGCCTTTTCACCATAGTGACCAAAAGATCCATAAAAACAACTTTAGAGGAAGAAAACTTGATTTCATGTTCACGATTTCAGATGTCTCTGTCCATAGATGGTCAATTCCATTTCTCTGGGCCTCAGGTAAGGCAGAATATCATGGCAGAATGGTGTGGAGGAGCAAAGAAGGTCAGGACATGGAAATCAGGAATCAGAGAGAGAGAGAGAGAGCTCCACAAGACAGAGACAAAATATAAATCCCAAAGACACATTCCCAGTGGACTCTCTTCCAGCAACACTGTGCCTGCTTTCAGTTACCACCCTGTTGCTACATATTGTAGTTCAAAAGTAATCTGAGCAAGTACTCCTTGATTGATTAAATCATGTCTTAATTTTTCAATAAGTACTTAAGACATTTTTACCTATTGATGTATAAAATGAAGTAAACATTTAATCACCATTATTAAATATTAAATATATAATAGTAATTATTCACTAAACTTATTCACATCCCTACATCTCCATTTATTCAACTAATATAAACAAGATACTGAAGATACTGAAATAGTTAAAAACCCAGTGTTCCAGTTCTTACATTTTAAATAATAATTTGACTTCTCTGTAGAGTAATTCTCATATTAGTGAAAGATGGATATTTTTTGTCTCTCTAGTAGGGCATATATTTTTAGTATAAACATTCATAACATAACAGATTCCTTGGTACAATGATTATATCATTGACATTGCCATCCTCAGCATTAATTTCAAATTGCTTTGTTAATTTTTCTTTGTATTATAATTCATGCTTTTTTCTATCTTATTATTGACTTTTTTATGAAATCAGAGACTGTTGATAATTTAATTGTGTAATCTTATTTCCCATCATAAAATCCTGCACTTTGGTAGGTAGACATTCCACAAAATATGATTGAAGTGCATTATTTCTTATTTAATAATAATAGATCCTATAAATAAATTAGATTTGTTTTTCCTATTTATTTATTTGTTTTAGCACCACACATAATTTTATAAAGCAATGCTTCAGTGCTTTGGTGAACTACACTCTTCAAATAGCACATTAACCTATGACAGTTACTAGTGTCATATCTTGCTATGTGGTTTCCATGGAGATAATCACATTGTTAACTATTACATTCGATGTGGTTAGCTACATGGTAAGATTCTCAAAAAAAATCATGGTTCAAGAAAATGAAACATAAAACATACCTTAAGGCCTTCTTTAGATTTATAATACAAATATATTATGTGTTCTAAAAGATAATTTCCATTAAGAAAAATTTGTCTCATATTATCTTTTCTATAATTATAAAATGTATTATAGGTTGTAAAACCAAATGCTTAAAATAAGTACTTATTTTCTCCTTGGCAGAGAAGTAAAATTATTTCATTTCCATTACATTCTAAGCAGAAGGGGAAATACCTTACATTATGAACATCAGTTCTATTCAATTGGTTCCATATATTCTTTAAAAGTTACATAAAATTTACTGTAAAAAAAGGCAATGTGAAGTCTTTCATGTCTTGCTTTACTTTACATCTATCAAACTGTTGCTTCAGTAATTTTTCACACATTGACATTTCACATGGTTAATGAAAGTATGTACCAACTCAATGAACTGCTCAAAAAAAGTTTATTGTTTTGTTTGGAATATGTCATTTTTTGGCTTGGACATCTTATATCATTCTAAAGTGATTAAGTTATAAAAAAGCCTAATAATTAATTTATGTGCTTTTTATCTGAAGGGAGAAAATTAAATTAAAAGTTAATTTATATGATACTATTGTTTATATTTCCCATTTTTTTTTGGAAATTAAAATTTTAATGATGTTTTCTTTTTTGTACAATTTAAATGGATCAACAATTGTTTAGACAAGTTTGAGTGGCAGTGGAGTTGGGATTTAGAAAATGTATACAACACAAAGTATAGAATATCTTTAAGATCTGGAATAAAAATTTGAGATATATACTCTGCAGGGTGGGGTAAAATGTAGTGAACAGTTACCTGATTAGATACAAATAATGCTGTCTTTCTTTCAAGAAGAAAGTGAATAAAAATACAAATAGAAGAATACAGAGTTTTATGTAAAACTGCAATGAAATGAAAATAGGTAAAGAGACAAAACATAGAGTTTGAATTTAGTGCAAACCAAAATTAATGTCTTGAACTGACCTATAAACTTAACCCCATCAATCTCCTACCTCATGTAATTATATTTTAAAATTATAGTTTACTCATGTTTCCCTAACTGTTACATTATCAATCTATGGGGGATTTGAACAGTATTTAAATTTGCATGTGCAGTTTTGAAAATATTAAGATAAACTATATTTCCAAAAGTTCTGAACAGACACTCTGTACCCATTAAGCATTACATCTACATGTTCCTGTTCCTTAGGGGACAGCAAACTGTTCTTTCTGTTTCTACTATTTAACTTCCAATTTTGGTTTCAGCTTTATATCTTCAGCTATCACCTTCTCAGGGGCAGCCCACAGAATCACAACACTGCTGCACTCTGATTGGCCTCCCAAGTTTTCTTTGAAATCTTGGTGTAATTCTCCATTACCCTCTAAATCCAGCACACTGCATTCCAGAACCAAAACCACATGGACTGTGCCAAGTTCTGCTACCAGGTTGAGCAGTAGAAACATTCTCTTGCACTGATTTCTCAGTATTTGGGCTGCTAATCACAGTGAAATTAATTTAAGGGAAATAGTTTTCTAGGCCCCATAATGTAATTAGGAGTACCCACTTGGTCTCTTGAAGGAGTTCTTCTTTCACATCCTTGAGCCTGCAAAAGATGTGGTCATGCTGATTCCTGAGGTGACTTCAAGCCATCTTTCCTGTTGTCTCTGTGCAAAATATTTAGCATCTTTTTCATTGCTATAATCTTTTCAACAACCATATCTTCCTTGCACCCAGTTTTATAGGTATTTGGGGGGGACAAATTTCAAGTTTTAAAAATCTTTCTGCTCTGGTTTCTGTTCTAAAATCTCACAGGAAACCTGGAAAAAATATGCCATAAATATCCATGCCATTTCCTGAATGCTGTGCTGCTCTGAAATTTTCTTTATCAGATTAATTATTTCATCACTTTTACACTTAGTCTTTACACAAAGTTACAGAACATGAGTAAAACATAGACAAGTTTTTTTTTGTTTTTTTTTTTTCCAGAATATAACATAAGTGACTTCTAACTCAATTCCCAACGGATCCTCTTTCACCTCTGGAACTTTGTAAAAAGACTCTTTACTATTCACATTTCTATGAGCATTGTGGTTTTTCTCAGCTCCCACCAGAATCATCCACTAAGATCTGCTTACAACATTCTAAGGCTCCTCCAGACTGCATATCCAAACATTTCTCAAATTCTTTCCATAAATAATTTCACAAATCTTCTGAACAACAGGTCAAGTTAGTCATAGCCATGTCCTTAGCTCTTGGTACCAATTTCTGTGTTAGTTAGGTTTTCATCACTGTGACCATAATACCCAACAAGAACAACTGAGAGAAAGAAAAGTTTATTTTGGGTTCATGTTTTCAGACTTTGAGTCTGTGGTTGGCTGACTCCCTTGTTTTGGGAACTAAATGAAACAGAAATTCACAGTGGAGTTCAGAAGGTCACAGGGTGAGGCAGAGAAAAGCTACACTGCTATTGGTGGCTTGGAAGTAGAGAGAGCAAGGGAAAGAGGCTATAGGGATGATAAACCCTTCCTGTGACCCCCTTCTTCAGTTTCAACCCACCTGCCTAGAGTTACCACCCTGGTAGTCCACTCAAACTAGGATAGACTGATTAGTTCATATTTCTTAATTTAATAATTTTACCTGTTAACACAGCAGCTTTTTTGGATACTTCATATCAAAACGACAATAGTCTATGAGTGCCTTTCCAGAAAGATTAGCATTAAATCAGTATTTTGAAATAAGACAATCCTAGCTATTCTGGATAGTAATCATTCAATCTGTCAAGGACCTATATAAAGAAAAATACAGAGGCAGAGCAAATTTGTTTTCAGTCTTTGAGTTGAAACATTTCTCTTCTCCAGTCCTTGGACATTGTCCCTGCTGTGACTTGAACCTGTGAATACAGAAGAGGTAGGTTACACTCCATAAAAACTACTTGAACTGTGGCAAACTAACAGAAATCTGGGAGATATGTAGTAATGGATATTAAGGGTGTGGGATAATAGAGCAATATATATAAAGTTAGATCAGGCTGAATGTACGAATAAGTTACAACTAGCCAGAGATTCTGCATTTAGTGTTGCAGGTCTGATTTTTAAAAGGGTGCTGACAGTTCATTAGATTATGAGAATGGTAACCTAATTAGTCTGTCCTAGTTTGAATAGACTAACTGGCTGGTAACGGTAGACTAGTGAGACATGGCTGGAGGATGTGGGTTACTGAGTTGTATCTAGGAAGAGTTAATCTTCCCTGTGGCCCTTTTCTATTTCTTTCTCTGCTTCCTGGTTTTCATAAGCCAACCAATTTTCCTCTTGACCACAATGCTTGTTTTAATCAGACTTTTCACTGCTGTGACTAACAGACCTGATCAGCACAATTGTACAGGAGGAAAAGTTTCTTTGAGCGCTCATGGTTTCAGAGGTCTTGGTCCATAGAAGGCTGGCTCCATTCCTTGGGGCACAAGGTGAGACAGAACATTATGATGGAAGAGTATAGCAGGGGAAAACAGTTTACATGGTGATCAGGAAGCAAAGAGACAGAGTTTCTATTCTCCAGATACAAAATATATACCCCAAAGCCATATCTCCAAGTCCCACCTCCTCTAGCCAATCAATTAATCCCTATCAGGGGATTAATTTACCTATAGGGTTAAGGCTCTTATAACTTAATAATTTATCCTCTGATCTTCTTGCTTTCTCACATGTGAGCTTTTTGGGGACACCTCATATCCAAACCATAACAATGCTTCACCTCACCTCAGGCCCAGAGCAATGGAATTGTCTGACCCATACACAGCCCCTGAAACTGTGCGCCCACAATAAGCATTTCCTCTTCTATGTTTTCTTGTTGGGTATTTTGATCACAGCAATAAAAAGCCAATTAACTCACAAGTCGAAAGAATGACCTATTCTGCACCACAGCATTTCCTCTGTTTATGGAACTAATTTCACAGCAAAACTTATAATGGACCACATGCTCATGGAATTCACTGGTCTTACCATGTTGTAGTTTTTTTGAAACATCTGGCTTGAAAAAAATGGTAGAATGATACTTCAAAATTTGAATCTAATGCCAGCTATCTAGTAATATCTTACAAGGGTGAGGCAAGAGTCACTAAAAGACTATATATGTTACAAATCTAGATTTAATATATGGTACTGCTTCTGTAGAAACTAGAAATCTGAGTATGGGTATCCAGTCTTTGGTTACTTTATTTTATTTTTTTGTCTGACTGGCTGTTGTATCCATTATGAAAAGTGAAATATTGGATCCTCTGATTATTGTATTACTTTTTTAAAAATTTTAATTATATCAGCTTTTGTTTCACATGAACAGGTTTGTTGTTAGGTAAATATATACTTTTAATTCTATACTTCTTCTTATGAGTCTTAACTTTCTTTCTACACTTACCCAATATAAATATTTTGATTGGAATATAATCTAACTTTCCCTAAGTATTTTAATATCAAACTTAGCAATGTTGACTAATTTGGGTGATGATCAACTTTATGTGTGGAAATATATGAACATATCCATAATAAACTTTAAAATATCTTCTAGATCTTCTGAGTAGTTTCATCACATTTATTAAATAACAAGTTGGTTACTATAAAATTCCAAGTGATGTTTAACCTTAAAACTCTTATTTAATAATTATTTAATATTTATTGTTTTTAATTGACTCATTACTTTCGTATTTGTATCATTTAATTTAATCTTTTAAAAACTTTGTTAGGCAACAACTCTTACTAAATGAATATTTTTTAGAGGATACTATTTAACACACAGCTACAGTTACTAGTTTAAGACCACACTTAAATATTGGAGATAATATCACTATGATCCACAGTATCATATCCTGAGGGTAAGAACATAAAATCATCATCCAAGAGTTTAGGATATAAACAGAAATGTAGAAGGATAAAGAGTAAGACCTATGGTGAAAGTATGAGTTAAATGAGTACACCAGTGAACACATTGAAAGTGATCAATTTGATTTTCAGAATGCAGATTCAAGAACTTTAAGCTATTGGACATAACACACCTGGATGAATTTTTCAACATTTGATACCAACACACAGAAACTAGTTCACTAATCCAGAATCAGTGTCCCAAGAGCTGGAATCACAATCTAAAAAGTAACTGATTATAATGTTGACACATGTGGTACAGATTGGGCTGTCTTTGCAAGAGGAAAAGAATTACTCATACATTTAATGGCTAGCAGAGCAGATGTACATTTAATGCAGCATGGTTATATAGTAAACAGCACAATGCCCCTCAAAGGTGTCCACTTTCTTTTCCCAGGAGAAGATATACTACCTATCTTGGCAAAAGACACTATGCAGATCTAAGATTAAGGATATTGAGGTATATATGTTATCCTGGATTATCAGAATGGTCTCAGTCTAATCCATGAGTTCTTCAAAGGCAAAGAGGTGGCATAAGTTTAGATCACAGTTGTGACACAAGAAAGAATTGGGCCTTTTTTGCTTATTTTGAAGACAGAGTAAAGGGACCAAGAGTTAAGGAATGATTAGGGCCTCAAGAAATTGGAAAAGGTAAAACCTGGAATTATTGCCTGGAGCTTCCAGAAAGAAATGGATGCTGATCACATTTATGTGGGATTTTTGACTGGAAGAACTCCAAGGTAATACATTTGTATGATTATAATCCAGTAAATTTGTTATAGCAGCAACAACAAAAAATCTACAGATTGGAAAGAAGGGGTTTTCTTTGAATGAACAATTCAATCATATATCAAACCTTTAGAGTATTAAATGATAGTATGCCAAATAGTTAATTATTTATTAATTATTCAGTGTATTCAAAAGTAACTAACCAAGTTGATTTCGTTGAGAGTTATTGGGAGATGATAGTTGAGAAGACAGGATTATAGAGAATGAACAAAAAAAAAGTCAGTTAAATTTTCTGAACATTTGAAACAGAATTTAGGTTTAAAGTCAGAATTATTGTTAGCTCTAGAATTTATACTCATTTAGGTAATTTGGCTATCCTGATCTCTGAAATTCATATAAACTGTGTATTCTAGGAAAACTTCTGGTTCTTCAATTGTTTTTCACATAAATTAGAATATATTCTTACTAATAGAAATATAAAAACCAAAATGAGGACACAAGAAATCTCATTTTTATATTGCTTGTCAATTCATTCAGTATGTTTTGATGTACACTTGGCATTCATAAAATATGTTATACTAAAATGATCTTTATCTTTGCCTCAAGTTTAAAAAATGTTTTGTTAGAAAAGCTTTCGTCAAATACCTATGCTGATATAGAACCTCAAACAGGACAGTTGCAATAAGGGTAAACAAAAGTTATGAGAAGGAACAGGGAGGTTATTCTATTCTTAAACTTGGGCTTGAGAGTAAACATCAAAGAGTTCTCCAATAAATAACTTATTTTACTTAACCTCAGGCTTACGGTGCCATCAAATCACAAACATTTGTTTTAGTCATATTATATTCTTGCAGCTGTGGGTTCTGCAAAATTATCACAGAATTTCCTTTATCACAACATCTTTAGCAGGTTGATCTTATCTGAGAAATATTACCTATCTTTCAACAAGGAAAATAGAGTTTCAACCATGGTTCTGCCTTACATTACTAATGGAATATTGCATCAGACAACTGTAATTTATTTTCCTTGTAAATGGGTTTAACTTATATAAAGTAAATTTCTAATGATAGGTTAAAGTGCTTTGAAAGTTATAAAGCATTGTGCACAAAGTATAATTACTATTAATTTTTCAGTACTCTGTCCCCAGTTAGCATCTATGCAAGTGAAATTTAAAAATGATTTTTACACAGGAATATATTAAAAAGCAGTAAAAACAGATTACAAGTCGATATGTTCTCCATTTGAAAATGAGAATCATAAGAAAGTGAGCCAGGTTTGTTGAAAGAAATCAGGGAACATCCTGTCTGTACTAATTGTCAAATGAGAGAGTAGAGTAAACTGTAATTTCTTTCCAGTTAGGTCAATATGGATTTTTTTAGTAATGACATTGTGGGATTAAGGATAAGCCTGTTTTCAACTTAGTGGGAAAAATAAAAGATAGCTAAGTTTCTCTTGTGGATAACAATTATGGCTGCATTTTGTCACTTATGCCATGATTTTAAAGCTTATCTAAAATAATTAAATGTTATCAAATATGTTTTCACTAATATGATCACCAAAATTTGAAAATAGCATGAAATAATTCCATTGAAATGAGTAAGCATTACATCACAAAAAACACCAAGTTTCAGGAAAAAAATTCTGAAACAGACAATCAATAATGAAGAAACAACACATAAATGGAAGAAATAGAACTTGTATTAACTACTATATAAAAACACTGAATTCACACAGCTTTATATTTTAAAAGATATCCCCTGGACAAAATTGCTAGCTGTTTCTTTTATTACATAGTTTACTGTCTTAAGTCATTGTAATTTATAAAATATTGTGCCAGATGGTTTTAAAAATATATCTAAAATTGATTTATTTCTCTTCTCTTTATTCTACAGTCTTTATTGTTGACAGGTCGCTTTTCTACATGAACCAAGAATTGCATTGAGAATATGGCTATATTTTGGAAGGTAAAGTTTACAAAAAAGTGTGTATAGAGAATATCCAGCTAAATACACACACAAAAAAGAAAAGTACCAGAGAAAAGTAGTATATTTATTCACAAAACTTCAATGTGCCATGATTTATTTTCCATTCCAAATACATTGTTTTTGTTGCAATTTTTATATTGTTCTGTATCTGTTAGATTATATAGATTATAGGGTTAGGGAATTAGTATGGAAAAGAAACCTAAGAAACATTTTCTACTTATTAAATATTTCAAATACAAAAAAAATTACTATTATTTTCTAACCAAACTTGAATATTTTGTTCTCATTTGGCTCAAAGTACATTACCCAATTTTACAATTTATCAACATTTTATGAATGATTATTTCTGTTATTATGTATAGAATATCACATTTCAAATATAATCTTCATAATTATGAGTAAAACTACATTAAATAAAACAATGCTTTTCAGTGACTTAAGCATTATTATGTGAACATTTAGATAATTTCAAATATTCGGCCATCATAAAATAACCTGTCTCATGGATATTTTTTTCTTCTGGTGACTGACTCTCTTTCTAGAGTAAATTCCTATTTCTTTTAAGGGTGTATCATTGAAAAAGAGCATTTTGGAGACTTTAAAGTCCTTGTGAAATACTGGTGTATCAAAACCATTTTGACACACAAGTGGATTAACGTATGTTTTACATTGTCCCTAGTGGTACATTATACAAATTATCAGCTTTCATAATCTTACTGCTAGAGGCCAGATAAATGAGAATGGTAAGAACACAAGGTTAAGATAATAATTTTGTAAAATAGGCCCACTGTGCTGACCCCCACTTGCTTTATTTTCCAAGAAGCAATTTACCTGCAGTCCTGCCTGGCAAAAGTGAACAGGATATGTCACATTCCTTAGCAAACTACTTATTAACTGCAAGAGAAATGCAGGCCAAAGATAATGTCAATGTGAGGAACTCATGACACTTTTATGAGAATATCATGAAACTTTGGGAGATAAGAATAGTTCCTTCTAACCATAATTCTGCAAGAATGTATGGTTAAGATTCCAATTAGAACTAATGAGCCTAGGCCAGGATGATCTAGAGTTACCAAGACAATGTGACTTGAAAGTCTGATGTCAGTCAAAAGGATATCCTGGGTTGGACACACTGGAAACATCTCTAGGATCCCCAATAAAACTGGAGAGGCAGGCACATGGACTCTCTCCTCTCTGAGAGAACCCACTCTCTAAAAATTTGAGTGTCCCCTTACCCTTTTCTCTAACTTTTCAATAAATTCATTCCTGTTACTCTGAGCATCATGACTGAAATCTTTCTGACTTGGTCGCAAGAAATGGGGTTCAAAGAGGGAGACTTCAAACTGCCTAAGAAGGCCCCAGTTCAATAATATTACCAATACCAATATTGAGAGATTATTATGAAAAGAAACTTAGTATGTATGTATTCTTTCTGTTTGTCTTTGTAACCAAAAAAATAAAGGCAAGTTTCATGAATTATTTTAAAATGTGTATTCTCAAGTATGTTAAAAATTTTTATATTTTTTGGCCATTTATCTATTAGATGCATTTAAGTATGATCTTTAAATATAGATATATCTTTGTGAGTTATCATTTTATTCAACTATTTTACTGGTAGATTTTTGTTTGAATTTTATGGAAAGCATTTTTATATACCTATCATCTCCCCACACATATAATGTCTATTTTTTCTATATTTTCTGTAAATTTACTTAAATGTCTAAGGTTTTAAACCTTTCTACTTTATCATTTTATGTACTATGTGACAAGGGGAGGACAAATACATGCATTTTATTGGTTAGTGAAGCATAGCTTCCTTCACTTTTCTAAACTACCTTTAGTTTTCCCCCCAAAGCACTTGACTTTTCATTCTTCTTCTATTGGAACTCACTTACTTTACAATATAATAAGAACTTACCATAAGAATTGTTGATTTACTTGGAAGTCTGTTGTTATGGATTGAATAATCACTTTAAAACCTACCTTGAAGTTTAATTGTCATTGTAACAGTGCTCAGGTAGGACTTTTGAGAGAAGATTAGGTAATGAGGACTCTGCCCTCATGAATGGATCAATGTTGTTATCATGGGAGTAGGTTAGTTCATGGGAGTGGGCTCTTGACAAAAGGATGAAAGTGGCCTGATACATCACAGATATTATAGGCATGTGCCACCACATCCATCCAGGAGCCAAATAAATGTTGGACCTCTTGAGCTTCCAACATGTTATAATGTAGCACAAAGCCCTTCCCAGGTACTAGTACTATTTTATTGAACTTCTCCAGAATCATGAGTCTAATCAACTTCTCTATTTCATTTTTATTTTTATTTATTTTTTCCTCCCTGGTACTATAGATTGAACCCATGGTTGCTTTATCACTAAGCTACATCCCCATCCTTTTTTATTTTAAGAAAGGGTGTCACTAAAATTCACAGTGTGGCCTCAAACTTGCTTAGGCTGGTCTTGAATTTGCATCCTCCTAAGCCAGCTTTCTACTCACAGATATTATAGGCATGTGCCACCACATCCATCCAGGAGCCAAATAAATGCTAGAGTATACAATTTATCCAGTCTTTAGTATTCTGTTATAGAAGTAGAAAATTAATTAAGAAACATGATTTCAGATACTTCTTAAAATGTAAAATTAATATATTAATATCATTATTAAAATTAAATTAAAAACAAAGTGAAACTCATACCACTCTTCTTAAAGATAGAGCCCATGCATTTGTTTTTCAAGAAGACAGCCTCAAGTTGCATTCAAATAGCATCCAAGATTATGTGGTAATATTCATTTTTTTATGTTATTCTCCATGTGACTCTTTGTACTTTGGTTACCTAACAATTAATGGAATATATTTGCCCTCCTCTTGTCACATATTAAATAAAATGACAAAGCAGAAAATAACAGGAAAACTACAATGAGTTGTCAATTGTGAATATGGAGGAAATGAATTTTGGCTTATAGAAATTTTGAAATTCTCCTGGGAAACATTATGAATGCCGTCTCCCACAGGAATTGAACATTGTACTATCTTCTATGCATCCCTTCTGATAACTTTTCATTCTTATTCTCTTGGATAGCCTGAGACTCTGACTTGATTAATGAACTTCTTTGTTCTCTAGTTTCTGCTTTAGTCAAGAGGAATAATAAGCTCAAGTGTTAATTCCTTACATTTCTCCCTAGTGCGCCTCAGTGACTAGGGAGCATCCCCCAACCAAAAGTCACAGTTTTTTTCTGGAATCCTTTAACACAAAACTCTCTCTTTGTACAGATCCCCATCTTCCCTTCTGCCTCTTTTCTTTTCGCCTATAGAAAAGGAATACTATCCTGCTGTATCTGGTATTTTGGGAGGCTATGTTATTTCTTATTTTATTTTTGTTTTCTTAAAAGTATCTACACTTTTGCAAATGTACTCATTGTTCTAATCAATTAAAAATCACCCACTTTGAATATGCCATATATTTTTATGCATCACTTTCATGGATTGTGTAATTGTTATTGGAAATACTCCCAGAAAACAAGCTTCCATAATGGGATCTTGGGAATGGATTGATGGTGCACATAGTGAGATGCTTGTGAATCTATGCTAAAGGCCATTGAATTCTAAGCACTAAATAAATAAATAAAGTAAAACAAATAGTCCATGATAATATTCAAGATTACTTGGTCACAGACTGAACAACAACAACAATAAGAAAAAAACAAGGACAGCTTTAATAAAAAAGAAATTGATAACAAAGGACAGCTCTAATAAAAAAAATGATAGGGCTGGGGATGTGGCTCAAGCGGTAATGCGCTCTCCTGGCATGCATGCGGCTCGGGTTCGATCCTCAGCACCACATACAAGCAAAGATGTTGTGTCCACCGAAAACTAAAAAATAAATTTAAAAATGAAATTGATAATAATTCTGATTCAGGTTTGAAGGACTTAGTGGTTTCTATTTCTATTTGCTGATAGTGGGGATTCTGAAGTAAGATGGAATTTGAGAAAATTAGATGAATAATATTTACTTTATTTTGAAATGCTGTGTTTGTGATACTTATAGAGTATTAGGTTAGAAATTGTATTCTGGATTGTTGGATATGTGGATCTGAAGACCACCACAAGCTGAGTTGAAGAAATAGACATGTAATTCACAGGCATAGGATCATAAAAAAACCCATGGGCTCCATGCAGGGGAGAAGATAGAGATAATAAAACAGAAGTTTAAAGGGGAAAAGAGAATGCAAAGTTAGAGACTTATAATCACTGCAGTGATATTCTTATAGATGCAAAGAAACATGTTCTCATTCAAATGTGAAGCACAATTCTCAAGGTGAGTATTCAGGATTCTTTTGTAACTCTTAATTAACATGATTTCTGCTTTAATGTACATTTTACGATAACCAAATAACAATTCTTTTAGGAGATCATTGGTTTTGGCTTAAGAATATTAATTTCTTTCTGAGGAAGCTCCAGAGCAAAACTATACTCTGTAATTCAAAGAAAAAGGGATATATAACCTGTAAAACCTTGGGTAGAAGTTTTTATTTACATGTGTTTAATATTTCCAACTTTAACATGTCTAGTTAAAAATCATATTATATTATCAACTCAAGTCTTTTGTTTCTACTTGTGACATATTGTTACTCTATTAATTTTTCATACTTAACAAAGTCATTCTGCCCACTTCTTTCAATACATCTGTCATGTGCCACATGAAGGTGTTAGACAGCAGAAAGCACATTTAGTCTGTTACTTTTTAATTTGGTATAGCATGTGATTAGATCTTAGAAATGGAAAATTAACAAAAATTAATACCATTTATCTGATATTATAGTTAATAAGTAGAATATTTATATCTTTTTTCCCTTCCATAGCAACCGTAGAAGCCATGAGTAAAATATGGTGAAGCATCAAAGTTGAAGAAATCTTATCCCTGTCTCAAATTTTGATGGCGGCTTGCCATATAACACATAATTTATAAGACATAATTTTCTGATTTGTTCTATCACTAAACATCAATAAAAACTATTAGTGGATTTTTTTGTTTGTTTTGATAAAGAAGCTTTCATTTCTTTAACACTAAAATTGATGTCAGAATTTGTGTGCTATTCTAAAAAGTACACTAAAATATGTAATTTGTTAGCAGTTGGATTTGTGTAGCAAAAACCAAAAAAACAAAAACTGATTTTGGAATTTGGATAGCTACAGAATTAGATTGTAAAATTTTATACTTATCACAATGAAACATCTTCATTCTGATGTAAATTTTACCATAAGCATACTGAATCTATATATCTAAAGGGAGGACTTAGATAAGCATCTTCATAGTAATTTTTGCTTATTACTAGCTTGTGTTTAACAAGGTATAAAATAATAGGTGTGACATACATTCGTATTGTGACAAATCATTTGTATTTTGGGATCTTAGGACATTGTAACTTGGAATGCCCTGATTGATATAAAAATAATTCTGGAACTGAGATATTACTCTTAAGAAAAACCTAAAATATGAATTGTCTTGGAGAGTGAGTGTCATGGAATTTTACTACAGGTAGAAAAATCAAATCACATTTTAATCTTATATTTATTTATTTTTTTGGAGACAGGTTTTACTAATTTTACTAAGCTGGCCTCGAATTGGAGACCCTCCTGCCTCATCCTTGTGAAGTCTCTAGGATTACTTGCTTTGGAACCTGGTTACAATTTAAACAGTAGAAAAACACTTGCTAAAAGCGTCTCTGCATAATGTTAACATAAGATGATGTGACTAATTGAACATGGCTTAAGCTGACTTGATAAACTTCCCCCCAAATCCTGAGGGCCTCAAGATAGCTGGCAATATGTTTGAATACTAAGGGAGTAAGTGAGGAAACAAATATGCCAATCCTAAGAATCAAGTAATCATGTTAGGGAAAAAAAAGTATTTTTGTGATTGACACTTGGAATATAATGAGGAAAATTTTCCATCAGGAAATTAGGTTTTGGAAGTGATTATATTATCATAGAAGTTATGGGCCTTTTATTACTATGAGCTTTGAAAACGTATAGACCCCCAAACATGTAGCAACTAGAAGAACTGTGCAAGTGTTTTGTATACCTCAGCACCTACTCAAGATATTATCATAGAGAATAATAGATAAAAAGAACCTACTCGGACAGTGGAACTAAGATCCAAGTAAACAATGGATAAGAAAAATTTTCCTAGTGAGTAGAACCAACTTTAGTTCAAATTGAGTCTCTGAGGTACAAAATGAAGCCATGAGCAATTTCACTCACCTAAGTATTAAAATTAAACAGCAGCTCTCACAAGTGGAAAAAAGAGAAACTGGCTTTCAGAGAATAGACGTTTTCAAGATCCATAGGGTATTGCTTTGCTTGAGTTTTTTTTTTTTTTTTTTTTTTTTTTCGTTATAATTACAGGGTATCTTGTAGCCAAAAGACATAAAAAGAGAATGTGCATTCAATTTAAGACTATTAACAAGAACAGAATAATTTAAAAATAAGAGTTTTAAAATACGTATCATAGATACAAGAGATTCAGAACACAAGAGACTTAGAAACTAAGTATGCTTCCACTGCAAACTGTTTAAATTTCATCAATATAATGGAATTTCTTAAATTTCATTATTCAAAGGAGGCTAAGCAGTGGAGCCAAATATCCTAAGGTAGATGTACATGCAGACAGAGGAAGAAAACCTCAGAATTATAAGATGAGAACCTTAAATATCTTGCAAGCCAATGTCTAGCTCTTGCTCTGCATTTATTTTAATTCTTCCCAAAACCACAAAGCCACAACTTTGGCAGGTTTCACGTCTAGACTATATAACATCCAAGGCTCTCTTGAAATTACATTTTACTTTCATAATTGTTTATATTGCTGAAGTTTATTTCTTTTTAAAATGTGCCTGACTTGAAATTAATTTTATGAAATTTTCATTTGACCTTCAATCTTCAAATAGTAATATGCAAGAGAATTGGTGGTGGATAATTATAAATGTAGAGGACCTCAACAAGGTTTAGGAGGGGAAGCATGTTCCCTGGGTATTTCTTCTGCTGAAGGGAAACAGGTTCTCTCCAATTTCCTTCTTGTTCAAACTGAGTAATAAAGAAAATATTACTTTGGGACTCTGTAATTTCTGAAGTGGGGACCTTAAGCAAATTTCATAGCAAGGCATAAATATCTATTTTTTAGCCTTTAATAACAAATGTGGATTTATATTTATACTTAACTCATACTAGCATCATTAGCATTATATAATGTAAAGTATTTAAGATTTTTATTTATTTTAATATTATGAATTTTTTCTTTAGTTGTATTGAACATTGTACTGGAAATTAGATGGGGTATATGAAGCTGGCTTATGTTCAAGGAAAGGTGACCATAGAGTTCCTTCAATTAGTGTGTAAGGCTTAGGGAGGAGTATCTAACAGTTAAGATATCAAAAATTAAACTAATTTAAGAGAAGATATGTTTTGGAACATAAAGGTGTAACTATTTGAATATAAAAGGCAGTATACAAAGGATGTGATTCTTAGTGTAATTATATAAAACATTCATAACAACATTGGATATCATTTAGTAATAAAATATATTTATTAAAAGTATAATAGCAAGAGTTTAAACAATACCCACTTAACTGAAGATACTGATTATCTTTGAAAACAAGACAGCTGGATAAATAGAAAAAATGTTTATTCAAGGGTTTCAATTCCAGTCATACAGATTTCTTTCTGTTTATATTTTTTCCTGGGTTTTGGAGTCCATGGTCAGTCAAATTTATGAAACATACTATACAGAATTAATTTTTCTGACTAAGGCATTTTAATTGAAATTTTATAATATATATTTGAGTGTTTGTTATTTTACCTTGATTTTATTAGACACCATCACTAAACTGAAATCTACAAGCTAAGCATTTTTAACGGAGATATGTTTTTCAACTCTGTATTTGAATAATTTTCTTTTCCTCTTGTCTTGATCTTTTTATTAGGAATATATTATTGCTTTTGTATTATCTTTTCTATTCCTCTAGGTCTTTTGATTTTCCTTTGATTCTTTTATTATTTTCATCTTCATTCAGGGTATTAATTTTATGTTTTTCATTCACAATTGATTCCATTTACTGCAATCATAATTTTTATTTACAGTGATGAGAGGTGGGAGGGAAAGGGAGAGAGAAGGGAAATTGCATGGAAATGGAAGGTCCCTCAGAGTTATACAAAAGTACATACAAGAGGAAGTGAGGGGAAAGGGAAAAATAATACAAGGGGGACAAATGAATGTCAGTAGAGGGGGCAGAGAGAGAAGAGGGGAGGGGAGGGGAGGGGAGGGGGGATAGTAGAGGATAGGAAAGTCAGCAGAACACAACAGACACTAGTATGGCAATATGTAAATCAATGGATGTGTAACTGATGTAATTCTGCAATCTGTATATGGGGTAAAAATGGGAGCTCATAACCCACTTGAATCAAAGTGTGAAATATGATATATCAAGAACTATGTAATGTTTTGAACAGCCAACAATAAAAAATTTAAAAAAAAAATTATTTATTTTTAATTTAATTTAATTTTTTTAAGAGGGAGAGAGAGAGAGAGAGAGAGAGAGAGAGAGAGAGAGAGAGAGAGAGAGAGAGAGAGAATTTTTTAATATTTATTTTCTTTTTGGCGGACACAACCTCTTTGTTTTTATGTGGTGCTGAGGATCGAACCCGGGCCGCCCGCACGTATGCCAGGCGAGCGCGCTATCGCTTGAGGCACATCCCCAGCCCATAATTTTTTATTTTTGTTGCTTTATATAAAGACGTATCTTTTGCTGTTTATTTTAACATCTTATTCTACTTTCCTCACATTATCTGGTTCTTCCCCTTCCTTTATTGCCTCAAGAAAATCTCTCTTTGAATAAAAGACTACTGTCTCATAAATTGTCTCTTGCTTTATAAAGTCCAAATTTTTCTAAGTTTATTGAAGATCATTTGTTCAGTTCTCATTTGTTTCCATTTTGCTTTGTTTTCCATTTTGGGGAGTCCTATGGTTTAATTGCATCCCACAGTTTAACATGTTCAAATTCTCCCCCACACCTGTTACCTCTGGATATGACCTGGGAATAGTGTTTTTAAAATAACTTTGGGTGCATGATCAATTTATTTCCTTTTTTATTATTATTAGCTGTTCAAAACATTACATAGCTCTTGACATATCATATTTCATACATTTGATTCAAGTGGGTTATGAACTTCCATTTTTATCCCGTATACAGATTGCAGAATCATAGGGCCCAGTTTGATGCTGTATGTTTAAATTGATCATCCACACTAGTATGGCAGTATGGATGAATAATTTAAACATACAGCATCAAACTGGGCCCTATATCCAGTGTGTTTGTGTCCTTACAAAAAGAGGAAAATTGGATAGAGATACACAAATACACAAGAACACACAGAACTCCATATAGAGATTGGTGTTACACTTCCACAAACAAGATTACTATCAGGGATTGGGAGAGAGGCCTGGATCAGATCCTCTTAGCACTTTCAGAGAGATTAGGGCTCTGCTGGCAATTGATCTTGGACTCCTAACCTCCAAATCAGCAAGGCACACATTTATCTTTCTTAAATTACCCAGTTTGTAGTACTTTATTACCAAGTGCTAACAGACAAATACGGTCAACTTTTTTCAGGGTATTATTCATTCTGACTGAGCACATAAGAGTTTTGTTTTTACTTCTGGGTTATATAGTAAGGACCACCTATTTTGTAATTAAAGAAATTGTGAGCCAGTGTGTGTGTGCATTTGAGGAGGCATGGTAGGCAGCACAGTTTGATTGAGGTAGCGTATACACTTAGTTAAGTAAATAGTTAAAAGGTCTGGATAGTGCTCCACCTGCTGGAATTTTTGGTGACCATCTAAAGTTCATATATCTAGTTGAATGTGTAGCAGCATATCTTTTCATTGCATAATAGCCTCTGAGGATTGGATTGCTTTTCTAATTATTGTAGAATCTTGGTGCTTCATCATCCAAAGAAAATAAAACTCAATTCTTATTTCATTTGTGCTTTTCTTGGACGTAAATTCCATGATCATGTGGGGAAAAAATAAAGATAAAAATGGTAACTTGCTTTTCTTCTTTCTACCTATGATGAGGAATCAGAATTTTCAAAATTCTTCCCATCAATTACGTGTTTACAAAAAAAAATCGATTTGATTTAGTTTTATCTTTATGCTGCACTTCAGGACTTTGGTTCTTTTTAGTTCTTGATGTATTTTTTTAAAAAAAGATTTCTTTCTTTTATTGCAAAGGGATGGGGATGCAAGAATTAAGGGGGAAAATGATGTGATGCAGTTTTGCTTTGCTATCATAGCAGTGTCTGTGTTGAAGCTTTTTCAGACTTTCAGATTGAAAGAGATAGTTAACATAATTTGACAGTATATACTAACCCAGCAGACCACTATTAAAAGGGTCACAATCAAGACTCAGATCAGATTCGTAAGTAGATTTTCTTCTTTCAACTGCTCATTTTATTTGTTTCTTGTTTGTTCTTTTATCTAAAACCTAGGTTTCTTTAGAGTTTATATTTACTGCCTGCCTGCTTATGATTACTTAATCTGCCTGTCCCTTAAGTTTAAAGGTATTTCTGGATGCATAGTGTTATCAACAAGCTATTTCACTATTTTCCTCATTTCTATTTCTTCCCTGCCCCCACCTCAAACACACACTCCTCATACCTTGATAAACTGGTTTCCTTACAGTCTATAGGTCAGAGGTGACTTATGCTGTTGATTTGCACAATGAACATATACAATTAGCTATTTCACAATTACTCATTCTTTCAGCTATTTCACAATTACTCATTGTTTCTTCGAAGTAAAGCCTATACATTAAGTTCTACAGTTATTTTCAATGTTAAGTACTAAAAGGAATCCTTTAATTATGGAACATAAAAAGTTACCTCAGAAATTAGCTTTTAAATTATTTTCATAATTCACTATATTAAAGAGAAGGCTCTGGAATTTCCACAAAGTGAATATTACCCTTTCTTCACTATAAACTTCACTGGAATACTTGCACTATTTCCACATACCTGGCTATTTTTATAATTACATATATGAGACTTCAGTAGGCATCAGGGCTCATCTTGTCATTTGACTCAGTTATTTTGCCCTGTATCCTTGGAAATGTATGCCTTCTGAAAATATCCTAAATTTTCCTCTTAAGAGTGATACCACTGATGTTAGTTATAAGCTCCTAATTTCAAGAAATATTATTTCAGACTTCTAAGTACTTGATTATTTATTTTGTAGTCTCCTGTATATTTTGACTTTATCATTGAGCAGTTTATATTGTGAATATGGCAAATTGTCCATAACTAGCTAGTTATTCTATAGAAATCAGAATCTAAAAGAAAAAAAGACAAAATAATTGCTGCTAAGGATCTCTTATTGCTAAAGTTTGAATGTTTATGTCTTCCAAAACTTTGCATATCAAAACACTAATCCCAAGGTAATAGTATTAAAGGCTTTGGGAAGTAATTAGGTTATGAAGAAAGAACCCTCAAGAATAGGATTAGTACCATTTTAATGAGGTTTAAGAGGGAGTCCTTGACCCCTCCACTATGGGAGGACCCAAACAGAAGGCAGGCATTTTCAGTGAATCAGAAAATAGGTAGTCTCCAGACCTCAAGTCTGCCAGCACTTTTGATCTTGGACTTCCAAACTTGAAGAAATAAATTTCTTTTAGTAAGCTCTTCATTTTATGGTATTTTGTTAAAACAGTTCAAACAGACCAAGACACCTGTATGAAGGGTTGAATGAGTGATATAATATGATATTGGAGCCAGTATTAAGGATGCAGGCAGTCAGTATACACAGATAATTGGACTGTATAGAGAGAATGGAGGCCAATTTGCATCCAAGAAGTTGGAGACATTCAACTTTCAATATATTGAGAGATTGAAATGTTAATGCCTTCAGAGCTTTTCCTCCACCCTTATCCAGATAACCTGCCCCTGCTACTGCTCCAACCTGTTGCTAAGGTAACTTGTCTCAGGAATTGTGCCTCTGGATAGGGAGTTATAAGAGATTGTTAATTAATGTTCCCTGAGCCCTGCCCTCTTCCTGTTAGAGTCCCTCCACCTTGGCCTCTCCAGCCCATATGCTTCTCACCTTTTGGCCATCACACTAGAGTGTCTCCTGGGCCAGTCACATACACAGGAAAGAGGGAGATAAGGGGAAGAGAGCAGGAGAACAAAGGAATTCTAAGACATATAAAAAAGGCAGAATGAGCTCCCTTCTTGAGATACCAGGATACCAGCTATGGCTTCCTTCTCCTTCTCAGAAATCTTCTTTGAAATAAACCCTGCTTTACACGCTTGCCTCAGTGTGCTTCTCTAATGTTATATGTCAACATGTGAAGAAGCAGAACTTGTCAGTGACAAGCAATGGTATCAATAAGCACTGATAAAGATAAAGCAAGTGAACATATTAGTGAAGCAGACAAAAGAAGACTGCCATTTCCTACCAAGGATGTGAAGGCATTTCAGGAATGTTTGGAAGAAAATATCAAATTTGAATGCTGAACAAGACTTCAAATTGGAATATTATTCTAATCATGCCTAAGAAATTAATTTATATTCCCAGTAAATATCCTATTTTTCAGATTAAGAGACTCAGGCACAGAGAAGTAAGAGAATATGCTTAATGATAACACACATTAACTGAGTGTCCAAGTCACAATTTGAAATACTTAATTGAACTCTAAATTTCATATTCTTAATAAAGACATTATAAGTTTAATAAGCAATTGAACCAATTATGTTCGAAGTGTTATTACAATTTCATACACTTTAAAAGTAAGTTCTAACCCAAAACACAAAATATAAAAATCAAAGTATATAAAAATTAAGTACAAAAAATTTGTGATTATGAATTAATCACTGAATTATTGTTTAATAAATTGATTTCAGTTTCTAACTAGATTTCTTACCCAATCTATATAATATTGTCATTAAGAACACAGACTTTGGAGTTCAATGGATATTTCAAATTGTGACACTCCATAAATGTGTTATCATTAAACACATATATATCTTACTTTTCTGTGTTTGAGTCATTTAATCAGAAAATTATGTTGCTTATTTACCTCAGAATGTAAACTTAAAGGTTTATTTCAGAAGGACATTCAAAGAAATCATCTCTAAATCACTTAGAAAAACACCTAGAACTTATAAGCAAAGTAAGCTATTTTTATTGTAAGTCCAGGAATTTCATTTCTCCTTTATAAATGAACTCTTTATTGTCTACCTTGAAATTAACCCCAATTATGGAATATTTCTTTAAATTATTATATGGACACTATGGAATTTAAGTGGAACATTAACTGTATAAAACTTTATTGAAAGAAAATGTTCTTTAAAGTTAGTATTTTGGATGTCCGAAGATGGCAGCGAATAGAGTGCATCACCCCCGTGTACCGCATCACTGCGCAGGTGAATAATGAGTTAGAACAGCCAAAAGCTATCTTGTTAGGAATTTCCAGCAAAATTGGGGTGCACCGAAACCTAGAGGAAGGCTTTCCATCACCCAAGGATCAATTACTGGGGCTCAATCCTGAGTGAACTGTGCGCCTGGAGATTCAGGCTGATTGATCAGCGGCCTGCCCCGCAGCCAAAGACTGCGGCACGCCTAGAAACAGTATGCCAGCAACACGGAGAAATGGTGCTGCGGAGCAAGGACATGTGTGAAAAGGTATGTAATTAACAAAACAGAATGCCAAGAAGTAACCCTGCACATTGACAGCTGATTCTTGACAAAGGCACCAAAAACATGTCTTGGAGAAAGAACAGGCTCTTTAATAAATGGTGTTGGGCAATAGCAAGACTGTGGAACCAACCTAGATGCCCTTCAATAGACGAATGGAAAAAAAATGTGGCAGTTATACACAATGGAGTATTACTCTGCATTAAAAAATGACAAAATCATAGAATTTGCAGGGAAATGGATGGCATTAGAACAGATTATGCTAAGTGAAGCTAGCCAATCCCTAAAAAACAAATGCCAAATGTTTTCTTTGATATAAGGAGAGTAACTAAGAACAGAGTTGGGAGGAAGAGCATGAGAAGAAGATTAACATTAAACAGGGGTGAGAGGTGGGAGGGAAAAGGAAAGAGAAGGGAAATTGCATGGAAATGGAAGGAGACCCTCAGGCTTATACAAAATTACATACAAGAGGAAGTGAGGGGAAAGGGGGAAAAAAACAAGGGGGAGAAATGAATTACAGTAGATGGGGTAGAAAGAGAAGATGGGAGCGGAGGGGATGGGGGATAGTAGAGGATAGGAAAGGCAGCAGAATACAACAGACACTAGTATAGCAATATGTAAAACAGTGGATGTGTAACCGATGTGATGCTGCAATCTGTATAGGGGGTAAAAATGGGAGTTCATAACCCACTTGAAGCAAAGTGTGAAATATGATTTGTCAAGAACTATGTAATGTTTTGAACAACCAACAATAAAAATTAAAAAAAAAAAGAATAAAAAAAAAGGAAAAAAAGAAATGGTGCTGCGGATTCTGTGGGGTCCTGCCAACTGTGCCCTCACTGTGCTCCAGGCTGAGTTTTGGGTTTGAGAAGGGGGAGAGAAACAGTCTAGATCTGTCCTCCACACCGGACAACCCACCAAGGAAGCCAGCAGCCACCATCTTGGAGAGCTGACATCACCATCACCAGTTTCCGACAGATTGCAGCAAGTTCAGCAATAGAACAGGTGTGTGACATTTAGCCCTTCTCCCATACAGCAGGGAAATCGCATAAAAGCTCTCCCCGGCTTTCCGGAGGGGGGATTATCAGAGTGAGCGTGAATAGAGGCGTGGGGAAAGGTAAAGGCACCTGACCTCCAAGTCCCCCCTCACACCAGTGGCGAAAACGAAACCTGTCTCCCCAACTCTTGGAGGAGTGGCTATCGGAGGGAATCAAAACAATAGGGGCCGGTTCCCAATAGCCGCACTCCACATCCAGGAAACTGCAGGCCCAGAGTGTAGCTTGAACTGCGGAGAGGTATCACACTGGGGAAGGCCTGTCTGGCAGAAGAAGCAAGGAGACTAGAGACCAGGAATAAACCTAAGATAACAGGTTTGGAGAGACACCAGGTGGGGGAGGTGGGAGTGGCCTCACATGGATTGTTTCCAACATCAGGAGGGCAAAATCTTGGCCCAGAAAGCACAGCACCAAATACTGGAAGCGAAGAAAATACAAGCCTAACAGTGCCTTTTTATTTTTTTTTTAATTTTTTTAATTAATTTTTTTAATTGTAATTTTTATTTTACTGTATTTTATTATTTTTTTTATCATTTCTTTTTCTTTTCTATTTTTTTCTCTTTCTTTCTTCTCTCTCTCTCTCTTTCTTGGTTTGTTTCCTTACCTTTTCCCTATCTTCCCTCTTAAGCATGACCACCCCGATTATGTATAATTTACTAAATGCAAATAGATGAATACTATGAGTCGGTCTATAGTCCGCCTAAGCCCATAACTACCCCCAAATACTCCTGTCTATTCTCTTGTTAATATCCGCTTGCATTTGAGCAACCCCCCAAAGAAGCTAACATATACTAACCTCCATACCATCAAATTGCCCGACCTTAACATAAAATCCTAAGTTCAAACCTCAATTCTCTATATGCCATCAAAATCTATAGGCCTTTAAAGAAACTAATGAGTTTACCTTAAATCACAATTAAATCCAACATCTCTAAACATTGTCTCCCAACACAAAGGAGAGATCTTGGAGTTATAAAAACCAAAACAAATTTATAGGAGAAAACAGAAACACAGCAGTCAAACAGAGTTGGAAAGTAACGTGAGCACCATGAAAAAACAAGGGAAAAAAGGATTACAAACAATGCAGGATAACTTAAATTTACAGGAGAACCTAGAGGCATCAGAAAAATAGACAGAGAAAGAACTCAAGGCATACCTGACTCAGATGGAACGGAATCTTAAAGAAGTCATGAGTCAGCAAGTCCAAACAATGAAAGAATACTTTGAAAATGAATTACATAAGCAGATTAAAATAGCAAAACATGAACTTTATCAGGAGATAGAGATTTTTAAAAAATCAAACAGTAATCCTAGAAATGCAGGAAACCATAAACCAAATCAAAAATTCAAATGAGAATATTACAAATAGAATAAATCAAATAGAAGTCAGAACATCAGATAATGAAGACAAAGTTTATCAACTCAAAAAGACTATAGCCAATGCAGAAAGGCTGGTAAGAAACCACGAGCAAAACATCCAAGAGTTATGGGATGTCATAAAAAAACGAAACTTAAGAGTCATTGGGATAGAAGAAGGTATAGAGGTCAAAACAAAGGAATGAACAGCCTATTGAATGAAATAATCTTAGAAAACTTTCCAGATATGAAAGATGGAATGGACTGCCAAATTCTGGAAGCCTACAGGACTCCAAACATACAAAACTGTAATAGACCAACTCCAAGACACATTATTATGAAGATATCCAACATATAGAACAAGGAGAGAATATTAAAAGCTACAAGAGAAAGGAGGCAGAATACATACAGGGGTAAACCAATTAGGTTGACAGCTGATTTTTCATCACAGACATTGAAAGCGAGAAGATCCTGGAACAATGTATTTCAAACACTGAAAAATAATGGATTCCAACCAAGAATATTGTATCCAGCAAAATTAAGCTTCAGGTTTGACAATGAAATTAAAATATTTCACGATAAACGAAAGTTAAAAGAATTTGCAGCCAGAAAACCAGCACTGCAAAGCATTTTGAGCAAAACTCTACAAGAAGAGGAAATGAAAAACAACACCCAAAACTAACAGTGGGAGGTGTCTAAGCAAAGGCGGGAAAAATAATCAAAGAGGAAAAACAAGCCAAATTAAAATAGATAAATAAATAAACAAACATGATTGGAAGTACAAAACATATATCAATAGTAACCCTAAATGTTAATGGCTTAAACTCACCAATCAAGCGACATAGGCTAGTAACTTGGATTAAAAAAGAACAGACCCAACAATATGCTGCCTTCAGGAGACTCATCTGACAGGAAAAGACATACACAGGCTGAAGGTGAAAGGTTGGGAAAAATCAGACCATTCATATGGTCCTCGGAAGCAAGCAGGAGTGGCCATACTCATATCGAATAAAATCAACTTCAAACCTAAGTTAATCAAAAGGGATAAAAAGGACACTATGTACTGTTAAAAGGAACCATTCACCAACAAGACATAACAATCATCAATTTGTATGCACCAAATAATGGTGCTGCAATGTTCATAAAACAAACTCTCCTCAAGTTCAAGAACCAAATAGACCACAACACAATAATTATGGGTGACTTCAACACACCACTCTCACCATTGGACAGATCCTCCAAACAAAAGCTGAATAAAGAAACTATAGAAAGCAATAACACAATCAATAACCTATACTTAACTGACATATATAGAATATATCAACCATCATCAAGAAGGTATACGTTCTTCTCAGCAGCACATGGATCCTTCTAAAAGATAGACCATATATTATGCCATAAGGGAACTCTTAGTAAATATAAAGGTGTGAAGTTAATACCATACATCTTATCTGACCATAATGGAATGAAACTGGAAATCAATGATAAAAGAAGGAAGGAAAAATTCTGCATCACCTGGAAAATGAACAATATGTTACTGAATGAGCAATGGGTTATAGAAGACATAAAGGAGGAAATCAAAAAATTCTTAGAGATAAATGAAAATACAGACACAACATATCGGAATCTATGGGACACAATGACAGCCGTTTTAAGAGGGAAATTAATTGCCTGGAGTTCATTCCTCAAAAAAAGAAAAGAAGCAACAAATAAATGAGCTCACACTTCATCTCAAAACCCTAGAAAAGGAAGAGCAAAACAACAGCAAAGGTAGCAGAAGGCAAGAAATAATTAAAATTAGAGCGGAAATCAACGAAATTGAAACAAAAGAAACCATGGAAAAAATTGACAGAACTAAAAGCGGGTTCTTTGAAAAAATAAATAAGATCAACAGACCCTTAGCCATGCTAAAGAAGAGAAGAAGAGAGAGAACTCAAATTACTAACATATGGGATGAAAAAGGCAATATCATAACAGACACTACAGAAATACAGAAGATAATTAGAAAGTATTTTGAAACCCTATATTCCAATAAAATAGAAGATAGTGAAGACATCGATAGATTTCTTAAGTCATATGATTTGCCCAGATTGAGTCAGGAAGATACACACAATTTAAACAGACCAATAACAAAGTAGGGAATAGAAGAAGCCACCAAAAGACTTCCAACAAAGAAAAGCCCGGGACCAGATGGGTATACAGTGGAGTTTTACAAAACCTTTAAAGTAGAGTTAATACCAATACTTTTGAAGTTATTTCAGGAAATAGCAAAAGAAGGAGCTCTTCCAAATTCATTCTATGAGGCCAATATCACCCTGATCCCGAAACCAGACAAAGACACTTCAAAGAAAGAAAACTACAGACCAATATCTCTAATGAACCTAGATGCAAAAATCCTCAATAAAATTATGGTGTATTGGATACAAAAGCATATCAAAAAAATTGTACACCATGATCAAGTAGGATTCATCCCTGGGATGCAAGGCTGGTTCAATATATGGAAATCAATAAACGTTATTCACCACATCAATAGTCTTAAAGATAAGTACCATATGATCATCTCAATAGACTAATAAAAAGCATTCAACAAAGTACAGCATCCCTTTATGTTCAAAACACTAGAAAAACTAGGGATAACAGGAACTTACCTCAACATTGTAAAAGCTATATATGCTAATCCTCAGGCTAGCATCATTCTAAATGGAGAAAAACTGAAGGCATTCCCTCTAAAATCTGTAACAAGACAGGAATGCCCTCTATCACCACTTCTATTCAATATAGTTCTTGAAATACTATCCAGAGCAATTAGACAGACAAAAGAAATTAAAGGCATTAAGATAGGAAAAGAAGAACTTAAATTATCACTATTTGCTGATGATATGATTTTATACCTAGAAGACCCAAAAGGGTCTACAAAGAAACTACTAGAGCTAATAAATGAATTCAGTAAAGTGGCAGGATATAAAATCAACATGCATAAATCAAAGGCGTTCCTGTATATCAGCAACAAATCTTCTGAAATGGAAATGAGGAAAACCACCCCATTCACAATATCCTAAAAAAAAAAATAAAATACTTGGGAATCAGTCTAACAAAAGAGGTGAAAGATTTATAGAATGAAAACTAGAGAAACCTAAAGAGAGAAATAGAAGAAGATCTTAGAAGATGGAAAAATATACCCTGTTCATGGATAGGCAGAACTAACATCATCAAAATGGCGATATTACCAAAGGTTCTCTATAGGTTCAGTGCAATGCCAATCAAAATCCCAATGGCAGTTCTTGTAGAAATAGATAAAGCAATCATGAAATTCATATGGAAAAATAAAAGACCCAGAATAGCAAAAGGAATTCTAAGCAGGAAGTGTGAATCAGGAGGTATAGCAATACCAGATTTCAAACTGTACTACAGAGCAATAGTAACAAAAACAGCATGGTACTGGTACCAAAACAGGCGGGTGGACCAATGGTACAGAATAGAGGACACAGAGACCAATCCACAAAATTACAACTATCTTATATTCGATAAAGGGGCTAAAAGCATGCAATGGAGGAAGGATAGCATCTTCAACAAATGGTGCTGGGAAAATTGGAAATCCATATGCAACTAAATGAAACTGAATCCTTTTCTCTCACCATGCACAAAAGTTAACTCAAAATGGATCAAGGAGCTTGATATCAAATCAGAGACTCTGCATCTGAAAAAAAAAGTTGGCTCCAATCTACATATTGTGGGGTTGGGCTCCAAATTCCTTAATAGGACACCCATAGCACATAAGTTAATAACTAGAATCAACAAATGGGACTTACTCAAACTAAAAAGTTTTTTCTCAGCAAGAGAAACAATAAGAGAGGTAAATAGGGAGCCTATATCCTGGGAACAAATCTTTACTCCTCACACTTCAGATAGAGCCCTAATATCAAGAGTATACAAAGAACTCAAAAAATTAAACAATAAGAAAACAAATAACCCAATCAACAAATGGGCCAAGGACCTGAACAGACACTTCTCAGAGGAGGATATACATTCAATTAACAAGTACATGAAAAAATGCTCACCATCTCTAGCAGTCAGAGAAATGCAAATCAAAACCACCCTAAGATACCATCTCACTCCAGTAAGATTGGCCACCATTATGAAGTCAAACAACAAGTGCTGGCGAGGATGTGGGGAAAAGGGTACACTTGTACATTGCTGGTGGGACTGCAAATTGGTGCGGCCAATTTGAAAGCAGTATGGAGATTCCTGGGAAAGCTGGGAATGGAACCACCATTTGACCCAGCTATTGTCCTTCTCAGACTATTCCCTGAAGACCTTAAAAGCGCATACTATAGGGATACTGCTACATCGATGTTCATAGCAGCACAATTCACAATAGCTAGACTGTGGAACCAATCTAGATGCTCTTCAATAGATGAATGGATTGAAAAAATGTGGCATTTATACACAATGGAGTATTACTCAGTACTAAAAAATATCAAAATCATGGCATTTGCAGGGAAATGGATGGCATTAGAGCAGATTATGCTAAGTGAAGCTAGCCAATCCCTAAAAAAAAACAAATGCCAAATGTCTTCTTTGATATAAGGAGAGCAACTAAGAACAGAGCAGAGAGGAAGAGCATGAGAAAAAGATTAACATTAAACAGGGACGAGAGGTGGGAGGGAAAGGGAGAGAGAAGAGAAATTGCATGGAAATGGAAGGAGACCCTCATTGTTATAAAAAATTACATATAAGAGGATGTGAGGGGAAAGGGAAAAAAAAGGAGAGAAATGAATTACAGTAGATGGGGTAGAGAGAGAAGATATGAGGGGAGGGGAGGGGAGGGGAGGGGGATAGAAAAGGATAGGAAAGGTAGCAGAATACAACAGTCACTAGTATGGCAATATGTAAAAACATGGATGTGTAACCGATGTGATACTGCAATCTGTATACGGGGTAAAAATGGGAGTTCATAACCCACTTGAATCTAATGTATGAAATATGATATGTCAAGAGCTTTGTAATGTTTTGAACAACCAATAAAAAAAATAAAAAAAAATAAAGTTAGTATTTTGACAATGAGAGATTTTTTTACCCATTAATTTTCAACTGAAAAAAATTTCAGGTTTATTTATTTGTTTGGTGGTTGTTTTAAATAGAAATGTGAGCTTTACTCTTGGTTTGGGAAAAATATCATCATCTGCCAAAGATTACCATATTGTCACTTAAAATTAGTATGGAAAAGCAATTTATCTAAAATGTAAGAGTTAAATATTCACAAAAGAAAAAAAGTTTAAGATATTCTTTAAATCAAAATGTCTAATTGCTCAAATAAACTTAAACTACTCTATGCTATTTTTATTATTCATTATTTCATTTTTAACTTACATTTTTTATTTTATTTTTAGTTTTTGGCGGACACAACATTTTTATTTGTATGTGGTGCTGAGGATCGAACCCCGCACCATGAGCATGCCAGGCGAGCACGCTACTGCTTGAGCCACATCCCCAGCCCACATTTAAAAAAAACTGTTCATCTCTCTAATTGCTAGCAATGATGAACATTTTTTCATATATTTGATTGATTGTATATCATCATCTTAGTAGTATCTGTTCAGGTCCTTGGCACATTTATTCATTGAGTTATTGGTTTTTTTTTGGTGTTTAACTTTTTGAGTTCTTTATATACCATAGAGATTGGTGCTCTATCTGATGTGTGAGTGGTAAAAAATATGCTCCCAAGCTGTAGCCTATCTATTTACCTCACAGATTGTTTCTTTTCCTAAGAAGAAACTTTTTAGTTTGAATCCATTCCATTTATTGATTCTTGGTTTTAATTCTTGCATCAAAGGAGTCTTATTAAGGAAGTCGGGGCCAAATTCAACATGATGGAGATTAGGGTCTACATTTTCTTGTATTAGACATAGGATCTCTGGGTTTATTCCTAAATCCTTGATTCATTTTGAGTTTATTTTTGTACATGGTGAGAGAAAGGGGTTTAATTTCATTTTGTTACATATGGATTTCCAGTTTTCCCAGCACCATTTGTTGAGAAAGGAAATCAAAACCACTCTAAGATTTCATCTCACTAGTCAGAATGGTAGCTATTATGAAGACAAACAACAATTAGTGTTGGTAAGGTTGTGGGGAAAAAGGCATACTCATATGGTGGTACTGCAAACTGGTGCAGCCAATATGGAAAGCAGTATGGAGATTTCTTGGAAAATTGGGAATGGAACCACAATTTGACCTAACAAGCACTCTCCTTGATCTATATCCAAAGGACTTAAAAACAGCTTACTACAGGAACACAGCCACATCAATGTTTATAGCAGCACAATTCATAATAGCTAAACTGTGGAGCCAATCTAGATGCCCTTCAATAGATGAATGGATAAAAAATGTGGCACATATACACAATGGAATATTTCTCAGCAATAAAATAGAACAAAATCATGGCATTTTTCAGGTAAATGGATGGAATGCTAAATGAAGTTAGCCAATACCAAAAAACCAAATGCATAATGTTTTCTTTAACATATGGAGGCTGATTCATAGTGGGATAGGAAGAGGGAGTATGGGAAGAATAGATAGAATCTAGATAGGGCAGAGGGTTTGGAGAGGAAGAGTGGGGACATGGAGTTAGAAATGATGGTGGAATGTGATGATCATTATTATCCAAAGTACATGAATGAAGACACAAATTGGTGTGAACATACTTTGTATACAACCAGAGATATGAAAAATGGTGCTCTATATGTTTAATATGAATTGTAATGAATTCTGCTGTCATATACAAATTAAAAAAAGAAAACTGCTTACACAAAAAGAACTGTTCATAATAGTGTGGTAGCGTGTGACGTTTCAATACATGTATACATTGTACAATGTTGAAATCAAGATAAAGGTAACTATTCCCTCAAACCTTCATTATTTCTTTATGGTAAAAATACTCAATATCTACCTTTTTAAGTCATAAGGTAGGTACATAATTGTTATGTATAGTCTCCTACTGTGCAGTAGTTAACTCAGAACTTCTTACTCTATTATGCATATTGACCAACACTACCTATACTGCCTTTGGTAATCACCATTATACTCTCAAATTCTGTGAAATCAACTATATCATATCCTATATATGAGTGAGAGTATGCAGCACTTGTCTGTCCGTGCAGGCCTATTTCACTTAACAATGATCTCCAGCTAAATCTACTTTGTCACAAAGGACCCAGTTTCATACCTTCTTATGGCTGAATAGAATATGCACCTCATTTTCTTTATCCATTTATCAGCTGATGAACAGTTAGGTAGTTTCCATTCATTAGCTATTGTAAATAGCATTGTAATGAACATAGGAGCACTGATATCTATTAACACACCAATCTTATTTACTTTGTACATATAACCAAGAATGGGATTTCTGATTCATATGATAGCTTCTCTACATCATTGCCAGAAGTTGTTATCTTTTATCTTTTTGATTAGAACCATTATTACTGAAGTGAGGTGATAACTTATTGTGGTTTTGATTTGCACTTCTCTGATGATTAGCGATGCTAAGCATCTGTTTATAGATTAATATGTTGGGAAATGTTTATTTAGGTCATTATTCAAGAATATAACTTAGCAAAATCAACAGTGCCACATGTTCTTATGTTCAGGAGATAAATTTGAATCTTTGAAAAGTATTTAATTATAAATAATTCATAAATATTACTCAGAAAGATAATATAAATTTTGAAAAAATGCTTATCTCAAAATCTGTTACAGAAGTACAGGGGGCTTATTTTATGACCTTTACTCACTTATCTGTTTATATTGAGAGATAATATAATTCTTTTTCATAAAATATACTTAGGATGGAGAATGCCATATGATGGTTTCATGTACACCCAAGCAAAAGTCATGAATGAGGTCATGATCTATTTTAGATTTAAATCACAATTAAGTTTTATTTAAAAAAGACACTCTTGCAAAGGTCCTTTATTTATATCTGTCATCACTAGTATCATTAACAAATAGCTATCATTGATAAAAAGAAACAAAGCAAGCTACACATTTTTTTATTTTTGTACATTTGAATTTATATTCAGAGTGTCATAAAATTTTTAATAGAGCTTATATATATACATATATATATATATATATATATATATATATATAATCTTTAAGTTTCAATTGGCAATTATGATTAAATAATCAAGTTAAAGAAATTTTTTTCTTGAAAGTTTAAAAGCTATAACCTAAATTCCCTTTCTTATTTTCCTCCTTTCCATCTTCATTCTTTTAATAAAATATGTTTTATTAAAATCACATATTAATAGAGTAAAAGGAACTGAAAATTTAAAGGCATATATAACCTACTTCCAACATATACATCAGCAGATTATAGGGAATTTTTATAGTATATGCACTTGACACAATAGAATTTTAAGCACTCCACCTAATGACTGCTAATTCTATATTTAAAAAAAATAAAATGCATAAGGAATGTTTAATAAAATTGGCCTGAATTCTATAAAGCAGATTTTTAAAAATCCAGAATTCTAAGTATCTAAATCCTCAATATGCGAATAATCAAAGAAGAATAATTGCAATTACATGTCAAAAACTAAGTGAGAATAAAAATCATATATATATATATATATATATATATATATATATATATATATACTTATGATATATAGCAGAAATGGTACCTAAGGAAAGTTTGCCTTATATATTTATAGTAGAAACAAATTCCCAACACAAAAGGATAAAATAATTAAATATAAAATGGAGTGTTGAATAAATTTCATTATGCTCAGAAGAAAATTTTTTGCATTATTATTTATAATTAAATATTATTATAACATATTTAGGAAATATAATCCTAAAGTAATATTCTCATCAGTGTTGTTATTGAATGTCATCAGTTTTAGCATTTCATTGTGCAACCCATCTAATTTGTTGTATATTAAAATTAACTCTTATTAAGCAAAACAACACATTCACTTTCAGAATATTAGATACAAAAGACAAAACTAATTGTGATGCTATCAATTTTATGTATAAGGATATAAATAATATAATATAAATAATATAATATAATAATATAATATAAATACAAATCCTAACAATCTTAATCTCAGCTAAATATGATTGAATTTGTGATATTAAGTATAGATTTTCATGGAACGTGTAAGTTAGCTAATATGTACTACAGCCCATGAATACCACTTCTACCTGAGCTCTATCCAATTTATATGTACTGAAAATGTCTGTGCATTGTGTAAAGATAATAGCATGCCCCATTGCTAATGCACATGAGAAAGAAGATGATTTCAAATGACTGGTTCAAACAGAAAAGTTTGGTTTGCACATATGCTGATAGTTTTTTCTCAACCACAAAAATGATAGCATAGCAAATGATTTCTTTGAATCATATGAAGTAATCATATGAAATTGTAGATTCAGAGAAGCAGCTTCCTATTTGACCTACTACAGGCTTTTTTGTGTGCTTCACTGTGAAATTCTTACTTTGACCTTTCACACTCTAGATCTGTTTATTTATATGGCTTGAAACTGTATATATAAATAATTGCACTAAAAATAAAACCCTAAACTAGCCTATAATTCTTTGAACAGACCACTACTTATAAAAAAGAACAGTACTTATGAGCCTTAGTTGATAAAATAATCTCAACTGATTCCATTAGTTCAGTTCTGCAATATGAGATATGAATAAGCATTATTTTAATGGTATAAATAAAGTTTAAACATGTAGCAACCTGATGAAATTTATAAGTCTTTCCAAAGGGAAAAAGTATGAATGCAAGTATTTGTATGTAAGTTTAAATTTATTCAGTATTCCTGAAGTACAAGTTCTAATCTCAGGTTAAGAAACATGGTTACAAATTGTTTCTTAATCAAATATAGAATTTTCACATAATTATACACCTGTATAAAACTATGCTTATTTGTATTAAAATTGTTAGATAAATACATGTTTTAGATTAATATATGTATAAAACATATTTATTCATATTTTACATACATGATGAATGTGCTCTATGTTAATTATTTAAATATTTTGAAAGTAGATATAGTTAGACAAAATGAAGAAGTGTTATTAATAAATATTTAAGTGATAATATTATGAACTATTTTAGTTTATTAATTTCTATTGATATTTATATATTTATCTTCTGCATTGTCTATGGAATCACACACAGATAATTTCTAAAATAAATTCCAATTTTTGATTTCTGTTTACATAAATTTCATCTCTTTTATGCACTTAACACTTCTTTGTTAATATTAACTTACATATTACACAAGTATAGAAATATAATTGAAAATAACACCTAAATTATTGCACATGATTTTAACCAAATATAATTTAAAACTTTCAAAAAACATGCTAATTTAACATTAAATGTCATTATTAGAAGTAATATGATGTGGAACTTCATGTAAATATCATGTCAACATAAATCAATTTAAAATCTAAATAAGCATAGTGAATAGCTTTTAATTTTTGTATTCTCTTTTATCAAATGGAACTCTTAGTTATACAACTTTCTTGTTATTTCTCTTTATAGGTCAAAAACTACAGTGGAAACTTCTGCCTTTGAATTGGCCAACCTAATGTAATAGCAATAACTGTTTCCAGGGTGACAAGAGCCTAGTGGCAGTGTTTAATTGCCAAAGGGAAATTTCACATGGTTATTGTAAAGGCGACAAAGTCAGAGATATAGTCAGATTATCGTGATTTGCAAAGATATGGCTTTGGTTGGTTGCTCAATGTGTTCCTAGAAGTCAAATATTTGAGCACTCAACTAAATTTTCATTTAACCAAATAATTTATATAGTTCTACCTCAAATGAACAAAACGTCTGACTTGAATCATAAAAGTAGAGTCAGGGGGTCTTCATTCAATTTCCAGAAAAGTGTCAGTTTGCACATATAAAAGCTCTTGGACAAAGACTGAGTCATGTTGAGGAAGAGCTCTACTATTTTGCCAAATTGATACTCTTAATCTTTCTCTCTGTCTTCCACAAAAGGATGTCTGGCCTTACACCAGGGTGAATGCATATAGGAGAAAAGGAAATATTCATATTTTTGAATTACTGAACACTGGTTCTAACATTAATTCCAGAAAACTCAAAAATATCACTGTGACCAAACAATTGGAATAAGAACTTAATGAGGTAGAGTAATTTTTATAGTTTAGACATGAAAGTTCCCCCAAAAGCTTATGTGTGAGACAATAAAAGAAAATTTAGAGGTGAAATAATAAGGTTATAAAACCCTTAACCTAATCAGTACACTAACCCAATGGTATGAATTAACTGGCTGGTAACTGCAAGCAAGTAGGGTGTGGCTAGAAGTAGGTAACTGATAGCATGCCTTTGGGGTTTATATTTTGTCCAGAGGAGCAGAGCTTTCACTCTTTCCTGATTCCTTGTTCTCAGCTTCATTCTACTCCATACCCTTCTGCCATGATATTCTGTTCCCGACCCAGATGGAGTCCACCATCTATGGACTGAGACTTCTGAAACCATGAGCACCAAATAAACTTTTCCTTCTCTAAAATTTTTCTTGTCAGGTCTTTTGGTCACAGTAGCAAAAAAGTGGAGTAAAACAGAAATCATAAAGTTTGTCTAAATACTTCTTCAGTGAGTCTTCAAATATATTCTGTGATTTTTTTCCCATTTTTAGAAATGTATATTTGGAATAGACCTGCTGTATTGGGTAGGATGAGTGATTTGGATTATCAAGAGGATATTGACTAGATCAGACTATATTTATACAATGGAGGGAAGGAAGAATGTGTCTGGAATACAGGACATCCCTTAAATACCTCTTGGTATTATCATGCCCTCTGATTAAAATTAATAAAAAGCTATAGTCACATAATTCAGGTAAGAATATTAATGGCCCAGCCATTCAACCATAGAATTCTGGGTTACTCTGCTAGGTAAATAACCATGGTCAGCTCAGGTGCTGAGGTAAAAAAAAAAAAAAAGAGAGAGAGAGAGAGAATGAGTAATGTAAGAACATAGTTATAAATGGCATCTACCATTATTTGATTGGTGAAATGAGTACCATAATTATTAAAAATAGTTTTATTTCATTATGAATATGTTTGTTTTTATACGCAAGTATATGTGTCCTCATCATATAAGGTATATTGGATTTCCATAACATTCATAAATTGTTGACTTTACATAATAGTATTTAAATTGCAAGGCATAAGAGTAGGCTTAACCATTACCCAAGGACTTTGTATTCAGTTGTGGAGAAAGGATCAGTGCAATTTTCATTTCACACAGTGTAGTTTTATCAAGATAAATGGAAGCTTGAGTTTGGTTTTGTCCTTGTTTCTAGCTTACTCCATTTTCTAATTCTAATTCCCATTCTTATTTTGTAAACCTTATATGGTTGTTGATGTGACAATAAATGAACTGTGAATGTTAATTTTATCTATCAATTTGTTTAGGATATGGTACTCAGTTGTTTGGAAAGTCACTAGACTTCATGTTGCCAGGAAGATTTTTTGTTGTTGATATTTCTGTTGAGAGGGGTGCAATTAACATTTAAATAAGAAGCCTTAGCAAAGCAGAGCATCCTTCTTAATGTCCTTAGGCTTGATCCAATTAATGGAAAGGTTCAAAAAACAAAGAACAAGATCCCCTGAAGGATCTTTTCATAAGATTGTATCATCAAGTCTTCCCCAAATTTCTAGATTGCTAATGGCAGGCCTGCTGGGTATATTTTGGATTTACCAATCTTTCCAATCAGCTGAGCCAATTCCTCAAAATAAATATGTGTGTCTGCATGAGCATACCAAGAGAAATAAAAACAAAACCAATTGGATGTGTGCATATGTATGTGTCTATATAGAGATTTTTAACTGATAGACTAACAGTTTAATTAATATTCAATAAAAACAGGATGCTAAGTTTAAAAATTGAGTATTTTTACTTCAAAGATATGTTTTGTTACACTGATTGATCAACATTTTTATACTGTGATTTCTTTTTGCAGTTACAGTTTTTTAGCATGCTTAAAGAATTTTCTAAGTCCAATGTATATTTAAAGAATTAGTATTTAAATTTTCTATCTGTGTGAAACACTGCAAAAGAAAGAGAGAAGAGTATAAAAACAGATCAAAGTAGGTGTTCATTATATACCTTCCTCATGAAGTCATTGTATGAGCATTTTAAAAAGATTCTTCACAAATATCTTCTGCCTTTTCTGGAAAATATGACTACTTTATAAGCACTTAATATGTAATATGAACAGCATTTCTAGATTATGACTTCCTCACAAATTCCTTTCTTTACACATCTACATATGGACACACACACACACACACACACACACACACACACACTTGAATTTAGAAACCTCTACTCCTTTTAGAAATCAATTTCCCTTATCTCAACATTTAATTAAACACATATACTAGTCTTTCCTTCAAAAGACCACTTACACCCCTTATTTGTTGTATATTCCCATGGAATCACAACAAATCAATGCTTAATCTCATTACTTGTCTCCTGTAATAATCTATTTACTAGTCTGTCTGTCACCAGCTTCTCTCTTCAAATACCAGTCTTGCACAATGTATCCAAACTATTATTTCCAAAGCACCACTTAGATGAGTTACCTGGTCAAAACCCACCAGTGTTTTCCTGATAAAAAGAAAGCCTTCCTTTCTTCCCTTCCTCCATCCCTTCCTTTGTTCCTTCATTCCTTTCTTCTTTCTATCCAATGACATTCAAAATGTCCAGCACATTGCATCCACATGTCTTACACATTTCTGTGTCAATATTCACTTTCAGAGTCTATAAAGCAAATGGTAGCCTCAACTTCATGACTTTATTCTTATCAAAATTTAATCATTTTTTAAAAAATTCAAATATAAATTTAATTAAAAGTGATTAATTTTCCCATTGAAGAAGAAAATGAAAAGAGATGCAATGTATAAAGAAAAAAATCAAAACTAGTGGTTGTATGTCAGTAGGAATCATATCCATATAATAACATCAAAGATAATGAGAATTCTTTAAGTTTGAATATATAAATGTCACTCTTCCAGATATTTACAAAAACAACTACTTCTAATCATTGCTCCTTAGTCTAAGTTATTCATATGATCCAATTTGACTTTGGCAGGTTTAAGAATCTCAGTCTTCCACATGTCCAAGAGAGAAGGCTGACATGGATAAGCCTGTATAATAGTAAAGATTTAATCCTTAAATAAAACTATATTTTATAGTTTTATAAAACCATATGGTGGTGCATGCATGTAATCCCAGCAGCTCAGGAGTCTGAAGCAGGAGGATCCTGAGTTCAAAGTCAGCCTTAGCAAAAGTGAGGCTCTAAGTAACTCAGTGAGATCCTGTCTCTAAATACAATACAAAATAGGGCTTGGAAAGTGCTTCAGTGTTTAAATGCCCTGAGTTCAATTCCCTATTACTCCCTCACCTAAAAAATAAAAAATAAAAAAAAAACATGTCTCCAAACCATGATCATCAACAAATTTATAGAGTATACCAATAGGAAAATAATGGTATATGCTTTACTCTAACACCTTAATTATGTCTTCAAAAACTATGACAGAAACTAAATTTTTGGGTCATTATTTTTATGTTGTTTTAAAAACTCAAATGGAATATTTGCAAGGCTTCTGCTAAAAGAATTGGTAACTGAGTACTACTGCATCATTGGTTTATTCCACTTATTATGTACTATGTGTAAGTTCCTATTCCACTGCTTCCATTTATGGTGCTCAATGAGTCAGAGAAAAAGCTTATCTTTAAAGATAACATTCCTGAGGAGGGGATAATAAATAATAAATAATGAAATAAATGATCATAGAGTAAATTGTATGATTCCTAAATCTCTCACATTTGCTTACTTTAGAAATGTTAAAAAGTATACAGAAACTTGTATGATTATTTTGTCTTTCAAGTTTATTTGTTTTAGTAATTTAAAAAAGAAATGAAAATAAAGGGGGCATGTTATTATGATGGTTGTAGGGAAAATTTGACGTCCATCACCTTTTCTCATGGTCTGTTCATTCCTTAGTGTTTAATTTGTTCACGTTTCTCTTACTGCCTTCTTTAGTTACTTGTATAAATCAGCTGTCAGACATCACCTTACGCATGTCACATAGACTCAAAGTGATTTCTATCAAGAGCCTTAGGTATTGTCAGCTTGTCAGGAATGCCACTGCCTTGTGCTTTTCAACTTTGCAAGTGGTGCCTGATTGACACTTCTGAAATTCTGTCAGCTTTTCTTTCCTTTGTTTATTTTACACAGAACACAAACCAAGATGTGGTTTCTATCCATTAGGTTGGTAAAATCACATCCTCAGCAAGAGAAAGTCCACTCTCGTTAATCACATATTTCATAAATATAAAAATAAAGATGACTGAATGGAGACTACAGAATCAGTTGCCAAAAAAGATTTCTGGTCAAAAATCAATAGTTTTCAAATCTCACATAATAGTAAGAAAGAACTAAATAAAGAGAGAGAGAGAGAGAGAGAGAGAGAGAGAGAGAGAGAGATTTTAAAATATTAGCTGATTTTGCTTGGTGTTTAATAATAATATATTTATTTCTGTTGAAGAACTAAGTTATGTTAAGCAGGTGAAAATCAATAATTGATTGTGGATTCCAAAAAAATGTGTGAACTAGAAGGAACTATAAACCAATAAATTGATAGATGTCTTTGCTTTCCTCACTATGATGAAGCAGAAAGCACTAATTGTACCCAAAATTATTGTTGTCTTTAAAAGTTTGTCTTATTGTTGTCTGTATAAAATAAGCTAATATTAAATGCTGTTCTTGGCTTAAGAAATTTCATTATTATGACTAAAATAATGGGACTCACCTACTTATTATTACTCTAAATAGAAGTGAGGAATACATAAAAATTTATATATAGAAGCATAGATATTTACAATGAAAACAATAAAAAGTATTGTGACATTGTAATAGATAAATTGCTAATATTAAAGTATTGCCATACAACATTGTTTCATAGCTCTTTTTTACTTTATTTCAGAGTTTCTAGGTTGAAATTTCTATAAATAATTATGGAATATAATTGAAACAGATATTTCAACTGTTTATAGTAGATGATACAGGACCAAGTTATTTTTCTTTGGAATCTATAAGTAGACCTTTCAATCACAGATATAGAGACATTATATCAATGTAAAGGTTGAACCTCAGTTAAATGTGTAAGTTCAGATAGACATTGAAAAATAAAAATTGGAAATGAGAATATTAACCATGAATGCAAATATTACACACTTTGTACTTCTATAATTATATGATAATTCCGTAATTTTAAGGATGCAATTTTCTTATTAGGAAAGATATATAGATAACTATTTGACAAAAAAATAAAATGGGTACAAAATTAAGCAGAAAAACTGGGCAAATGATGAATGAAAAAAAAAATCCTATTGATTTATATACTTATTTCTTGCTCAAAACTTTTCAGGTTAGGTAACAAGGTGCCATTTCAGGAGATTGGTACGTGTAATTCTACTCTATATGAGTTCCCTTTTGTGGTCCCAATGTATTTAAGTAAATACATAGAGTGACTGCTGCAGTACATTAGGAAATAATTATATCTCCGTAAAATTTTTATGCTAAACCTCTAACCCCCATTGTGACTACGTTTGATGATGGAGCCTTTAAAATAAGCCAAATAAGGTAATAATGGGATGCATGTGTCCTATTCCATTTTGACTGGCGTTCTCACCAAAAGTGTAAGAATCATCAAGAATGCAAACACACCAAGGAAAGGCCTTTTGAGGACACAATGAGAAAGCAGCTACCTGATAGCCAAGGAGACAACCTTCAGGATAAGCCAGTCCTGCTAGCACCTAGATCCTGGAGTCTCAGCTTCCAGAAGTATGACAACTACACCTGCCATTTAAGCCATCCAATTTGTCCCATGTTGTTATGGCAGTCCTAACAAGCCAGCACACAATGCATTCCAACAGCTCTGCTTGAGAGTGGTCTTCCGTTGACTCCTTCAACTCTGTTTTTCAAAACAAGTCCCATGGCCAATCCATAGTAGTAAGACAAGGAAATATATAACTCTGATGAGGGTTGTAGGAAGAAAATAATTTTGTTAAAAATAATATATTTGGGGCTGGGGATGTGGCTCAAGCGGTAGCGCGCTCGCCTGGCATGCGTGCGGCCCGGGTTGGATCCTCAGCACCACATAAAAACAAAGATGTTGTGTCCGCCGAAAACTGAAAAATAAATATTAAAAAATTCTCTCTCTCTCTCTCTTTAAAAAATAATAATAATAATAATAATAATAATATATTTGGCAACAAGCTGCTTGCTCAGTCACACATACTTAATTTTCTTTCCTCAAAGTAAAACAATAAATTACTTAAACTCAATGATGATATTCCAAAATTTTCACCTGTTAAAACACAAATCACAAATTTATTCATCTCTTGGGAATTTCTGTGTCAGATCTGATAAAGCCCCTTTTAAAAAGGAAATTTAAGAATACCGAAAGGATAAAAAGAAAAAGAAACAGGAGAAGAAAAGAAGGAAGGAAGGAGAATGGAGAAGTGAAAAAAAAAAGAAAGGACAAAGGGAAGGTGAGGAAGACATTCAATTCAGTGGTGGATGAACTAGATCCTATTTCAGATGAGGAGAAACTAGAATCACACTGGTACATCTGAAAGTACTGACACTGCTCCTTGGGAATAGCAATCAGGACATAATTCTTTATGAGTTTATACTCCATCTTCTCAGCATCCTTGACTGTTTCATTATATTATTTGACACAATTAAGAAAAGTATTAGTCAACAACAGGTCAACATGTGTCATTCTTTTCCTGAGTTTATCATTCAAGTTTCAGTGTTTCTGGATCTTCTTTTTCACTATTCTTTGAAACTATATTAACTAGCTTCAGCTGCATTCATTTTATTAAAATTAAAATTAAAATATCCATGGATTTCAAGAACATTAGTCTGTATTCAAAGGCCTGAATGTTAACTGCTGAAAACCTGCTGCAAGCATAGCATTGGGTTCAATTGTGGTCCCCAGGCCTTCTCTGTTCTACAGGTAAGCCTAAGAACAAACCTCCTCCTCCTTCTTCTTCTTTTTCTTCTTCTTCTTCCTCTTCCTCTTCCCCTTCTCCTCTTCCTCCTTCTTCTTCTTCTTTTTTGGAACTGGGAGCCAAACCCAGGTCTTTGTGAATGCAAGGCAGACACTTTGCCACTGAGCTACATTTCAGCCCTAAACAGAAATTTCTATATGGCACCTGTTGTGCTTATAATAGAGGGTAGATAACTGATAGAAACTTGTGAGGATTCGTCACATTCTTTTTGACAAAATTATTTGAGTTTAAGATAATCATTATGTGACCTTGTTTACTAGGAACATACTGTCATTTTAACCTGTATGTGACCAGTAAATGCCTCAAAATATAGGAGAACAAATTGACAAAGAGAAAAATGTGAATTGATGAACCCACATCACAGATTGAAAATTTACCGTTCATCTTCACTCAATAATACATTAAAAATTAACAAAACAAAAATAGCAGTTCTGTCTACTTTTTTCATTCTCCTTCTGAGAAATTTAGTCCCAAGCTCTTATTTGAGAAGATGTGAGGAAGGGATCTCTCTCAAGAATGGAAAAGGATGCATTATAGCCAGATCGAGGTGTCAAATCCTGTCCTGGGAAAGGTAAATGCAGTATCCATGATGAGCAGTCTAGCATAAGGGGGCACAGTACACTAGCATTGCTAGGGACCCACACAGAGTGAGAGCATCTACATGAAAAGGTAGCAGCATTCATTAAAGGGGCAGCAGTGTTCAACTCCATGCCAGTCTCAAAGCACAGATGAGGTGAGGAAGAGTGTCACACACAGGGGACAGATCAAGTAAGTAAATATATAAGGATATTGTGAGCAAGGGAGTATGAGTATGGACATCAAGATCACAAGAATAAGCTCCAAGCTGTTGGATTGAATACATAAATGAAGACACTGGTCTTTTCAGTTAGTCTATATGTATGGCTGTGTGTGTGTGTGTGTGTGTGTGTGTGTGTGTGTGTCTAGTATAGCAAATCCTAGAACATGACTGCTTCTCTAAATATTAAATAAAATTAAATATTTAGCCTTTCAATTAGTACCTACATTTCAAGTACTTAAGAGTAGCATACATTTACTACTGTATTTGTACTGTGGAAGTGGGAACATGTACTTAGTAGTGAATTATATAACACAGAATATGTATGTGTGTTTTATATACAAATATATACATACATATAGTGTGTGTGTATGTGTTCACACATGCATACACCTGTACACACACGGTTCCATAAATATACCTACTTTCTATATTTTCTATGTTCATTTCTATATTTTTTAAGTTAGGGACCACTAAAGAGATACAACGTGGTAACTTGAATAGGGAAGACTTAGTATAGAAATAACAAAGAAAATTAATCATACTCTAGGGTTGGGGAAGAGTGTAAAACAAAGGGAACAAACCTGAAATGGAGATAAATCCTTTCCAAGATTAGGATTCAGATTTTGTTGGAAATGTTATGATTGAAGTCTACTCTAAGTTAGAGAAACTCATTCTGTTGCCCTGAACAAGAATTGACACTATATTTTATACTTAAAAATCTAAAAGGACAGGCTACAGGTTTAGTGTTCTTATTAAAATAAAAAATAAAATAATTGCAGAAAGTACTCTTGGATAGCACTGATTTAAGGAAACATCTAAGTGTGTACGCATGTACTTGTTCAACAGCATGCTCATGCACTTTCTCTTGCTTTGTGGTGTGGAGGAACTGGGAGGATTGACAACCTGATAACAAGGAGCACCTATAAAATATAAATCTAGGTTTCAAAATATGATTCCTCACTTAAGTAACCAGAACTTTTTGGAGAAACTGTGTGATCTAAGGATTGTATAGGAAAAGCACATTTCCAGAATACTATTGATGCAAGATATCAAAGCTGTAATCAAAGAAAAAGAGGGCTTACCAAAAAGACCAGAAGCCACCTTAAAGGCTATCTCATTGACAGAATTCGAACACATTTGGCAGAAAATATAAATGATACTAATGCTAATATATTATAATCTATTATGAGTAATAGAATATTGGTGGTCCCTAAGTGAATAAATCAAATTTTGATGATAAGTATATATGGCATTGTTTTAAAATTGCATATTAATAGCAAAGAAGGAAAAATAATCTTACAAGAGGGAAGACGGCCAGAGATACCTTAATCAAATAATGAAACTTAACATCACAAATAATCTGTCTAATAGAAAAGTGTACCACTTAATAGAATACAATGATTTTTTTTACACTTTTGTGCTATTCCTGCAAAATAAGCATAACCTTAAAGAAGTCATGAAAAATATTTGAAAAACTAAATAGGAGGTTTCTAGAAATAACTAGCCATAATCATCAGAAGTATGGAGGTCATAATAGTCAGTTATGATTTTTTTCCTATATTGGGAAAGATTAAATAGCAGTAATAAGTAAAAGCAATATATAATTCTAACATGTAACATCTTTTTTTAAGAAATTATCAGAAAAGTTGGCAAAAACAGAGTTGGCTCTGAGGATTATATAGTAGTATCATAATAATAAGTTGTATGTTTTGATAATGGCATTTTAGTTACATTATTTGTAAGAAACACATTTTTAAAAATTTGTGGATGGTGACACATCATGTTGATATTTCAGATAGAAAAGCAATCTATTCCATATTTTCCTTAAGCTTTTTATGTAAGTAAACATTATGTTATCATAACATTTTATTCTCCAGAAATGCACATGAACATCTGTTATGAGATAATTTTTCTAAATAAGATCATGGAAGCACCACAGATGTGGTCTTCCTTGGTCTACATAAGACTTCTGATGCATATCTTACCAATTTATTCCAATCATAAAATACATATAACTTTTACTGAATTGGAAAAAATACATATAAATAGTGAATGGTTTGTTTAGTAGTAGAAACATTTTTTTTTCTTTTCTTGTTAATTAATCCATCTATTGTCATGAATGGCTATTTTGATCTTCATTGGTAAAAGAGCCATTTATCCTTGTTAACATATGTATTTTCTTATAGTTTCTCATTTTAAAAAATAGTCATTATATACTTGGAATGCATTTTTATATTTCTACAAACTATTAAGTAATAAGAATACTTATCTGAATAAATATACTTTAAGTTGCAGTAATTCTTATTATATACTTCAAAAATTTGGATCAATTTTTTGAGCTTATAAAGTTATTGGTGTTTTAAAGTCATAGAAATTATGCTAACAGTTAATCAGAAATATAAATATAAACCCTCAAAGAATTAGAACTTTTAATATTTTTAGATGGCCTTTTACTAAAGTAATTCTATTTACATGTAATAAACTAAATGTTATCATATAGGAGAGTAGCATTTGAATGCACACTAATCTTTCATCTTCTTATTTATTTTGATGATATTAAGTTCATGTCTCTGCTAGGTCTGACATACATATATATTAGTGAAGAATACAGACAAGATGCCTATCCTATACTCGTGCCCTCATTTAGTTTACATACTAAAGGGAATAGGCATGATGGATGTGTATATTCACATAATATCACACATGCATGCACATACACACACACACTCATACACATAACACATGGATACCATTCACATTATTTTCAATGAAGGAAATAAAAGAAGTTTGTGGGGAATTCTACATTTAGTAGTCACCAATGAGATGGTAGAAGTGACTTTTGAGTTCCACCAGACATTTGAGAAGAAACCTTGTTAAACATATGACAAAGTAGAAAATGCAAAGACCCTGTGACAGAAAGAGTGGAATTCAACTGAGAAACTGGAAGAAGCTCTTTGTGGTTGGAGAAGAGTGAAGACAAGGGATTGTGGGAAAGGAAGAAAAGTAGAATTAGGGAATGTAAAGCATTTAGGTTCATGACAGGCAGTCTGGATTTTCTATTCTGTGCATGATGGAAACTTTCAAAGGCTTATAAACTAAATTTATTTTGTTTTTTATAAAAACACTAATGACTCAGTAAGATAGAATCATAGTGAGTGATGAGAGATGAGGCTACAGAGTAAGGCAGGTGCCAGGTTACATTAGGTAGAGAGGCCATGATAAGGATCTTAAAACACATTCTAATTGGGAAGACCCTAAAGGTTTTAAAGCAATGAAGTGAGTTTATTACATTCTATTCATTTCTAAAACAGAAAATAAAGTTGAATTTTGCAATATTTTATATATGCCAAAATTTGAGACTTTGTCTAGTTAACAGCTGATGACTAAGTATAACTTACTAATATTTAACTCCTTATGTAAATACCTTTAATACTTGATTGATGAAAAAATAATGAAATACATAGATGTAATATTTCATTTAGTACTACATTAAAACATCTTCAAATTTAATCACCATCTGAAAATTACTTAAGAAATTGAGAAATTAAAATTTCAAATATTCTATAAGAGCCAATAAATAGGTTTTTTTAAGGAAAGGAAGTATATTCTCTCTAATATGCCAACAATATGACAAATACATATAAATAAATTTATTGAACTTTTGCTCCTTTTCATATTTCGTTTGCTGAAAGAACCCTAATTTAGCCTTTTAATCATATTTTGTGTGCATGTAAGAGGGGAAGTAAATAAAACTGGAGGGAGATGGAGTACAGAAGAAGAGAGAAAAAATGAGAAAATAGAACATAGGAGGCCATATAGAAGTTAAATAGAAAATGAATTTCAATATTAGAGAACTTGGGACATTTCTTAAAACAGCAATCACAGTATACTGTATATGCTGCTAATTAAACAATGTTCTCTTTAATAAATCAAATATTATTTACAATAAAGAGTTGTCCAAAACTGTGGTAACACACATTAATAAACAAAGGCAAGCACATCCATGAACTGGGCAGTGTCAGAGCTTTCTGAAACAAAGCAAGATCTGATGAAAGTAGAAAATGTAAAAATCTCTTCCATGCCTCCCTCTTTCTACAAAAATTTCAAAGTTGAATTCTCCATTATGGCTTAAAAAGTGGCCACCATGGATATACATAAACATGCTTTAATATATTTTCTCAGTATTGTTTAACCCTGAAATGTGTTCTACACTCAGCTGGCAATGATACATCTTTTAAAGGATAACTAGGCATTATAACAGACTACATGAAACAAAAGACCATAATAATTTAATTGATATCATTAAAACTCTGTGGTTCCATTCTTTTTTTAACTCTTTTTTTTATAACTTTTTATTTTATTTTTATTTTCATGTGGTGCTGAGGATCAAACCCAGTGCCTCACATGTGCTAAAGTGAGCACTCTACCAATGAGCCACAACCCCAGCCCTGTGGTTCCATTCTTAATGCATGAATAAAAATAACTCATAGGGCTGGGGATATAGCTCAGTTGGTAGAGTGCTTGCCTCACATACACAAGGTCCTGGGTTCAATCCCCTGCATCACAAAAACAAAAAACAAAATAAAACAAAACAAAAAACCCAGTATTCTCTTACTTGATACACTGAGGATTATTTTTATAATTTATTTGTTTCCAATAATGGTAATAAAACAATCTCCAGGGTTTTCACAGAATAAAATTCATTAGCAACCATTATAGTTGGCTTAATATTGCATCTGTAATTGATCCCTTCCTTCTCTATGTCACTTCTCCATTTTTCTGGTAAATTTTTTTCTGTGCCTCCATGCAAAGAATCTGGATGTGAATGCTTGAGTTAGCATCTGCTTCTGAGAAAAATCCAAACGAGTTTGGTATTTTAAAATGAACCAAGGAATCAAATACCCAAAGAGATTTTGAAATTGAATTATGTTGCAACAAAATGACAACAAAACCACTTCCCTGGTGATAAAAGGATGTTTACAAGTTTTGCCATGCTAAAGCATTACCATCAACAAGGTTCCTGCATGTTTGAAATCTGGATGGGATTCAGGTGGAATGGGTAGTGCTGGCATAAGCAATCTTTCTTGCATTTGAAGAAATGGCATAAATGGTATTTATGGTAATACTGGTGTTGGTTGTTGATAAGGGCCATCGATATATTCTAAGGAAAAAATGACAGCCTCAAGCCATCCAGGTTATCCAAGGTCAGTAAATTATGTGAAAACAAGTTCTATAAAACAAAAAAATCCTCCATGAGGAATTAAAGGTACCCCATTAGTATCAAGACTCGACTTTCAGATTGTGTGATTAAAGAGGAAGCTTATTCAAAGCTCAGACAATTCTCCTTCATTAAAATAATAGTTCTGATTGGCCTGTTAGATACTGGGTTTGGGATAGGGACATCTAGTTGGATGTGTTTGAAACCCTTGTTCTCTACACCCCTTTACATAGGTATAGAAGCCTTTACATACTTTAATAAGATGCAGATGTCTCAACTGAATTAGATGTTTCAAGCAATGATATTTGTTCTCCTTACTCGGAGATTATTGTACTATTTCAAGAAGAAAGCAATTACCAACCAAAACAACAACAACAACAAAAAAAAAAAAAAAAAAAAAAAAACCGTTAAGTACAGGATAGCATTTAATATAAGAAGAGGGACAAGAACTGGGAATGAATTGTTCTGCATTATTGGAGTGAATGAGAGACACAAAAATAGATAAAATTTAAAGACATTTTCAACTAACTCTTTTGTAACATAGAATTTAACATCCTTGAGCTGGTCTTAGTATGCTGTGTAGTTTGTTTCTTGAATCTTGAAGAAAATATGATACAAAAACAAACACATAAACCAAAACAATGATGTATAGTAAATGAGGTGAAAACGTAAAATACGTGAAGCAAAACATTGAGGACTGGGTTAAAATCTTTGTCCTATTCTTAAAAACAAAAACAAAACAAAAATGCATTATATGAGTAGAGAAACTTTTGGACTTTTGGTTAACCTTTATTTTCTCATAGAGAACCTTTATTGTGTTCTGTGAAGTAATAAGCAATGTACTGAGAGAACTCCTGGTATATTTTTTAAAAAATATAAAGGATGATACTTTCTGTCCTTTGTAGAGAGGATTGATGACAGAAGTTATTACAAAACTGAACTACCGAGTATCAGTAGGGCTGGTAAGATTCCAAGATGCAGAAGCCAGAGGCAGCATTTATCTGATAGCCATGAGTAGTACAGTTTTTGCAACAAGTAGAAAAGCTGAAACCACTTTCAGGGATCCATAGGAGATGATTACTAGACCATAGAATTCCTAGTTAAGGTGAGTGAGCAGCCAGTGAGGATATTTCTTAGCTTATATAACTAAAAAAAAAATCAAGACCCAAAATATCAAAATTTTCTTTCAGTTTCCTCTTTGGAAAATTAAGAGCTTTTCTTCATTTTTAATTCTTAGGACTAGATAGAGCAAACAAATTGACAAAAAGCTTTAGTAACATTGAAGAAGTCACTAAAATATAATGACAAGTATATATGGTAACAATCCCCTAGTCATTCTCGATAGGTACCACCAGCCTTTTATCAGAGTAATGAATCATTAAGAAAAATAGAGTTCATATTTTTCAAGGGCTTTTTGATACAGGAAAAAGAACTGAAAAAGACAACAGAACAAAAAATATTGTCATATTTCAAATCTTAGTGAGTTTGAGGACAGATAAAACCAGATGATGAATGGTGTGGCTCAAATCCATTATAATTGTTCCATGACCTACTCTGTGGTCATTCACTGACCTGAGGTTATTATCAGCATGGAAATAATTAGAAGCAGGCCCAAGTTTGCTGTCAGTTCACTGGCATGAGGAAAAATCTATAGGTAAGAAACATCAGGACAAATCTCTTGAAACTTCCTTACCCCTGCCTTAGGTGGACAGTAAGAAGCAATATTACAATTCAAGTGAAATGACAGAGAAGAAATGAGTGCCACAAAAAGAATTAAATAATGTAGGAATGAAGTTCCGCTGGGTCCTTCACTAGTCTGACCTGACAGCAATTATGTGGATTATAATCTATGCCAAAAGACTACTATGACCATGCCTAAATGTATTATTGATTATTACTTTTTTTTCCATATATGGTATCTTTACTAGAGCAATCAATTCAACTTCTATAACTTGGATTGCTGTTATGTAGCTGAAAAAATGTATGGACTCTCACTAATTAGAGCTGCAAGTAGTACTGGAAAGTTCTTTGGTCACTATGGTTAAATCCACTAATGTCAAAAAAGTGGCAGAATTTAGAAAACTACCACATTATTACAGTATTAATGGTTCAGAGATCATGAAAACCAAAATGTTCCCTAAAAGTAAAAGGATATGTTGTTCCAATTTGCCTTTTCAACCACCAGAAAATAGGAGGAATACTTGGTAGAACTCTTTGAATTTTGAATATGGCAAACATTGCTTCGATACACCTGTCTGGTGGTTTGGAATACTGCTAGTTTTGAGTAGGGTGAGAGAAAAAAAGGATCCTCTAGGATATTCAGAAATCAACACATGTGGCTTTGCCATTGGGCCAGATGATAATAGAGATAATGATGGTCACAGATAAAAATAATAGACTTTTTTTGTCAAGAATAAATAGGAGAGTCACAGCTTAGTCACTTAGGATTCTGGAAAAATAATGTATTGGCTCTATTAGAGATCTGCTCATCCTTCCAAAAGGAGTTTTTACATACTCCTGAAGCTAGGAAGACTGAGTTCCTGACTCTGATACAGCAAGTTGATGGCACAACTGGTGCTATAGAACCTGACATGGATATTGTCAGTCTTTATATCAGACAGCAATAGCATTAATATATTATGTTATGGGTATATGTTCCATTGCACATCTTGGGGCATCCCTGGGAGTAAATACTGAGAGAAATGTTGCTTGGAGAATTGAAAATCTTGGAAAAAAGCATGTAGATAGAACTGTGGAAATAAGCCCAACATTTATGGATCCTTGTTTCTTAGGTCATTGTACACTAGAGAATATGTATAACAAAAAAAGACATGCAGCAACAAGGGAATGACTAATTCAACTGAGGTTAGTTAGCTAGCCTCTTCCCTGAACTATCCCAGGACTTGCACCATGAAGTTACAAATCAGAATTCCAGTGGTAAAGATGGAGATTACAATTGATTCCAGAAACATCAATACTCCAAATTTGCCATCTTCTTGGCCCAAGACCATTATTCCTCTTGGATGTTCTGAGCTAAAAAAAACTAATTACCACAAGGATATCAACTCAGACTCATTCCTGAGAGATACCTGACTCCGCTACAGAATTGAGTGTCTCCATTGGCCTGACCACAACTTTTACAGAACTATGTTGTCTTAGACGGTTCTTAACTTACCTCTTCTTCTATTACAGATGTCAGGCCATCATTATAGTATGAAGGCTATTGTCATCTGCTGTCTCTTGCAAATCTTTCCTGTGTAATCTCAAATTGGCATCTGCTTCATTAGACATTTGACCTAATTCAGCATTGAAGAATTCAGAGAGTAAGAGAGTAAGAAGGGTGAATAATGAGTAGAGAATTAAAGGCCTCTCATAGTATCAGGAAGAAGGGAAAAATGGAAGCAAAATAATACAGTTGAAATATGTTTGTGGTTAGAATCCATTTGCAATGCTAACTTCATTTTTAGTGTCCATGTTTTAAAAATAAACTTTTAATTTTATAATACATTTACAGAAACAGAAGTACAGAGTGTCCCCATATATCCCATACCTAGTTTAAGCTATCTAGTCTTTGCTTACAAACTAAAAAATACTCCTCATTAAAAGTCTTAAGTATCACCTTTGTAAATTTGAGATATGACTTTCAGTTTTTGTTTAATACATTTCAATTGGTTCCCCTTATTACAATAAAATATAAAATTTAGCATTGACTTAAGAACCTATATCAACTTGCAGACATCACTATTCTAACTTCAGTAATTACAAGTGTCTTCATTCTCTAATACACACTAACCATCCTTTTCATTCTCAGCCATCCGTTGCACTTTGATATTCCGTGGACTTATTGCAGTATTCTTGTTTGTATACCTTCTGCCTTGGACAGGTTTGCTCCATTAAACTCCTTCAAACTTACGCCCTGCCTCATCTAGGTAGTTCTTCACCTAAGTAATTTCCACTATAATTTAGATGGTGAATGAGCACTATTTCCTCAAGTAACATTTTGATTATTATTCTATTAATGTTCTTGGCACTTAGTTTGTCCCCTCCGTTTTATAATACTCTTTAAATATATGTATTTCCCTAGATGCTAAGGAAGTGAAGTATGTCCATTTTGGTTATTTTATATAACTTCAGAGGCTCATACATTCTGAAAATATGTTCAAGAAGGAAAAATTGAAAAAAGGAATAAAAAGACAAGGAGGAGAAGGATGAAATCAGGAGGGAACAGAGGAAAAGAAAGGGAAATCAGGGAAAAAAGTAAAGATGAAAAGAAGGAAGGAGGGAGGGAGGGAGAGGAAGAGGGAAGATAGGAGGATGAAGAAGGAAGAAAGTGAACAAGGAATGTCTTGGTTAGTATGTGAGATGTCTCCCAGAAGCTCATATGTGAGACAATGAAAGAAGGTTCAGAGCAGAAGCAATTGAGTTGTGAGAGCCTTAAACCCATTTGTGTAATCCCCTGACAGGGATAACTAAGTGATAACTGAAGGCAGGTAGGGTGTGGCTGGAGAAGGTTGGGCATAGGAGTTGTGTTTTCTGATCATCATGTGAGGTGCTTTCCTCTGCCACACTCTTTTACCATGATGTTCTGCTTCGCCTCGCCTCAAGCCCTAAGGAATGAAGCCAGCCTTCTATGGACTTAGACCTCTGAAACTGCGAGGCCTCAAATAAAATTTTTCTTCCTCTACAATTGTGCTGGTTGAGTATTTTAGTCATAGTAGTGTAAAAGCTGACTGAAACAAGAAAGTTATTTAAAGTTACTTATTCAATATAAGAAAAATTTATATCATTCATGGTATTAATTCTGTGTTTTAAAAATAAAACCAAATTTAGTTTCTAGTACAATAGTCTTGCTAGAGAATGGACAGATGTGAATGGTGGGAACACAAGGTTAAAATTCTACAAAATGACCCACTCTGCATCTCCAACCACATTTTTTTCCTGCATTATCTGCTGGACTTAAGTCAACAGAATTTATGACATTTCTCAGAAAACTCTCTGTTATCTGCAAAAGAAATACATACCTGAAAAAATGCCAATAAGAGTGTAAGGTCTGGCAGCAACAACTAAAAGGAGACAGATTTAAAAAGGATGCTGAATAAGGCTTTATTGATATTTCACTTCTGGGTGAGACCCTCGGACCAACAGGGTAGGTCTGAGGAAAAGCTCATGGGGCTTCATAGGACTGGAATTTTTATTGGGCTTGGGGATGGAAGGGAGGGCTTGGGAAAGAAAAAGGGGTTTTTAGAGTCCCTTGTCCTACTGGGGTGGGAGGGGGGCTGGTTAAGATCCAGGATTGGCCAGGAGACCCCGCTGATTGACAGGCCATTCTGTCAGTGCCTGAATGGTGTTTCTTTCCCACCCTAGGTTGCTTGATGCTTTGTTCCTCAGCCACCTCCATCAACCTGACATTGAGGAACATAAGTTACCCTGAAAAGGGGTGACTTTTATGACCTTTATGAAGACTGAATCCTGCAACTTGGGAAAATAAGGATAATTCCTACTAATGATAAAATCTATAAAATGGATCCCTAATAGAACCAGTCAGCAAGTGTCAAAGTGACATAGAGCCATCATAGCAGTAGGACTTGAAAGTCTGATGTTGAAACTGGTCTTGAAAATCAGAATCACGTCCCTTTCCCCTTGTGTTGAAGATTGAACTCCCACCAAATGCCAAGAGGCAAGAGGAAAAATTTTATTTAAAGGACAGAATGGGGCAGTGGGGGGGCTCTTCTGGAGAGGAGCAGTTTCAGAACAGGGTGAGGATTTTCTGCCCCTTTACACATTTTAGATTTTCTTTCTTCTCATGTCCTCTCCTCCTCTTATCTTGTCTATGTGACCAAAAGCCTGGAGAGAGGCGGCCCAGAGTATACCTCACACTATTTTTCATATTTTCGCAGAAAGGCAGGAAGGAAGACTCCCAGGAGTTAATCATTAACAAGTCCTTGTTGGGAGGAACAATTCCCTGGAGAGAGGTGTTGGAAGCAGGTTAGAAGAGGAAGAAGTGCTCTGGAGGTACTAGCATTGTATTTCCTTTGGAATCAGCCCCCATCTTTCTGACCCCGTCATTCATTATCCACACTGATTGTCCTTATTCCCTGGTCTCAAAGTCATCCTGCTATCAGTTAAAAGTCAAGAGGTAGAACTGGGGGGACTCTTTGGAAACTTCCTAAAGACTCCCAATAAAACTGGAGTGCAGAAGAAGCACTCTGTCCTTCCCCTTTCTTAGAAGTTCTGATCCCTTCCTTGAGAGTGTCCCCCTTTCCTATTCCTTCTAATAAATTCATGCCTGTTACCTCTGAGCAACATGTCTGAAATCTTTCTGACTTAATTGCAAAAATCAGAGTTGGAAGGGGGCCTTCACACAGCCTCAGTTTCCTGGAAGGCTTCAGCCCTGTAACAATATCAAAACATGCTTTTTACATCAGTTGTGTGTAGAATTTTGCTCATCCACACACAACAAAGCTATAGAACTTGGAAATCTTCTAATTCATATCACTTCTGACACTGTGTGTCAGAAGTAGTGTCAGATACTCAGTCCCATAAGACTTCCCTTATCTCAGATGCAAGTCTCAGTTCTGGGCCTCAGAACTTCTGCTAACTAGCTGTTAATTGAGGTTCCCATAGTCTCCACGTCAGGTTTGTTTAATTTTTTAAAGCAACTCACAGAAATCAGGGAAATGCTTACCCTTACTGGTTTATTACAAAAGATGTTACCAAGGACATAAATAAAGAAAAGCATAAGGCAAGGTACAAGGGAATGTTTGCAGAGCTTCCATGATGTTTTGTTCCTCAGCCACCTCTATCATGCAGGTGCACTATCCTCTAGGAACCTCCACATGCTTCGTTAGCAAGAACCTATGTGAACCTAGGCTCTTGACCCACCCCCCAATAAATTTTATTATGTAGCCATGATTTATTAAGCCATTGGTGATAAACTTAACCTTTGGCTCTTCTCTACTCTCTGGAAATTGAGGAATAGTGTTGAAAGTCCTAAGCCTCTGAGAACAGGCCGCTCTTCCCAGTGACCAGCACCCATACTGAAGTAACAAGGAGCTGACAGCCACCAGCCAACTCATTAGCATACAAAAAAATACTTATCCTCTTGAATATTCCAAGGGTTTTATGAGTCCTATTCCAAGAAATTGGGAAGAAAAGCAAATAATATTTTACAATATCAAATGGTACCTCTAACATTCTTTTACGAATCAAGTCTGTAAAGAATGAAAAAATGTTCAACATCTCTAGCAATTAGAGAAATATAAATCAAAACTACTCTAAGCTTTCATCTCACTCCAGTCATAATGGCAGCTATGAAGAGTACAAACAACGATAAGTGTTGGCGAGAATGTGGGGGAAAAGGCACACTCATACATTGCTGGTGGGACTGCAAACTGGTGCAACCAATATGGAAAGCAGTATGGAGAATCCTTGGAAAACTGGTAATGGGACCACCATTTGACCCAGCTATCCCTCTCTTCCATCTATCCAAAATACTTAAAAACAGCATACTACAGTGACACAGCCGCATCAATGTTTATAACAGCACAATTCACAATAGCTAAACTGTGGAACCAACCTAGATGCCCTTCAATAGATGAATGGATAAAGAAAATGTGATATATATATATATATATATATATATATATATATATATATACACACACACACACACACACACACAACACACACACACACAATGAACTATTATTCAGCATTAAAAGAGAATAAAATCATGGCATTTGCAGGTAAATGGAGCTGGAGAATATAATGTGAAGTGAAATTAGCCAATCCCAAAAAACCCAGTGCCGAATGATTTTTCTGATTTAAGAATGTTCATTAATAATATGCTCCTGGGGGTGGGGATAGGAGGATTAAGTGAACTCTAGATAGGGCAAAGGGGAAAAGAGCAGGAAGGAAAAGGGATGGACATAGGGGTAGGAAAGATGGTGGAAAGCAATGGTCATAATTACCCTAAGTACACATAGGAAAACATTAAGGATGTGACTTTACTTTGTGTACAACAAGAGATATGAAAAATTGTGCTCTATATGTGTAATATGAATTATAACACATTCTGTTGTCATATATAACAAATTAAAATTAAAAAAAAATTAAAAGAATGAAAAGGTTTCACACTCTTGCTTGCTCATGAGGAACAGTTTATTTTTTTGGGGGGGGATTATTTTTGACATATATCTTACCTTAAAAAGTACAGAGCATTTTTGTAAAAGAATCTTGGATTCAATTTGTTATTATTTCCAGGTTGCTCAATAAAAGTAATTAAATTTCCCAGAAGAACTCATCATATTTCTTGATATAAATGGAGCAATAAATTTTTTTGACTCCAAGGGATAATAATTTTCTAAAATGTCTCTAGAATCCTGTATCAACATCATTTGTTTAAAATGCTCACTGAATATGTACAAATGGTTAATGATGTTAATGTATTTAATATTAAATAGTTAACAAAATGGCTATAAATATAATGGAACTTTTAAATATCAATGAATTTATTTTACTTTTCATATGAATTTATATTATTTATATTCTCTAATACCATGATTTTCAAAAGTAGTACTATTTATTGATGAACACTGCTCTTATTTGGTCATATTTGTATTTTAGAAATGTATGGTAATTGTATTTCCAATTGACTTTATAATTTTGAAGTAGTTTTCATATTTATATCTTATCATATTTATGTCTTATTCCTTTATCATATGTATATCTTATACCTTTCAAGGACATTGTTATTGTAACACAGAATTGAATAGATCATATTTACCTAGAAGCTTAAATGTATAAAAACTTTTATATGAAAGTATCAAACTATGGCAGTAGTTCTCAAACTTCTTTGTATCATAATTTTTCATTTTTTCAAAAAATTATTGGAGTTCCCCAAAAAAGCTTCCTAAGAAAGTTTTAGGTAATATTTTAATAAGAAGTTTTAAACATTTTTTTTGTGAAAACAAATCAAAATAATTGATTTGTAAACACCTTATTTTGAAAACTTCCATAGCAAGTACTAATTAATAGTCATATTATAAATGCTAGTAAAACTATAAATCACTTCACAAAACCAATTATTGTCACTGAAAATGCAAGTATATGTGTCTGTCCTTCCTCAGAATCATTCAATCATTATCCTTGCTTCTGGACCTTGTGCTCTTGAGAGCTGATTAATTGTGGTTTTACTTTATAATTATGATTGCAGACCATGTTCTTTCAAAAGAGAAAGTATACATCACTCATAGAGACAATGCTATTCAGTTAAATATATATTTTTAAATATTTATTAAATATAAAGGTGTTATAGGATTTATGGTTTATTATCCAACTCATTTAATTTTTAACTAGAATGAATAAAATACACACTAAAGAAAACCTTTTGAATGTGGAATTTTTTACAATTACACAAAAAAATCACAAAGTCCAAGATTGATGAATATTAGGTGGTTAAAACCTACTTTTATCAAATTATGCAATAAATTATTTGTTTCAAATATAAATTATGTTCCCTAAAATACTTTTAATAAATTTCATCTCTTGAAAAACATAATCTTATTTCAATTTATGAGATACTCAGATAGATAGCAAATCAAAATGTGTTAGCTAGATACATAATTTTTCAAAACTTCTTAAAGGAAAGGGCAAGTAAAAGTTTTGAGAAAAATACCAACTCCACACTGAGGTTAAATAATTTAAAGTATATTTTATTCATCATATTATATATATTTTAAATTCTATGATCACTCATATTTTTGCAGAGTTTACAATTTGCATAAGTTTTATATGGTATTATTTTAATTATAAGATTATTAATGGAAAGCCAAAACTTAATCCTGATATTAACTATATGTAATAATTCTGTGTTTATCACTTTACTTATAGGTTTTGACTTAAATAAACTCTTTAGTGTTTGCTGATATACACTTATTTCTTGTGGTATTTCTTACTCATTTCAATTTATTTATTAGAATACCTTTAAATTATTATTCTATCTTATTGAATATCCTCTGATATACCCTATAGCACGACATGTCTTTAATATTTAGAAAAAAGTACAGTCGAGGGATAATTTTGTCTAGAATATTGTGTATTCTCAAATCTGAATTAGATAAGGTACTGTGTGCCATGTCAGAGGTTTCAACAGGTAAGATTAACATGGCTCTACAGAATTCAGAGGAGGCTGTTCAACATGTGGCCTCCTATGAATGACATACAAACATCCATGATATAGCATTCATCTACTTGCACAATGGGGAGAATCAATGGAATAAAATTAAAGAATAAATCTGAAAGGAAGACAGGAGAACAAGTTGTCTCTAAACTCACTATATTTACAGAAACACCCATTAACATACATATGCACACAAACACACACACACACACATACAAATACAACATACTCATGGATTGTAACAGGTGAGACTACCTTTCTAAACCATCATGATTCACTGGGGGAACTGAGATTAGTACTATGGGGTGACTTTAGCCACCTCAATCAATAGTCACAGATGATTACTTTAGAGAGTGGGTAAAAAGGACATAGTGTGCTCATTTTCTTCCTCCTCCTCCTCCTCCTCCTCCTCCTCCTCCTCCTCCTTTTTTTTTAAAGGTTTCCCTGCCAGAGTAAGTTTTAATCTTGTGTATTACAAAAGTATTTTGATTATTGTGTTTGTAGCCATTGGTGGATAAATAAAAATTCTTAATTGTTATATATTTGAATTAATCATTTTGACTTCTTATCACTAGTGTTTTTTCTGGACTTAAGATTTTTTTTCTCTCTTCTTAATTTAACAAACACATTTCTTTACATTATCCTGAAAAAGATAATAGAAAGACAGAGCTGGGGATGTATTTGAAAGATAAGCAAATAGACAAATGTTTTTCAAAAACTGAATTATATAAGTATGAGGATACATTTCTGAATAGCCATATGTGTAAATATTTTATGTACTATTTGTATCAAATTAGTTAAAATGTATGCAAAATCCTAAAAAATTTATCCCCTAATCTCTCCATATTGTTCAAATGAACTAAAATTAGTTTGTAACTGTCTAAAAATTTATCCAGTGTAACTCCTAGGAAGACTGTTTTGATTTAGACAGATCAGTATCCTAATTTTGTCTCACTCAGTCTCCTAATCAGTAAACTGATTGTTTAAAAAAAAATTATATGTTTACCACAAGCGCTAAACAAATTCATTATAGTAAACACATATTTTTCTTCTGATAATATTTTATTCTCCCTACATAAGTAATTTTGTCCAGGCTGTTAATCATGCATAAGAATTCTTCCTGAAGAATTGGGAGCATTTGATTCAATTTGAACATTCAGATTATCCTGGAACCAGTTTTTTTTGTAATGCTTCTCTTTCTTTTTCTTACTTCTGACTTTTCAATTTTATGAGGCAAATAAACCTTCTTTATTTCTTTATTTGTTTTAGATTTATACCCTCCCTTCAGATAAATCCTAACAAATACATGTGCTTAGAATATGCTGTCATACATTAGTATTTAATTAATATCAGACACAATTACTATAATGAAGTGTCATGTGAATTGCAGCTAAGAAATAAAAAGGGAGCTGGAAATCATTTCAAATATATATTAGCTTTCTTATAAGATATAAACATCTCTGAAATGTATTCGTTGTTTATTTATTAAGTCATTTACTTAGTAAATATCACTTGAGCCATTAATGAGTTAGAAACTCAAATAAAAATATGATGTGCTCTAAAAATATAGTGAGTTTAGAGACAACTTGTTCTCTTATCTTTTATTCAGATTTTCCCATGTTCAGGTATTAGTGTAATTAGTCAGCTAGAGATGAGCAGGTAAGAGAGAAGGGTCAAAAGGGTAGGGTCTACGCTAGAAAGAGCACCTGGCAAGGAATTGACCTACTGATACCAGTCTTACACATTTCAGAAAGAGGCCTAATAGTGCCTCTTACAGATTTTCCTACACACATTATGTCCCCAAGGTCATGCATGTACCCACAAACTGCTGTGAGGGTGAGTTGACCCTTATATGATCTCCCACCATTGGCACTAAGCCAGAAAGGGCAAAATAGCCCATGTATGCAGGTGTGTGTCCGGATTTTAAAACAGTGCAGAAGAAAAACTTCTTCCAAAGTGGCAACAGCTACACAAAGCATAGGTCCTAAAGAGGTATGGCCAAGGTTTTGAAGCACTTAAAGTTAGCACCTAGTGCTAAAGGACCAAAGAACAAAAGAACTAAAGAACAAAGCTTAAGCATTTGGGGGAATTTCTGCCCCTAATCTATCTGCCGACTTTTCTTTCTCTGGGGTTTATCTCCCTTTCTCTTGCCTTTCTCTGGTTTTATAACAAACCTCCCTTAAATGCTGTCTGTCTCTACCTCCTTATATACTTTTGTTTCTGTGCTGTGTTAAATGTTATATAATATTAGGCATTTATTCCCAAGGACTGACAAACTATCACAATGCTCCACCATAGTTCTCAATGCCAATAGTATTTAGTTATTTTTTTTTGAAAAACATAAATAATTTCAAATTAGAATCAAATATTCTATGTAATATCTGCAAGAGTTAATGAGAACATTATAGAAGAAAGTTATTCGTGATTTAATTCAATAAAATCTATTTAATGTGAACCAAGAGTTTTGTTCTTATCTAATACACACATACACAGAGAAATGATGCTGAAAAAAAATCAAGTAATAATAATAAAAAAAAACTATTGTAATCTTTTTTCTCCTTCTCCTTCTCTTTCTCCTTCTCCTTCTCCTTCTCCTTCTCCTTCTCCTTCTTCTTCTTCTTCTTTGTACAAGAGATTGAACATAGGGTGCTTAACTACTGAGTCACATACCCAGCCCTTTTTTATTTTGAGACATGGTCTTCCTAAATTGCCAAGGTTGGCTTTGAACTTGCAATCCTTCTTCCTCAACTTCCCAAGCTGTGGGGATTATAGGTGTGGGCCAAAGTGCCCTGCAAAACTACTCTAATCTAGATACATAATAAAGTTAGTAATTTTATGTTTTCAAAACTTAGTAGTCTTAACATCAGGTAGCTTTGTCTCTTTAAGAATATATTGGAATAAAAATGAATTTTAAAAATAGTGCATACAACTAAAACATTACCACATACATGCATTGACTAATGCTAAAACTTCCAAAAGCCATACTCTCACAAATATGTAAAATTGTTTGGATTATTATTGCCTGAATTAATGCTATATATTAAACATTGTTTAATTTTTTTCTTTTTAACCACCAGGGCTTTTGCATTTGCTGTATGGCTCTTTTGATAGATCAGGAACAATGATAGCAATTCTGATTCCTTGTGCACCAACTGGGAGGTTGACTCTCTTATGACTGGTCTGGGCAGGTTGGGGTTGAGATGACTCAGCCCTTTTCCATATTTTCTCCTACCTACTACCAGTTGTCTGAGCTTGCTTTCACGACAAGGACAGGTTACTAAAATAAACAAAGCTGAAATATACAGGGCTTCCTGACTTTTTAGGTTTTATTTTTTATTTTTTTATTTGTTTTAATTAGTTACACATGACAGTACAATGATCTTGACATATCATACATTTGAATCAGATGGGATATAATTTCTCGTTTTTCGGAGTGTGCAGGTTGCAGAATCACATTGGTCATGCAGTCACGAATATACACACAGCAGACTTTTTAGGTTTTAAAGGGGCATACTATAAATGTGATGCAATTAGTTGGTCATACAAATCTCAAGATTATTCCAGATTTAAGAAGTGGGGAAATAGACTATCAGAAGGGGACAAATGAAAAGACACATAGCAAAGGTATGAAAGGAAGTGCAAATCGAGAGTGATTTTGCAATTCTACCATGTTCTTTACCCCACTTACTCAGAACATCAACTGTAGAGGAGAATACAGAGAGGCCCAAGCATTTGAAATAATACAGTATTTGGATGAAAAAAAAGCAATAAAAAGGTATTGTAATAAACTGGAAGTATTGTTTCTCTTGACAAATATGCTTATTTGAGAAATGCTAACATTCTTCAATGATACAATGTAATAGTAAGCAAATCTACAAAATGTAAAACTACTCAAAACTATCTGTCCAACTAAATATGCAATAGAAAATTCACTTTAATTATAATTGTATTGCAGTCTGCAAAGCCTGTATTTTTATCATTAGAGTCAATAAAGCAATGTAGAATTAATAAGCATTTGTCCGTGTGGATATGGCTTCATGAATTTTAAAAAGGATGAGAAATTGCTATATTGCATCTTTTGTCAAACAATGATTTCCTGCTATTAGCAGTGACAGATTAAACCAAACACTTGTGGGTTTTTTTTTTTTATTTTTTAATGTACAATACACATATAATTTCTTAGCAGTTACTATCTGTATGTTTAGTGAAATGCCTTAATGTATTTTTTCAAGTTTAATTTAAGAAACGGAAAAAAATACAAATTCACATATCAATTTAGTTGAATGTTCAAACAGGTATAACTCATCTGGAAAAATACCTCACTAGTATTCATAGAGCTATTGACAGTAGGCTGTCTTCTTCCTGGAATGTAACAGGACTGACATTTCCTTTGCTTCCTAAAATTAAGCAGGACTTTTACCTTTCCTTAGGCCATGTGCTGTGGGTTGTGATAATGTCATTGTCATTTATTATTAAGATGAACAGAGTACCTTGGATAACCCAAATATGACACGTAGAGTGAGAGAATATTCTTTTTAATTTTTTGAGCTACTAGGACTTTCAGAGTTGTATTTAGCTTTCATTCATCTTGACTAAAATAAATTTGTCTCAAAGTGTCTTAATTATAGATTTGCTATAAATTAAATTTTTATTTTCAGTCAAAGGAAAAATTGTTGACTTTAAAGTATATAGTTGAGAGTAGGAGTGGTTTAAGTCTCTAATGATACCTTCTTGGTAATCTGAACAAATATTAATGGCTCAGGAATGTTTACTTCTTTGATATTTGTAGATATGATACTGGATAAAATACATACATAGAATACAACAAAATATTAGTTGCTATTTCTTGCCTATGGCAGTGCAGGGTTTTATATTTTGGGATACTATATTAAGGATTTTTTCCCCAGTCCTGGGTATTAAACCCAGCACACAGGCTTCCTTTAAGGTACACTAGTGTTTTACCACTGAACTACATCCCCAGGTATCTTATCTTGTTGACTCCTCAGAACAATTATCTAAGCAAATTGTTTTCAGTATGTGCTTTAATCAGCCTAGACTGCCACAGCCTGGGTGGTCTGCATGATACAACTTTATTTTCTCACAATTCTGAAAGATGGAAAAAGCTGGTTATGTTCCATTTGGTATCTGGTGAGGTCTCTCTTCCCAGTTTAGAGATGGCTGCCATTATATGATGTCAGCTCATGATGACAAAAACAGTCAAAATCTCTATGGATTTTTTAAGGACACTGCTTCTACTGTATCACAGCTCCACAGTTATGACCTCATTTATCCTTAATTATTATTTCTTTACTCCAAATATAGCCAAACTGGAAGTTACTCCCTCAAGAAATGAATTTTGAGTAATATATACATTCAGTCCATAATAATATAATTCTTTATTTTCATTTTCCTCTTTACTTCTTCCCTCCCTTCTTGACTCCAACCTACCTCCTACTCTCATTCCCTCACTCTTTCCTTCCTCTCTTCTTTCCTTTCTTCCTTTTTACCTGATATTCTATTAGTACTTCCTGCTTTTTTAAAATTAAGGTGGCAGTAATGCACACAAGTTAGTAAACCCAGGAACTTTGACTCCTGCTTCTCATTCTATGAATGCTATCTTTATAAATGCTAAAATATTTAGCTTTCCTCTTTTCTAATGTTCTCATATTCAAAGTGTACATAAAAAATATTATTCAATGTGTATTTGGATTTGTATTGTGTAAAATGTCATATATAGCAGTTCTATTTTAGAACTAGCTAAATGGCAAAACTATTTAACATAAAAAAATTATCAGAAAATGTTTCTATGGATTTAGTACAAAGTATAGTGAGACATAATTGCTCTTTAAATTTAAAAAGTAAGTTAGAAGTAAAAATATAATTAATGACTTAAAATTCATTGTTTCAGTTATTTAAACTCAAATAATTTTCCCAGTTCCAATTAAGTTATCACCCAATGATTCCATCAACTCTTAGGATTATTATTATTATTATTATTATTATTTGTATTGCCATGAACTTTATGCTAATTAAAACATAACTATGATGTCTACTTTCTACTTAAATTTTATTTTGTATGATACTAAGTTAGCTTTGTAATCAATTTTTTAAACATATTTGAATCTTCTGAGAAATAAGAAAATAAATCAAAATGAATTTATAAATTTTAAATGTATAAATTCTTTATACATTTTAAATTGATTTAAAAATGATTATTTTCTTCCAGATAAAATATTAGGATGAGACTCTAAGTAAAATTTATAATGATTAATTTTATGCTTTAACTAGGCTATGAATTGTCCATATATTTGGTTAAACATTTCTTGGTGTGTCACTGAAGCTGATTCTTTAGAGGACTAATATTTTATAGGCATACCAAATAAAGCTGACTGCCTTTCCACATGTAGTTATACCCATATAATCCCTTGGATGTCTGAGTGGAACAACACAAAAGGCTGATTAAGGCAGGAAACATTCATCTTCTGCCTTCAGACTCAGGTTCAGAATGGGACATATGCAACTGGCTCTCCTGACTCACATGTCTTTGGGACTCAGGCTGGAATTATATCATTGTCCTTGCTGTGTGTCTAGCTTACTGAATGCAGTTCTTGGAACATCAAGCCTTCAAAAAATCACATGAACTAATTCTTTAGATTAAAAATATATGTTTTCGTCTTCAGAATCCAGACTAATATATAGAAAAATGACATAGCAATGGATCTTAAGTCTCAGGCAAATATGAAATTTGGAAATGATCAGTTTTATTTTTGCTATTAGAAAAAAATAAATAAACAAAACAAACCATTATGATTTGGATGTAAAGTGTCCCCCAAAATCTCACATGTGAGACAATGTACAAATGTTCAGAGGAGAAATGATTGGGTTGTGAAAGTCTTAACCCAATCAGTGAATCCCCTGATAGGGATTAACTCAGTGGTAACTGAAGGCAGGTGGGGTGTGGCTGGAGTACGTGAGCATTGGAGCCATGGCTTTGGGGTGTATATTTTATATCTGGCTAGTGGAGTATATTTCTACTTCCTGACCATCGTGTGAGCTGCTTACCTATGCTGCACTCTTCTGCTATGTTATTCAGCCTCACTTAAAGCCCCAAGAAATGGAGCAGGCCTTCTGTTGGTGAGACTTCTGAAACCATGAGCCTTCAAATAAACTTTTCCTCCTCTACAATGGTGATCCAGTAGTGATCTCAGTAGTGAAATAACTGACTAAAACACAAACGTAAGCTGGGTATTAACAATTTTCTCATATCCATCAAAAAATTGAAGTAACAAGAAAATCTAGGAAACGTGTAGCCAGAAATACAGATAAGTTCTACTAACATGAAACAGAAGTGAATGGAGACATAAAGTGGTAGAAAGTCATATAAGCAATTTAGTTGGATTGCTAGAAATGGAATGGGACCAAAAGTGAGAGTGAGAAATGCCTGAATATTACAGTCTTAGATAGCCACCTAAAATTTTCTAGGTTTTATTTCCACGAATCCTATCAGATTTTCACAATGAAGTGCCAAGCATAATTATCTCAGATCCTTGGCAGGAAAAGAAAGAATATGTCCAGTGCATTTTCTGTAACAAAGGCTTACTCTGCTATAAAAATTATTTTACCAGAGTCTATTTCACACAGGTGGAAGGGAAATTACCTGCCTTTAACCCTCTTTAGCTTTTCTCTCTGATCTAATGGAGAAGTCAGACAGGAAAGCCAGGATAGGTAAGGTAAGAAACACTTGTGAAGGTTATAGCTGAGAAACAGACCCACTAAAACACTGAGAATTATTCATGATATTATAGATATTTTCTAGCCTCTACTCCTTACTTCCACATCATTGGGGACCCAGCATAATAATGTTAACAGTAAGAACTCTCATACTGAGACCTGATATCAGAAGGAGTATCCATATAAAACAAAAGATAATAAGGAAAGCAAAAAGAGGGGCATTAGAAGAGTTTAAAGTTTGGGTGGTTATAGAAAACAAGACATATAGTCAGTTTCCTAGTGGGATTAGCATTGGTGTCATTTCAATACATACTCTCATATTTTTCTCTCTGTCTCCATATGTATATATATGTCCACATATAGAAGAATTCCAACATTTTAACTAAAAAGAAAGTATAAATCACACTGATAGGCAAGAAAAATGTCTGAAATATCTGAAGAAGCAAAACAAGTACCTGAACCAAATACAGATGTTACTTAGACTTTGTAATTATCAAGAGTGATATTTTGAGAACTCTAAAGGCAAAGTTAGATAACATCCCAAAATAAATGGGTAAATTGCCAATGTATATTGCAAACTCTAAGGAAACTAAAAGCAAAAATTAGAATATTACTGATATGTTAATAGAAGTGACACAGTGGAATCATATAAAGTACTCAGTTACAATCTGAGATGGCAAAAAAAAATGGAGGGAAAAAAGAATGAAGAATAAATGTGGTGAACAGAAAATGGTACTCATGTATAGATATGCATCCAACTAGTTCATAATTGTGCAGCTAGTGATTATTGATTAATCATGTTAAATGTAAGTTGTCTCAATACAACAGTTAATAGAGTTTTAAAAAGTGGATAGAATTACCATATTTATCTATATTTGGTTTACAAGGATCCTACTTTAAACATAAAGACTCAGGTTAAAAGTTCAACAATAGAGTAAGTTATACCATGCCAACACTAATCTAAAGAAGGCTGAAAATGTGCATTACTTTTGGGAAAAAAAAGGATGTAAAACAGAAAAATTAACATGAATAAAGAACTAACATGTCTTCCCAGCTGTCAAGTCCTGCAGCTGGCCTACTGTTCCCTGCAGAGAAGTGGCAGCAGAGTAGTGAAGTGACAGAGTGTCTGTTCGGGTGGGTTGGAGCAGGGGTGGCAAGTATGGTGCCTGTCATGCAGGTGTGGTGGTCTTGAAGTGTGGTGAGATGAAGACCAGGTAAACCATGGTGCACCGCTCATCCTTTAGTGAACAGGCCTGTATATGGAATGAATGCCTGCTGCAGAGGTCTGCTTCTTGCAGCCCCATCCTAGACCTCCACCTCCCAGCTGCCTGACCTGCCGTGAGAATATAAAAGTGCAGCAGACTTGAATGAAAAACATTATGAGTGAAATAAATCAGATTCAGAAAGTCAAGGATTGAATGTTTTCTCTCATATGCAGAAGCTAGAGAAAAATAAGGAGGTAAAACAGCAGGCAGAATCCCCTGAACATAAAAGAGAGATCAGTGAAGGAAAGGAAGTGGATTGAAAGGGAGAATGGATGGATGGTAAAAATGAGAAACTGAAGAATGAAATTGACTAAATTATCCTATGTACATATATGACTATATCACAGCGAACTTCAACTTTCTGTAATGTATAAAGTACTAATTAAAAAATAAATGAATAAATAAATAGAAAGATGACCAGTAGAGTAGAGAAAGGGGAACAGGGGACAGAGGAAGATAAGGTTAGAGGAAGTATTGAGCACTAAAATAGAGCAAATTATATTCCATGCATGTATGATTATGTCAAACTTTGAACTGCATTATTATGAATAACTAATAAATGAATAAAACATTTTTGAAACATGATAAATAATTTTATATTGCTAATGTATAAAAAGATAATATTTTTGATATATCTAGTTAAAAAATGATTATAACTAATTTGTTAATAAAAGGAAAAGAGCTACATAAATCCACTATTACACCTGAGAAAACTGCTTAGTAATTGATATTCACAGAGTAAGATTGCACAAAATCTTTGAAGATATACTATACTTGACTAGTGTTTTCAATATACTTATCCACATTTAGGCAAATATACATTATTCCACAGTTCATATGTGACAATCACAAAGCTAGATTAAATTCAAAACCATAAAATGCACATTACGATACTTTTAAAAAGAATTATGCAAAATAAGTTTTCATGCTACAATCAAGTTAAACTGTAAATTAATAACAAAACATTGTTTGAAAAACTCTATTTACAGAATATAAACTCACTTCTGAATAAAACAGGGCAAAAAAGTTGCTAAGATATTTTAAAAAATATTTTTAATTAAATGAAGAATTAAATAGAGAATATAGGAATCTGCATTTTGAAATGTGTAAAATTAATGAATGTTAGAAAATAAACCTCAATTCTATAATCAAACTATTTACTTTACTAAACTAGGAGAAAACAGATAGGCTCAGTTTAAGCCAAAAAGAAGCAGAAAAAAGAAAAATTGGAGTAGAAATCAATACAATTAATGACAGAAAACAAGTAACTGCCAAAATTAGTTCTTTAAAAATATTATTATATAAACTTCTAGGCAAGGTAAGAAAGAATAAGAGGGAGAAGACACACATTACTAATATCAGAAAAGAAATGTACACACTAATAGATACCAGATCCTTATTATACACTGAAAGGAACAAACTTCTTTGAGAAATACATTATTCCTAAGGCTGTAGCAGGAAATATAAAATATGAGTCTTGAAGATCTTACAGGCTCGAAAATAATGACATAGTCAACAATCAACCAAATAAAATATAGCCAGAAGACAGATTAAAGGCACATAGGAGTGAACTAAGAAGGGCTCAGTGATCAATGTTGGAATAATTTTAGAAAAAAGATTCATATAGTACTGAATCATAGCCTTAAAGTATAAAAAAATAGCTATGAGTTCATAATAATATGTTTATTGTTGAGTAAGTGAATAATTGAAGGAGAAAAGACAAGTGTCCCTTGCAGTAAAATTCAAATAATTTACTTTGAGAGTCTACCATAAAGAAAGGGAATTATTAATTTCCAACTCATATTGTGGGGTTGAAGGAAATTAAATTTATATTGAAGAAACTTGACAACATTTTGGACAGATGATCAAAGACATGATGGACTTTGATAAGTCATGTTTATAGATTGGATTTTTGAAGTGCTATCCTGAGAATGGTACTTTACCTTTGTGATCTTTCTTTAAAAAAATCCACAACCTCAGGCTGAGGTTGTGGCTCAGTGGTAGAGCACTCGCCTGGCACATGCAAGGCCCTGGGTTTGATCCTCAGCACCACATAAAAATAAATAAATAAAACGAAGGTATGTGTCTAACTACAACTAAAAAAATAAATATTAAAAAAAATCCACAGCCTCTATCTAAATGTCTAAATGATGAGATACAAAATCAGGCAAATCTCAATTCAGGGACATCCTACAAAGTACTTGACAGTACACCTCAAAAGTAAAGAGGTCATTAAAAATGAGAGAAATTTTAGAAATTGTCCCAAACAAGAAGACCCCAAGGAGACATAGTTGATGTAATGTGGTATCTGTGATTTGAGTCCTGAAACAGAAAGAGACTCAAAATAAAATTAATAAACAAACAAATATCTTATTTAGATAAAAAGTATATATAAATATTGGCTAATTAGTGAAAAAATGAATAATACTAATATGTAAAAGAGAAAAGTCAGAGTAGATGTTCCTAAGGACATTAAATTTAAACTGAATTCTGAAAGATGAGTAGAAAGTACTCAGCAGTGGTGGGCAAAGATGAAGTATCCACTGGGACAAATCTTTGGCAGGAAGAAGTTAGTATTCTTTAAAAACTGGAAGGGTAGTTGGTCTAGTGCTGAAAAATTAAAGGAGACATTGGCGAAAGATAATATAGAAAGATGACAAACTCTAAAGTAATTTAATAGAGAATGTTGAGGATTTTATTTATTATTATAAGGGAACTACAAGACATGGAAGTGTTTATTATTTTCCTTGTTTCCTTAATTCAACAAATTTATACAGAAAGATGGAAGTTCAATCTTTGCAAAAAAAATATTAAAATGGGAAATGTGAGAACAGTTAGGGAAATTTGGTTCACATACACAGAGTGACTTTAACATACTTAGTAGCATAAATGAATTCCTTAAAAAGACAAATTGTCACCAATTTATTTTACTTGTGTATAATAAAATCTTCTAGTTAGATATATTTTTATTCCACTGAGTTTGATTTTTATAAATTCACATTATTAGTAAAATATTTGAGAGTTTAATTTGTGAACAGCATATCATAATCCATAAAATTTTAATTTTATTATATATACAATATTATATCCACGAATACTAATGCCTAGACTATATCAGGAATGAAAATGTTGGGATGGAGGCATAGGTATTAATTGGTGACATTTGAAAGGACATTCTCTAGTTTCATGAATATTAGAAACACAAAGAAAATGGCAGATAATTAAGGGGTTAGAAAGACAGATTAGATGAGGAATTAATAAATAGACAACTTATCTGAGACATCTACAATGAAAGAAGGAAGGGAGATGTAAAAGTTGCATGGGGAAGAATGGGGTCAATGACAAGTCCTGAAACAGAAAGAGACTCAATATAAAATAAACAAATAAATAAACAAATATCTTACTTTAGATAAAAAGTATATGAGGCAGGCACCAGTACTTGAAGCGGTCCATTTGTCGGAGGAAATTACATTGATTTCAGTTCATGAACTTTGAAAATGTTTAAGGTGTTAAAATATTTAAAATTAAAAGCAAAAGTGTTTCAGCAATACCCAGTTATTCTATATGGTATCACAGTTACCCCAGCTACACCATGAATTGCAATACTATTAAACACTTTTCGTCTACCCTTCCAGAAAATGTCTATGCTTAACTATTAAAATAGTGAATTATAATAATCATCTTTACTTCCTGATATAAATTATGTGCCTCAGTCTAGGTACGTGATTCTTTCAAGTAAAAATTTAATGTTTCTTCCTTCATTGATTGTGTTGTCAAGTAAAAGTACCGAAGTTTTCTTTTTTTTTTTTTTTTTTTGCTTAATGCTGACTTTATAAATAATATGGATATTTTCATTTTTCCTGGAAATTTTTTAAAAGAGTATAACATCATAATTGCTTCCTTATAGAATGGGTATAATAATTGTAGCATTTACTGATGATTCCACCAAAGTATGTTACTTTCTAAAATTTTGTATCTATTATTTCCCTGATTTTTATTGCCTATAGTTTTGTTTCTTTTTTCCCTGATAATCCATATTGAAAAGTAGCGCTATGTAGTGCAGAGGTTCTTGAAGGCAGAGAACAAGATTTTTTTGTATTTCTCTAGCAATTTAGATAAAGCCTTTAAGTCCATTTGATAATATATGTTCCTACATACATACACACACATAAAATTAACAAACATTTATTAATATGTACATATATAATTAATATAGATATATTTGCTTTGGTAAATTGCTCAGATTGTTCTGGTTTTTGAACAATGGTATTATGCATTTAATTATTTCTTTAATTAAATTTAGTTTTACCAAAGTTATCTATATGTTTACGTATGTACACACACACTTGTGATTAAAAGCAGAGATCTCCTTTTTACCTCCTCATCTCCATTCCCAATTTTCAGATTCAGTTTCCTTCAACTGTTTATACTTATATTCTTTATGATAGGTACTTTAGTAAGTTTCAATAATATGCTTACTAATTGCATAATTGCATAATTACTAATGAAGACTTATTTCCTTAACCTTCTCTTCTTTGTTCATAATATTTGTTGTTAATTACTTTATTGTAAGATTAAACATTTTCAGGAAATATTTGTGGTAGACTGTAATACAATTTTATATCTTTGAATCACATTACATAAATTGTATTCATAAATCACATGCTAATTTTAGGATAAGAACAACATGACATCCTTACCCTTCCCTCTACTTCTATTCTTATTTTATCTGGTGTCTGTTGATGACTTTGTACATGTTCATCTTGTTAACATTGATTGTTTATTTTTAACTAATTATTATTATTTTATAATTTTTTCATAAGTTTAGTGACTAAGATTTGACAATAACTTATTGGCATAGATCATAATTTATATTGTTATAAGAAATAATGTATATTTTTATAAACAATATATTTTATTGTAAAGACTACATTAATAGTAATCTATGTTGGACCTAGTAGGGTGCTAGGATTGCATTGCATTCTCTGGCTTGTTTCATGCAAAGATCAAATGATATTTTATAGCTATATACTTTTCAAACATTTATTTCATTTAGCTTCTTTTTCAAGCAGCTTAACAGAAGTAGTCAGCTATAAAAGTTTGTTTCTCTTATTGCTATGAACTAAATTCTGCCACATCAGAGTTAATGTGGAAGCCACAATGTAATGCTATTTCAGATGGAGTCTTTGGGAGGCAATTAGATTTTAGATGGACTAAGAAGGATATGGTCATTGTGATGGGATCAGTGCCCTCACTAGAATGCAGTAGAGAATAGTCTTTCTTTCTTTCTCTCCCTCTCCCTGTCTGCATAGTAGAACTCTTGAAAGAGATGGTAACTTGAAAGTCAGAAAACTCACCAGAACCAACTACACTATCACCCTGTTCTTGAATCTGCAAGCTGCTGGAATTGATAAAAATGGATTTCTATTGTCAATACCACCCAGTCTACAATATTTATTAAGGCAACCCAAATGGATGATGGCACATGATGCTCTTAATGCTTCATTATATTATTTAATAATATTTTTCAAATTATCAGCTTTAAATTTTTGTTGCTGTTGTTACTATCTTTCTTTCTCCATTTTTTCTACAGATTACTTGCTTGTCCTAATGGGATTTAACACTTAGTCATGTGGCATCCTGGGATGTCTCTGCATCACTTTTCAAAGGATTCCACATATTTCTTTTGAATTTCAGTATTCCGGGGATAGTCCTTTTCACCACTCCTAAGACATAGTGCAGGGAAGGATTTATTTTTCAACACTTGTATATCTGAAAGTCTCATCTTTCTGCCCTTATATAATTCTTTAATCATTTTTTTGGAAAAAATGAATTTAATTAATCAACTTTACTAACCTATGGTTTCTCAGAATACTATATCCACTTTTTCTTCTGATTTCCAATATTGTTAAAAATGTTGTAGGTACTAACTTTATTCCTTTGTAAGCAAACTATGTTTGCTTTTTTTTCCCCCAAGGGAAGATTTTAGATTTTACAACTTAACTTGCTCTTTTTGCCTTTGTGTTTTTTAAAAGGTGAGTATATGTAGATGTGTCTTTGTTTCATTCTTTGTATGCAGCATCTCAATCTTCATACTACCCTGGCCTGTTCTCTCTTTCTGAGCTAATAGATACTAAAATTATCCAATGCATCCTTTGTGCCTTATCTACTTCAATATAATATTTGTTTCCTTTGGATATGATTTTAGCTGATCCATTGAATTTATTTCTCAGATTATTTGTTATATATAAACAATAACAAAACCAGAAATGATCTTCCTTATCTAAGACAAATTTCTTCTTCAGCATTTTACAATTTCTTTTTTTTTATACCATACGATTTTTTTTTTACCATACGATTTAACATTTTACAATTTCTATGATAGATTTGATTGTATAATTTAGTGGTATAAATTAACTGTTGATTGATCCAAATTTGTGTATCAAAATGTTAATGTGCTCGTTTCCTGAATTATTACATTTAGTGTATGCAGGCATAGGAAGACACAGGGATGTATGTGTGTGTAAGAGAGAGTTGTTTTTCTCTTAGACAAGTGTGGATGCTATGTTCTACCACAAGCTCAGATTGGAATTCTAGCTTTCTAGTGCTACATCATGCAAGTACAGGGTGGCGCTGCCCTCCCCTGAACCCCTTTTATTGTCTTTTCTTCTTTTGCTTCTCTGGATTTTTCTACAAACACAATACATGTTTCCTAAAACATGTCACTTTTATTTTTATGTATGGATCTGCTTTAATTATCTTTTAGAAGTATATATGTCTTGTATACCTGTAGTTATCCTTGAGGAGCTTCGGTGGGCAGAGGTAAGCTAAAAAGTAGTTTAATGTCATATATTTCAATATACTAGTCATATCACAAGCATTAGTCTGAAATTAGGTATTGTTTCTTAAGTTTAATGACATAAAGAAAAGAGTTTGAATAAAATTCTGTAAGGTGGTTAACTATTTATTTGGAAGGGCCACACAACCTGATAAAAGAACTATTTTTAAACATTTTCATCATGATCCAGTTTTTAATGTAGAAGATATGGCAATTATTAATTACTTTAAAAGCTAGTGTAATAGATTATATTTTAAAATCAGTTATTTCAAATTCAGGAGAACTAGACTCTATTGAGCATACTAAATATTATCTAAGCCTGTTTTCTTATAATACATTTGTAAAAAGTGAATTACTGACCTGGTTTCACTTGTTCTTGGACATTCTCATATTTCCTAAAGAACTGCATGAAAATATAATTCGAAAAAGCCACAAAACAAAGTTGAATGCATTGTTCTTGTTGTTACTTATATTGAAGCCTAAACTTATTCCATGATTTTAGGTAGAATCTAACTAAAAATCATAGCAGCACTGGTCAGGTTGTGCACTTTCAAAACATTTTTATTTATTATATAATGATATGCATTCATTTTATCAGATTGTGAGTGTTTAGTGCCTTTGACATGTAATTTAAAAATAAAAAAAAAATCAGCATCATTGATTTTTAAAATTCTCTAAGGTCACATAAAACAAACATCCAAGAGAAATCAACTAAGCCAAAAAGAACAAGTGATGACTTAAAATTCTTTACCAATTGGAAGCAGAAGCATTAAAGGTGACTCAGTCTCTGATGATCAAATGTAAAATCACTTCGTGTGACATATCAACGTAACACTGCTTTTCTGATACAGCACTATAAAAAGAAATTGCTGAAGTACCTTTTAGATACATGAATCATAACCATCAAGAAAGAAAAATTCTATGCACCATTAATCTGTTCAGGAAGTTGATTTTAAAATACATTACTAGAGAGTAAATGTGCAGACTGTCGTGAGGACCATCTAGTTTGACTCTTACAATATCCCACTTTCTGAAAAAACACCAAATACAAAAGCTCACTCTGCCTTGGGACTAATTTACATCAAATCATAGTCCTGTGCAGTCACCTGAGATAACACTGGAATTCAAGTATTTGCTTGAGCTGCTACTTATTCACTTTGGGAATGGAATGGGGACAATTGATAGCATTACACCAAATGAGTCATTTCTTTAAATATTGCCATTTTAATTTAAAAAGGACCTTCTAGAACACCACTGTGGAAGTAAAATGGTGCCTACTAAGCTAGATAAGAAGATTGTGTTAGAAGACCTTTTTATGGTTTTTCTAGATATATAGAGAAACAAAATTAATTGAATGACAATCATTATCATGGAAAACAGCCACAGCCAAAGTAAAAAAAAAAAAAAAAATAGGAAGAGGAAGACCACTGCTACCACCCAGGAATATTGTAAAAACTCAAATACAGAAATAGAAAAAAAAGAACTATAATCATGCAAAAACTGAAATGTAGTCAAATTTTAAGTATGATATCTTCTCAAGTTTTATGTGATGTTCATATATACATGCATATGTATAACATTTATTACATACATAACACATGTGTACACACATTTGTTTTATCTAATAGCTTTTTCTATTTCAATTAATACAAATATTTTGAGACTATTACTAGCACTACTACACCAGAGATATGGGTTCAGTTTCACACCACAACAGTAAAAGTAATATTGTAATGAAGTGAGTTGTGTGATAATTTTTAGTTTCCCAGTATATATAATATTTATATTTATACTACACTGTAACCTAAGTGTACGATAAAATTACATCTAAAAATATTCACAGTTTAATTTAAAACTTTTATTGCTAGAAAATGCTAATGATCATCTTAGTTTTCAGTGAATTTTAACATTTCTTGCTACTGGAGGGTTTGCCTCTATGTTGGTGGCTGCTATCTTAAGAAAACACTTTCTTTCCTCATCCATAATAAGCAACTCCCTATCAGTAAGTTTTATCATGCAGTTATAGCAATTTAGTCATATTTTTAGTCTCTACTCTTAATTCTATTTCTGTTATTGATTCTACCACACCCACAGTTACTTCATCCACTAAGGTCTTAAACCCTTCAACACTCATCCATGAGTATTGGAATCAACTTTGAAACTTGCATTAGTTTTGATATTTGACCTTCTCCCAAGAATCACTAAGGCTTATAATCACATCTAAATTGTTATCCTTTCCAGAAGGCTTTCAATTTTCTTTGCTCAGATCCATATATAGCAACTATACCCTTTAAGAAAATGTATTTCTTAAATAACAAGGCTTAAAAGAGGAAATTACTCAGTGATTCATAAGCTGCAAAATGGATGTTTTGTGAACTTTCATGAAAGAAACATTAATCTCCTTGTACATTTCCATAAAAAGATTTTGCCTGACCAGGTAAATCATCAATGAACAGTAACATTTTGAGAAAACCTTATTTTTTGTACAGTAGGTTTCAATAACAGGTATAAAATATTCAGTAAAATATAATTATATATGCAGTCGTCCAATCTTTGTTTTTCCATTTATAAAGCACTGGCAGACTAAATTTAGTATAAAAGGTTTACGGAATTTGAGTATTGGCCAAAACTTAAAGTTGCCAGTTGTATGAGTCCCTAACAACAGAGGGAGCTTGCTTGTACTTTGAAATTCTCAAGTCAGGCTGGAGCATCACCTCTCTAGATTGGAAGTCATGAATGACACCTTTGGTGTAGATGGTTGTTTCCAACCAACCTCTGCCAGATTTAAACTTTTGTTCTACAGCAGCCTCACTTCTCACAATCATCACAAAATTGACAAGAGTTAGACCCTGCCCTGGATTAAGTTTTTTATTAGGAAAATACTGTGGTGGTTTGACCTTCTATCCAAACTGCCAGCATTTTCTCCACAGCAGCAAAGGATCTGTTTCACTTTCTTGTCATTTTGTGCATTCACTGGAGTAGCACTTTGAATTTTCTTCAAGAACATTCCCCTGCATTAACAGCTTGCCTGATATTTTATCACAAGAGGAATAACTTCTTGCCTATTATGCCTTTTTCACTAGATTTCATCATGTCTTGCTTTTGCTTTAAGAAAGAAACATGTAACACTTTCTTCTACTTGAACTCTTGAAGATCATTGTAGAATTATTATTATTTTTTTAAATTTTTTATTGTGGGTTGTTCAAAACATTACAAATTTCTTGACATATCATATTCCACACTTTGATTCAAGTGGGTTATGTACTCCCACCTTCACCCCATACACAGATTGCAGAATCACATCAGTTACACATCCATTGATTTACATATTGCCATACTAGTGTCTGTTGTGCTCCGCTGCCTTTCCCATCCTCCCCCCTCCCCCCTCCCCACCTCTCCCCTCCCCTCCCCTCCTCTCTCTCTACCCCCTCCACTGTATAACCCTGAGGGTCTCCTTCCATTACCATGCAATTTCCCTTCTCTCTCCCTTTCCCTCCCACCTCTCATCCCTGTTAAATGTTAATCTTCTTCTCATGCTCTTCGTCCCTACTCTGATCTTAGTTACTCTCCTTATATCAAAGAAGACATTTGGCATTTGTTTTTTAGGGATTGGCTAGCTTCACTTAGCATAATATGCTCTAATGCCATCCATTTCCCTGTGAATTCTATGATTTTGTCATTTTTTAATGCAGAGTAATACTCCATTGTGTATAAATGCCACATTTTTTTTATCCATTCGTCTATTGAAGGGCATCTAGGTTGGTTCCACAGTCTTGCTATTGTGAACTGTGCTGCTATGAACATCGATGTAGCAGTGTCCCTGTAGCATGCTCTTTTTAGGTCTTTAGGGAATAGACCAAGAAGGGGAATAGCTGGGTCAAATGGTGGCTCCATTCCCAGCTTTCCAAGAAATCTCCATACTGCTTTCCAAATTGGCTGCACCAATCTGCAGTCCCACCAGCAATGTACAAGTGTACCCTTTTCCCCACATCCTCGCCAGCACTTGTTGTTGTTTGACTTCCTAATGGCTGCCAATCTTACTGGAGTGAGATGGTATCTTAGGGTGGTTTTGATTTGCATTTCTCTGACAGCTAGAGATGGTGAGCATTTTTTCATGTACTTGTTGATTGACTGTATGTCCTCCTCTGAGAAGTGTCTGTTCAGGTCCTTGGCCCATTTGTTGATTGGGTTGTTTGTTCTCTTATTGTCTAATTTTTTGAGTTCTTTGTATACTCTGGATATTAGGGCTCTATCTGAAGTGTGAGGAGTAAAGATTTGTTCCCAGGGTGTAGGCTCCCTATTTACCTCTCTTATTGTTTCTTTTGATGAGAAAAAACTTTTTAGTTTGAGTAAGTCCCATTTGTTGATTCTAGTTATTAACTTTTGTGCTATGGGTGTCCTATTGAGGAATTTGGAGCCCGACCCCACCATATGTAGATCGTAGCCAACTTTTTCTTCTATCAGACGGCGCGTCTCTGATTTGATATCAAGCTCCTTGATCCATTTTGAATTCACTTTTGTGCATGGCGAGAGAAAGGGATTCAGTTTCATTTTGTTGCATATGGATTTCCAGTTTTCCCAGCACCATTTGTTGAAGATGCTATCCTTCCTCCATTGCATGCTTTTAGCCCCTTTATCAAATATAAGAAAGTTGTAGTTTTGTGGATTGGTTTCTGTGTCCTCTATTCTGTACCATTGGTCCACCCGCCTGTTTTGGTACCAGTACCATGCTGTTTTTGTTACTATTGCTCTGTAGTATAGTTTGAAGTCTGGTATCGCTATACCGCCTGATTCACACTTCCTGCTTAGCATTGTTTTTGCTATTCTGGGTCTTTTATTTTTCCATATGAATTTCATGATTGCTTTATCTATTTCTACAAGAAATGCCGTTGGGATTTTGATTGGCATTGCATTAAACCTATAGAGAACTTTTGGTAATATCGCCATTTTGATGATGTTAGTTTTGCCTATCCATGAACAGGGTATATTTTTCCATCTTCTAAGATCTTCTTCTATTTCTCTCTTTAGGGTTCTGTAGTTTTCATTGTATAAGTCTTTCACCTCTTTTGTTAGGTTGATTCCCAAGTATTTTATTTTTTTTGAAGATATTGTGAATGGAGTGGTTGTCCTCATTTCCATTTCAGAGGATTTGTCGCTGATATACAGGAATGCCTTTGATTTATGCGTGTTGATTTTATATCCTGCCACTTTGCTGAATTCATTTATTAGCTCTAATAGTTTCTTTGTAGAGCCTTTTGGGTCTGCTAGGTATAGAATCATATCATCTGCAAATAGTGATAATTTAAGTTCTTCTTTTCCTATTTTTATGCCTTTAATTTCTTTCGTCTGTCTAATTGCTCTGGCCAGTGTTTCGAGAACTATGTTGAACAGAAGTGGAGAGAGAGGGCATCCCTGTCTTGTTCCAGATTTTAGAGGGAATGCCTTCAGTTTTTCTCCATTCAGAATGATGCTAGCCTGAGGCTTAGCATAGATTGCTTTTACAATATTGAGGTATGTTCCTGTTATCCCTAGTTTTTCTAGAGTTTTGAACATAAAGGGATGCTGTACTTTGTCGAATGCTTTTTCCGCATCTATCGAGATGATCATATGGTTCTTATTTTTAAGTCTATTGATGTGGTGAATAACATTTATTGATTTCCGTATATTGAACCAGCCTTGCATCCCAGGGATGAATCCTACTTGATCATGGTGCACAATTTTTTTGATATGTTTTTGTATCTGAGTGGCCAGAATTTTATTGAGGATTTTTGCATCTAGGTTCATTAGAGATATTGATCTGAAGTTTTCTTTCTTTGAAGTGTCTTTGTCTGGTTTAGGTATCAGGGTGATGTTGGCCTCATAGAATGAATTTGGAAGTTCTCCCTCTTTTTCTATTTCCTGAAGTAGCTTGAAAAGTATTGGTTTTAGTTCCTCTTTAAAGGTTTTGTAAAATTCTGCTGTATACCCATCTGGTCCTGGGCTTTTCTTAGTTGGTAGTCTTTTGATGGTTTCTTCTATTTCCTCGATTGATATTGGTCTGTTTAGGTTGTCTATATCCTCCTGACTCATTCTGGGCAGATCATATGACTTAAGAAATTTATCGATGCCTTCACTATCTTCTAATTTATTGGAGTATAAGGATTCAAAATAATTTTGATTATCTTCTGTATTTCTGAAGTGTCTGTTGTGATATTGCCTTTTTCATCCTGTATGCTAGTAATTTGAGTTCTCTCTCTTCTTCTCTTCGTTAGCATGGCTAAGGGTCTGTCGATTTTGTTTATTTTTTCAAAGAACCAACTTTTAGTTTTGTCAATTTTTTCAATTGTTTCTTTTGTTTCGATTTCATTAATTTCAGCTCTGATTTTAATTATTTCTTGCCTTCTACTTCTTTTGCTGTTGTTTTGCTCTTCTTTTTCTAGGATTTTGAGATGAAGTATGAGATCATTTGTTTGTTGGTTTTTTCTTTTTTTAAGGAATGAACTCCAAGCAATGAATTTTCCTCTTAGAACTGCTTTCAATGTGTCCCATAGATTCCAATATGTTGTGTCTGTGTTTTCATTAATCTCTAAGAATTTTTTAATTTCCTCCTTGATGTCTTCTATAACCCATTGATCATTCAGTAACCTATTGTTCATTCTCCAAGTGATGTATGCTTTTTCCTTCCTTCTTTTATCGTTGATTTTCAGTTTCATTCCATTATGATCAGATAGGATGCATGGTATTATCTCTACTCCTTTATATTGTCTAAGAGTTGCCCTGTGACATAATATATGATCTATTTTTGAGAAGGATCCATGTGCTGCTGAGAAAAAAGTGTAACTGCTTGATGTTGGGTGGTATATTCTATATATGTCAATTAAGTCTAGGTTATTAATTGTGTTATTGAGTTCTATAGTTTCCTTATTCAACTTTTGTTTGGAAGATCTGTCCAGTGGCGAGAGAGGTGTGTTGAAGTCTCCCATGATTATTGTATGGTGGTCTATTAGACTCTTGAACTTGAGAAGAGTTTGTTTGATGAACATAGCTGCACCATTGTTTGGGGCATATATATTTATGATTGTTATGTCTTGTTGGTGTATGGTTCCCTTAAGCAGTATGTAGTGTCCCTCTTTATCCCTTTTGATTAACTTTGGCTTGAAATCTATTTTATTTGATATGAGTATGGATACTCCTGCTTGTTTCCGAAGTCCATATGAGTGATATGATTTTTCCCAACCTTTCACCTTCAGCCTATGTATGTCTTTTCCTATCAAATGCGTCTCCTGTAGGCAGCATATTGTTGGGTCTTGTTTTGAGATCCATTCTACTAGCCTGTGTCTCTTAATTGGTGAGTTTAAGCCATTAACATTTAGGGTTATTATTGAGATATGGGTTGTTGTTCCAGCCATATTTGTTTATTTATGTTACTAAACATGGTTTGTTTTCCTCTTTGATTATTCCCCCCCCCCTTTACTGTCCTACCTCCCACTGTTGGTTTTCATTGTTATTTTCCATTTCCTCTTCCTGTAATGTTTTGCCAAGGATGTTTTGAAGAGATGGTTTTCTAGCTGCATATTCTTTTAACTTTTGTTTGTCGTGGAAGGTTTTAATTTCATCTTCCATCCTGAAGCTTAATTTCGCTGGATACACAATTCTTGGTTGGAACCCATTTTCTTTCAGTGTTTGAAATATGTTATTCCAGGATCTTCTAGCTTTCAGAGTCTGTGTTGAAAGATCAGCTGTTATCCTGATTGGCTTGCCCCTAAATGTAATCTGCTTCCTTTCTCTTGTAGCTTTTAAAATTCTCTCCTTATTCTGTATGTTGGGCATCTTCATTATAATGTGTCTAGGTGTGGATCTCTTATAATTTTGCACATTAGGCGTCCTGTAGGCTTCTAGAATTTGGGATTCTGTCTCATTCTTCAAGTCTGGGAAGTTTTCTCGTATTATTTCCTTGAATAAATTGCTCATTCCTTTGGTATGGAGTTCTATACCTTCCTGTATCCCAATGACTCTTAAGTTTGGTCTCTTAATGTTATCCCATATTTTTTGGATGTTCTGCTCATGGTTTCTTAACAGTCTTGCTGAGCTGTCTATGTTCTTTTCCAGTTGAAATACTTTGTCTTCATTGTCTGATGTTCTATCTTCTAAGTGTTCTACTCTGCTGGTAGTATTCTCCATTGAGTTTTTAAGTTGGTTTATTGCTTCCTGCATTTCTAGGATTTCTGTTTGTTTGTTTTTTATAACCTCTATCTCCCTGTATAGTTGATCCTTTGCTTCCTGGATTTGTTTGTGTAATTCCTTGTCGAAGTGATCTTTCATTGTCTGATTTTGCTGTCTAATTTCTTCCTTGATACTCCAGATCATCTGAAGCATATATATCCTGAATTCTTTATCTGACATTCCATCTGCTGCAGCTGTTACCTCTTCTAAAGTTGAGCTGACCTGCATTGCTTGTAGTCCTTTCTTTCCTTGTCTTTTCATACTGCTTGCGTTTCTTTCTTCTTGGTGAAACTGTTGTGTTTTTGAAATTTTCCCCCCCCCTATATATTTATATTGCTCTTGTATAGTTGAAAAGTCTCCCTTGCAGGTGCGGGCGGGGGCTCTGCTCTGCCCCTCCTCCAATTGGTGTGAGGTGTCTACCACGCCCGCGGACCCCTGGGCCTGATCCGCCGTTCTGTCACAGGTCTGCCTACCTTGCAGGTGGGGGCGAAGGCTCTGCCCTGCCCCTCCTACCACGCCCGGGGACTGCTAGGCCTGATCTGCAGGTTGGTCGCAGGTCTGCCCACCTTGCGGGCACGGGTGTCAGTTCCGCTCCGCCCCCACTCCAAATGGGGTCACTTGACCACCACACAGGTGGGCCGCTGGGCCTGATCTGGGCGCAGACGAAGGCTCTGCTATGCCCCTACTCCAGTTGGGGTTAAGTGTGTACCACGCTGGCAGGCCGCTGGGCCTGATCCGCCGGTCTGTCGCAGGTCTGCTTACCTTGCTGGCGCGGGCGGTGGCTTTGCCCTGCCCCTCCTACCACGCCTGCAGACCGCTGGGCCTGATCTGCAGGTTGGTCGTAGGTCTGCCTACCTTGCGGGCGCGGGCGGTGGCCCCGTTCCTCCCCTCTGGCTCGACGACAAAGCGAGAGAGACTCGGGTATCTGTGACTCACCCTCCCTACCAGGGGACCAACTGTTTCCGTCGCCGCTGGCACCGATGAAGTTTTCTCCTCGACCGCTCTCCGATGACATCAGATCTCTGCCATGGTGGCATCCCCTGTTCAATGGCTGAATCCCATTTTCTTCTCTTCCAATAGGCGGAGCTGTGCCCTCTGAGCCGAGCTTCTGCCCTCTATGTGCTGACAGAAATCCCTGTACGGTGGCTCCTGGGAGTCTCTCAATCCTGTTAGTCCAGAGCCCTTTCACTTATCCGGCCCCTCCCCCTGTTCCTCCTCCCAGCCAGCCAGCCAGGTCCTGTTCACCAGAGGCGGTTCCCCAAGGATCTGATTAAACTTGCAGCCCCACTGCGTGTCCTATATCCCGAACGATGAACACCCTCTCTGTCATTCATCTAAGCCCCAGTGCTGTGGTGGGGTGATCTGGGAACCAACAGTTTAATATTTTCCGGACCCCTTTGGTGGGCACGCCCCCAGAAACTGGCAGCTAAGATCTTGGGTGTCGCCGCTGGTGTTAAGGGGAGGTGGGGATCTGGAATCCCCTCTGCTTCCCTACAGACACGCCCCCGGTGGTTTCCTGGCTGCTTGTATCTGGAAGGGGTGGGAGTCACACACCTGCTAATGTGGATTCCGCTGGGAAGGAATTCTGTCGGCAGAACTCTGGTGATGTCACCACTCTGCTATGGCGGGCCCCAGGCTCCTTGCTGGAGTGTCCGAAGGGAGGGGTGGGACTGGTCTGTCTCTGGTTGGTTTCAGCTCCCGGTTTGCTATTTCATGAAGGCTTGGCGAGAGACCTCTTCCTAGAGTCCCTGCACTGCTCCTGCTGCGCTGCGCCTCGGAGGCTATCTGCCCAGGCAGCGGACAGTCGCCGAGTCGCGCGGGCAGCGGCTGGCGGGTCTGGACCTCTGCGCTGCGTGGCGGAGATTCACTCGTCTAGCGCAGACTGTCACCTCCAAAAATCCTACCGATTCCCGGCCGATCTCTCTTTAGTGGAATTTTGCTAGGAGTTTCTCAGCAGGTCGAATCTAAGCGTATCCATGCGTCTCTCTGACCCCGTAGTTGAGGAGGTACTGAAAGCGCTGCCTCCCCTCTCGCCGCCATGTTGGATCCCCATTGTAGAATTATTAATAGGCTTGTTTTCACTTATGCTATAAATTTAAAGTTGGAATAAATAGGAAGGCCTGAAGAAGGGGACAGAGAAGGAAAAGAGATCAGTCAGTATAACAGTCAGCATATACACATTTTTGGATTAAATTTGTCGTTTTACATTGGTGCAGTTTGTGGTACCTCAGATTAACATAAGAATAATATCAAAAATCACTGGTTGGGCTGGTATTGTGTTTCAGTGGCAGAGTGCTTGTCTCACATATGTGAGGCACTGAGTTCGATCCTCAGAACCACATAAAAATAAATGAAATAAAGATATTGTGTTCATGTATATGCATGTGTGTGTGTGTGTGTGTGTATCACTGGTCACAGATCAGCATAAAAATACAGTAATAATTTAAAATGTTGAGAAAATCATCACAATGTGACACAGAGACATGAAATGAGTCCATGCTTTTGAAAAAAAAAAATGGCTCCAATTAGGTTGCTGGATGCAGGATTGCCACAAAACTTTAATTTGCAAAAATGTACAATATTTGTGAAGCACTGTAATACACAATGCAGTAAAATGAGGTATACTAGTATTTGTAATGAACAGGAAAATTGAATTATGTGGATGTGCATTTGATAAGTATGGATTAATGCATTATTTGTGTTAATCGAATGTAGCATTCTTCCTGCCTTCAGAAACATTTTTTGTATAGTTTAGCAGACAGAAATGTAAATTTCTAATGCAATGTATCCATAAAGAGAGTTACATACAAGGTCATATGAGTGCCATGAAAAAGTACCTAGTCCTGACTAAGTAAGAAGACAATGTCTTACAGGAAAAGCACAAGAGAAGAAGAGGTGATTCAGAATTTTCCAGAATATAATTGTGTCATAATATAATAAGGTGATAAGTTTTACTTTTATTCTATTATTTTAGTGTCTATTTTGAAAGACTTTAGTTAAAAAGATGCAGGGATATCACTCAATGTGATCACTTGGAGTCATAGCAATTCGTGATTTTACAGTGAATGACACAATTAAATGGATGGTCTGCTTCTTACATTGGGGGAGAACATTTTAGTGAAACAACTGGTGAGAAGGAATTTAGTCTGCAGAATTTCCCACTCACGTTCAGCTTCCTCCTCTGTACACATATTAGGATTAGATTGAAGGTTGATGAAGTCAAAATTCAAAAGCTTTTAGACCCACTACTAAAAATTTCTGGAGCTTATGTTTTCCACCAGCAAAATAAGGCCTTAAAATGATCCTTTTCTTATTTTTCATATTTTGTTCAATATCATGAATAACTCAAACTATTAGGCAAATGTTGTTTTTTGAAAAAACAACATTTACAATTTGAGGCTCAGGTTTAGAACATTAAGCTCATGATCCAATATTGCTACACATTAGTAATACAGTTTATTTCTAGAAAGAAGTTACTTATTTGAAAAAAAAATCTCAAAATATCACTCTTAATAATGGTTATTGAAGAAATGAAATTAGATAAGTTATAGTAAAATGGAAAATATCCTACTATGAGAGATATTATTAATGGGAAAATTGACTATATAGATATAAGATAATGTGCGATTTTCTAAGAAATTATTTCAAGAGATCAATGACTAGATGATTTATAACACAATCCCTTATGTGATTTACTTTGGCATAACTAAAATAAATAGCCTATAAACACAGAATACATATATCCATAAACTAGCTTTAATACTTCATTACCTATATCATTTTAGACACACCATTTAATCTCTCTTTGTCACAGTTTTCTATTTTTTTAATATGAGAGATTATAATAATGTCTGGTTTGTATAATTATTTTAAAAAATAATTGAGATAAAGTTAATAAAATACTTTAAAAAGCACAGGGCATAAGGTTGACTGCAATAAAATTTAACTACTATTTCTCTGCCTCCTATGTCTCATCCTCCTTGTCATTTTCTTCCCTTTTCCTTAAATGACATTTGGATTTTGACAGATGTTTGTTCTTCCAAACCCACAGAAGTTCTTGCAGCTCTGTCATGAACATTTTGAGTAACATATAAATAAAATGGAAAAAAAATGTTGGGTTGTTAACAACTAGTTATATCATGTATAAAAATTATGAAATGAAATTTCAACTGTTAAAAATAAATTAAGTTGGCTGCCTAGAACGTGGCTGTTTACAGGTGTTCTGAACACCTAACCTGCCAACAATGGAGGGAAACTTGAACCCCAGAAATGGCACCATTCCATAGGGAGTTACCAGGTAGCAAGTCATTGCATCACCATTGCTGTCAAGGACATAGCAGAGTTTTGGTCTCAGTGCAATAGACAAGTATTGTGAATGAGTTTGTTTTTGTTCTTGTTCCTGTGATACTGCTGGTACCAGCACGGAGGAACTGAAAAAATACTGTATTTATTGTCATGGCATTGTTTAAGACATCGTATCTGATAAAGGAATTCATTTCATGCTAAATGAACTTAATTCAATAATGGGCTCACTTCTACAGAATCAATTATTCTTACATATGCTCTATTGCCCACAAGCAGTGACTTTCTGGAATAACCCACAAATGACTTAGAGCATGTGTTTGCAAGCAAGGCTGAAAGGACAAAATTCTATTGCACAGGATGCAGTATCGGAGGCTAGTGTACTATATAGGGCTATAGTTTACGGAATATTGCTTTTCAGAATTAAGGAGTGGCCCTGGTTGTCCTTCCTCTCACCATTACATCTGATAATTCACTCCATTTTCTCCTTTGGATGTCAATGACTACATTAGTTAGGTTTTCATCACTGTGACCAAAATAACTGACAAGCAAAACTTAGAAAAGGAAAAGCTTATTTTGGCTCATGGTTTTGAAAGTTAAGTCCATGGTTGTCAAACGCCATGCCTTTGGGGCCCAAGATGATTTAAAACATGGTGGAGGGAGGTGTTCAGTACATAGTGGCTAGGAAGTAGAGAAAGGGAGGAAGAGGCCACAGGGAAAATGGACAATTCCAAGACATGTCCCCAGTGACCCACTTACTCCAGTCATGACCTACCTGACTACAGTTACCACCCAGTCAGTTCATTCAAACTAGGATGAACCAACTAGATTGCAGTTCTCATGATTTAATGACTTCACCTCTAGCATTGACTCCTCATATCCAAACCATAATAAAGATAGTTTTTCTTGTTGGGAGGTCTTAAGGACTGAAAGATCAATACTTCACACAGAACAAACATCACTCACACTGAACTCTAAACGACATTTGAACTGAAGTGTTTAGAGATCCAAAGGATATTTTTTTTGAACCAAGATGCAAAGAAAGGTGTTAGTGGCTTAAACAATGGATCTTGATTAAGAAAGAGAATCATATTGCACTCCAAATAAAAGTAGAGACCACACCTAGAATTCAAAAAATTTGTGAGGCCCCTCTAACTATTTCATATCCAGTAATAAAATGCATATAACATTGTAGCATGCATATCAGGTAAAATCAGAACTTCAGAAATAAAATTTTAGCATACAATAAAATCTTATTTAAAAAAGGGAAGAAAATACAAAGAAGGAAGTTAGGCATTTAGGCAGGTAAGCCTGACTTGCTAAGATCATGGCAGAAGATTATGGTTAAAGGTAAAGAAAATGTGGAATAAAAATAAAAGAAAAAGTTATATGTATCAAACATATGATAGCAACTTTGTGGAAATATGTAGAAAAGGAGAAAGCAGCAGTATGTTTATTTTCTTCAGTGCTTTTTATGTCTATCTTTGTGTATACACATATATAAAACATATTTATATAATAACCAATCCACCCATTTTTATGCTGACTTTTGTTTGTTTATACTAAATAGTTTAATTATCTCTCCTACTTTCCTTTACTTTGTCAAAGTTTTGTTGGATAGTAAATTGATAATGCAATATATGAGGAACATGATATTCTACTATTTAGGATTTAAGACAAAATTTATACATTTTAAAATTTGATAATGATTGTTGGGATTTGTATCTCCTCATTTTGAGGAGAAAGTATGAATCTTATGAAATAGTATTTACATTTTGTAAGTCAGAAATATTGAACTTGTGTGTTGCTTTATGGAAGTTCAAATGTGGAGGAGTGTGCAAACATGTTTTGTACCACAGGGATTCACTGTGTTAGTCACTACCTCTAAGCTTTTAACTCACTCTTCGACATTTAGCTTTTATATAGATGTTGCAAGCCATGCACACCATAATTCAGACTTGCCATTCAGACTTACACTGACACTTTTACAGAAATTGCTACAACAAAATGCTAGAAGAGAAGGTAAGTGCATTGGCAAACAGGTGTAATCCCAGTGATTTGGGAAACTGAGGGAGGAGGATGGCAAGTTCTAAACCAGACTGGGCTAGGCGGTTAGATCCTGTTTTCAAATAAAAATGGCTAGAAAATACCTCTGGATTCAATCCCCAATACTATAAAAAACAAAACAAAAACAAAAACATGATTTCATTGGTTTCCTGTGGGTGTTCTGCAAGCTATTACAATGGCTGAATTCACCTTACCATTTATTCTACATCTGCCTTCATTTCTAAATACCTTATCTTCCAACCAGCATCCTTCCACAAGACTCCTCAGAGCTTATAGCCACCAGCACCTGTGAAGCTGAGCTCATTGTTTAGAGGTCTGCTTTTAAGTTCTATATGATCCCTCCTGTGAACCTCAAAATGTTAATAAGTCTAGACACTTATTTTTTTGAGGGGGGTACCAGGGACTGAACTTATGGGCACTGGGCCACTGAGCCACATCCCCAGCCCTATTTTGTATTTTATTTAGAGACAGGGTCTCACTGAGTTGCTTAGTACCTCACTCTTGCTGAGGCTGGCTTTGAACTCACAATCCTCCTGCCTCAACCTCCTGAGCTACTGGGATTAAAGGTGGCTCCAGTGTGCCTGGCAATTCATATATATTTTATCCACTATTTTAACCTGACTAGACTCTTTTTTAAAATTATTTCAGCCTTTCTTGCAGTTATTATCTTCAGTGTTCTTTTTATACTTCGAGTTTCCTAGTTAATAATTTTGTACCTTTTTTATAATTCTTAATATAAAGTTTTCTTTGACCAAATAACTATTACTTTTTATGTTTTCTAGATGATATTGCTTATCAGAGATAAAAGTTATATTGAGTGTCTCACTTTCCATTTATATAGACTTGGCCTTAGATATATATGGTGGCTTTCAGATCATTTATTGTTTTGCAGAAGGACACTATTGGGACAAACTCATGTTACATTTTCTATAATCATATGACTTTCTTTGTGGACTTTTGATTTAACAAGATGGTTATTTTGTCTGTTATAAAACCTTCACATTATAAAGCTTTGAGAGTTGGCATAAAATTTAGGTAAATGTTATATAGTAAATATAGAAATGTAAGTCAGAATACCCAGTATAGAAATATAAGTCAGAGGGAAGTTGGATCTACATCTTAGGGTTTGAGCATGAATTCTAAAAGGTATAAAATGGTTTTGAGATGGGATTATCTCCCACATAAAACTGGAAAATCTTTTGTCATTGTTCCTTTCATTTGCTGCAGATACAACATTTATATTAATGTTTCCTTAACTCTCAATAATTTTAATATTAATTAAACATCTTCAAACTACTACAAAAATTACAGTCCTCATAATTCAATTAAATTCTTATTTGTAAATATTTTAATACATAATAGTATATAAAGGAGTTTTTTTAAAAGCACTGACACACATAATTTGTCTCCTCTGATCTGTTCTATATGTACTTTGGCTATGAGAAACATGGAAAAGGACTACTATGATCATCAAAGACCAAAGTAAATTAAGAGTGGTCACATTTGTTTCAATTAATTTTCTTATTTCTTTGCACTATTTGAAAAGCTGGAGACTGTATAAAATTGTTGTCTTATCAGTGGTGAATTTTTACTCTGTAATTCCTGAATTTGGGTTGAAATAAGTTTCAACTTTGAATTCATTAGAAGTTCATTATAACTGTACATATAAATGATTTAGTTATAAGTAAGTTTTATGAATAAAAATATTTTAAAAATTATTATGAATAATGTATGCTACTGCAGTATGTAGTTTTATTACAATTTATCATAATTAAAAAAAGGAATTTTGAGGTATAATTCTGTTAGAACTTATCATCATTAAAGACGATGTGCTAGTTGTTTTTATTTTGTTGGTCAAATCAGAGATGTTATATATGGCTCTATATTTAAAAAAAAAAAGAAAAGAAAAAGAAACAGAAATTTAAACAAAGTATATTAACCATGTGTTTCTGATGTTTCAGCCTTTGGAGTTTTGCTGACTTTGGAGTGACCACCCCTTCTTGCACAAGATAATTCCTAGAGATAGCAAATAATAATTCCTTTTAGAGAGTATTATTTATTTACAAAATAACTAATCAGAGGGTATTTACTTCCCAACTGCCTCCTTTGTGCTACTCTTAAATTCCAGGATACTATTTCCTGGCACTAACCATTCCAGTGCTCAGTATCAGATAATTAAGTACAACCCATGAACTCTCGAGTTCAGTGATTATTCAAAGTAGTCAATCCTATATCTACCTGCCACTCTGTTCTATTCATTCCTTGCAAAATAAAATGTAAGCCATTGCCCACATTTCCCTTTTTCTCCTTATGTCTCCTGACTGCCTCTGGTGCTTCTCCCTATGATTCTGCATGGTTTGACATAGCATTTTGTCTCTGTGGAGTTGTAACAAACTGTCTTTTAATGGCAATCATTTACTGATCTGTTTGCCTTACCATGCCTGACTAATAATAAAACCAGTATTTTAAAACATAAACAAACAAACAAAAAATTCCTGCAGTGATACAAACAGTGAGGAGTTCCTTTTACTTTGCAAACCATATACTTTCTCTTTTCCTGTCATGTAATCATAAACAAGGATTCTGGTGTGTATAATAGCAGTCAGTCTAGGGTTCAAGCAGAAAACCTTAAAAAGTCACAGTGAAAGGGCATTTTTCTATAAACTTCTACCTATAACTCTTTCATTGGAAACATTTTTAATGGATCCTTCTAGGTGCAAAACAACTCAGAAGATCAAATAATTTTAAAATTAAAAGTGTTTAAATTAAATTCTTTATTTTGAAATAAGTTTATGATATTGCAGTGAGGACCTTTGTAACTTTTATACTTTGTCACAATGGTAACATCTTGAAAATCTATGCTACAATAACATACCCAAATATCAGCACCAATATGATAATACACAATATTTCCACCACCACAGGATCAATTCTGATTCCTTTTTATAGCCACACCTACCCTTTCCATAACTAAGGATATGTACTAATTTGTTCCCCATTTCTAAAATATTGTAATGAATTTTTTTATATAAATGGAATCATATGATATGTAACCTTTTAAGATTGGCTTTTTGCACTTTTCACAAAACTCTTCTGATCTGAGTTATTGCCTTCATTAGCAGTTTGTTCTTTTATCTTGTTGAGTTCCATTTCATGTTAGGACTGTACCTTAGTTTGTGTTATCATTCACCCATGGAAGGACATCCAGGTTGGTTCCAGTATTAGCTATTATGAAAAAAAGTTCCTGGGATCATTCAAGTATAGACTGTATGGAAGCAAAAGTGCAGATGGGCACTGAAGTGAGACTTGAGTACATTAGCTCACATTACCACATATATGTGTGTCAAACTGGAGACCAGGCAGCCACAGAAGAGCTAAACATTTCAGAGTTAACAAAAAGAAGGAAAACAAAAAATCAGAGTACTAATACAGTATTAAAATACTTGCAATGATTTTCACTGGTTGCTTCAAGATGACTACGCCCTCTTCACCTCTAGTTGGGAAGAAATGTAACATTTTCTTAAGAATTATAGGAGGCACCACAGTGTTCCACCACCCATAGTTTTACTTTCCATGACTTCAGTTACCCATGATCAACCATATACTGAAAATATAAAATGGAAAATTCAAGAAATAAAATATTTAAACATTTTAAATAATTATTTCAGTATAGTTGGTTTTTGTTAATCTCTTATTTATAGAGCAAGCAACATTATATGTATGTATGTTTAGAAAAAATACAGCATACACAGTTTTTGTACTTTTCATGGTTTTAGGCATCCACTGAGAGTCCTGAAAAATATTTCCTATAGATAAAGGGAGACAACTGCATTCTGACTTCTAATGCATTATAGTTTGCTACTACATAAATAATATTTTTTCTAAGTTTAACAAGAAGAGTCTGAAATAATTAGTATATGCAATATTTTCTTATTAGCTTTGATTTAGCTGCAGATGGAATAAAGTATTTTGAAAATATAAAATTTAACAAAATGGATGATCATAATAATGTTCATCAATCAAAATCAATAGGATAATCTATTAATTATTTTTAGCTTTACTAGAAAACATGCTACTTCATGCATCTTTGGAAATATCAGTCATAAAGATTCTGTCAATATTTACAAAATGCCTCCTAAGAAGATAATAAAAATGGTGTTACTATTTATTAAGTTTATTAAAATGGTTGAATTACATTGTATCAGAATGTAGTAAAAAATGAATTCTGTAAGACTTCTGTGCGAAACAATCATATGAAGTCTAGGCACACAACATTTTTAAAATAGTTGAAAAATAATGGGTAATTGTGCATTTTGCAAGTATTTTAGGAAGCTATAACCATTTATTTTGATGTGATACAGCAATTTCTCAATTTTTGTACATAAATATAACTAATTCCTTCAGTGTAATAAAAATATATATTAAAATAATCTATTAAAAGAAAATCCTCATTTACCATGGAAATTTATTAATTTTATTGTGTTTAAGTAGTCTCATGGATTTTTTCATGGATATTTAAAAGATAATGCATTTTTTTTAGTTTTGCCATGCTTTTTTCCCAAAGTGATAATCATTTTACAATGACCATAATTTTAAACCAGTCTGTATAGAATAATTTACTAAACTATTACTTAACTTGAAATTGTTATTTATTTCAAATTTATTCATTCATCCTCCTTTTGCATAATTTCTTTTATGTTCAACACCTACTTCTTGAATTAGGAGCATAAATTTTCTCAAATTATGTGTCTGGGCTTCTGTATAAAAAACAAACTGCATCCTAAGAAAAACTCAGAGCATAATTTTATAGTTACTTTTCATTTATAAAACACTTTTAATAGTTTTTTAACCTCATTTATTTGTTTTGTAGGGACAAGTTCTGTGCAATGATGTTAATTTTAACAGGAAAAGATAACTATGAGAAAAAGTATTATATATGGTAATTATTCAACAAATGACCTAAACATGTAAATAAATGCTCATCAATCATATACATTTCCACCTTCCATGTTAACATCAAAAGTAATATGCTATGTATTAAAAACAAATTTTAAAATATTTATTATGATACAATGCTATGGTTAAGTATATGAAATATCTAATACAGTTAAAATAATAAAGTCCTTAATCATGTAAGATATTAGGTATTGAAAGTAGTGAGATTCTAGGACACTTTAACATCTTTAAGAATCTCTGTACATCCCATATTTGCATATTATCAACTTTATACTATTTCCTTTTATGATTTTAAGATGACTATAGAAGTCCCAAGCATCAAGTTTTCACATACCCTTGCTTTAGACAGAAAAAAAAAAAAAGAAAAAGTCTTTACTCAGTCTACTGATTCAAAAGTTAAACTCATTCAGAAACATTTACACAGACATATGAAAAATAAAATTTAACCAAATATCTACTAGGAACCCCATGTCCCAATTAAGTTGATATATAAAATTAACCATGACAAATTTTAACCACTTAAATGCATATACTGAAGTCCTAACCTGTAGTGACTCAGAATGTGGACTTATTTGGAAAGAGTTATGAAAATGTCCTGGAGGAAGGAAGATCATTAATATAACATTACTGGCATCCTTACAGAAGGGAAAGCTTGTCATAAACACCAAAGCAGGTAGGGAATATAAAGTAAAGAAGAAGGCAGATATTGGAGTAAAACTTTAACAAGCCAAGAAATACTTCTGATTATCAAAAAATCATAATCTAGGAGAGATGCATAGAATATATTCTCCAACACAGCACTCAAACAAACCAAGGCTGTTGACATCTTTGTCTTGTACTTTCATAACTATGAGGGAATCAATTTCTTTATTGAAGCCATTTAATTTATGGTACATTGTAAGGACAGTAGCTAAATACAAAAAAGTACATAAGGATATTGCTTCATCGATTCTGATGTTCTCTGTGTAAACTTTTAAAAAGGTTTATTTTAGCTCACAATATTGGAGATTCCAGTTTTTGATTGATTGGCCCCAGCCCTATGGAGAGCAGGGTATCAATGATGAGAGCAACTGATCTAGGAAAAACTCATGGCAGGGAGCAAAAGAGAAAAAGAAAACAAGCTCCAAATGACCTAAAGACTGCTAACTGGTCCCTGGCTCTTAAAGATTACACTATCTCCCAATAGCACCACCTTGGGGACCATACTTTTAACCATGCAGGGTCTACTTGGTCCTTTGTGGGACACTCAAGATTCAAATTACTAGCCAATCCCTAAAAAACAAATGCCAAATGTCTTCTTTGATATAAGGAGAGCAACTAAGTACAGAGCAGGGAGGAAGAGCATGAGAAGAAGATTAACATTAAACAGGGACAAGAGGTGGGAGGGAAAGGGAGAGAGAAGGGCAATTGCATGGAAATGGAAGGAGACCTTCATCGTTATACAAAATTCCATATAAGAGGAGCTGAAGGGAAAGGGGGAAAAAAAGGGAGAGAAATGAATTACAGTAGATGGGATAGAGAGAGAAGATGGGAGGGGAGGGGTAGGGAGGGGGCGTAGTAGAGGATAGGAAAGACAGCAGAATACAACAGACACTAATATGTAAAAACGTGGATGTGTAACTGATGTGATTCTGGAATCTGTATATGGGGGAAAAATGGAAGTTCATAACCCACTTGAATCAAATGTGTGAAATATGATATGTCAGGAGCTATGTAATGTTTTGAACAACTAATAAAAAATGAAAAAAAAAAAACAAATTACAACAACTATGAGTGTTAGGCTTCTAAGTTTTTGTTTTTAAATCATATTTTCTGTGTTTATTTTTCGTCAACAGCTTTGTATGAAATGACTTACTTTGGATGTCTTGCAGAGTTTGAACCCATTTGGGATAATCCTATATGAAATATAGTCAAAGCAACACATGTAAAATTATCTCTGGAGAATCCAGCAGACACCACAGAAGACAGGTCCTCATCCTCCAAAAGCAGCTAACACTGCCTCTGGAGGCTTGTTTTACCAAGGATTGTGGGGTCTCCTGAGTGCACTTAGAAAATGACAAGGAGAAAACAGTGTCAAACAGTTTAATAATGAGAGTTCAACCGATTATTTAACAGCTGATAAATGTAAGAAACCTGAATTTTTATCAGATCTTAAAGGAGGAGATTTTAAACCCCAACAAGGTTTGCTTATGTTCTCAACATGCATAATAGTTACAAATAAAAGCAAATGATAATTCTGACTAATTTTGTCTGGAGCAATAGGAAGAGAAATTCACTAAAATAAGAAAACATAAAATTTTCATAGTGCACAAGTCTATGGAAACAAGGTGCTCATATTTAGACACATTGAGAAGCATATTACATACAAATATTTGAAGATTGGATAGCTAGATACTGTGTGTAAGGGGAGGTGAAACAGATACTTACATTTTAATTCTGTTTAATCAATAGAAACATGAAGCTGATAAGATTACCTACAAATTGATGGAAGACAGTGAAGCTAAGAGTTTTAAAGATGTTCCATCATTTTGAACCAGTAAAAGTGGCTAAAATGAATGAACAGTGAAGAAAAAAAATCATGAGATGTTCTTGAAATCCAAAGAAAAGTTTTCCAAAAGGAAGGAAAGATAAATAATATCAAATGTCTATCAAGGGCTATGAAAGAAATTTATCCATAAAATTTATTCATGTAGAAGTCAAATGTGGTCTTGTTACATATACTGTTATAGGGTGAAGGAAACATTTTTTTTTTAAATGAAGAGAATAGGAAGAAACAAAAGCAGAAAGCAGAGAGGTGGGTGCAGTGATACACCTTTATAATCCCAGTGATTTGGGATGCTGAGGCAGGAGGATAGCAAGTTTCAACTTGCCTCCACAGCTCAGTGAGACACTATCTCAAACAAAGCAAAACAAAACAAAACAAAAAAAGAAACCAATGCAGGCCACCCTTACAACCTTTAAAATAGTGACAAAATAAAAGGGAAAAACTAAAAGTAATTGCTTTTAAGAGAGAGAGAGAGAGAGAGAATTTTTTTTTGTAGATGGACACAACACAATGTCTTTGTTTTTATGTGGTGCTGAGAATCAAACCCGGGTCCCTCCTGTGCTAAGCAAGTGCTCTACCTCTGAGCCACAATACCAGCCCAACTTCTTAAAAAATTTTAAAAAACAAATCCTTAATATTTCCTAGCAAAGGAGTTGGCATGAAACATGCTTTTTAAAACAAATTACAAGACGTAGATTCATTGAGAAATAAATGAATTAGTACGAATTAGTACGGTAAGATTTGTTGAACATATTATATTTCATCATACTTTAGATTATTCTACATACACATATTTGTAATTACACATCATTATTCTTCATATTTTAAATTGTTATTTGAATGTTTTATTCTAAAATTATGTTGGTGATGATACAAAGCAAGAATATATTCTTCCTATATTCAAAAATTCATTGAATACATAATAAGTTATTAGATACATAATTATAAGCACCAAATTTATTCATTTTGAAATTCATAAGCAAATAGAACAAGTAACAATTCTACACAGAATATTTTACAGTAGTATTACCAACTTCTGTTTTCTCAACCTAAGAAAATATCCTTATATAATTAGGATACCTTTACATCCAATGTTTATTTAAACCTCTGTAACCCCTACCTAGGGTTTTTGTATGTCACTGAAGAAAACGAGGGCTTGGTAAGGATAGGCCAGCTGTTGATGGAATGCTGCTCAGTTTTCCTAATGCTGCTCATGAATGGCTCTGTGCCTGAATGGATGAAAGCATCTCAGTTGCCCTGAGCCCTTATAATAATACTCACCAGTACCCCCTTTTTGTCCTTCTGTCTCACTTCCTTCCCCATGTGATTTCTGACATCTGTTATATAATATCCAGAAAACACTTTCCCAAGTCAGTAAGTTGAAGTTTACCTTTAAAACTTCTGAATAACCATTGAAATTCCTCCCTCTTTTTTTATATGTACACAGCATTTTTTGATTTATTTAATATTAAAGAAAACCTAGATGACTGAATGCTAGTATTTTATAATCTTTTAGATCTTGAAATTCTCCACTGCCTTTCCAATACAATATTTTCAACCCTCTAATTACCCTGTCATTCCAGTTTAAAAACACTAAATGATACATAGTAGCCACAAATTTCATATTATCAACATTTCCTTTAACTTGACATATAAATACTGTTTAAATCATTCCAATTGTTTCTAGCCCTTAACTGTCAATAGTGTGAATGGTTTTGAAGAACAAAATTAGTATTTTTTGCTTGTTCATAAGCAGGGATCATGAGAAGGTAGCAACAAGCAGATCCTGTTTGGATCACAGACTCACATAACACTATGTTCAAGCTTCATACTCGTGTGAAGCAGACATGTGATTAGCATCTAATGCAAAATTGTACATCAGTATTGAAGTTTTTCTTTGAAAGAACTATTATTTTTAATGATAAAGAAAACTAACTTTCCTGTGCAATAGGACTTAGAGTTTTAAATGAGCATTATCCTGACCCACTACCATGAAAGCCAGACCAAATTAGCTTTCAGGATGATGATTAACGTAAGGCTCTTTGCCTCAGCCTTCATAATGCAAGAGATTATATTTGGACATAGACAGTTTAAGAATGTAACATGCTTGTGCAGATGCTGTGACACATCCAGATTTGAAGGAGGAATCAAAGTTCATAAACAAAGAGTGAAGAATACAAATACAAGCCAAAGTCTCAGCTTGTTAAAACACCCCTGAGATAGTCGAGAAAGTATATGATTTCCTGACTAATGTTAGTAGGTGTAGAGAAACAGGGTACAAAAAAATTTGGATGTGAGCTTTATTGTTAAAAAAAGGAGAGAAAAAAATGTTTTATAATTAGAAGGATTTTTGAGGTTTTAAGAAAGTGACTACAAAGCTTGTAGTCTCTGATTTTATTTTAAACCATTTTAATTTATTTTGAGATATAACACAGATACATAAATGTACAATATAACAAATAATTCAGCATGCATATGTTAACCATTCAGATCAGTAAATATTGCCAGAACTTACCACATATGCCTTGGAGACCATGACCTCTTTCATCATTTAGATACAACCAGTATCTTGAAATGTATGACAATTTAGTGCTTATCTTTCTTTTAATCATTACTTTTGGGATTAGGTTTCATCACATACTTGTTGAGGAACACAAACATTCAGAATTATAATATTAGCTGTTCTGTGTTAGTCAGCTTTTCATCATTAAGACCAAAATATCTGACAAGAAAAACTTAGAGGAAGAAGTTTGCTTTAAGCTCATGTTTTGAGAGGTCTCAGTCCTCCAGCCACATCACCACCTGCCTACAGTTACTACCTACTAGTCCATCAAAATTATTAATCTATCAAATTGATTAATCCACCAGTGAGGTTACAGCTCTCATAATCTAATAATTTAACCTTCTTTTGTTGCTTAATACATGAGCTTTTGGGGGATGTTAAAAACCCAAACCATAACAGGTATATATTAGCAATATAAATATGAAGTAAGCCCAAATATGTTAAATGCAATATTAGATTGTATAACCCTGATAATCATCTTTTAAATCCAACTTTGTTGAGCTTCAAACCACTAAAAATTATGATAGAACACAGCCATGTGTGCAGCATTCTATGTTTTTAAACATTTTACAAGCCCTTATATAAAATCATGAAGATAGGCATTTTATTATTCATTTTCCCAGAGCATCAGAATTCACATAAATTTTATTCATCATTCTAACCCAACAAGTACTCCATAAGCATTTAGTGAATAAATGAATTTGCTCATATAAAAATTCAACACTGAATCAAAATGATAGAAAACATGGTAAAATTTTAAATGTCTCCCAATGACATGCTAAATTACTCTTGGGTGAGTTTGGTATTATTCTTCTGTAAAACTATGATATACTGTGATTTTCTAAAGAAAATATATTGAATTAACTCAGATATAAAATGTCCTCAAAAGCATAGTATAAGCTTTATTTTTATGTTTTTAATTATATTTGAAATATTCAGTTTTTGACAGCATAGCATAAAATAAGTATTAAGAAAAAACTACAAATTTTACATTTTATTTTTAATGAAAACATGCAAGTTACACCATTTCACATAATGAATATTGAAAAACAAGAGCTAGTTGATATTGCATATTGCTCCATTTCCCAAAATAAAGGGTACCTTTAAAGTTTTCTGAAAGAAACCTATGTGATTTTGTTATTAAATTCATTTCCACATACACTGTTGACATACTGAAAGACATAAGCATACTTTAGATACATATCAGAGTATAATCTTTAATTCTGTAATAGCTTCATTATTTGATGATTGTAAGCATTTTAAAATATTAAACAAATATTGTGCCTTATTTTTGTGCTAGATATGTGTCCACAATGAAGGTGCAAAGAACATCTTTTATATAGCCCAAACTACATAATTAAAACTAAAGTAGACTTTTTGATGTAGATACTCTGTATCCATGAAACCCAACACTATATGACTTAGTGTTGTTCTGAGATTGACCTAAAAAAATAAAATGTGAGAAAAATAAATTGTATGTGTAAGTTTACAGGATTTAATGTGTGTATATGTGTGTGTGTGTGTGTGTGTGTGTGTGTGTGTGTGGGCTAAGTACTAAATGGGCTGAAGTAGGTATGAAGTAAAACAAATTGACTACCAGGAAAAAGGGCCACCTGGGCTAGGATTAACATGGAGACTTGTCTTTTTTTTTTTTTTTTTTTTTAATTAGTTGCTCAAGATCCTTGTCTTGACTGAAGTTTTTGAATATATAGTGAGGTTTGCATTTTGAAATCAAAGTTGTACCCATGCTCTCTTTACCTGGTTGTAATACATACATTAACAAGATACAAAATAGTGCCTGTCATAGAGCCATGATCAAACAGTTCCAATCACAGAGGTTTGATAAAGCATGTGAACTCCTACAGTTTCCTCTGAAGTATATTTGAAATGCCAAAGATTGAGTGGATATCAAAGAAGTACCTATTCAACTTCTAGATTGATGAGTATTTTAGTAATCACAAATTATATAGAGGAATATAAAAGGCTCTGATAGCATCTTTCTAATCCTTCAATCATTCTTTTTTCAAAAATTTTTAAGACTTAAAAAAAAATATTTCCTTGGGACTGGGGCATAGCTCAGTGGTAGTGCGTGCTTAGCATATGTGAGGCCCTGGGTTCAATCCCCAACACCACCAAAAAAAAAAAAAGGAGGTAATTAAAAAATGTTTTCTTCATTAGCCTGTCATTTTCTCCTTGATCTTTTTTTAAATGCATTTGCGATTATTAGCTTGCTGCCATAAACTGTATTTAATTAGCTATTTGTACTCTGCTGTGGAAAGCAAACCAGGTAGCTACATATGTTTGATTTGGTCATCAAATCTCAATAGGAAACTTTTATATTACAACAAAAGGAAATAGTCCTTTATGAAATAAATCATATTTTATTTCAGTAAAGAATGCAAAATAATGTATTTCAGGATTTTAATTATGTAGAAGAAAAGCAGTTTAAAATACTCTAGGAAAAAAAAGTTTAATAGAAATCATCTAATTCATTTAAATTATCTAAACTTTACAACATATGATAGAATATTAATAGTGTCCCCAAATTATTAAATAAGTATAAAGTAACAAAATTGCACAATATTATGCTTGTTAAAATGATATAAATAATAATAGACTTAACTGATTTAAATGTTTTTGTCCAGACATCCCACTTGTCATACAATGCTAAATTTTCACAAAGGAGTTAATACATATAAAAGGCTAAAAGTAATGAATGGTAAGCAGTCAATGAATAATAGCTATGCTGCTTATCCTTATTTGTGGAAAAATTGTCCATAAAACTTTTCTTCCTTAAAATAATTTAACATATTTTTCCTATTTGCTATTTTCTTTATTTACCAAGATTAAAAATATATATAATTCAGCAAGAGGTTGTTAAAATATTTCAATAATAAATATTAAACACCAATCTATGATAACAATAAAAACTGTCAGATTATCTATTTAAAAAAGGAGAATTTCATAATACATGAATTATATTTTAATAAATTTGTTTTTAAAAAAGAAACATACTTAGTATGGACACCACAATAATTTTCTACCAATGTTTAGTTTATAAGACTTGGAGAGGCTAGGAAAATGAACTTCAGGAAATAAAGTAAATTCTGAAAATTTGTTAACTTTGAGTTTAATCAATATTTTAAAGTATAATACTCACAAATATTCACTATGAAATATTGACAGCTGAAATATGTCTCAAAGCTTAAAACTATATTGAAAATGTGCTAAAATATTTTACAATAATTATGAAAGTAATAGTGTTTTATTTTTTCATAAAATTTATCTTTTAAATATTAAAATTTAAAGTGTTGAATCATTCTATCAATTTAAAAATAAACAGTGTCAATTTTAATATATTACTGTTTCCATCAACAATGAGACTACCTTTAATTGTCTTTGATGAAAGAGTTATATCTTATATTTCTTTAGATCTTGTGCTGTTTCTCCTGTAAGACACTGAATACAATAAAATATATAGTACTCTTTAAATACATAATATAAATATTTTGAATAAATATCATTATTATTTCCTAGTTAAAAAGTAAACCAATCACTTCTTTTTAAAAATTTATTCTTTTTAGTTATACATAACAGTAGAATGTACTTTGATATACATACATGGAGTATAATTTGCCACTCTTGCAAATGAATCACTTCTAAAACTAGATAGTTTTGTAGATAAGTTTACTCTGTACACAAAAAGTATTAAGACATTTAATTCCAATGGTTAAACATGAAGCAATTCTTCAAAAAATAAAGACATTGGCAAATATCTTAAATTATTTTATATGTTCTATTCCTTTCGTTCTGAGTAACAACCACCCTGAAGAAATGACGGACTTGAGATTTCACAAATATCACAATGAATACTTTATTACACCACAAACTTTCTCCCTTCTCTCAGGAAATAAATTTTTAAAAATGGCAAAAGAAATCTAAGGCTGGTCGTGGTGGCTCATGCCTGTAATACTAGGGGCTCAGAAGGCTGAGGCAGGAAGAACACAAATTTAAAGCCAGCCTCAGCAAAAGTGAGATGCTAAGCAACTTAGTGAGACCCTGTCTCTAAATAAATACAAAATAGAGCTGGGCATATGGCTCAGTGGTCAAATGCCCCTAAATTGAATCCGAAGTACAGAAAAAAGAAAAGAAAAGAAAAAACAGAAATTTGAGGATTATTCTCTGTGAAATTGAAAGATACAACATGAAATTAAAGAACTGAAATATGATGTTTCAATGGTTCATCAGGAATGATAATGTGATCATCTCGTTCAGATGTGAAGCTAGAAGCTAGATAGATAGCAGAGTAATAGTTTCCATTGTTTTAGTAATAATGAGCTAATATATTAAGAGAGAATAGCAATTAGGTAGGAAGCTTAAGGAAACAATTACAAAAAAGCATAACTTAAATTGATGCCCTGAGCATATAACCAAGAAGAAAAAAATATATAGTGTAATTATTAATCAAAGAAAATTAAATTTGTGAGAAAACATGGAAACTGATGAAAGCAGGAAGGACAGGTATCCAATAAAATATTATTGGAATTATTTTTATTTTCCTTCTAGAACTAATGTTTATAGGGAAAAACATTTGAAATTCAATAATATTGAAATTTTAAAACAGTATTGCATGTAAATTAAATGTAATATTTTAAATAATGATATTTATAAACAAAAGTGAAAATATATTATTAGTTAATAGCAATTTTTAAGATCAATTTTTATTTTTCTATAAAATTATTATTTTAATTACTTTTAGTAAATGACTAGAAAAAAATTAAATAAGTTCTGAATACCTGTTGTTCCATATGGTCCTTATAGTTGAATATATTGTATTGAATACTCAATTTTTTTCTTCTGAAGGTGGATCTCATGAGTATTTATACTTCAATAAAATCAAATAAAATTTTGTATGCTACTTTGAGTTTCACTGTCAATTGAATAATCTGGGTATGTTGTAGCCTGCAGCGCCTCTCTTTGTTTTTCTTTGTTTGTTTTGATTTTTTAGAAAATATAAATTTTGAGGTAGCAGTACTCTCATACTATTGAAAAAATGATACAGCATGTAACATAAATTGATTTTAAAAGGATGTTGAGATACAGTTGTTATAGAAACAGAAATATTAAAGTGTAAAATTGGATGTTTTTGGAATATGCATGTATCTGTGAATTCACCACCAAAATTAAAATTAAAAATATTACAACCATTCCTAGAACTTTCCACATGTCCCTTGGTTATTCTGTCCTGATTCCACTCCTATCACTAGGGAGCCAATGATGCACTTTGTCTTACTGTAGACAAGTTTGTATTCTCAAGAATTTTATAGATATGAATCTTATAATATATATGTGCATATGTGTGTGTTTTGTTTGTTATGACCTTTTCACTTGATATAATTGTTTTGAGATTCATCTATGGTTATCCCTTCATCTGCTTAAGGATGTTTGGCCTCACTCAGGTGTGGTTATTATAAATAAAATCTCAGTAAACATGAGTAAAAATGTTTTTGTGTGTTTATTTTGCTTTCAATTCTGTTAGATAATATGTACTGGTGGAATGAAGTAATTATATGTAAATGTAAGTTTACATATTTTAGAAACTTTCAACTACTTTTTAAAATTGATAGTAGAATTTTACATACAATTTCATTAATGATAGTTATTTGTATAGTTGCATGATATTTCTAATTAGTCCATATCTCCATCATCAGTTGTACGGTCAGTCTTAAAGTTTAGACAACTTTCTATTAGGTGTTTAGTTTATGTCATTTTTGTTTAACTCATTCTTTCTAATAATTGGTTTTAGAACATCTTTTAATTCTACTATTTGCCATTCATATATAATGTTTTGCAGGGGATATTTAAGTGTCTATTAAATTTTTTATCCAGTTTTATTGTGATCTTTGGTATGTATATTGTGTTTAACGTCCTATAAATATTCTGCATATTCAAAGTATATATGTCTGCAATTTTATTTTCTTCATTATCCCTGTTTCCACAAAGATAATCACTCTTTTGCATTTGATTTTTATCTTTTCTAGGCTCCTGTATAATAAATATTTTGTGTAAATTTTAGAATGATGCATATTTTCGTCTTACATGTTTCACTTAATTATATATTGATACAAGTTAAATTTTGTAGAAAATTTGCTGGAACACAAAAATGAACACTCATTTTTGGAGTGCACACACACATGCCCTGTTTTTGCTGTATTTGTGTATGTGTGTGTGTGTGTGTGTGTGTATGTGTGTGTTGCTGGGGATTAACCCATGTTTTCCCACATGCTAGGAAATTGCTTTACCTCTGAGCTCTACTCAGTTGCAGCTCATTTTCCTAATTCTATGATAGTTCTCTCCTATTTTTTTTGTGTGTTTTGTATGCAACATTTTTCTGTTCTTATCCTTTTATAAGTAACAACTGTATGCTTTCCTCCATTTACATATTTATTTATTCATGTATCATTACAAGGACTTAAATATTTATTAAGATAATACATATTTATTTCTTCTTATGTTTCCATTTGCTGATTTCCCAGAGAAACTTCTAGATGATTGTTTTTTTTCTGATAAATTCTTTCCTTTGTAGAACATTTCTTTGTTTTTTATAAATACACACATATGTATACCAAGAGAAGTATATTTATATACTGTATAGAAACACACACACACACACACATTCATTTGTATTATTCGTTTTTCACTATGAGAAAATACTGATAAAATTTAAAGGCTGAAAGATTTATTTTGGGTTATGATGTCAGAGGTTTCAGTCCATTCCTCAGCTGGTTCCATCATTTCTGAACCTGTGGTAAGGCTCTACATCATGAGGGAAGGGCATTGCAAAGCAAATCTGTTCAACTTTTGACAGCAAGAAGTGGAAAAAGAGTGAGAAATAGGAGTTATAGAACAAAAGACTCAATTCCTTCAACTATGTTCCAACTCATACAGTATCCACTGCTTATCAAAGGTACATTCAGTTATGAATCTAACCATGGATTAATCCACTAATGATTACCAGGATTTAAACACTTTCCAAAGTCCTACCTGTGAATATTATTCTATTAAAGACCAATCCTTCAACACATGAGCCCTTAGAGGACATTCCAGTTCCAAATCATAACACATTTTTTATACATTTTCTTCAGTATACCTTGCCCATGTAGTTCTATTACACTACTATACATGACTGACACTCTTCCCCCCTCCCTCTCTCTCTCTCTCTCTCATCTATCTAAGGGAGATAAGGATGAAGTGCAGGGGAGTTAGAAAAGTCAACCTATTTTGCTACTTTGTGTGTATGTACGGATAAGTGACAACAAATCCCATCATTATATGTAAGTATAACATATCAATGGGAAACTATAACATATCAGTGGGAAAAAGACCTGTAACCTAGCATCATTATATGTAAGTAAAACATATCAATGGGAAACTATAACATATCAGTGGGAAAAAGACCTGTAACCTAGCATCAAGTATTCATAATAATGTCTGTGTTATATATATATATATATATATATATATATATATATATATATATATATATATATATATATAGTGCATGTTTTATATATGGGGTGTGTTAGTTATATATAGTGCAATCTTAATTTAATACTTCAGGGTATAAAACTTCTATTTTCAAATTGTTTATTGTGTAGCTCCCTTTACTCATAGTCAGATCACTATCTGGTATTTTTCTCAAAATTCTACTCATTTGTTCTTTTCTAGATACATTGAAAGTGTTTTTTAAAACACTAACACACACTGTTGTGAATATATGATGCTACTTTACAAGTCTTTTTTCCACATTTTTTATTGTGCATTATAGTTGTATATAATGATGGCATTTGTTGTCAGTTATCCATACAGACACACAATGTAGCAATATCATTTGGCTTTTATGGCTCCCCAGCACTTCATCCCTCCATTCCCGCCTCCCACCTTTGGTTTCTTTCCTCTATTTTATTAACCTCCTTTTGATTTGCATGAGACCTCTCTTCCTTTCTTTTCCTTTCCTCTCTAGTTTCTACAACCAGAAAACAAAGGACACTTGACCCTCTGAGTTTGGCTTATTTTTAACATAATGTTCTCAAGTTCCATCTATTTTCCTGAAAATGAAATATTTTTTTCTTTATTGCTGAATACAATCCCATTGTGTATATATACCACATTTTCTCTTCCATTCATCTGCTGCTTCTTTAGTTTGTCTACTGTGCATTGTGTTGTTATGTTTATTTGCCTTTTTAAATGAAAGTTTACAGTGAATTGCAAGAATCTTAAGTGTACAATTTGATGAGAGAATTTACTCTTGCCATTTTCAAGTACATTGCTATGCCTGTGACTATCTCTATAGTATTTTCCTGATTTTTAATTTTTATTTTTTTAAAATTTTCGACATTCTGTACAGTATGTCATTATATATGCACTCTTTTGTGTTCAATTTTCTTAACAATTTAGTTTAATACCTGAGATATACATGTTGAATCTAACAGTTACTTATTTTTGTTGATAGCTAATTAGTATTTTTATTGTATGATTAGGTTGCTTCCCGTTTTCCTTTCTTATGATTTATGGTGCAGTAAATAATCTTGCACATTTGCATAAATATCTATTAGTTTATCTGCTGCTTCCTAGGATGAGTATATATTTATCTTTCTAAGAAATTGACAAACTACAATTGGATCTGCTATTAGAAATATATAAATATTCCAACTGATTCGTAACTTCAATATTTAATTATTGACAGTTTTTAAAATTTTCATTATTCTATCAGCTATATCTTGGTAGCTTATCATATTTTTAATTTGTATTCTCTTACTTACTAGTGCTAAACTATTTTTAATGGTATTTCTGGTCATTTATATATATTCTTTTAGAAAATATTTTTTTTTCTTTTAGCCTACCTTAAAGACCCTTTGCTTTTTAGTGGGTGTAGGAGTCCTTTATATTTTTCAAATAGATCTTTTGTCAGATGTGTAAATTTGGCAAAAGAATTCTCTGTTTGAGTTATCTTTTTTGTTGTTATTGTTCTTAACTGTTAAAAAAGAAGTCTTTAATAATGAAGAATTATGGCATTATTTGTTTGTATTACTTGTTTTATACATCCTGTGAAACAATTCTCAATTCCTAAGTTACAAAAATATTCTAGATTTCCTCAGCAACATATTTTATTTCTTCATTCTTGTATTTGATTTCTTACACACATTTATGTGTCAAGTGAGAGACAAGATTGATGTTCATTATCTCTGCATGTTTTCTCAGTTGGCCCCAATCTTTATCTGAGTAGTCTTTCCTTTTTCACGTTGAATTCCTTCTTATGCTTTCTGAAAATCAGTGTATCAATTCATTATATCACTGTGGGTTTAGTCCTGAACTATGATATTATATTCATGTATTTTTCCATCATTGTGAAAGTCCACAAGGTACCAAAATCTATATTTTAATACTAATAATTGATGTATTGTAACTCCTTAAAATGTGTACTTTTAACACATTTAAAACATTGTTTTGCTTATTCCAGATTTGATGGATTTTTATATATAAAAGAGAACTTTGAAATATTTTGTCTTTAATTAAGAAAACAACAATTACTTACCATATAGTATGTTGTTTTTACATTGCTTAGTACATTTATCTTAATTCAAAAATGACTTATTTATTTACTTGTGACAAAGAATAATAGAAAAATTACCTCCAACATTCCCTTTCTCTATTTTTCCCATGGCATCAAGTGTCGTAGGACATTAATCCCAATAGAGCATTCATCTGACATTTATAAAAACACTCTTCTTGTATTTCAAAATACTTTAATATTTTACACAGTCATTATAGTTGGAGGTAAATGATTTAGAATAGAATTTACTTTGATCTCTTGCATTTTCATTTGGAGTGGTAATTAATATTTCTTTTTCTTTTAAATATCTTAAAGAGATCACTCAAATGTATTTGTTTGAACAAATGTGTTTCATAGAGTGGTCTCATTTTTATCAACATTTCATTTTTCAAAATGTATTTACACTATGTTTTACACTTAAAATTAATAATATTTTAGTATAAGAACTTTACATGAAGTAAATACCATTCAATGTTGTTGGTTTATTTAAGATGTGTCTTTATGAGCTTAAATTTTTATTTTCTAGTAGCTGAATCATTTGCCTGTATTAGTCACATTTTATTACTATTATTACAAAATACCTGACACAGGCTCCTTAAGCGGGGGAAGAACTTTATTGATCTTACAGTTTTAAAGATTCTAAGACTAAGATCAGGTTATCCCTCTGGTTTGGCCTTTGATGAGGGTGGCAGATAAGATACATCATGGTGGGAACACATTGAAAGGCAAGAAAGTGATTATATCTCAGTCTAGGAGCAGAGAGAGACTAGATTCTCACAATCCTTTCCAGGGAAGCCACAGTAACCTAATGAACCTCTGCCAGGCCCCTACCCTTAGAGGTCCACAATACTCACCAAGTAGTGACTGTGCACAATGGACTGTGGGGAATACTCAAACAACAGGACCACCCATTGTTACAAGAGAAGTGAGAAAGGAATCAGTCTTTTTTTTAATATATATTTTCAGTTGTAGATGGATACAATATCTTCATTTTATTTATTTATTTGATTATGTGGTGCTGCAGATAAAACCCAGTGCCTCACATATTCAAGGCAAGTGCTCAACCACTGAGCTACATCCCCAGCCCAAGAATCAGCCTTTCTGCAGAGAAAAATGATACCAAAAAATAAACACAGCTTTTTAAATATAAAATTTGCATATAAATATTAATAATCTTTATGGGGTTTCCATTAAATGATACAAAATTTGTATATTTACACTGCCATGTTTAATCATGATGCAAATTATAGTTAGAATGATCATTACTTAAAATACTTATAAATTTTCTGGTGCTATATAATCAAGAATTTGTTATATTAAGATAAATTGACATTCCATGCTAAAACAGTGTGTTATTTGTCTTTAGTGGAAGGAAGAAATCTATGCAAACCAACTTTGAAGCAGTCAAACTTCAGACTTTTAGTAGAATCACTATAGAGATTTAGTAATAATAAATGGCAACACCGAAAACATGAATTACTTGAAACTTACAAAACCTAGGTTAGAATTTCTGTCTGATCTTTTAAGCCTCAATATTTACATTTAGGAAAAAAATGGCTAATGCTATTTTTTTTCATGGGAATATGAAAACTACATTTTATCACTTTAGTACCTTAAGTAGACTAGTTGTGCATTAGGATTCCCCCTTTCTCTTCCCTTAAGAAGGAAATTTAATAAATAATATACTGTGTACTAAGAAAAAACAAAGATTCACTCTTTCACTTGATGTAAACTTGTATCTGCTAAAGGAGACAGTAAGTGGACTTGTAATAATGAAGAAGTTTAGGATTAAAATGATTTAATTTTATATGTGGATCCATTAAGTAATGCAGAAGTTGGTAGTTCTTTAAGCTATATGCCCTGAAACTTTATATTTGCTTTAAAATAACATGGATTTTTAGTTTAGTGGTCATGGTCAAGAAAAGGAAATATAAAAAAATCTTAGCCATTCAATAAAAATAAATGTAATCTAATTAAAATAGATACTTACAAATCACCAAAAGGAAATCTGAATAGACTTTTTAACCAGGAAGAGTGGGAAAAGATTCACAAGATTTTTTTTTACTTTAAAATAATATCACTTATTTTGTAATGTATAAGTGAAAAATGAGCTATCATAACACTTTTCTCCATTGATTCTGCCATGGCCAACTTAAGTTATTGAAGATTGTAACTGAAGAGTATAATGAGAGTACAGCTACTTTGAACACCCATGTTCATCAATACTTTAAATTAGCACTACTGTTCTCTCTTCTATTTTCCAAAACTAATACAAATATATGTCACTAGGTTAACAGACATTGGAAAAGCAAGTTGGGGCACAGAAAAAATAAAGAAAGGAAACAGACTACCAGTAAAACAATCTAGTTTAGTAGGTGGGATAGTTATTACACAAAGACATACAGAAATATAGATTGAACTGAATTCCAAAATCATGAGCTTATTGAATAATAAATATAGCAGTAAAATTATATCATTTATTTTAAAATAATATGGAATCTGTAATTACTTCCATAGAAGATTAGCATTAATTGATGTTCAAAATATACAGATGTAATTTAATTGTAGAAACAATTATCTCAAACAGTATGTGACATTTTCCATTTACATATATAGATACATTTTCAGATAGTAAGTTTAACAAATAATATAGGGCTGGGGATATTCTCAATGGTAGAGTTCTTGCTTCGCTATGTGAGACTGTGGGTTCAATCCCCAGCACCACATAAAATAAATAAGTTAAAAAGTTAAAAAGAGAGAGAAGGAAATTAAATAAGCAATATACAGTGTACTAAAAAAGCACAAAATTTAGTATAAATTAAAAGATATCAAGATTTCTGAAATGGCCAACTTGCAATACTGTGAATAAAATGGATAATGCTTACAATAATTAACTGTAATTCAATTTAGGGTTCAGTATCACATAGATGTGACAATCACCTTTTGGGATATTTATTACCTTTCTACAGCATATTTAAGAGAAAAAATGGAACATCTATGAATTTATGTAATTTAATTCTAATTTAACTCAGTACTGTGAGTGGCTGACCCAACACCAAACAGACATACAATTATTCCCTTACTAATGGAGTCCATGTCCTAATACAGAAAGCTAAAATGGTGAATCTCATTAATACTCCTTTGCACCTGAGAAATGGGAATATAGCCAAATTCTAGAGACCTAAAGGAAAGTCTACTGGGTAGATTTTTAAGCAAATACGTGATGAGGATCTCTTCTTCCTGCCTTGTATGAAATTTGCTGAAGATGTAAAACCTATGAGAAAATCTTTATTGATCAGAGATGGTGATTATTGGAAAATAATTCCATACACCAAGAAAGCGACACAGATTTTGAATGCTTATTTTCACACCTGGGAAATATTTATGGAACTACCTACTCTCCAGATCCCTTGAAACATAAAATAATAAATTCACTCTTAATTTAAGCCCCTTTAAATGGGGTATTTTACTACTTTTAATACAAACAAACATGAATGATAACTGCTGAGAGCCATAGCCAAGTAGGGATGATGTATGGCATTTTTGGTTGAAAGGTGACACCAGCAAGCCATTGAGACGATATGATTATGGTAAGATCTGCATTCAATTGGATATTAGACCCCTGCTGTCCGCCTGGGCCTGCTACTTTGGAGCTCTAGCGGGACTCCTGGAGAGTTCCCATTGGTTGGGGAAGTGCAGTAGTAGGGAATTCTGGAGGAGGGATTTCCTGTTGGGGTAGTGTGTCCCGGGAGAGTGCCGCATGTGTGGTTCGGCATATTTCCCGGGAGCGTGTGTGGCATTGGCGGGAGTTTCAGAAATAAAGTTTGTTCCTGCTTGAGTGGCTCATGATTTTGTGCCCAACCAGACTGCGGCATTTAGTGGCCCGTATGGGAGACGCCTGAAGCTCGGAGGTAAGTAAAATTGCTCACCCCTGAGGGAAGGCGAGAGAATGGGTGACCATTTCAAAAAAAAAAATGTGTTCTTGTTTTGATTTATTTTGTTTTTGTTTCAAGCTACCTATCCCTAGAACTTTCTCAGGCAAACTGGGAAAAATGGTTGGCTCAAGGTTTGAAGTTGTTCAGCCCTGAGGAAGAGAAAATTGATACAATGATTTTTTGTTCCATTTTTGTTTCATTCTGTTTTGGTTTTGTTTTATGTTATCTTATTGGGTTGTGTTATCTTTATAGTAGATTAGAAATTAGTAAAAAACAAACCAAAAGAATGTTAAGTAAATTGTTAGAGGTTCAGGCTATGGTAGAAAACATGTTAGATCAAGCAAAACAGAAGGTCTCTCGAGCTAGTCAGATAGAGGAAGAAAATTTAAAGGAAGAAAGCTTAGAGGACAAACAGCTATCGGGGGGGGGGGAGCTACAACAGGAGGCTGCTACTAACTACATTCTATCACCAGAGGGCGTAATTCAACCAACAGCTCCATCTATAGAGACAGCTGAGTGGCCCTTAACCCCCGGAGTTGATAGATGGAATCCTGAGGCAGGACCTCAAAGATTAGCATGCCCTGTACTTGAGCAGGCAGGAGGGCAACGAATTCACCGTGCTTTAGATTTCAAAACAGTGAAACAATTAAAGGAGGCTGTAACAACCTATGGTCCACAAGCACCCTTCACTGTAAGCATGGTCGAATCCATTACCAACTTGGACATGACACCAGCAGATTGGGCTAGCATGTGTAAATCTGTGCTAAATGGAGGACAGTATTTGTTATGGAAGGTTGCCAATGAGGAATTTTGCACAGAGACAGCTAGGCGAAATGCAGCAGCCGGTTACCCTCAAAGAAATCTAGATATGTTGTTAGGGAAAGGACCTTATGAGGGTCAACAGCAACAAATTGAATATGATCCTGCTATATATGCACAAATTGCTGCAGATGCAGTTAGGGCATGGAAGACTTTACAAGGACATGGAGATTTACAAGGTCAATTATCTAAGGTAATACAGAGAGCTAATGAACCTTACGCTGAATTTGTAGATAGGCTTATTCAAACAGCTGCCAGAATTTTTGGGGATACAAAACAAGCAATGCCATTAATAAAACAACTGGCTTATGACCAAGAAAATCGTTACTGCAGAGAGGTCATTAGACCATGGAGACATGAAGATTTAAACATATATATTAAATTATGTAGAGACATTAATGAACAAGGGCAAGTCTTGGCAGCTGCAGTACAACAGGCTTTAGATGCCAGGCCAAAAACATGCTATAATTGTGAACAAACAGGACATTTTAAAAGGAGTTGCCCCATAGGAGAGGGGTTTAACAAAGGTAGGTATCAAAGGAATAGAATACAGGGTATTTGCCCACGATGCCGTAGAGGGAGACATTGGGCTAATGAATGCCGTTCTCAAACCACCATAGAGGGTACTCTGTTATCAAAAAACAGACAAGGACAGGAGGCTGACGCATAGAGGTCAGCTCATCTGATGACGGGTAAGGACCATATGTTGTATTGGACAACCTAACAGGCAGGGTCCCTAAGCCACATTGCTTGTTGCTTAATTAAACAGAAGCGGGGAGATGCTGAGAGCCATAGCCAAGTTGGAATGATGCATGGCATTTTTGGTTGAAAGGTGATGCCAGCAAGCCATTGAGATGATATGATTATGTTAAGATCTGCATCCAATTGGATATTAGACCCCTGCTGTCCACATGGGCCCGCTACTTTGGAGCTCTAGCGGGACTCCCGGAGAGTTCCCATTGGTTGGGGAAGTGCAGTAGGAGCAATTCCGGAGGAGGGATTTCCTGTTGGTGTAGTGTGGTCTGGGAGAACGCCGCGTGTGTGGTTCAGCATATTTCCTGGGAGCGGGGGAGTTTCAGAAATAAAGTTTGCTCCTGCTTGAGTGGCTTGTGATTTTGTGCCCAGCCAGACTGCGGCAGATAATAGTCTTTAGAAATGGCTCATGAAGTTATTAAAACCTTGTAATATTAATTGCTAGAATTTCATAGCAAAAGATGAAAGATTTAAGATCACATGTATTATCTTCTCTAATAATTATTACTATACAAATAAAAGATATGGAGTATGAACAGTGAATGTTTATGAATTATTATTTACAAGCAACACTTTGTTTTTCCTGAATCATGACTCACAACATTAAAATAATAAAATTCAAGCAAGTAGAGAATATATGATCAGGAACAAATATATAAACACATACATATATACATGAATGGAAGTAAATTGGTATACACGTGTATATATACACATTTATATGTATATAGACATGAAGGAAAATCAATTGGCAAATCTGATTAAGAGAGTTTACTAATAGAATTTCAGATAATAAAACTATTAAGACAGATCTATCATGACAAGATATATGAACATATCCACAAATTTGGAGAAAAGATATAATTTAAAAATGGGAAGAATAAATGTACTTTCTATTTATATACATAAAAATGAATAAATAGGAAATATTACATAAAAATGAATAAATAGGAGATACATAAAGAATTCTTGAAATGTTGACAAAAAAAAAATGTCATACGATCTCCTCATTATCATCTGGTACTTTGGCACTTAATATAGCATTGAGAGCCAGAAGAAATGATTATAATAAAGACTAGGAACTTTAGTACCTCATATATTCCCAGTGATATGGTGACACTGGGATAATTCTCATCAAGAAAAAGCAATTGTTTCGGATGTGACTATGTTGGGAACTCTTCAGAAAGTGATCATGTTTTCACTTTAGCCAAGATTAACATAATAATGAGGACAGGAAAGTTTCTGAGAGTTTGAAAAGCAAATTTAAAGAATTTCAGATAAAATAATGTATTCAGGGGAAGATATAAATACATTAATAAAATAGAAGACACTAAAATAAAATAGTGAAAAAATGAAACAATGATATAGTTAGAATCTGTCAGGGTTTAGAGGATGCAATACGCTTAGACTAGACACAGAGAAGGAAGGAAGAGATGATTTTCATTTGAGATTTTCATTTGACCCCAAAAGACAATTCAAAGATTTATTGACTCATAGAATATCAGTGCATTTAGTTTTTATTTTTAATGCCGTGTTCAGAAAAAAGAAGGGAGATTGAGTTCACTGTTAAAAATAGCATGTCAAAAATTGAAAGCCAAAAGTGTCATTATTAATTGATTCTATCTTTAGAGAAAAGGGATACAATGATGAAAATGGAAGGTTTATAACAATAACAGAAGAAATTAAGCTTTCTTTCAAAAATTGTTTTGGAAAAATACTTAACTTGACATAAAATAAATCCCTTTCTTATTTTAGAAATATTTCAGAATTGTTGTCTTGGTAAAAAAAGCACAGTGGTTGGACATGTGATCCTATGCTTGTTTAACCTTTCCCACTTACTAATGTTGGTACTTGAAAAAGTTACTTATGTGTTTTAAACATTAATGTCTTTGCATGCAAGTGAATGCAAAGCACTTAGCCTAGTGTGTGACAAATGGCAAGCAGTTCTTGCTCTCAGCAAACATTATTCATTTAGAAATCAAAATTGAGTAGTCTTAAAACAATGATATGAAAATCAAAATGAGACAGACACAGGCTTTACCTCAGAAGTTTATAGTGCAAATAAAATGACTAACAATAAATTATACCAGTGCACCCCATGTTTTGAAATATGAAACACTGAATGAGCAATGGCAGGTTGTCTGGTAATAATGGGTCAGGAAACTTTCTTTAGAAATTTATGTCCAAGTTGGTGACAAGATGCAGATAAAAATCATCTAGAAGAAACAGTGGTCAAAGAGAGTGTGATAATTCAGGCAAAAGGTATTTGTTATACATTTGCCTGAAGGTACAAAAATTAAGGAAAAAAAATAATGGACCTCTGGATGTCAGGTGGGGATTGGCAAATGTGAACTTTAGAGTCACCAATAAATTGGTTCATTCTAAGTCATATAAAAAGGTTTTCACATTTCCTTAAAGTCAGTGGAAACATATAGAAGGGTTTCAAGCAAAGAACATGGAGAAGTAAGAATTTCCATGGAGATGTGCCTGCAATCATGGGGGAGAAGGTGAGGGAAATGGTAGTATCTGGATTAGAGTCCTGTCATTCAAAATGAGGACAAATGGATGGATTAATTTCAAATACATTTAGAAAACAAATACAGGATTCTTATTTAAATATGATCGATGGTAAAAAATGATGGAGGAAAGCAAGCAAGAAATCTATCTTGAAGACGCATTGCTAAGAAACAAAGTGTGAAAAATCAGAAAAAATATTTAATATCTCTGACCATCAGTGATCTTATCAGTAATAGAGGTGATGGTACAAAATGATAAATATTTTCCTCTTTTTTCAAATTTCTCTGATTATTTAATTCAATACATATATATATATATATATATATATATATATATATATATATATATATATATTTATCATTCAGTATGTTCTCACACTGATAAATACTACTGTGAAGCAGACCCATACAACATAATCCTTATCCTTTAGCAATTGTCATATAAATAACTAAATGTAAGAGAATAAATTGCTGAAGTTTAACTTTGAAACACAAGAGGAGAAATGTAATCCAGGGTGAAAATTATCATACGGTTTCTGAGAAAGAGCAGCAGCAGTTAAGATATACAGCAAACGAAAAACACAAGTTGAAAGGTGAAATTTCCTCCTTAAATATATGCCCTTAAAAATTGGAGTTTTGAAACTGAGTAAGTACAGATATCAAAGAATTCTTTGGGCTGGGGTTGTGCTTCAGTTGTAGAGTGCTTGCCTAGCATGTGTGAGGCACTGGGTTTGATCCTCAGCACCACATAAATAAAATTTAAAAAGTAAAGGTATTATGTCCATCTGCAACTAAAAAAAAAAAAAAAAAAAAAGAGGAAGATTCTTTCCTGTAAAACAGTAGCTCAAACTTGGAACAAAGTGCACTCAAGTCCCTCATCTAGCACTTCCATGGAGTAGCTAAGATATAGAGATGCCTTCTTACACCACAAATAGTTCTCTGATTCAAATACTAAAAGTGTTAAAAGTTAGAATCACTTTTCTGAAGTTACTTTAATCACACTGAAGAAGTAAAATTTCAAATTTGGTTAAGCAACTAGTCTCAGGGTTTTTTTTGTGTTGTTGTTGTTGTTGTTTGTTTGTTTGTTTTTTCCTGTGCTTCTGCTTCGTCAAATTCTTCCTGCATAGTGTTCAAATATTTTCCCCCTCCACTGTCTTAATTGCTTTATATTCTTTTTCAAAGTCTTCAGTGACTGTAGTAGACTTAAGGAATTAATTCTAATTATTAGCTGAATAGTCCAAGCCTTTCAAACCTGATCCAGGCAACTTCTTTTTCTATACCAATGTTTATATCATTTGTGTTGATAAATTGGTAGTTAGCAATAAATAAAACAGTGGATTTATTTGTTTGATTAGCCATTTTTTTGCTCCCAATACCACAGAAAAAACAACATTTCAGTTTAACAGGTTTTATATTTACTTTATTAAATCTAATAATTTATGTTTTATAAGTATATACTTCTGAGTATTTGTATCTTCCAATATACTGATATTGTTACAGGTACATTACATCTAAGTTAAGAATTAAAAACTGTGATTTAATTGACTTTATGAAAAAATGGCTTCTTTACATAGTGTATTTTCTTATATTTATTAATTCCAGTTATTTTCACTTTAATTTGTTATATTTTTATTAACAATTCACCAGCTGTGTTTAGCAGCAATATTTTTTATTAATTGTTCTACAGGGAAGTAATTTACTTCTGAAAGAACAGATGTTGTTCCATTAATGAAAATCTCTCTGTCCCTTCAGAGAGAATGAATGATGTTTATAAGCTTTAAGAAATGGATGAAGTGAATGCATATATGTTACTAAATCATTGTTTTAAAAAGCTCCAGACTATATTTTAATATTTTAAGTGATAACTCAAACATAAACTTTAATGGTATGTGTTAAAATCACACATTTAATATAAAAATGGGCAATTTAAGTTCAAATAATATATTTACATTGCCTTTATCATTATCAAATATTTTATACTCTCACCTGCATATAACTAACTTCTAAGTATTTTTTAATAACAAGAATATTATTATTTCTAAGTTTTATTCACCTAATTATGCAATAAATAAGCTTAATTGTACTCCTTATTTAGTAAACACATTTTTATTTTACTGAGAAAACAGAAATAATTTAATGTATCTCTCCCCAATCTATAAGCATCTCTGAAATTATTGCCTTCTAATTTGTCTTCACTGCTGTTATAATGAAATACTACCTGACTTTATTTTCATTTGTTCATTCATTTATCAAATATTTATAGATGTCTTATTTGCTAATACTATAAATATGAAATGAACCTACAGACAAAAATCTACGACTTCATGAAGCATATATTCTTAGGCTTAGAAAGAAAAATAAACAAACTAAATGAGTAAATGTAATAATTTAGTGGATCAGAATAGGACAGGTTATGTTAATGCCCACAACCATCCTCCAAATGACAGTGGCTTAATGCACAGTAAGTTTCTTAAACTTCTAGTCATAGCTCTACACTCACCCTGGCTCTTCAGAGAAAAACGCTTGTGCTAACCATTTGGGTAATCCATTATGGAGTCATGTTAATATCTGCTTCAGTAATCACCAAGTCAACGAGAAGATAATATTGAGAATTCTGTTTGGCTATTAAAGCTACCACCCAAAAGTGACATACATAAACTCAGCTTAGACATCATTGACCTATGCAAGCATGTCTATAGGGACCAGAAAGTAAAATCTTAGATTTTCTGTGAGAATAAAATCAAATTTTATTATTTATGATAAATACTATAACTTACTAGTCTAGTAATAAAATATTTAATTCAGTCTCTTTTCTGATACAAAATGAAAAAACTTCTCCAAGATAAAAACTTAAATCCCCTCAATTTAAGGCACTGAGCCTTGAATTTGTAGATCATGGTCTATTGATCAATCATGTTTGTGTGTTTCTCTATATTTATCTTGAACTAGTGATATTGCACAATTATATCCATCCTCATAGTGGTTTTCTTGATTCAAAGTTCTATGGAATTAAAATATGAGTTATCAGTAATGAACAGCCAATATCCACAAATGAGCTAAGACAAGATAATTGCAATAACAACATCATCAACAAAGGTAAGGGATTTGGGGCTATAACTCAGTGGTAGAGCACCTACATAGCACACATGCTATGTATGAAACCCTAGGTTCAATCCTTAGCACTGAAAAAAAAGAAAGAAAGAAGAAATAGAAAATATATAAAAATTGAGCAATCTAATTGAAAATTCTTACCAATTATTTAAGCCCTCTATGCTGGGAGTGGGAATATTCTTTGGCACTGATTGTGCACATGGAGGTGCCTCCTTGCATGATATCACTTGAGGTTCTGATCTGAGTTGCTGTCATTTTCTGTTTGGTCTCATTTGAAATAGATGTTTAGAAATATCTCTAACATAAAGTATATATATGTTAATGATCATAAGTTTGACACTAAAATCCTGGATATCTGTATATCATTTTACTTCTCAAAGGGTCACAGAGGATTTAATTTAGGCAGGTAGTTAATATACCAATAGAATTCCCTTAACTTTTTGACAGATTTTTTTGAGCATGTTACTGTTCACTATAATTACATGTATTTAAATTTTTGTCAATAGCCTGCCCTCTAGCCTTATCTAATTATTGATACTTTGAGATTATTATTTAGGAAGGTAGTGTAGGTAAGGGGAGTATAAAATTGTGATTTGAGGAGCAGATTCTATTTTATTTTAACTAAGATGGTATTCAGAAAAATTTTATATTTGAGACAACATGTGAAGAACCAATTAAATTAGAATAAAATTGCAAGTTCAAGGCCTTGACTTAGGCAGTATCATAGAATGAGCAAAAGGCCAGTGCAGCTGAGTGGAATGAGTGAACAGGAGAAACGAGCAAGATCTGTGTCGAATGAAAATAGGCATAGATCATGCAGGGTTTTGTTGGTGGTTATAAAATCTTTGACTTTTGTTCTGAATAAAATAAAAGAACAATGTGCACTTACACAGAGAATACATGAATATGACATATTAGATTTTTAATTTTCTTCCCAGTGTACTGAGGTTTAATTGACAAAGAAATTGTATACATTTAAGTTGTATCACATAATATTTATGCACACACACAAACAAGTAAGCTAATTTACATGCCCATGACTCACAGTTATTTATTTTTGTTATCAACATTTAACATCTACCCTTTTAGCAAAATTTTAAGTATAAAATCCAGTATCATTAACTGTGGTCACCATGGTGTGTGTGTGTATGTGTGTGTGTGTGTGTGTGTTCTCCAGAATTTATTTATTTTTTATTTATCCTGAATAATTGAATCTTTATATTAAAATATGTCTTGTTGAAAGTGAACTTCAGTAAGGACAAGATACAAAGTAAGGACAAGATGCAAAGCTAGATACAGAATTTTTAAAGCAATTCCAATATTCTACATGACAGATGGTGCTGTTTATGAGACATGTTCAGAGTCTGAACATATTTTGAAGGTAAACTTAAGAAGATTGGAATGGCTTTAGAAATTCAAAACTAAGTAGGTTGAAGTTGACTCCAAACTTTTGCTGCTATTCTTGATGCTGTCATTTTACATTTGCTTTTGTGATTCCAAAGAAACAAAAGGATGAACTTCCAATTAACTAAAATTTAAAAGGCAACAGCTAGAGATGGTTTTAAAGGAAACATAAGAATTTAATTTATGAATATGTTATGTTTGATTTGCCTATTAAAATATCAGGTAGCATTCTTGATTAGGCTGTTAAATATATAATAATAAAGACGCGAAGGAAATCTGAGCCAGGAATTTGAATCTTGGAATTAAGAGCTAAATGTATTTTTATGATTATGAAACTGAATACAGGCCAGGGAAATGAATCGAAGCACAAAATTCTGGGTCACTTAAGACTCTAACACATCTGGTATTTTAGTCAGGTTTTTCATTGCTGTGACTCAAGGACGCCGACAGGACAACTATAAAAGAGAAAAGATTTATATGAGGGCTCACAGTTTCAGAGGTCTTAGTTCCTAGAGGTCAGGCTCCATTCCTCAGGACTGGAGGTAAGGCACAACATCAAGGCAGAAGTGTGTGGCAGAGAAAAGCAGTTCATATGACAAACAGGAAGCAAAGACTATACAGTCAGTCAGAAAGAAATGAAAAGAGAGCTGAACCCTGAAATCCAATAAATAATATTCAGTCAGAAAGGAATAAACTTCTATGTTACATTATTTTGTAATCCAAAGTAAAAAAAAAATGAAAAATGACAATTGGATTGAACATACATATTAGATTTAATAGCTCTTTGTTCAAATTTGCCATGGGTGTCCTGGACTTTTAATAGTCAAAAAATTAGCTGATGATCATTGAATAGATGGAGAAAACATTTGAAAAAGTTCAACATGAAAATAGTGTCAATAAAAAATAATATAATTATCACAATTAATGTAAAAAAAATTTTATAAAAAAATAAAAGCCTGAATAAGATAAATGCAAAAGGAATGTATTATATCAACAATTTTTGGGAGAAGATTTGGGGAGTTTTTTTTTTTTAGAGATTAAGCATATATCTACCATGTATTCCAGAAATTATGCTTCTTAGAATTTATGTAAGAGAAATATGAATTTAAGGACAGGCAAATTTACATATGAATATATATAACAGTTCTACTCATGTCAAATCTGGAAGCAATGTGTGTATAACCATCAAGAAATTAACAGTTAACACATTTTAGTATATCAAATATTCTTCATTAAATAAAATCACTACTGGTAAGTTTAACAGTATGGATAAACATCAAAATCATCATTCTTTGCAAAGGAAACCAGACATGAAACATATAGCACAATGTAAACAATATAAAGAAATAGTTGGACTATAGTGTCAAAAGGCAGATTAATGATTCCCTTGATATAATTTTTCAGTGTATAATTGACATAAGAGATCTTTCTAGGTAATGAAAATATTCTATATCTCAAATACACAGTTGCTATAAAAGTTAATTTTTATTAGAAAATTCATATGCAATAATATTAAAGTGGTTGAATTACATACTTTTTAAATCTTAGCTCAATATGGCAATATGACTGGATTTTAAAAGATAAAAATACTTAAAATAATAATTATAATTTTTTTTTTCCCTTTTAGAACAGTAGGCACTTCAGGGAATAAAAGCTAGCATTCGTTCTCTCTCTCTCTCTCTCTCTCTCTCTCTCTCTCTATATATATATATATATATATATATATATATATATATATATATATATATATAATCAGGGATGTTTCTAATAGCAAACTTTAATTTTTAATTAAATTTTAATTTTAAATTAATTTTAAATTTAATTTAAAAAGAAGATAATTAAAATCAGACCAGAAAGGTCTCAACCAATTACGTAGCAGGAAGAATTTTCTATAATGTATTTTTAGAAGAGGTGATCCTTAAATATTTTGCTCTCAAACAAAAATGTAATCCCCATATTTTTCAGTTGTTATAAACTGCAAATGAACATAGATCTTTCACTTTACCCTTTTAACCTAATACATGAACTGAGAAAGAACTCAAAGTTTTCCCAGGAGGAAGGAAACGTTCTTGATAGCTACAGGCTTTCATGGACTGCACGTCATCTCTTGATCCACTTTCCTTTTAATATGAATAATTCACCAAATAAATGTTCACTTTACATCCAATCATCACTTTGGTTTTGAAGCTGTCACATGGTACTGACACTTTGTAGATGTAGTATGACTATTCCTGGACATATTCTTTTATTGATGAGACTCTTACTTTCTTAGTATTAAGCCAGTACAACTGACTGTCAATCAAAAAGTCCTAGTAAAATCTAAAAGAGAATAATTAACCTTTTAATTACTCTCATTATTTATATTATTATTGCACTACTCTTAATTTTAGTAGGACTTTGACTACCCCAACTAAACATTTACATATGGATGAATGTGGATTTGACCCAATAGGATCTGCCCATTTACCATTCTCAATAAAATGCTTTCTTGTCTCCGTTACATTTCTTCTATTTGATTTAGAATTTGCTCTTCTCCTACACCTACCTTGAGCATCCCAGACTAATAATCTTAAATTTACAATAACCCTGACCCTTCACCCCTTAACTTGGTCCTTATTTTAACTCTAGGCCTAGTTTACGAATGATTCCAAAAGGGCATAGAATGAGTTGAATATGATAATGAGTTTAAGACAAAATAAGTGATTTAAAGTCACTAGAATGAGTTATCATAATTATCAAAATTTCTATCTTTACCTTAACATCTTCTTAGCTTATATAACATGTTTACTAGGCATATTCATCTACCAATCCCATCTAATATCATCACTACTATGCCTAGAAGGAATAATATTATCTATATTTGTCTTATGTACCCTTGTAATTTTTAATATCCACTTCTCACTATCATTTATAATTCTCTTTGTACAATTAGTATTTGCGGCATATGAAACAGCAGTGGGGCTAGCTTTATTAGTAATAGTACCAAATACTAAACTATGGTCAAAACCTCAATATCCTCCAGTGCTAAAAATTATTCTACCTACAATTTTACTTGCCCCTCACATGATTCTCCAAAAACTCAATAATCTGAATTAACCCTTCAATGCATAGTTTAATAATTAGTTTAATTGTATTATTAACATGAAACCAAGCAGAAGATAATGGCCTAATCTTTTCACTGACCTTCTTCTTTTCAGACTCACTATCCACCCCCCTCTTAATCTTAACAACATGGTTAATACCCCTAATAATTACAACCAGCCAAAGTCATTTAGCTGAAGAACATTTAATACAAAAGAAATTATATATCCTTAGACTCCTCTCTCACTCTGTGAGGTGCAGTTATACTACACATATTTTTGGGATTTTTTTTTTTTTATGTTTCCAAGGGCTGGTAGAGGAAACAACAGAAATTTATATCTAAAACCTCTTCTGTTTGATCACTTTTATTTTGAAATATTTTACTTTAAAAAAATTTCCCTAAAAGAAATACCATATCTCAAATCTCCAAATTTAAAAGCAAAGAAGAAACAACAGAAAGGATCTTTTCTATTATTTGTAATATCATTGTTAATATTTTTATTTTGATTTTCTAATGTTATAGTGTGGCTCCTGAAGCCCATTTCTAGGCTTATTCTCAGCAGGCATTTTCGTGACAGGGAAGATATAAATAAGAGATAAGAACAGAGAATAAAGGTCATTAGGCCTCTATTTACACAGTACTGCAAGAGCTACCTCTTCAGGGCCCTGTTATCACCTGAGACATTTAGAGCACATTATGAGTATTGAAGCAATCTGAAAGGAATGAATAGAAGACAGTTAATGGAAATACTACTAACTTTATAGGCACAGGTACAGATGGAGCCAGAAAAACAGAAGTCCGCCAAAACCCGGTGCAGGCATCATCTTCAGTACGTTGATATAGGAGTCAAGAGTCCCAAACTTAGGTAAAGCTTGAACTTGCTAAATTAGAAATAATCACATGGGCAAACGTCTTCCTGCAGGCTTTTGCTTACAATCAATTATGTTTTCACTAAGACAGGTAAAATGGGGACTCATCTATGTAAACCAATTTGTTATATAATCTTTATATGCCCCTGTTTTAGAGTGTAAAAATCATACTTCCTTCATATATTTTTATTATTGCAGTTATATATTATTCATTATGTTATGCACTTCAGTTAAGTAAGGAAACCTACACCAGAACTGCTGATTACATAACTGGGATTAATAACATTATGCCTAATATCAACTTATAAATGATTTAATTGGACATTCAGTGATGTCAGTTTTGCATCATAAAATTTTTTTTTCATGTACATGCTACCATAAATAAACTCATTGTTTCTTTTGCTAAATAAATATTATCTTTGTCACATCTCTACTGGTTCAAATTCCCAGTTTTTCAAAAGACATGCTAATATTCCTTTCTATCTCCTTATTTTTTTTCTACAACTCTGACCAGACATGATCTCTCAAATTACAACCTGGTTATTATTAACAATAGCTCTGAATGTTTATATCTCTTATGGAAATTTTTAAATTCTACTCTGTGCTTCCTTAATACAAAGCCCAATTCCATGAAGATTGTATTTATTTAAAGAAGTGGAGAAATATGCATACATATGTCTGTGTGTCTTTTTGTGTGTCTGCATGTAGACACACACACATACATTATTCATGAATTTATATGGTGATATTTTGAACATAGTTATATTACTAGTATATATTCATTAAACCAAATTTATGTTATTTCTATTTTTTGGCATAATTCTGGACAGGTCTATGTTGTCTTGAACATGGAGTGTTCTTTTGTGTGCGTTTTATAACATTATTCTACAGGAAATTAAATCTTATTTCAGATCTTATTTCCATGGTATTTTTTCTCATAGGAATTTGTACTCAATTACAAAATTTACCTTAAATTATAGCAAGTATGAATACATTTATAGATAATTAATATTGTTTAGATGCAATATTTACTAAATAAACAAAGTATAAAAAGTAGATATGAATGGTAAAATCTCTATATTCTCTTTTGCTTCCTGGCAAATTAAGTGAGCATTCCATTTTTCTGTTAAGAAATAATTTAAAAACTCATTTAAACAACTGCTGGTATTCTCAAATTCAATGCTTAAACACACACTGTGCATCACATTCAGTAAATTAAATCTCTGCTCTATGTCTTTGCATTATAAAGCAGAACTCACCAACGAAAACATACACAAAGACAAATGAACTAATATAGTACATAATAGAATTTCAAATCAAGTCAAAATTAAAAGTCTAATTCAATAAAATACCACTGAATAAACAAAGATATAACAAAATTTAAACAGGCCAAGTGATTTGCATTTCTTATGTGTGCATTTTATAACATTATTCTACAGGAACTTAAATAGGCTTAATTTATCAGGTAAAATTATTGGACTGTCAAGGGTCAAAGGTTTTTTTGTTAGTTTGTTTTTTGACAATCCTGGGAAATCCAATCAGGGCACTGAGTAGGCAAGTGTTGCATCCTTGAGCTTCATCTCCACACCCAGTTAATCTCATTAGAAAGGTGATATTTTAAAGACTTGTCTAAATGTATTTATAACTTAATGCATTCCTTAAAGTAGATCAGGAGTCAACTAAAGCTTTTAAGTCTAAGAACATTACCTTTTATCTGCAGTAAATTTCCCCACAGTTATTATGCTGCCTTGAAGTTTTGGATTTTTAATTTTACATTCTCCTGAACACACACACACACACACACACACACACACTCATTTTGAGTGGGGTGTGAATATTTGAATGTATGTGTGTGTTCAGGAAATTAACAGGATACCTTTACTTTAGGAAGTGGTTATTACATACCTTGTTTTATAGAGCATATTGTGCTAAATTTTGTTTATTTCTTGATATTCAGATTTTTTTTCAACTTATACATAAAGACTAGTCAAAGTTTATAAAATTGTAACTTTGCATTTTAAGAATCAATATACTCTGAGCAATTAGATAATGCAAGTCAAAACCAGAAAATTCAATGATTCTGTGCTGTTCTATTTGAAAACAAGTGGTTAATTATCATTATTTATCTACTATCAATATTTACTTAATGTAATTTTTACATGAATGAAAATCAAGAGTAGAACAAGAGAATAATAATTTAGATTCTACCTTTTTAGTATTTATGAGTCATTAAAATTAAGTTGGGAAGTATTTAGAAAAAAAATTTATAATTCTGTTTGTATATATGAAGCAAATAAATTATTGTGAACCTTCAGTAATTATAAAGATACTATTAGTAATTTTTTAGGCCTCTCAGAGTGAACAAATAAATCCAGCAACAAATAGGAAAATGGAAGATAAGTGCCTATCTTATAAAACCCCCAAGAATAGTCACTGCAGGCTATAGTATCAACAAAAATGATTCACCAAAGTCCTTGCTCAAGTAGGAATGTGCTTCAATTAGAAAGCTTAAATTTCATACATTTTAGGAAAGGAGAGCAATTTTTAACACATATTTTTTTAAAGTACAATTGATTTTATAAGTTAAATTTGTTGTAATAATGTATAGAATACTTTCTTCACAGTTACCTTGCAGGTAAAATGTTAATTCTTATACCTCATAACAAAACAATTCTGCTTTCACTATTCCTCCATGAAAAATATGGTCCCACACATGACAAAAAAAAAGTGTATAAAGTAGTCTTAATCATAATAATGAGAACAAAAAAATAAAAACAATCATCTATCTATATATTGGATAAATTATGATATTCTGGCAATTGTTAAAATGGAGCACTATGTAGTCATGGAAAGGAAGAATTTCAAAAAGTATTGAGAAAAATATGCCAGACAGAAGATAGTTTGGTATGATTATATTTATATAACAATAAAACTCATCATCTAGTTATGTGTGTCTTATATCTAAATATGCAAAGAGAAAAGCGGGGTTATCATGAAGTCTGACATAATTATTTGTGGAAGGAGGAAGAAGGTAAGTGATTAAGAAAAGACTGTTTGGATGTCATCTGTTTTAAGTGAAATAGGGTCTGGACTAGACAAATAGGATTATATTGGCATAGAAATTGTGTGGCCTATCTCTGTGGTGTTGTATAAATTCCATAGTTTGTCGTGATTCTAGTGGATGCCAGTTCAGGCAGCGAGCAGGACTGTGAGCTCTTAGCTGCCAACACTTAAAAATTAATTGATAAAGAGGTACATAGCTCTAGTTAAGGGAATCTGAGCAAGATGATGTCATGAACCATAATGAGCCTAGGGCATTTATAGTTAGATATCTACAAAAGGTTTATGACATTATCTTACCTATTTTCCGAGCCAAAAAATTATTTTCTGAGGTAACTGACATCTCTTTATAGATACATCAATTAACACCTCAAACCCACTATTTGCAATATTGTGCTCTCATTTTCTCTTGACAAATGTTCTTCTATTGCTGTTCTTGTAAATAAAACACAGAAACAACAACAACAACATCAAAACTACATCTATCCAGTTGTTCAAATTTTGAAGCTATTTTGCTACCTCATTCTGACATAACAGCTTTGTCCAATCCATTACTATAGCAGATGCTATTACTACTTACCTGTCTATATCCCCACAGTTCTTATCATTTTAGTTTATGACCTGATGTACTTATTGACATTTCTGGAACCTGTTCACTTAAGGACTTTCCCTAGATGACTCAGCTGACATACATGGCACGTTAGAAGTTTAGGAATGGAATAATTGTTTTAAGCCTCAGCCCCAGCCTTGGAACTGAATAACTTAAAAGTACCTTTTTTAGAGGCTGGGGTTGTGCCTCAGCAGTAGAATGCTTACCTAGCATGTGTGAGGCACTGGGTTTAATCCTTAGCACAGCATAAAAATAAATAAAATAAAGGTATAAAAAAGTTTGATTGGTGAGGTTTTATAGATTAATCCCTCTGCATTTTAATGAGAAATTTTCTATGCAATCTCCCAAAAACCCTCAGTAGAAATGAGATTCAGGGATCCACAGTGGAAAACATTCCAATATCACATCTGAACTTGAACCTTTTTATATTCTCATCACACTTCCTACCATATCAGCCAGTCCTTCCTTGAGTAACATCTGAAAAGTACGTGCATTCAAATCTTAAGAGCATACTTCAGAAAAAAAGACTAAAAAGTTCACGTCTTAAAAATTTTATTGACTCAATGCTTAAAATTTCTGTACTTTCTTTTATATTATAAGTATAGCTTTCTATCATTTCTCAGCTTGATTAACACTGTGGTAGCTTCCAAAGAATTATTTCCAGCATTCATTCTGTCTCTCTCTAAGAAATGTAAATCTGATCATATATTAAAGCTATCAGATATATTACATGACTTTAGAATTAAAAACCAACATATTTTACATAGTATAGAGTTTATTACTGTCACTCAGAAACTAGTCTTATATACCGCCATACACCTTCTGAATTGAAATGAATGGATCTGAACAGTACGTTTTCTGTATACATGAGCTTCTTAAGATATGAATTGCATCCTGCCTCTAAGAGGTGTTTCTATTAATGTGGGAGAAAACCTTGAGGTAAAATACCCTAACACAACATAATGCTATAATATTGTCAAACATGTTTGAGAGATGGTATTTGTGGAGCCAGAGTTAGCATTTCTTGTCTAGATGTCTATTATAGTTGAAGCAGTGGCACTTATGTCTGAGGAAGCTATGATCTTCTGGTCTTCAAAAAATGTCATTCATGAAGGGGAGCTGTATAGACAGGTGGCAGTATCTGTAACTAATGCATTGATCCAGAATTTTGTAAACTCCTAATTTACTATGTTAATTCTTTTTGTAACTGAAATAACTAGACTGATTCCAATTAAATAACTGAAATATGAAGACACATATAACCTGGCATTTAATTTTTTTGTATCTACATCCCCAACTTCAACATAAAAATCTCTCCTTTTTTGAAAATTCTAGTCATCCTGAATTTGTTTTATTTTATTTTTTAAGTAAATTAAATTTCTTTGTACATTGTGTCATGGGCTTCAAACTTTCTTTTTGCTTATAAACGCACTTTGCTAAACGTCATTTCAAAAATGCCTATTAGCCTGTTATCAGAGAAAGAATCATTTGTGCAGGGAACCCTTTATTAATTCCTATTTTATTAAACTGTTAATTAAATTATCTGATAAACTAAGTTTCTTTCATATAAAAGAAGCATAAAAATGTTCCATTTTAAGTTTAATTATCAAATAGTGTATTACTCATAAAATCAGATAACATGTTTCACAGCCACATCTTTGTTTAGTCTCACTTTCCTTAGAAGTAGAAATTCAATAACTTTGGTGAACAGTCACTTTTGATAAAATATTTAGGAAGGATAGAAAACTACTGATTATTGAGATTTGTAATGAAGAGTTTTGTAATGAAGAAGTTAGGAATGGGATTCATGGTATGTTCATCCTGAAGTTGGGATTTTAGCCTTGTGTAAGGACAGAGGTGCCATTAGGATAGAACTTGGAAAGAAAAATTTGGATGCAGACTTTTTAAGGTTATTTACTGTATTTCAGAAATTAAGAAGTTCATATTTTCTTCCTGAAGCAGAAGACTAAAGAGTCTGTGGGTGTAACTAGAGTATCAATTTAAATAGAGGAGAACTTACTAGAAATATCTACTTTTAAAAGAGAAAGGTAGTTGATAAAGAAAATAAAAGACCAAGAAGTAAAAAATAAGGCCCATTTCAGAAGAGAAATAAAGTATTTTCAGAAACACCAGTCCAGAAGGTGGAATGAACAAATAGTTGCATATTTTCAGTGAAATGACAGAATTTAATTGATACAGAATCTAGATGTTATGGTATGCTCATGCTTTGTGTCATAATAAGGCAGCAATGGTGCAGTGTTGACAGTATTGGCAAAAGCACGGGCTCTAAGTGAGAGAGAGAGAGACAGCAATGGATGATTCCTTTTTATTGTAAATCTAAAACTTCATACAAAAGATAGCAGGTATTTGAGGATAAATGACCATAAAATCAGACAATGAAGTTTGAATTTAAATTCCAGAGTTGATGAAACTCGAGTATATTAGATTTCATCTTTTTCATTAATTCTTTTTCAGCCTCAGTTACTTTGGCATGAATTGGGTCACTTGCTTTTTCCTGAACTATTCACCGTGACTTCGATTAACTCAGGCCCTGAGCATATGCACACACTCCTGATTAACTGGGAATGAATCCTGACCTCACCACTTATGGGACTGAGAGAGAAGAAAGAGACATTTCCTCACAGAAATTAGATTATCTAAAGAGGAAAAATTGGGTGGTGAATGTGCTTTAATCACAATAAGCCCTGTATTAAACTGAATTTATCTATGTATTCTTAGAGGAAAAACATAGACACTGCCCTTGACCATGGCATGAAAGAAACAGGTAATGTTTAATTTGTAGTAAAAATAGTAAACTGAAATGATCACGTTTTGAAAAATACAAAATAAAACAAGGATTTGATTTGCTCAACAACAAATTTTTACTCATTGCCTCCTGTGTTTCACAAATTATTCTTGATGATTTGATATATTAATGGATAAGATAAACATTTTTTCTGATCTTCTGGAAATTAAATTTTAGTATTAGATTGATAAAGAATGACAAATTATACAATCAAAAAGTACATTTTATGGTAGTTAAAAAGGTTATGATTGCTATGGGGAAAATGAAAAAAAGATACAGAGGTTACAAAGCACAGGTACAGGCATGTGCCTTGTCAAGGGGCACATTACATTTGTAAATAAGATGATTGGAATATGCTTTGTTGAAAAAATAAGACTTCCATGAGTGGGACAAACTGGGAAAGACGGGCCTGTGAATGCCTGGGAGAGAACTCATTCTACATAAGATATGGCAGCTGAGAAAAATCCATGACCTGGAGTGGGCCCTAGTGTTTTAAAGAAATAGGAAGAAATCAGAAAATGTGGCTGGGGCAGAGTGTTCAAGTGAGAATTAGAGTGATAGAGTCAGAGTTGTTACCACATGGATGTCTTGGAGGGTCTTATAGAACAGAGACGGGCTTTGCTTTTATTTTGAGAGGAATAAAAAAATATATATATTTAAGAGGTTTTGAACTTAGGGGGGCCTTGATCTGATCTTGTAGAAAATATATTATTGGAGAGATTACACATAATTTCGAATATAATGGTATTGGTTAGTTTTAGATTAAATAGAAAAAAAAAGTGTCACCCCAACAGTCCATATTTGACTGGGTTGAGTCTCAGAAAAGTTTCAGAGAGTGGCTCCTGCTCTCATCGAAAGGCAGTGCCTAAACCCATTTGCTTTCTTCAGAATAGCCCTTCCTTCTATTTCAGGTAAAGGGATAAATTTGTAATGTTGACACTAGGGATGCACTTGCACCCAGAAATAAAAAATCTTTCTAAAGTGACTTCTTCCTATGAAAATATTTAGTGTTTCCTTGTGACAAAACATGTGCAGTGTGAACTATGTAGTGGGAGTCAAAAGCAGCTATCAATCAAAAGCTGCTACCAACCAAGGCTAAGCAACTTGCTTCACAGAAAGAGGTTCTAGCCCAGGAGATGACTGAGGGCATTTGATGCTGTAGTATCTACTAGTGTTATCTCAGACATTATGGAACAATAAGAAGGAATAGGTTTAGAAAAGACTAATATCTTATTGCTCACCTTTTTATGTTTTAGCGTGAATTTGTAAATATTAAAAATAAAACAAAGCAATAGAAAGTTTTTGAATGATGAAAAGTCATTACCACACAAAAAGTGGAATGAAATAGATGAGAAATTTAAAACTAAATCTTCACTCATTATCACATCATCTTTATAAATTAGCAAGATATGGTGGCACATTGCTTTGTTCTCCAGTAGTATTATTCATGAGTGTGTTTATATATTTAAAATTTGCTGTTATGACTTTTTCCAAAATTAGTTAGTTGCTACATTATATTTCCCAAGTTTTTTAATAGCTATATATTCAAAAAGAGGGTTTAGCATATAACTGGAAATAAAAAAATTATTTTAAAATCAAGATTCTACAGCAGTTTATACATTAGTAGATTATGAACATTTTATCAATAAGCACATTCAATCAAAGTTCTTTGTCTTCTGTTTCCTGATATCTATATGTGGTTGTTAGTATTAGAAAAATAACATTAACAAGGTAGAGAATTGGCAATGCCTTTTTCAGTTTGTCTAAAGGAATTCAAGTTGATATTACTTTTTCTCCACTAGCATATGCTGAATAATGAATGTATAAATAAAGATATTGAATAATGAAATAATGAATATAATGGGTTGCTTAAAAACAAGTAAGTCTTAGATCTGTTAACCTATGGATTGTATACCTATTCACTGTTTAACCACAGTTTCCACTCCAAGGTATTTGTTTTTATTTTTCATTTTTACAAAAAAATGTGTAAAGCTTATAATTAAGAAGACTCTGAAGAATGATAATTGGGATCCAGGAAAATTGGCAAAGATAAATTGTGCTATAACAGATGAATATTCATTTCCTTTTTGAAAGATAAAATATGTCAGTCATCTGGTTTATATCAGTTATATACATTAATTTGAAATACACATTTCTATATATACGTATCAATATTTACATTGAGTTTTATTTAGAAAATAGTTACATAAACAAAAATTTGCAATATATTTTGTGAAAGAAAAGATTTAATAATAATAAAAGCAAAACATCATAACGTGGTCAAAAGACCAGATGTACAAGGGAAGTTAAGGGGTTCTGATATGATAATTATGGTTAGTTCTATATTATTTTATGTTCAATATCTACCAAATAGATATTGAATGGAAGGAAGAAGTGGGGGATAAATGGCTGTTGATGCTTCCTTCCTTTGTAAATAAAACATTACTTCAGATTTCATAAAACGGTTTTCTTAAATGTGTAAACATCCCACTATTTTCACTGTAAATTTTTAGGGAAGTAGAATGTGTAACACTGACTAAATATGTTGCCTTTTTTCACTATTTTTATTGTATATCCTGACAAGCCACATTTAATGATTTCCTACTTATATAGATTTTTCAAAAGATTGTATTTGAGAAATTTCTTAATATTTGTATATTTTGTCATCTAATGTATTTATTGAGCATGTATAAAATATTTTATTATGTAATTCAAATAGCTACCATGACAATGCCTTCATTCAAATAGCTACCATGGCATATGGTTTCTCTCTCTCTCTCTCTCTCTCTCTCTCTCTCTCTCTCTCTCTCATACACACACACACACACACACACACACACACATATGACATATAGTTTTTTTCCATAAAATTGTATAGTTCAAAAAACAAAAACAAGAAAAATGAAAGCCACAGATAAGTATGCATACATAGATATTATATAGAAATGTAAAACACGTAATTTATTTTACAATGAGCACTTATTAACATTTTGAAGCCTCACTGAGGATGGGACAAACAGAGCAAGAGGAATAAGTACTTACATAAGAATAAATTATATATAATATATATATACACACACACACACACACACACATTTATGCACACACTCATAGGTATATCTGGAATGTATCACTGATAAATATAGAAGAGGGGCAATTGAGAGCAATATAGTTTCTTATTAAAATTTATTGGAAGAATCTAGAATCCAGCTATAAAGAGAATGCTTTCCCACAGTTATTGTTAAAGATACAATTATGGAGCACATAGTATGGGGCCTCCCCTCCGGGAATTCCTTATTGTATGCCAATAATTATGATATATAACTTTTTAGAAGGGGCAAGCTAGTTTCAGAACATCGTTTATATGGATTACTCTCATCCTAGATGAACCAGATGGTTAGAATACTAATGGCATGCTAAACAAAATATGCTTATCCCCAGAAGCAGACCCGATAATCTAAGCAGTTCCCCAAAGTAGTGACAATCTGGGTCAGATTTAGAAAGGAGGCTGGGGATGTAGCTCAGTGGTGTAGTGCTTGCCTAGCATGAGTGAGACCCCAGGTTTGTTCCCTAGCATCACTCACAAAAAGGAATGAATTGCATTTCCATGTTCCTTGGGCTACTAGAACAAAACCCTCTAGAGTCTGCATGATTTTTCTATTATAGAAGTTATTTATTTCAGTCAAGTTTTTTGCTTAATGTTTATTCTGTTCTAGTCAAGATTAACTGTAATGCAGGGTTAACCAGCTACTCTGGAGCCATGTATCCTTTTTCTAATCAGTGGAGGACCCAGAAGACATGGCTGGTACATTTTTTTAAAGGTCCACCTGGTGAGATATTGGGGAGCCTACTCAAATGGGAAGAACCAAGAAAGAACAAGGCTTCTATTAGCAGGATTAAGAGGATAGCATTCTGGGCAATAATTAGATCTGTTAATGTGATCTAAGAATATTTGGTAGCAATCATTTTCAGCAAGTTCAATTTGGTACAACCAAAGGCCTATTTCTAAACGAGGGAACCACTGCTGCCCCAAATCAGGGCAATGTGAATGGAAAAGTAGCTGGCTGTTTCCCTGTAGTAAGTTGTTTTTAAGTCCTTTGGGTATAGTATGAGAGAGGAATAGCTGGGTCAAATGGTGGCTCCATTCCCAGATTTCCAAGGAATCTCCATACTGCTTTCCAAATTGGCTGCACCAATTAGCAGTCTCACCAGCAATGTATGAGAGTGCCTTTTCCCCCACATCCTTACCAACAATTATTGTTTTTGTCTTCATGATAGCTGCCATTATGACTGGATTGAGATGATATCTTAGAGTAGTTTTGATTTGCATTTCTCTGACTGCTAGAGATGATGAGCATTTATTCATATATTTGTTGATTGATTGTATATCCTCTTCTGAGAAGTGTTTTTCAGGTCCTTAGCCCACTTGTTGACTGAGTTATTTGTTTTTTCAGTGTTTAGCTTTTTGAGTTTTATATTCCCTACAGATTAGTGCTCTATCTGATGTGGGAGGGGTAAAAATTTGCTCCCAAGATGTAGGTTCTCTGTTCACATCAAAGTTTGTTTCTTTTGTGGAGAAGAAACTTTTTAGTTTGAGTCCACCCCATTTATTGGTTCTTGGTTTTAATTCTTGCACTATAGGAGTCTTATTAAGGAAGTTGGGGCCTAATCCCACATGATGAAGATTAGGGCCTATTTTTTATTCTATTAGATGCAGCCTCTGGTTTAATTCCTAGGTCCTATAGGGACACAGCCACTTCAATGTTTTAGCAGCACCATTTACAATAGCTAAACTGTGGAGCCAACCTAGATGTCCTTCAGCGGATGAATGGATAAAAAAATGTGGCATATATACAATGGAATTTTACTCAGTATTAAAAAAGAACAAAATCATGGCATTTACAGGTAAATGGATGACATTGGAGAAGATAATGCTAAATGAAGGCAGCCAATCCCAAAACAACAAATGCCAAATGTTTTCTCTGATATAAGAAGGTTGACTCATAGTAGGGTAGGGAGGGAGAGCATGGGAGGAATAGATGAATTATAGATAGGGAAGAAGGGTCAGAGGGTAAGGGAGGGGCAGGGGATTAGCAAGGATGGTGGAATGTGATTGACATCATTATACAAAGTACATGTATGAAGACTTTAATTGGGTGTCAACATACTTTATATACAAACAGAGATATGAAAAATTGTGGCATATATGTGTATCAAGAATTGTGATGCAAAAAATAAAACAACGAAGTACATGTATAAAGGTATAAATTGGCATGAACATACTTTATATACAGAGATATGAAAAATTGTTCCCTATATGTGTAATAAGAATTGTAATTCTTCCCACTGCTGTCATATATTTTTAAAAAATACAAAAAAAGAAAAATAAATTTAAAAAAAGAAAAGTATCTGGACTTTGAAAGACAACACAGAATTAAAGTAACAGCAAGAGGCAAAATGACAGAGATGCCCAAATAGCCCGTCCCATTACAGGTTTGGTTTAGCAATTTCTTAGTTCAACCAGCATTCACTTCAGAGGGTTTAATGTGGCTTGCACCTCAGTGCAATTCTTCTAGATGTCATTGTCTGTTTTTCACTCAGTTGCAGCTGAGTCTCTGAACTCAGGGACTGATCCAGATGTTATCAGTCACTTACCAGCAGAACAGATCTTAGAACAGCTTCCTCAAATCCTACCTTTGCAAAAAAAAAAGGGGGGGGGGGGCTCTAGTATCAAATAGTCATTTTTTTTTCTTGTCCATTATCAGCTGGTAGAGGCACCATACAGAGTTTGTGGCTTATTCTGCTTTGCTGGCACTCTCTCTGGCAGTTATATGGAAATCTTAAGGCCTTGGCACTGTACAGTGCTGTAGAGGGGGCAGGAAAACCTGGCAGAGTTCTCTTGAGAGTGGATCCAATGAAATCTGTCTTGGGAGGAACTTAATCTGGACCCAGTCACAGGAGTAGCTGATGCTGAGTTGGCTGGAGGGTACTGGGAATGTTTCACATACAAGTTCTAGTGGGGATTTGAGTGATTTGTCAGTAGCAGGGAAGTCCTTCAAATGTTCCTTCTGCTCCACAATGCTGGAAAGCAGAAGGTCTTCTCAGATTTTGTTAACTTAAAAAAAGATAAATTCCAGCCAGGAACAGTGGCACATGCCTGTAATCCCAGCAATTTGAGCGGCGAAGGTATGAGAATCACAAGTTCAAAGCCACTTTCAGCAACTTAGTGAGACCCTAAGCAATTTAGCAACATCCTGTCTTAAAAAAAATAAATAAATAAAATAAAAAGACCTGGAGATATAGCTCAGTAGTCAAATGCCCACAGGTTCAATCCTTAATTCCAATAGCAAAAAGAAAGAAAAATAATTTCCCTGGCTTGTTACCTAATATTTCACAGAATCAATTAAATGGTTGAAGAATTAGTTTTATAAAGCAAGGCAGAAACAAGGGATTATGGACACCAGGAAAACAAGCTAGTGAGGATGCTCCCTGGGGTGTCTTTATAACTCCATACAGCCAATGTAACTGGGCTCCTGCATTATCATTGCACTATTTTCAACTCTTCTGTGATTGTGTGTTACTATTTTAATTTTTGGAGCCTGACTGTATCACTTTATTGGCAAATTGTGGATCACAGACATCTGTGGATGAAAGAAATAAATTTCTGAGACCCATTTGGTGCCCTGTGTAGAAAGATAACTACAAAATGGCCATTACTAGAGAAAGAAGAACTGGTCTTAAATGATAAATTTATTAAGTATTGAGTTCAAACTTGTATGCCATCAAACACAGTTTAAACTTTCATTTGTAGGCAATAAGAATTCATAACTATGTCTTAAGCAAAATATTCTTATTAGAACTGTATCTCAGCAAAACTTTGGCAAAAATGCAGATGATAATACTGTAACTCTAAATATCTATTCATAGAGAATTCAGGAGACCTATAAAATTCTTGAAAACAGATGATAAGTGTCTTAACCACCATAATAATGGTGGTGGGATTGGGGAGGATGAAAGATAAAGAATGGATTTAGACCTTATTTTGAAAGTAGAATTTTGGAGATTTTGTAACTCACTGGGTGTGAGAGATAATAGAAGTGGAGCAAAGATAGCATAAATTTCTCAACAAACAAATTGAAATGCTGATAAAAGGTAATTAATTTAGTTTTGTGCCTACCATAGTTGAAATATACTGTAGATTCAAGAATATCCATATATCAATTTAGAGTTTGGTGGCAGAAAAAGGAAGTTCACACATAGAGACCTTATTGAGAGCTATAGGTTTGAGAGTCTTTCGCATAAGAAGTCCAAAGACTCCAGAGATATACTGAAAAAGAAGCCTGTAGAAAACACAGCATTAAGTGAAAAAAAAATAGTAAATTATTTTTTTGGTGGAAGCTAAGAAAACAGACTGAATCAATCATTAACTTAGCATTATCCCTAACCTCCTTCAGAGTTGCAAAGAGAAATCATTATTACAGCATTGAAGAATAAATTCATGGCCATGAAGTTTAAAAAGTATTTTTTCTTTATTTTTTTTAGCATAAAGAAAGTTAAATAGGGCTGGGGATGTGGCTCAAGCAGTAGCACGCTCGCCTGGCATGTGTGCAGCCCGGGTTCGATTCTCAGCACCACATAGGAACAAAGATGTTGTGTCTGCCGAAAACTAAAAAATAAATATTAAAAGTTCTCTCTCTCTCCCTCTCTCTCTCTCTCTCTCATGCTCTCTCTTAAAAAAAAAGTTAAATAAATGGTAACTTGAATAGGAGGTAGAGATAAAGAAAGGCCATTCAAAAACATAACCTTACAGAGTAGAGTTATTACAATATAGAAAATTGATTCTCTAATTCAGGTTTAGTTTAATGTGATTAACTTATTTTAAGGAATAGGTTCATTTATTATTTGAATTATGTACCAACTATTAAGAATTCATAATATATTACTTATTCATTTATTATAAGTTAATGTTGAATGGTTAAAATTTTCAAATATTTATGTTTAACTACACATAATGCATAATGATGAATTAGAATCCTATATTTATGGGTTATTCTTGAATTGTATGCAAATACTTCTTTGCAAACAAGCACAATATAAAATAAATTAATATATTTGAAAGGTAATTATTTGACATAAAATAAGATTTGAACTTTAGAACAAGCCAAGAGATAAGAATATATTTGTATAATAATCTTTAGCATTAAATGAGAAGTGATATTTTTTGATGAAAAAATATATTCACATAAAAAAGGAAAAGTTAAAAGACACCACTAAGGGATAAGTTATTATATTCAACATTTGTAAAGATAAATTCTCAACTGTTATTTCATCCTTTTTAAGTTAATGTTGAAAACTTAAACAAGCAAAAAAGAAAATCAGTATCCTCAAATATATAGTTATAATGGTCCTAAGACTAATTATAATTGTATAATATATAATTATATAATATGTATAATGTATAATATGTCTTAAACCATGCCCAACTTTCCTACCAAAGTACAACAAACTGATGTACAAGTTACCAATGTGCCAAGGTTTGAGACACCAGCTCACCGAGTGAATGCTCTTGGTCTTAAGCAGCATTGTTTACCTGGTGTTTTCTCAAAACTACATTATGGAGGTGTTCCACCATGCAAAGTATTTGCAAATTACTGTTTTAATTGATAAAATGTTTGTTACATACTAATAACCAAATGCTTTTTCCTGAAAGAGTTGAAAATGAAATATCAACTATTAATATTTTTCTTATGATGAAACCATACATGATCTGATATCAAAGTTATACACATAATGAAAATGTAAATAAAATCATTCATCACTCCTCATTTTAAACAATAGAGACATTGTAAATATTTTGAGTCATTTCTTTCAAAGAGTGTATGAGTATGTTGGTGTCTGTTTAAAAAGCCTAGATGTATTTGTTGAACTAATGAATGATTATTATAGAAATGAAAAAAGCAACAGTATAGAGAGCTGAAATTTGGAGGATTTGGAGTCTAGGATTTTAAATCTGATAATATTAGGTATACTATGGGGTAAAATAGTTTGCATTATTAATAGGAAAGATTTTTATAAAATGCTCATTAAATGATGCTTATGTCAAAGTTTTATCCTTGCCAGAAGCACCAAGAAATGGATGATTAGAGGCAAAAAAATCACTTAATTTAAGGTTGGCATATAAAGAATTAAATTTATGTCAAGAATAAACTATTATGACAGGTGTTCATTTGTTAGCATATTTCATTTTGATTATATCAGACACAGGATATATTATTATAAAGGAATATAATAACAGGTATTGTATTTAGTAACAGTTTCTCTAAATTAATTTTAATCACTGAATATGTTTATATCCAATAAAATAGTTTTTATTTTTATTTGAATCTTGTAATTCAATGCCTTTACTACACATGCACATTTCAGGAGTTTGTGTACATAGACGTATCTTCTAGTCTACTTTCTTGGAGAAAATTCACATAGGTTATTAGAAGAGCTCTATGTGTGCACTTCTCCTTTTTTCAGTCATCTAGTGATTTCTCTGTAGATGGCATTTGCAGAACATGTGCTTTGATACTAATGTCTTTCATGACTTCATAATTTTATTGAACCTTGCTGTGACTTGAAATATTTATTTTATAAAGGCAAAGAGGACTATTATGATTGTGTTAAAAGGGAAAACTAGGCACATGTATTTCATTAGATATAAGCAGGTAGATTTGTCTTTCTTAAGAACTTTTGATTTGAATATAGTTCTGGTTCCAATTTACTCCAAATATATTATTTTCTCCTTTTTAAAAATGCTTTTATGTAAGCCGAATTAGTTTATTGAATTCTTCAGTTCTGGCACACTATGTTCATTGGTTAGAGTAAGAATCTTGTTATATTTTGATATCTTATTTTTTTTTAGAATTTCTCATAAAGATGTTATGAATATACAGATAAAGCCACTGTTATGTATTTTGTGGCTTAGATGTATTCAATCAAGTGAATCCATAAACACATCACTTTGAAGTGGCTAAATAACGTATACTTTGTTTTAAGAGAAATAAATACAATCCATATGATAAAAAAATAAAGCATTGCATTCTAAAATATTAATAAGTCTTGCAAATTCAGAGCACAAAACTGAATATTCTTAAAAAACAATTTGCTCCACATTACAGTGTTTTAAACTTACATTTCAACCCTCAAACACACACACACACACACACACACACACACACACACCTCATGTTTGTGTTTCTAACAAAAACTTGCCATATATATGCCAAATACACACTTGGGAGAGAAAAAATAGAAAGTTATAGGTAAAAGAAAATAGAAAAGTCAATGATGAATTTTAGATGGCTTGACAATGTGAACACATAATGCTTCCATGAAGAAAAAAAAAAAGATTTCAGGTTGTGTTGAAAACACTAAATGGTGTTTTGAGTTCATTTTGACCTTCATATGAAATAACTAAATGAAGTTAAGTAGGCAATTGGTTATACTAATTAAGTAGTAAGGGAGAGGTCTAGATTAAAGAAAAATTAGTTGGAAATGTCTAGCATTTAATTGGTATTTTTAATCATAGGAATAAATGAGTCTTTTAGGGAGAACTTTTTCCAGAGAGATAAGTACATATCTAGTCAGTCATTTCAGAGAGGAAAAAATCAAGAAAGATAAGAATATGTGGAAAACATTATTTTTAAATGAAATAAATGTAAACATTTGATGAAATCCCTACAAGTTGAGTAGTAGTATTGAGTCTATTTGATAGGAGTTTAAAATAAATTCAATCCATGAGGTTATGTAACTTTTTTCCCAAAAAATCTGAACTTGAATAGATGTAAGAATGAGAAAATTTATATTTGAATTAAAACATTACTAAAACATTTTAGGTAAGAAAAATAAGATGGGGGCAGTGAAATGGGAGAGAGAATGAGAATATTGATATTAAGGTGGTTTGTGAAGAAATACATAAAATGGCTAATCAGGTATTCTCAGCTGAGCAAAAATGATAAGGTATATAGGTAATAATCTTTATGTTAGTGAAAAGTTAGTTCTTAGTAAGTACTTCTCCTATGAATAAACGAATTAACTTTCTGAAACATATAAAATGTATACAAGTTTAAAATACTGTCTGATAATGAACAGTCACATTAATATTTATATCTTTAGCATTAAAAAGTAAAAGGAAAATCTTTCAGTATCCTAATGAATTAACAGAGACTTTTGTGTGTGTAAAGAAGTTGATATTTCTCCTGTTGTAGATAGATGGTGACCACCTATCTATCTACAACAGGAGAAATTGAAAACCAGTTTTCAATTCTGGTCTTCAATTCTGATCTTAGGTTTACAATTCTGATCTTAGGTTTACAATTCTGATCTTAAGATTCACCAATTTTTTTAAACCTAATGAAAATATTCTGCTGAAATGCTTGTATAAATAGTTAAATAATAACATGTTGAATTTTAGCAGAACTTTTAAGTAAATCTAATAATAATACTCACTTTATTGACCATGATTTAGGTGTTTTAAAACACCACAAATAACTCAAAGCAAAGCCGAAGGCAATTTTATTCTGACAAATAAACTTTTTTCAATTAATACTTTGAATAAACGGTGTATGTTTCAGAAAAGCCCCCAAATGCCATGAATGAATGCACAGGCTTATGGCTTAGATTCAGTTGGCATTTCACTTGGAAGCCAAATCTTATTTTCATAATCAAGGCCTCCCACAGAAGACTCTTCTCACTTTGGAAATGTGCCTGGTTCATCTAGATGCAAGCCAACTAATTGGTGGGACAACAGATGGGTCTATTCAATTGATATGCCTATCTGCCAAACAAGACTAAAAAGCCTCAAACCAAAATAATACAGCCACCAAACTCAGTGCTTGATCAAATTGGACATACAATCATAGAAAACTTTAATTCTTTTTCATATTTCTTAATTGTAGGATATTAGAAAAAGAAAATTATCTAATTTGGGACAAAACTCTACAGAATCCTGCTATGAGGAAGAATGTTAGAAACCTATTTAATGAAAATAAATAAGTCATAAAACATGAGTGACACTGGTAATTAAATAACCATAAGGCTAGCCAAAAATTGCTTTGTATTTGTTTTTTTTTAAATTGAAATTGTAATACAATATGATAGCCAATGATCACAGTAGTTTTACTTGTGTTGACTCCAAATAATCTTCTTGCTGCTTTTTTTTTTAAACTTTAGAGACTCTTTTTAATATATTACAAAGATTTGGGTAATTTTATAGCAAAATAGCAAACTCTTTTCAATTTGTTCATGAAATATTCAGTAAGTCAATAGGTCTGTGATTCTCATCCAATTATCCTTGAATTGCAGTAATTACCCACTACTGGGTACAAATTCATAAAGATAAATTCTGAATTATTTGCTTGAGTTTGATGTCCATTTCCAGACTGACAACTGTGGAAGGTTATAATGGGGAGTGCTTTAAATTTGTTGAGATTTTTTTTCATGTTAAGAGGGTGGGTCAGAAATCATAAAAACAAATAGAAATGAATGGAGAAACTCATCCATGTATATTGGTTTAACTATCAGGAGCCAGCTAGCTATTATAATTTATGGAAATTATATGTAGATATTCATGAATCCTTTGCTGTGGACTCCATTTACAAACAAAGTGCTTATTTTTGCTGGTTTTTCATAGAATAGGACCATCATCTCTTAGTTCTACATGGAACATAGTCCTACATAAAATGGATTTATTCTAATTCATAAATATATCAAAAGTTACCTTCTTACTCTTGGACAACCATCTTCTAACATATAAAGCCATGGCTTTTATAAATTACCAAAAATAAGCATGAGTCACTACTTTTAATTGCCACCCTAGATCACAACAGTATTTGATAATAATAAAAAAATGTCTGGTGAAGTTTAGAAACATTTCATGGAATATTGCATTGTAAAATCTTCTTTGTGTCACTGCCTATTTTTTTAAAATAACTGGCAATACTCTTAAAAAAAAGGTAAACCATGATGCATGACTAGTCTTTTCTCTGTCCATATTTCTACTATTTCTTAAACTTTATTTTAAGGAAACCTATTGCCTTCTAAAAACTGAAAATAAATGGCAAACTAAGAAAATAAATAATATTATATTTACAGCAAGCTTTAAATTAATAGTAAGGTTTTCCATAAAGTAGTAATAAATCTAATTGAAGACAGTGTTAGAGAAAGATTCAGCTGCATTTTTAACATTGTTAGTTAATTTAAAAGAATGATGATGATTTACATTGATATGATTGTTTCTGTAATGATTTTATATCAACACCAAGAATGAGAACTCATGAATATGTGTGTTTTATTCTGCATGTACAAATGCTCTTGTGGAGAGCACATGAAAACAGGGAGAACTGTTTCATAATGTGTGCTAAAAGTGTGATCTATGGATGAAATTTACTTAAATCAGTTAATAGTAGTAGAGGAGAATTAAAAACAATGGCAGGATTCTGACCATATTTTGAAAGTAGAGCATTCAAGATTTTCTGATTGTTGTGAGATAGGAGATCAAACATTTTCTCAACCTTTGAATTGTCTTGTTGGCTGAAGCACAACAGTCAGGAAAACTAGAGATTTCCCCAAATGTGTTTCAATTCAGAGAGGCAAAATATTATCCTTTCAAGATGAGAGATGGGCCTCAGATATCTATTTCATTTGTATATGGCTATCATGCCCTATTACACTGAGTTCAAGTTTATTAATTGGTAACCAATAAGTTTGAAAACAGTTCAATAGCTGTATGCCATATAAAAAATATTTTCATGTTCATAACTTCATCCCTGTATCTTCCCCTGATGCTCATGTCTCCATATCCAACTTCTAACCTAAGATCTCCATTTGAATATCTACAGATTTATTCCATTACAAACCAAGTTGTATTTTCTCTCACTGTTAATATCAAGCTTCTTTCACCATCCATATATTAATAGCAGTGGAAAGAACATACTTTCAGTTCCTTAAACTAAGACATTGGGATTATTTTCTCTGTTGTTTTTGTATCAAAGGATTATATTTCTTTAACTTCAAAAATTGTGTCAGAGTCCAGGTTCTGTTTTCCATTGTGAAAATGTAGGTAGAAGGAAGTACTGCTACTAGGCTACAAAGAAGACAGTTATCATACTGGCAGAAAAAAAAAATATAATCCCAAATGTCATAAGAAAGTCAACTGGTTATTACATACATAACAGGGGAAAAGAAGGAATGCATTGAGACCCATATAATCAAATGAAAGGACTTTTGTGACTCTTTTGTCTGGTTACAACTAAAACCTACAAGGGTAAGAGTCACAACATGATAAGATGCTTTGATTCAGGGATCATAATTCTCAATAATGTAGATTTGGTTTTCTCCTCTTGGCCAACCAACTATAGCAAAAGTGCTCCTATCTGAGGTAAAAAAAACAGTCTACAGTTTTGGGTGTCAGTTAGCTTAATCAACTGCAGGAATGGAATATTCTATTAATCCTGTCATCCTGTCTCTTGTATTTTTTCCTAGAAATCTACCCAACCAGAATCTTGGAGAATCTACAAGTAGATGAATTATGAATGTAAAAATTAAGTTCAACTGAGCAGATTTAAATGGGTGCCGGCAGCAATTTATCATGGTTCTCTTTTCTGCCAGCTATATCTATATAGCAGTTGCTATGAGTGTTGCCTTCTAATGATTCTCTTTCTTCTGGTGCATCCCTCTTTGAGAATTATTCTTGTTTTAAATATGCTGCCACCCCTTCAAAGAGGTAACCTTCAGTCTTTGGCAGTCTGACATGGAGTTACAAAACATTAGTTACTATGCCTTAAAGTTAGATCAACTGTGGTACTCCAAGGTATCAAACTCTCTCTGAAATGTCATGCTAGCTTAACTATTTTGTACTTCTGTAGCCTGCTTATTTCTCTTCTATTGCAAGTACTCAATCAAGTAACTCCACAAGCAAACAAATAATATACCTCTTACACTATTTCTAGGAAATTCAAATCAAACATAACTTTCTTCATAATCTATTCTAAAATGTATGTGACAAAAATAAGAAAATGTACAAGGAGATATAGGAATTAGGGGATTGTGACCAAGGGAGAGATGGAAAAGTCTTCAGACAAGGAGGATCCATGGAAATTTGTGGAAAACAGATAGGCAAATGATATAGAAGATGCACCAAAAAACAAAACATCTAAAGTCTCTATTTTAGTGTTTATTTATGGTATATTGCTGTGTATATCAAAACATCATAGACTGGAAGGTTTATAAACAATAGAAATATGCTTCTTTTGGTTCTTGATACTAGAAGTCTGAAATCCAGCTGCCAGCATGATTAAGTTCTTGGGAGGATCCTCTTCTATGCTTCAAACTGCTGTCTCCTTCTATCTCCACATGGTGGAATTTCATTCCTGCCTTCAGTGATCCAGTTTCATGATCAAATTATCTCCCAAATTCTCCACCTTCTAACATAATCATAGTGGGTATTAGTATTTCTGAGTTTTGCTGAAATGATTTATGAGTTTTGCTGAAACACATCCAATCTACTGTAGACCCTGCATTGGACCAAGTTTTCCTTCCTTCCACGAGGGAATTGAACGCAGGGTGTTCTGCCACTGAGCTACAATCCTAGCACTTTAAAACTTTAAGAGGGTCCCCCTGAGTTTCTCAGGCCCACCTCAAAATTGTAATCCTTCTGCCTCAGCCTTCTGACAAATTGGACTTCCTTAAATGGTGAAAATAGAATTCCCAATGCATTTGATAACAAGAGAACAGAACTGACCAAGGTGCAATGACTCATGCCTGTAATCCCAGCTACTTGGAAAGCTGAGGCAATTGTCAGTCTGGACAATGAAATGAGACTTTATCTCAAAACAATTTTTTTAAAGGGCAAAAATGTAGCTCAATTGGAGAGTGCGTCTCTAACATGGGTGAAATCTTGGGTTCAATCTCTCATAACACCCTCCCCCATTCAAAAAAGACTAAAATCACAAGTTACACTTGTGATAATTATAGGGAAATATAGTTGTATTTATAAGAAAGTAAGTAATGATTAACTCCAAGAGAATAAAAAGTCAATTAGGTACGGAAAATTATAATAATGTTATGTAACATTCAGTTGTATGTAGCATTTACACCTTTGTATTTTGAACTTCCTGTATATTATCTTTATGTTTTTTAGATTAAGAAATTAAAATACTTTAATTCAAATAACTAATCAATTATATATTTATATTTTAATTCATATGTTCTTATTACCTAATTTTTGAGCTCAACATGTTCAGCCCATCTGTTTAGATATACTTGTGCTCTTATATTGTGTTTCTCTATTCTTTACTTTTTTATTCTTCCCTAATATTTTTTCTTGGAGTAATTTTCTCTATTTTAAATTTTTTAGTTAAAAAATAATATTAAAATGAATATTTTAATATATTTTTGAAATGGATTTCATACTTTTTAAATGGAATACTAGGTAAAACATTTGTTTCTTTCTTGGTAACTACTGTCCACTGGTGCTGATAGTGTTATTACTTGCAAAAGTCATTTTAAAGGTTTTTCACTTGGTGCCTTGAAAATAATCTTTATAGCTTTGATAGTGTACAATTCTACCATACGTGAAATATATATTGGTTTATATTTTTTTGGTGACCTAGGATTTTTTTATGCTTTGTGTATCTATAAAGAAATAATAATAATGAGACACAGAGACAAGGTGCAGAGGCAGGGAAGGTGGCAGAGTGGCTTCTTGTCCAAGTGGCCACATTTATTTATAGGTTACATTAGATCATTAGTACCATGACCACATTATTGTTTAGAGTATCAGTGAGGTTATTTATTTCTGCAATTACATTTCACAGTTACAATATGCAATGTTAGGAGCTTCGTGAAGTTCTCAAGAAAGTCCATTGTCTGAATTTACTGTTAGGCGGACAGCTCCAGGAGCCCTGGAGCTTGGTGAAACATTGTAGTTATATAGCAAACAGGTTCTTCTAATCCCAGGAGCTATGTGCCTGCAATCAAGGTTGAGGCTTGATGAGGCTCTAACACAGAGGCATCTCAGGGCATTGCCATACCAGCTAGACATAGCACATATATTAGCTATATTATTAGATCCTAAGAGAGATTACAGGGCACTCTAAGGGTGGAAAACAGGGTGCCTATTACCCCCACACCCAACCCCTGGGTGTTTTCTCACCAAGGGGACACTTTTCTGTACATCTCCATGATCAGAATCCCTACATGTATCCACTAAGATGTCTCTTTTATTAAAATATATATTTATTATACCAGGATTCTCTATTAAAAGTTTCATTGCCCTTATATTGGTCCTTCTTACCTTATCTGCCAAACATCTTCACTTCTTCTTCAATAGTTTCCATTTTTACATTTCTCTGTGTTGCATTTCGCTTCATTTCTCCAGATCCCTTCCGACTTTATTCACTCTTCTCTTCAAGTGTGTCAAATCTACCACTGAAGCCTATCAATTTTAATTTTATATATTATTTTTTATTGATAGATTATCTAAATTTTGGAGTTTTAGAGAGTTTTATTGGTTATTTTAAAGAAATATGGTCTTTTTGATACTCTCATGTCATAACTAAATTTTAATTTCTTTTAAACAACAATAGTAATGATGTAAGAATCTATGATATATGATTTTTGTATCTGAAATATTTCCAAATCTGGCATCACTGCATGAATTATTCATCTATTTTTATACAAGAAAATTTGTGTTATTTTATAATTCATGACTTTGAGAACTTTCCAATTTTTTAAAAAATGTAATTATTTAAGCTCTGAGTTTATACTATTTTCTTCCTCGAGACATTTGCCCTTGCTTTTGCCATGTGCCTATGATAATTAAAGCAGCAAGATAATTTACTTTTTTGTGTGTATGAATGTGACTTTGTAGACAATGTGAAGAGTGTAATCTAATTCTAGGTCCTCCTGAAAACCAGCCCATAACCACACAATTATAGGGAAGTATTTTTTTTCCATTTTATGCACCCTGATTTAATCCAAATAAATATTCTTAGTTTTGACTCTATTGGGTAATACTTTAATTTTCTTTTTTTTCTGGTTTGTTTAGTGTCTTTTAGCATGATGCTCAATACTTGATCTCAGGTTGAATATAGTAATTTCAACCATTCACCATTTTACATATTAAACTTATTTGTCAGTTCCAGGTGGTAAATTGAATTAAATTTCTAGGATATAGTAGAAAAAAACATTTCTCTCTAAATATGCACATTTACTTTTTCATTATTGTCTGACAATTTTTTTTTCCATTCTTATAAGACTATCTATAAATTTATTCATTGGTAAAATATATATTAAACCAAAAGTTTTTAAATTTTGTGACAGAATTTTAGCTTGTGTATTCCATCAAAATATCAGAAATCATAGTTTTCAGTATACATTTTATTAATGTTTTATAAAAAAGAAAAGAAATTATCATTAATTCCTTTTCTTTAAGGTCTTCTTTCTTCTAGTACCCCTGTGTCTGACATTTCTTATTCTGATCTCTATCTTGCTAGCTACTATTCTTGGTCAAACAGACCTTCCTGAATATATTTTAAACTCTATATTTTATTTTTTATTGACATAATATTTACTGTATCTATTAATGAGATTCCATACATGCATACATTGTGCATGGATGAAATCCAGCCTCCCTTTTTTCAACTTCCCCAATTACAGAGCATTCCAAATCTCTAGTAATTGCTATTCTACTTTCATGTTGACATTTTTTATCTTCATGATATGAAGAATAGTACTTGTCTTTCTGTATTTAGTTTATTTCTAGTCAATATTTTCTAGTGCATGATTTTTTTTTCTCTTATATTTTGCCTCAATCTCATATGAAACTCTCAAATCCATAATTAATGCCTCACTTACAATGAAACCAAGGGATCAGAAATGGAAAAAAGTTAAAGCAAGTACATCCAGCAAACTACTGAAGAAACCAACAAAATTTACATAATAGGAAGTTCAACATAGTATGTTCATAATTTTCTAAAACCTAAGCTATTCACTTATTGATGTTTCTCCAGAATCTCTAGAATAAACTCAAATTTCATAAAATGTCACATTGGCTATTACTAAGAATTAAATACAAATTATCTTGCCTGAAAAAAAAAAACTGTATTTGGCAGTAATTATATTTACTTTTTTTATCCTTATGTTGTGATTATATCAGTGAGTAATAATTATACCTTCTGTATACCATTGGACATATATTTTGTCACTTTTTACATTATATTTGTCTTATTATTTCTCTCCCTGCCCTTCTATATGTCAAAGATCTGGCCTTTCATTTATTTCTAAAGGTCAAATCACAATCAATCCTTTTTGGATTTTTCCCTCATTATTTTAGGTTAGTGTGGATGGCTTACTGTCAAAAATTCTATCCTAGACATCTACTTATACAAGAAAGCTCAGTCTAAATATCATCTCCTGGTGATGAGTTCCTTAACTCAGTATTAATCACTTTTTACCAAATGTCAGAATCTTTCATGCCCTTCTATTTGTTAATTTCATAGAATGTAACATAGTATAATTCTGTTTGTCACATATTAGATGCTAAGTAAATATGTTTAATAGAGAAAGGGATATCTCTTTTCTACACTTTTATGGGACTTGTGGAGCAGGATAAACTATTGGTTCTTCTAAAACTTATTCCACAAATATACTTTTTGGACTATAACCTGAGTAGTTTGGTGGGTAGCATATGACAATGATATATTTTAAAACCATGGAGAATAGCATTCTCCACTGACTACCTAAGTGTGGATAATAAATCCTTACATAGAATTCAGTTTTATTGTCAAAGTCTGGAAGATTAACTGCTGATAAGAACTGGAGAGAATAAAAGTAATCAAATGAGGAAGAGATACTGCTTGTTTTATAGCCATTTGTACTTTACTGATGATATAAAAAATTGAGCAAGGCACTATTTAAGAAGAGAGTTAAAAGTCAGAAGTGTCATTGATTGATGTTTGAAGACCATCTCACATCAGTTCAAAATTTCAGAGTAAGTCAGAGCTGTCTTCTACAGCTCAGAAGGTTACTTGTATATATTGTTAAATAGAATTCACTAAAACAGGTTTTCTAATGTTTCCTTAAATAAATATTTTAACATTTATTTTAGCTTCCATAATTTCTTAGGCACTACTACTAGAAAAATAATGCATATAATATTTTGTGTTTTCTATGCATGTAGAAAACCTACAATAAAAAGCTACCTTCTCCTTTTCTTATGAAATATGTAATACGTAAGCATAATAACTGATTTTAAGATTCACTTTTGGACCCACAAAAAGAACTGTGTGTTGAGTCTCACATTCGGAGACTGTGTTTATTCTAGCAAATATTTTAAAAGTGTAACAGTTTAGCATAATCATTTTACAGATATATATATATATATATATATATATATATACACATACATACATATATATATTACACATAATATATATTATAGAGTATATATTATAGAGTATATTGCATATATATACATATACATATATATATACATATGTGTATATATATATATATATATATATATATATATGGAGAGAGAATTTTAAATCACAGTTTGGAGGTAAAAAAATCCATTTATTTAGTTCGCAGAAATACAGTTTTCTAAGTTGTAAAATGCATAAGTTCTTCTTCAACAATCTAATGTAGTAAATGCAGCCCATTTTCTGCAGATACTTTTGTTTTCAAATGAAGTTTTCTGTTTAAACATTACTTATGCAGACAAATTAAAACAAAGTCAGTACAGAAAATACATTTAGTACACTGTCATATTAATAAGATTAGTTTAAATGACTAAACTTATGTAAATTGGTCATTTTTTTTATTTTTCTCTTTATTTTTTCTCTTTTCTGTCTTCCTATTTCTTTCTTTTATATTTTCCTTTCTCATTTTTTTTCCTTTCTCCCCTGCCCTTTTATTAACATTTCTTGTTGATCGGAATAGACCTGAATTAAGAACAGACAAATGTAAGGAGAAATATTCAGAAATTACTTTCTGTGTTTCAGAAGCATCTATATTATTCATGACCAAGTGAGAAAAATAAATGCCATAAAAGAAATATATATATATATATATATTTTTACAACCACTCTGGCAAATAAAATGAAGGGTACCCATATTATAGTTAGAAAGATCTTGACTGGAAGCAAAAATATGAGTCCAGTTCTTGGTTTTGGAAGGCTATGTGATAAAACCTGTGGGAAAGCACACAATGCTAGCAAGTAGTTGCTTTCAACAAGAATTGACATTGCAAGTGGGAGACACATGGAAAAATCTTTGGAAAAGTGTTTGGATATCACAGTGAGAAGACAACATCTAGTGTTTTGTATGTAGAGAAGTCAAGGATTCTTCTTGGTCTCTTAAAAATCATAGGCTAGACTCCTGCAACCAGAGGTTATTCAATCCCAAACAAATAGCATGAAGATGGAGAAAGTCTGGTCTGTTTGAAGACCATCTCACATCAGTTCAAAATGCAGTCAATAAATATTTAAATTTGTGTATGAATATTGGCCTTACAGGAACATTCTCACAGGTTACATTAGGGAATTTCCACAAGAGTAAACTAATGTCATATTAAAGTATAATTCACAGTATAATAAAATAAAACTAAATCAAATCACAATATCTTAATTGTGGTACTCAATTCTTAAATGATTGCTTTTCATAAACATTCACAATTTGTTAATAGTTTTTATTTATCTTAAAATGAATACTCAGCTTACACTTAGTATTAAGTGTAATACTTAATACTAAGTGTAAATATAAAGTCATGAAATATAAGAATAGTGTTACTTATCTCACTAGGATGCCTCTGATTCTCTGCTTCAAACTCTTATATTTTGATCTCCTGATTTTGATTTCTGGGAGATTTCTCAATAATCATTATGATAAACAATCAAATCTGAAGTTTTTGTTTGAAGGCATGCTTTCTTATTGGCCAAACTATTTCATCAGTTTTTTTTTTTCCTGTACATGGATAAGAGCAGGTATCACTGCAAAGAATGAACAACTCTTTATAGAACAGGTTTGTATGGTTTTGGTAACAAAATTAATATTAAGCTTCTAATCTATTTACTTTCTTTCATTTCCAGGTACAAATAACTAGCTCCTAGATTTCTTGTTGACAAAGATTTTAAGCCTTATGAATCTTCTTTATTTTCTACATTCTGTATCTAACCCATCCATTTATCCCTGTTTGAGTTGTGGTAACTGAAACTATTGAAATTATAGGGTTGGCTTTCAAAACACTAATCTCCAATGAAAAAAAATATATATTGTTTGGGTCTTCGATGTCTGACCAAGGCTGCTAGTGGAAAACTGCTTAGGAAGATTCTTAGTAAAGGTATTTTCTTGTTTTGGAAAGTGATTCAATTGGTTTCCCCACTATTAATTTAGATTATAGACTTAGCAAAAACTTTTCCCTTGGTAGCACTTTATTTTTCCATTACTACTTATACACTGGTTGATTCTTTATTAAAATATATACTTCAACCGTAACTTACTATTATGGTTTACTGATGGGGTGTTCCCTTGAAACTCCTATGTAAATGCAGAGATGTTCTGAAATGAAATGATTAAATTATGAGAGCTGCAAAGTAACTGGTCCATCCTAGCTTGAAGGGATTAACTGAGTAGTAATTGTAGACAAAGTGTGCCTGGAAGAAGTAGATCACTTTGGAGCTTGCTCTGGAAGGGTTCATCTTTCTTGCAGTCTCTTCCCCTTTCTCTGTTTGCTTTCTCACCACAATTAGGTGGGCAGTGCTCCTCTGTCATGCCCCTCTGCCATGATATTCTGCCTCATATTGAGCTCCGAACAATGGAGTCTGCTTACCATGGACTAAATCTCTGAGTTTGATACATGTTCAAAATTGACTTTTTCTCCTCTAAATTGTTCTTGTCATATATTTTGGTCACAGCTGACTAACACACTCACTAAAAGCATGAAACAACACAACAAAAATAAGCACAAATAGATTATATCTTTCTACTATCTCCTTTATAATCATATACTTGGTAGATATAAGGTATGCTTTCTTAGTTGTTATTAAATGTTACTAAAAGATTTTCTGGAGAATAACCAGGAGCATTTGATTTTCAGCCTGTAATATTTCTTTACTAAGTATACTTTCAGGGATAAATCATGGCATATTTAGTTTTTCTTGTTTCATGACCCTACACTCAGGTAAAATAATGTAATATTTAAGGTCTACCCAAAGCTTCTTTAATACTGAGATCCTAAATTTAAATGGCCCAAATAAAATAAGAACTTATTTATTTTTCACCTGATAATCCAGAAGTATTGTGAATTTGATGGCACAGAGCTATATCTAGCAAAAATATTCCAGTGGATTTTCTTGGTACCTTCTTTCCTTGGTACCTTCCATGTTGCTACTTGGTCATTTCCTAGGCTTGAGCTATAATTCACATTTTTCAGTATGCCCAAATCACAGGCCTTCTATCATATAAAAATGTAAATGTTGAAAGTTAGAAAGTTTATGTTAGGGAGTTACACATTCCTTCTAGTCATATCCTATTGCCCAAAATTTAGTTACATAGACACACCTGATTGTCAAAGAGGTGACAAATAATTCAAGGAAAGTAATCTCTTAAATGACAAAAGTACTGCTATATCAAAAAAGGCAGAAGAAATGAGTATTGAAGAACAAGCAACCATCTCTGCTAAAAAGAATAATTCTAAAGAAATTAGGGGATTTAAGGAAAACATTGCGTGGTTTAACATATAATCAGTGATTATACAAAGTCCATTATATATGGTGATATGATAAAAGCAAGCTGTAAACTCATTATACTATGAATATATTTCAGGAAAAAGATCAAAATGTATACTTTTGTTTATGTAAAAACTGGTATAAAGATGCAAATATTTAGTATTTGCATAGGAGTTACACAGTAGGATGAGAAGGTAGTGGAGGGGAAGGTATGATTAATTCCCTTCTATAACTTTTTTTTTACTATATTGTTTTGTATGCTATAATAGCACTTTGTAATAGCTTCATTTTGAAAAAAAAAAGACAAATGAAGAAAGTTTTGAAAGATTCTTATTAGAAACTCTTTTAAATTAAAACTTTAGTCATTAGATCTCATTATTCAAATAACTGAATTTGCTACACTGCATTCACCAAAAAATATTGAGAAACTATTATATGCAAGAGACTATGTAATAAAGGCTAAGGATATAACTATAAATAACTCAGGAAGTTAAAACTACATTTTAGTGGCATGTGTAAAGAAACAATCAGGCAAAAAGTGGTGGACCATTCCTGTAATTCCAGCAGCTCAGGAGGATGAGACAGGAGGATCACAAGATTGAGGCCAGTTTCAGAAACTTAGAAAGACTCTGTCCCAAAATTAAAAATTAAAAAGATACTGGAGATGTACCTCAATTGTAAAGTGTCACTGGGTTTGATCTCTAGTAAAAAAAAAAAAAAACTAATAATAATAATACAAAACAAAACACACACATACAAATAAATAAGAGTTTAAATCTGGGGTTATACATGCTCTCAATCAAGATACGCTATGAGAGCCCTTGAAGAGCCACCAGAGGCTTTGGGGAGAAGAGATGTATCCTAGAGAATTAGCAGCATGGTGAGAAAATTTTACAAGAGTTATCCAAAGAAAGAATAATTTTTTTTTTCATTCACAAAATAACTAGTATTTATTAACACCAAAATGAAAGAGACTTGGCTAAGAAAGTTTAGTGTAGTGAGAAATATCACTGGGTTTAGATATGAATATTGATATAACTCAAGTTTTTTTTTTTAATTTTTTTCCTTGAGATACATTTTAATCTGCTTTACTAAGACAGCTTTAAAAGTTTATAAAAGAATTATGGGAAGATAAGTTTGCACATGTACATTTCTATCTCTATCTTCCCTTTCATTCCCTCCACAGAGTGATGTATAAAGTTTAGATATTACGGAGTACAGAGGATGAACCAGTGGAGTAGATATATGAGATTTTGCATTTTTTAGATATCTCTAGAAGAGTAAAAGTTAACATGAGATCTGATGCAAAAGTAGCATGAAAGAAGGTTACATCTTGCTGAAGGTTTGTCAGCATATTTTTCACGCTAAGATCTAAGGCTTTTGAAATTTGATTTCAAGGCCTTGATAGACCACATGAGTATAAATTAAGGTATGCAAACTGAGAAAAAGTATCTTCTCCTTCTTACTTGCTGCAAGACCTAAACAACTTCTCTTACCCCATATAATAGTGGCTACACTGGTAACCTACAATATTGTTTCCATTCTTTGCCAAAGGGAACCCAGGAAGACAACCACTTAAGGTGCCCTCACATTCAGCATACAACTCCAAGCTCTGTTTCTGGCAGAGCATCCTATTATCCAAATGTTACAAAGCATTGTCCTCTCCTCTGGTCTTCAGCCAATGTGCACTCAATGTCAGCATTTTATGCTTTATTCTCCTAAAATTGTTGTTGTTAATTATTCTGGGATTTAAGATATGGCTGACTTGCCCCTTGTTATATTTTAAGAAAATGGAGCCCTGGCAGGCATCTAGAAACATGAACTTCAGCCAATGGAATAAAATATGTTAGTTTTCTTCTTTTATTTCCCTCGTTCTTATTTAACTCACAATATCAAAAAGTCCAGTATCTTTAAAGTATCTGTATAATCAGAAAGAACACAATTGGCTGAACCAGTGGTACTAAAAGAAACCAATCAGATGAAGATAAAAGAAATTGCAACTTATTTGACAATACTCAGTAACTAAAAGAAATAATATAAACGTTTCATAATTTGAATAAATAGTAACCAAGACATAGTCAAAATAGCTATCTTCCTGAGTTTTATTATTTGGCAACAGATGATAGTTTAATCTATAGAAAAGATTCATTTAAAGCATAAAAGGCTTTTCAAATTCTTATTTCTAAAAAGAAGCAAATTAAAAGAACAATAGGAACATATAAACATACATTTTTTAACACTGAAAACTAAATGAATATGGATGAGAATTAAAGGCCACCAGAAAACTTCTGAAAACATCAAATTAAATGAGTAGACTGTGTAATTTGTGAAAAAAAATAATACCCTGTACTTCAAAATTTTTAACAGTAGTTTAGAAGCTTAAGCCATTATAAGAACAAATTCCAATAAAAGTATGCACAATTGGTATAATAAGATTACAAATAAAATACATTTAATATATATTTGTGAACTCATGAATCTCAATAATATAGAAATATCAGATTCTTTCTCTTACAAATAAAACATTTGTTTATTTTACTATCCATACTTTAGAAGTAATAAAAATATTTTTAAAGATAGAAACCAACAATGAAAAATGGAAAGAAAAAAATGAAATTAGCAGCTAAATTTTTTCAACACATACTTGGAAGATGGAAGGCTAATTGTAGAATCAGTGCTTGCCACAAAGTAGTCCATGCAGACAAAGATCAAGTAGATCAACAGTAGCATAAGAATGAAGCACATTTTAAGAGATAAGATATAAAAAAAAAAAGAGCTATCTCTGGCACAGCAGAAATTTGAATAAGAATCAAGGAGAACAATGACAGGATAGGGTTCTAATCCACAGAATAGAAATCATGTATGTGTTAAATCAAAATTCTTGAGAAAAAGAGAAATAACAGGGATTATTAAGCCATAAGAAATCTTAGCCAGAAAGAAAGGACAGGTCCTTGGACAATTTCCCTGGGCTATCTTCAGCAGGACTGTGTAGTGGTTAGAAAAAAAGTCATGCATTCCTGAAAACCCAATGTATTTTATGATGAAAATTTGGGAAGAAGAAAGCATAAATTGCTAATGCTAAGTAGGGAAGGTTTGGATGGGAGGGTGGTCTTCAAGGAGAAGGAGTTTGTATCTTCATGATTGGCCAGAGCTATAAGCAGAAAGATTGTGACTACACATTGATGGTGGTCCTCTGTAGTTTTGAGTCAAGAGTTTTCACACACATTTAGGATATTAAGCAGGCTAGTTTTTGTTGCTATTGATGCTGTTGATCTGAAGCTGTTGGCTGCATTGCTTCTCTTCTTTTTCTTCTTCTCTATCTTATGGCCTTCTCACGAAATTAAGGACACTTCTGAATTTTACTCATCATATATGATATACGTTATTTTTCCAAGAACCAAAAAAAAAGAGAGAGACTTTCATTCTCAGTGAGGAAAAAGGCTTGTTCTCTGAAAAAAAATAAAATACAGATAGCTGAAAAATATTACCTCCCCACACCAACATGGAACAGAATTTAACAACCCAGACAGAAAATTTGTAACTTTTTAGAAAAACTTCATAGCTTAAAAAACTTCCACAATTTGATATTTAGGTTGCTTAATGGCCATATTGAATAATGTCTTTTCACTGGAAGAGTGACTAAATTCTGGATGTTTTTAAAGCACTTTGTATATACTTAAAATAGGTTTTGAAATTTGCATTTCAAATGTATTCATAAAGCTTTGTCTTTAGTGCAAAAGAGAACCCCCCCAAAACACAAAAGAGCCTAAATGGATTAATGTAAAAGTAAGAACTTTTAAAAACATTATCTCAGCAGTGTTTGCCTAAATTTTCTGCAAAAGAGGTTGGATATCCTTTGACTTTTAAATTACTGGATGATGTTTTCATTTACTTCCCAAAGCAATGGTAGCTATCCAACTCTAATTGGCATCTGTCTTGTGCTCTGACTTTCTTATATTCCCTGAAGCCATTTCCAAAACAATCAGGATTCTAAACCAGTTACAAAATAGAACTGTCATATGAAAACAAGATAGATTGCTTAATTCTTTTAATGGTTCATGTGATGGAAACATGGATAGTGTAAGCACAATTAGATAGAATAGTGTTTCATTTTAACCAATGCAGTTGTTTAAATCCTGAGTTTCTAAAAATTGAATATTTTAGTGAACTTACTATGATTACATTAGAAGACCAGGCCAAAGAAAATTCTGGCTAAGGTTTGTCAGAGTCAAATTCATAAAACTCACAATAGTTAAGCTAAATGAGATATATATTGAAGTGTAAATATTACAGATTGTAAAAGAATGTTAATCCTTTAAACCTAAATTGAAAGAAAATTTAGTTCACACTTGGTTGATATGCTTCAGTGAACAGATCTGTTAGCTCGTTTTATTTATTTTTGGATTAAAATATAAAAAGGAAGAAAATTTAGTTTATATTGAACAGTTTTATATTTAAGAAGTTATAAGGAAGTTTTAAATTTATTCTTTTCCTTCTGAAGCTCCAATAATTTTAGCCTATGAAATAAACTAACAATAGAGAGATGACAGAAAAAGAAACATATATATGTCATTATGTGCCTGAGCTTGGAAGACACACACATTTAGTATGAGACTATAGGAGGAATAAGATGGCTAAGCATTAGTTGGAGCTTGAAGGAATAGAGGCTTGAGTTCCCCAGGGAAGAGAGGTACATAGGCTATGGATCCTTATGAGAAGAAGAATAACAACATGCAAAGTTGTCTTGTTATACACGTGAAGTTTCTCAGATAACATGTGACAATCTCTGTCTGGGCCAGATGTCAGACCTCCAATCTTTCCTTCCTGTGGAAAGATATTTCCTAGACACAAAGGGTAATATTAGATAGACATTCTCTACCTTTCTGCTGAATGCTTCACTAATGTAGAAAGATGGAAGTTTATTTTTATGAAAGGGCAGCTTTCAGACCCTTTTCTTTTGTCTGCAGAGATATATACCTTCTCCAAATAACCAACTCACAATATGTAAAAGAAATGTTTGGTTTGGTATGTTAGTCCACTTTTTTTTCACGATGACCAAAATACCTGGAAATAACAGTTTATAGAGGAAAAAATTATTTTGGCTCATGGCTTCAGAGGTCTCTCCATAGTTGACCAACGCATGGCTTTAGGCCTGAGTTGGGGAAACATATGGCTGAAAGGTACAGTAGAGAAAGCCTATCAGCTTGTGGCAGCTGGGAAACAGAAGGGAAGGGAAGGGAGAGACAGACACAGAGACAAAAACAGAAGTAGAGGCCAGGAAAAAGACAAATCTTTCTAAGGCATGTCCCCAGTAACCTACTTCCTACAATTAGATCCTGTCTCTTAGTAGTACCTCCAGCTAATAAGTTGATTAATTCATTTGATAAACTGAAATCAGAACCCTCATGATACAAAAATTTCTTAGAAGCTCTACCTTTGAATCTTACTGCACTGGGGACCATGCTTTCAACACACGAGCTTTTAAGGGGACATTTCATATCCAAACTATTATAGGTAGGATATTTTACTCTCCTACAAAGTCATTATGATTAAATAATTTTTGAATATAATTGAATTGAATTTGAAAGATTGGTCTTCTTAAGCATTTCGTTCAATTGTATATTACTACACACTAAGATATTCAATTTCAACACAAATGCATTACATTCTTAATTTTTTATTCACCATATTAGGAGATAAGTATACATATACTGGTATGAACTAAAGTTCTTAGAAAAGTCTGAGTCTATATTAAATAACCCCTGGACTATTTGACATTGGCTGCTTGGAACATGTGAATGGTGATATGGAATTTTATACATCAAGATCTGAGATTATCTTGTTCCTACTCTTTAATTGCCATTAATCTTAACTTTTGCATTTGAATAATCTCCTATTAGGTAATCTCAGAATGTTATCACTAAGTTTAGCAGACCTCTAGTTCCACCAACACTGAGGCTAAGAACACCATAAGATAATATCTAAAACTTGTCCAAAAAGTTTCTCACTTTGTTGGAAATCATCTACTCAAGGTTAATGGGATATGTATTGATTCATCTCTTTTTTTTTTTTTTTTTTTTTTGCTTTATGACTATTAAAGTTCATAGAACCACTTTTGCAGTGGAATATGTCATTAGGGTAACTTGAATTAATGCTCCTAGATCAATATCACACCTATTTGGCTCAGAGTAAACCATTTTCTTATTTTTATAAAGCAGAATGTTATTTTATGTTAGCACTGGAATTGAATGCTCAAGATGTGTTCATTTAATATAATAATTAATGGGAGTAAAAGAAAGAATCAAATGTATGATAGAGAATCCAAAATATGAACTTTTAGCAAGAGAATATCTGAAAGTTCATTTGGACTTGCTAATTCATATGAACTAGCAAAAAAGAAATCAAGTAGCAAACTATAAATAATTTAACTTCTAAATAGTACTAGAATTTTAAGCTCATTCAGTTTTTTTAAATAATTATTTTATATTCACTGTAAAGACTTCCTTTGGAAATGAAAACTCAAATACTCAGAGGTAGATGAGAATATGTGACAATATTCTACAATACAGTATGTTCAGGATGACAAATAAAAAATATTTAAAACAATTTGCTTGGTAACAGTTGTTTTTATGTTTGTACTACTCTGAAATAATCAATTTGACAAAGGAAATAAATTTTGTTTGCATTTTTTCCATGACTGAGATAAAAATATCCAAGTAAAGCCTGACTTATTTTTTGTGTGTGTTATTTAGCTTGCTGTTATGTTTTAGATACTGGTGTCCCCAAAAAGCTCATGTATAAGGAATTGCAGGACCAGTCAGAGGTAAAACTATTGAGTTAGGAGAGCCTTAACCCAATCAGTGAACTGATCTCTTGATGGGGATTAACTGAGTGATAACTGAAGACAGGTAGGGTGTGGCTGGAGGAGGTGGGCATTGGGGGCATACTTTTGGGGTGCATATTTTGTATTTGGTGAATGAACTCTCTCTTTTTGCTTCCTGATTATCATGTTAGATGCTTCCCTACAACACACTCTTTCTCCATGTTGTATTGCCTCACCTCTCAAGCTCTGAGGAATAAAGTTGGCTGTCTATGGATTTCTGAAACTGTGAGCCCTCAAATAAACTTTTTGTCCTCTAATTGTAATTTTTATGTTTTTTATTCAGAGCATCCAAACAGCTGACTAAACACTTGCCATCATTTTGCAAAATTCTTTGCTTCTGTCCAGATGAGTTTTTAGACTAGACAAACCATCCTTTAGTCATTGTGAATTTAACACATTCTCCAAGACCTATTCAGTTTTCCTCCTCTGATATCTTCCATATTTCCCCTGAGACATAGAGATATCACCAATCCTTTAATATCATCTTATTCCTAAGATCTTGGACTTTTTGATGATAGACATTTCTTATTTTAGATTTTGAGAAGATTGGAATTACTAGCATAAAATATGTCTCCATTTTCCTTTTAAAATGTAATAATACATCTCATTTATAGGTGAAAAAATAGAATTTATCACCTTAAATCATTGCTCTATTTCTTTATGATCTATTTAAATCTTTATACTATGATCTGTTTAAATCTTTATATGCTATGTAATAAAATGATAAATATTGAGCTATAGATGTAGAGAACTTGTGACCCTGTATTTAATCAAAAATAAAAAGACAGAGTACTAATGCAGATATATACACATCTCTCATTATATATATATAATGAGAGAGGGTGTCTCATATATATATATATATATATATATATATATATATATATATATGTAATGAGAGAGAGTGAGGTGTTATTTTATGGGGTGTTCAATGGAGACTTTATTGAGAAATTAGACTAAGAAAATGTTATTTGAACTAAAACTTTAAGGAAGTAAGGAGTAATACCAACTCATTATTTTTGGTGAAACAATTTAATCCATAGCATGGTTATGTTAATTGTTTTTATAATGTTGCAAACAAAATATTTGCAAGATATTTCATGGTTTCAGAGGATTCATCTATGGTTGGGTGGCTCAAAGGCAGAAATTTCATCATGGAAATGCATGTTGGGGAAAATTATCTCAGTTTATGATAACTGAAAAGTAGAGTGAGAGAGAGAAAGGGACCAGGGAGAAGATACACATTTCCAGGGTATAACCCCAGTGACTATTTCCTCCAGAAAGTTCCACCTTTGAATATTTCCTGTTAGTATTCAATAGATTAATCTATTTCATTAACCCACTGGTGAAGTCCCGGCCCCCAAGTTTCAATCAATAACTAAGAGCCTTACCTTTGACCTTACTGCATTGTGGACCATGATTTCAACATGTGAGTTTTTCAGGAGCATTCCAGATCCAAACCAAAATATCCATCTCTTGACTGCAAAAGTTCATACCCACCTCACAATGCAAAATTCATTCTATCCATCTCCAAGAATCCCCATAATATTAAGAGTTCTATCATTGTTCAAAAGTCCAAGTCCAAAGCCTCTGTGACTCAAGAAAAACACTTGGCTATAAGTCTTTCTGAAAATAAAAAGTAAAACAAGTACATGCATTCAATATACAATGTCACAGAGTAAATATTCAAATTCTAAAATGAAGAAATAGGGATATAGAAATTAGGGATTAGATCAAAGCATGAATAACATCCAGAGAGTCAGATAGGTGGTGTAGTATTTCCGTGTTCAGCCTCTGGGACATGTGATGATAAGATATGACCCTAAATGACTTGGGCAACCCCACATCTATGGTCTTACTGATTGTAGTCCATGTGGCCTAATATCTATTATATTGTTATACAGGTATATGTTTCTTGACTAGACATTCAATATTCTAATTCTTAAACGGTTACAGAAAGTTTGGTTATGACAGTCTCAAGTCTAATCCACACATAGACACTCACACATATACATGTATATGTATACACAGATTGAGGTAAAAAATTAAGTGTAAAGACCTGAATTTGTATTAATATACAGTTATCATGTTATAGTCTATGTGAGAGACGTAGAGGCACTTAGAGACCACTGTTTCTCAGAATCTGAGACTTTTCTGGAATGCTAAACTCACCAGATGGTCTTACAACTTGGCTCCATAGTGAGAGATTGTTCAGAATACAGGTTGGCATAATGTGTGAGAACAGAATGCAAGACAAAGGGAAATGATGTCCTGCTTACAGATATTTGCCATTCTCTTGAGAAAAGAATTATATAGAATTAACAAGATTTCTTCTCTGGCTGTGGCATATGTTTCTGCCCAATTATTTGATCTGGGTAAGAGCAGCCAAATGTACAAACATGAATCACTCAGTTTCTCTGTTCACATGACAAGAATCTGTTGATACACACATGTTTCATGGGAATTCCACCTTAAACATGACATACTTGGTTCATGACTCTGATAACCACTCATAGAAATAAAGTTATATGTGATATATTTTCCTCACTAACACAGAAAAAAAGAGTTAATAAAGATAAAATAAAAATTATTGAAATATTGCACTGAGAATCAATGTTATTCATATTATTTCTTAAATTCACAAATACATTTTTATATAAGCCTATGGAAAATATTTTAATATCTACAAGTGTTTATATAAGAAAATATATGATATGGTATTACCATTGTGTTGAAATTAAGGAGGTTGTTTTCCATTTTTCCTAGAAACTTTGGATGTATATCTAGAGAATCTTATTAGGATATTAGGTAAACACAAAACAATACCAAACAGTACAGTATCCGGCACTGTGTCTGGCACAGTGATAAATAAGCCTTAAGTTTTTGGGGCTGAACTTATTAAATACAGTATAACTCTGAAATTTAATTATGTATGCTATAAACTTTGGCATAAAAATAATATAAAATTTTAATTAATAGATTTGATGACCTTACATTTATATATATATATATATATATATATATATATATATATATATATATATATGTATATATATATATATATATATATATATATATATATATTCGGTTATTTTTCTTTAAAAAGTTTTTGGTTTTTTTCTTTTTAAAAAAGATTCAAATACATTTTTTATATATTTAAGGTATACAACATATTACTTTGATATACATATGCATAGTTAAATGACTAATATAGTCAACAAATTTTATAAATCTACTACCTCATGTAGTTTCCTTTTTTAAAAATTGTTTTAGGAAATAATCATCTAAAATCTATCTACTTAATATACCATATTTCTTTATAGACCAAAGTTAAATATCTATATAGCAAACAGCCTTGAAAAATAAAAGTGGTATCTTGCTTCAGGGCAGAGAGTTGGTTAGACTCTCACCCAGGATAATAGATATTATCTCCCAGAGAGACAAAATTTTGACAGGTATGTATGTAGATCATCTCCTTTATAAGATGGAAGATACAAAGTGGAGTCCTGTCAAATTCATTCAGTTTTTTTTTTATTTTTTATTGTTGGTTATTCAAAACATTACATAGTTCTTGATATATCATATTTCACCCTTTGATTCAAGTGGGTTATGAGCTCCCATTTTTACCCCATATACAGATTGCAGAATCACATCAGTTACACATCCATTGATTTACATATTGCCATACTAGTGTCTGTTGTGTTCTGCTGCCTTTCCTATCCTCTACTATCCCCCCTCCCCTCTCCTCCCCTCCCCTCTTCTCTCTCTGCCCCCTCTACTGTCATTCATTTGCCCCCCTTGTATTATTTTTCCCTTTCCCCTCACTTCCTCTTGTATGTACTTTTGTATAACCCTGAGGGTCTCCTTCCATTTCCATGCAATTTCCCTTCTCTTTCCCTTTCCCTCCCACCTCTCATCCCTGTTTAATGTTAATCTTCTTCTCATGCTCTTCGACCCTACTCTGTTCTTAGTTACTCTCCTTATATCAAAGAAGACATTTGGCATTTGTTTTTTAGGGATTGGCTAGCTTCACTTAGCATAATCTGCTCTAATGCCATCCATTTCCCTGCAAATTCTATGATTTTGTCATTTTTTAATGCAGAGTAATACTCCATAGTGTATAAATGCCACATTTTTTTTATCCATTCGTCTATTGAAGGGCATCTAGGTTGGTTCCACAGTCTTGCTATTGTGAATTGTGCTGCTATGAACATCGATGTAGCAGTGTCCCTGTAGCATGCTCTTTTTAGGTCTTTAGGGAATAGACCAAGAAGGGGAATAGCTGGGTCAAATGGTGGCTCCATTCCCAGCTTTCCAAGAAATCTCCATACTGCTTTCCAAATTGGCCTCACCAATTTGCAGTCCCACCAGCAGTGTACAAGTGTACCCTTTTCCCCACATCCTCGCCAGCACTTGTTGTTGTTTGACTTCATAATGGCTGCCAATCTTACTGGAGTGAGATGGTATCTTAGGGTGGTTTTGATTTGCATTTCTCTGACTGCTAGAGATGGTGAGCATTTTTTCATGTACTTGTTGATTGATTGTATGTCCTCCTCTAAGAAGTGTCTGTTCAGGTCCTTGGCCCATTTGTTGATTGGGTTGTTTGTTATTTTATTGTCTAATTTTTTGAGTTCTTTGTATACTCTGGATATTAGGGCTCTATCTGAAGTGTGAGGAGTAAAGATTTGTTCCCATGAAAACACAGACACAACATATCGGAATCTATGGGACACATTGAAAGCAGTTCTAAGAGGAAAATTCATTGCTTGGAGTTCATTCCTTAAAAAAATAAAAAACCAACAAATAAATGATCTCATACTTCATCTCAAAATCCTAGAAAAAGAAGAGCAAAACAACAGCAAAAGAAGTAGAAGGTAAGAAATAATGAAAATCAGAGCTGAAATTAATGAAATTGAAACAAAAGAAACAATTGAAAAAATTGACAAAACTAAAAGTTGGTTCTTTGAAAAAATAAACAAAATCGACAGACCCTTAGCCATGCTAGCAAAGAGAAGAAGAGAGAGAACTCAAATTACTAGCATACGGGGTGAAAAAGGCAATATCACAACAGACACTTCAGAAATACAGAAGATAATCAAAAATTATTTTGAATCCTTATACTCCAATAAATTAGAAGATAGTGAAGGCGTAGATAAATTTCTTAAGTCATATGATCTGCCCAGATTGAGTCAGGAGGATGTAGACAACCTAAACAGACCAGTATCAATTGAGGAAATAGAAGAAACCATCAAAAGACTATCAACTAAGAAAAACCCAGGACCGGATGGGTATACAGCAGAGTTTTACAATACCTTTAAAGAGGAACTAATACCAATACTTTTCAAGCTACTTCAGGAAATAGAAAAAGAGGGAGAACTTCCAAATTCATTCTACGAGGCCAACATCACCCTGATACCTAAACCAGACAAAGACACTTCAAAGAAAGAAAACTACAGACCAATATCTCTAATGAACCTAGATGCAAAAATCCTCAATAAAATTCTGGCGAATCGGATACAAAAACATATCAAAAAAATTGTGCACCATGATCAAGTAGGATTCATCCCTGGGATGCAAGGCTGGTTCAATATACGGAAATCAACAAATGTTATTCACCACATCAATAGACTTAAAAATAAGAACCATATGATCATCTCGATAGATGCGGAAAAAGCATTCGACAAAGTACAGCATCCCTTTATGTTCAAAACTCTAGAAAAACTAGGGATAACAGGAACATACCTCAATATTGTAAAAGCAATCTATGCTAAGCCTCAGGCTAGCATCATTCTGAATGGAGAAAAATTGAAGGCATTCCCTCTAAAATCTGGAACAAGACAGGGATGCCCTCTCTCACCACTTCTGTTCAACATAGTTCTCAAAACACTGGCCAGAGCAATTAGACATTCAGTTTATTTTTAAGCAACTATTATAAATTCATCTTATATATAATATACTCAGGTGAAATGCTATATAATACAATGTGCTAAAACAAGCATAAAGTAAGCCTTCTGTTGACAAATTAAGCAGAGGGTCATTCTAAGTAAACTGATGTTTAAAGAAAAGCAAATGTAGTCACATACATTGGTGCATGCCTATAATCCCAGTGGCTCAGGAAGCTGAGGCAGGAGAAATTCAAGTTCAAAGCTAGCTAGTAACTTAGTGAGGACCTGTCTCAAAATTAAAAAAAAATAATAATAATAATAAAAAGGGCTGGGGATGTGGCTCAGAGTTTAAGCATCCCTATGTTCAATCCCCGAAATAAAGAAGAAGAAGAGGAGGAGGAGGGGGTGGAGGAGGAGGAGAAGGAGGAGGAGGAGAAGGAGGAGGAAGAGAAGTGGAGGGAGGAGGAGGAGGAGAAGGGGAGGGAGGAGGAGGAGGAGGAGGGGAGGGAGGAGGAGGAGGAGGAGGGAGAAAATAATGTCTAAATGTCTACAACAAAGTTATTGAAAGAGAGTAAGAGAAGCAAATAACAGAGGAATAATAGCTTATGAACATCAGGCAAAAAGTGGGCAGAGCATCATCCTAAGAATGTGGGAAGTTATTGAAGGATTCCAGTGACATCATAAAATCAATTTATTAAAACATAAATTTTCCTTTCTCAGAGAAGTGATTGTAATGAGGTCAGAGTGGATCTAGGAAAGTCCAAAGTTTATTGCAAAATTTTCTTGCAAGCATGGACACACACACACAAACATATATGAGAAACTTGAAATTAAAGATTAAAGGCTGGCAGATAAAAAAAGGGTGCATTATAGTGATGATAATGATATTCTTATTCCAGATTAACCATGTGGAATCAAGAAATGGTTCATTCAAATTTCTTTTTCTTGTTAAATTAACTGGAAATGTGGACATGAACAAACTCAAATTGAACTTTAGATGCCTGCTATATTGCCAGAACATTTTTCTTCTAAAAGATAAGTATTTATTCATTTTAAAAGTAAGGAAATTATTTGCTAGATTTTGTTTTAGAAAGATGGAAGAATTTGAAGCAACATTTATAGCAGGGAAACAGTTATGAGGCTACTAGTATGGGCTGGGTGAGAGATAAGATGCTATTACATAAAAATACTGTGTTATAATTTCTGCTTAATGGCAAATGAAGAACAAAAGTAATGTGTTTTCTCCATCAAATCACTAAAGAATAAATTTATAAGATGTCAAGTTCATTACATTTGAAACCCAGATTTGCAGATTGGTATGAGATTACCTTGGGAATAAAACTATATTTTATCATTTAAGAAATAGGTCACAGAACCTGGGCTTCAGATACATGTGTGAAATATATATATTTTAATTGCATAATCTAGGCAATTAATACTAGGATGAAATAAATGACAGGAAATACAAGAGTTAGATGAAGCCCATTTGTTTCTCCCTAAGGAAGGCACAAACTTCACTTGCCCTTTTATTGCTGCAGACACCGATAAAGGCAAATCATATGAGCAGGGCTACTGATTTGGAATGTCTGAAACTAACAGATGCAGAATGTACTGAGCAATTCTCTATGTGATGATTAAAAATTCAGTAAAGTAATGTGCCTGTCACATTTAATGGAAGACAACATTCAAGATAAACAGATTTGTGTGCACATTTGTAATACATTTCTTCTCTTAAAGAAGGACTGGTAGCACACAATCTTCACATTAAAGTAAGCGTAATTCAATGAAAGTTCACACTTACACTCGTAAATAAGAGTTCTGACTCACAGGCCAATTTGCATAGACTTTTGGAAAGTCTATGATGCTAAAATAAGCAAAATATAATTAGAATGTTGAAAAATATCCAATTTAATTAGTGAAAAATTATGGAACTGCCAGCTTTAGTTTGTTTGTTCAATATAATTTTATCTGATATGAAGAGTTGTGATAATCACACTTCAATAGGGTCATAAAGTAAAATTTAAATTTGACCAATTTTGATGAAGATTCAGAATGCAATCATATAATAAAATCAAAGGACTTCACTGTTTCGATAAAATAAGAATTTTAAGGTTATTTGTAAAAATTTAAGTATTTGTTCTTTGATTCTTTATCAAAATTTACTTATAACCTATCAATGTAAGACAAATAATTGTTACTAATGGAAGAGAACTTTTAGGATTTTAGGAGGACCCCAATTCAAAATAAGAAAAAAAAAAAAAAACACTTCAGAATTCTTAATGGTACCTTTATAAATAAAAGAGTGAATTTCCAAGTACTAAAGGAGTTCAAACTCACAATCATAGCATTATAGCATTATAAAAAGAACCAGTCTAACACTTTTTAAAAAGCTTCCAAATAAGTTGACTTTAATGTTCTGGGGAACCTAGGCTTAGAACTCTATTTGTTCCAGAATCACAGAATGATTCAGTGATGGAAGATGTACTATCTTCTAACCGGTTTAAAGGCTGAGATCTGAGAAATTTTAAGACTTTGAAGAACAATTGTTTTATTTTGCACCGTCCCCAGATTTGATGCAGATTTATTTGTAAAAATACAGAATAAAACAAAACAAACAAAAAATGAATTAAATATTTACAAGAGTAATTATAGCATTTATTTTCAAATAATGTGAATCTTAGCAATTGAATTAAACTTTTTTCTCTGCAAGTAAGCTTTATGTTGTTTAAAGGACTGCAGCTCCTTTGCAAATGAGATGCCAGTTGTGAGGTAGCAAACAGGGCTGAACCTAAACGCCTCACCTTCCCATAATTGAGTTTGTACTGACGAGAGCTTTGCACCGATAACTTTATTTATTAATATTTTCTAGATTTCCTTGAAGTTTTTTCATTTCACCTGTAATTTTTCTTTCAAGAACCAAACAAATGAACACATTCATATACATACACATATTCTTACTGTCATTTGATTTACTGGAATTGGTAAAATAGATTTTTTTTTTGTTAAGAGCCCTCAATGTGCCATTATAAATTGTCAAATAGATGAATAATATATAGTATTTATTATTTCTAAAAAATTTTGATGAAAATGTAAGAGTTCCTTCATATGAGGAGGTAGAGGACTTAATGGAGCCATAATATTTACTAAAATAATGATTAATTCAGGTATTTAGAAAAAAATAAATTTTTGATGTTTTATATTACTAGAAATGACATTTTGGAAGAACATCAAAAGTTTCAAATTTAATATATTTTAATGTACTTATTATAGACTATGGTTTAGTTCGGCTTTAGAAGCAGAAATTTTATTTTGTTACTGCATAAAGTGATCTCCTATTCACAAAATTCACATAAATAGAGATATATCTGAGTATGTGTGTTTATTTCTCTGTGTGTGGTATTTGAGCAACTACAGCCACATTTATTTGATAATTCAGGTCTATGTTAAAAATCCAGCAATATATTAACATTATTGAGTATTCAGTCTTGATCCTTCAAAATCACTTTTTAAAAAATTATCCCAGCATGTATTCTTTTTCAAGAATTTATTTTTAGAGCAGCTTAGGTTCACAGAAAATTGAATAGGCATAGATATTTCCTATATATAGATATCAGATCCCACACAGGCATAGTCTGCTAGTTCTCCAAATCCTGCATTAGGGCTTTGCATTTGTTAGAATTCCTGAGCCTATATTGATACATTGTAATCATTGAAAATTCTTAGTTTACATTAGAGTTCTCTTTGGGGGCTAATTGGATGGATTTAGCCAAAAGTATAATGATACAGATACATCTATTATAGTGTATCCCATATAGAGTATTGTCTTTGTTTTAAAATGTGTGTTCCTGTGTGTTCCCCCTCTTCCCACCCCCAACATTAGCAACTACCGATCTTTTTACTGTGTCCATACTTTTGCCTTTTACAAAATTTTGTGTAGTTGGAATCATATCATTTGTGCACTTTTAAGATTGACTTTTTTCACTTTTAAGTTTCCTGCATGTTTTTCCATAATTTGATAGGTCATTTCTTTTTAGTGCTGAAAACTATTTAATTGCATGGATGCACCACAGTATTTAGCCATCTGGCTACTGAAGGTCATCTTGATTGTTTCAAGTTTTGGCAATTACAAATAAATATCTCTGTGCAGAGTTTAGTGTGAACATAAATTTTAAATTCTTTTGGGCAAACACCAAGGAGCACAATCACTGAATCATATTAATTTTATCTTTGTAAGAAACTGCCAAACTATGTTCCAAAGTGGCTGTACCATTTTTCATTCTCAAGAGCAATAAATTAAAACTCCTGTGTCTGAAAATACTCTCCAGAATATTTTATTGTTGTTGTTAGTGTTTCATATTTTGGCAATTCTAATGGATGTGTAGTATTATCTTGTTTAGTTTACATTTTTCTGATTACCTGATAAGAAGTAATTTTCATACACCTCTTAGCAACCATGTATCTTTTATAATGGGGTATCTTTTAAGGTCTTTGGCCTGCTTGTTATTCTGACTGATGACTTTCTTTTTGTTGAGTTCTAAGAGATAGTATTTTAAACAACATCCTTTATCTGATGTAACCTTTTTGTAAATATTTTTCCCAATGTGTCTTTCTCTTTTCATTTTTAAAATACACAGTTATCTATGTGACATTATATAAAAAACTTCAGGGACATATTTCTTCTAATCATCAAAAGTTCACTATGCAATGAATACTATAAGCGCTAAAAGGAGAAGAGTTAAAAATCAAAGATCATGTAGCAATATTTCATTATCCATTGAGCATATTTCTATGTACCTGGTACTATAACATGTGTATACTATTTTCTTTCTTTCACTACACCTAAAATTTTATTGCTGCTGAATCAAATAATTATTAAATTTTTGAATGTGTAATGTGAAGTGTTTTTTTTTTTTCATGTTTCTATGAGAGATTAATTGATTTTTATGCTCTTGAAATACTAAGAGATTATAATTCAAGTACTAGCTTTCTTCTTTTTTACTTTGGATATTACTGAGATTAAATGAAAATGTTTATTACTTTTATGAAAATTGGAGGAAAATAGAAGAAAATTGTGCAATAAACATAGGGCTAAGCCTCTGCACTACACCATCCAGAGGCTGAGATTCACATGAATGTGGAAAGATTCCTGTAGTGTGCACCACACCACAGGGACCTGAACCAATCACATCATTGTGTTCCATGAACCCTATCATATCTGTTTTAAGAATTCTACTATAAAATATCTTGTCTAAATAATACTATAAATTTCACATTTTCAGCAAAATATAAACTGTGTATTTGGGTGAACATGTTTTCTACTAAAATTTTTAAAATATTTTTTAAAAGATACAAATTTTCCAAAACACTGAATTAAATGTGCTAATATACTAAGAAATAGGAAAAAATAAAGAAGGCAATCTTTAAAATCCAAAAAGCAAATACATTCTCTGGGGAGAAGTATACAAAGGAGAAAAATATAATGTAAATATCACACAATACAACATCAACTTGCAAAGCACATTGATATATGAGGCTTGAAAAGTGGTTGTGAGCTTGGAACTTGGAAGACAATTATTTGGAATTTATAGCTTGGACTTTAATAGTGATAGTGTCAAAATAAAATTTGAAAGTATTCTTTCTGCCTGGTAAGTATGATAAAAAAAATACCAATTCTGAAATAAATTTATGACAGTGCATCGTTTCTGATGTATCTTCCTAGTTAATGTTTCTTTGGATGCAATGTAATTTTGAAATCTCTCATCTGAAGGCCCATAAATTGATAAAAATGTCAAATAATGTTTTTTGAAACAATATTCTTAAAAAGAAATTTATGTTCTGAATGTAGTCATTTACTTTTCAAAACTCATTGTTATTTTGCTTGAGTAGTGTAAATCATGTTAATTCTCTCGAGTATTCCATTCAAATAGCCATTTTAGTTTTATTTATTTGTTTCTAAAAAATATTCTTACAAAAGATTGTTTAGTACTTTTTATCAAACATTTATATTGTTCCAATAATATTTGTTTCCATAGGAGTGAATAAAGGCAGAAAAGATTGTGCAATAGATTAAGCTTTTTTTGAATATTTGTAATCTAAAAAAAGAAATATTAGTTATATGAATGTATATTTTCTTGGTTTCTCTTCAACATCTATTTATCTTGGCATATGTTATGCAAGTGCAATTAAGGAAAACAGAAATCTATATTGATATAATTTTTAGTAATATAAACTTTTATCTCATTTCATGTGAAACATTTAATCAAAATCTTGCTGATGATTTTTAGTCTAAATTCTAAAGAATAGGAGGTAACTTCCAAATGCAATTGGTATTTTTAAAACTGTGGTCTGTAGTTATTCTTTATATTATGTGGACATATCCAAATGCTATAGTAATTCCATCTGTTGAAACTCTTTCTTGTGTTTGGTCATGTTGTTATCTTTTGAATAGAAGTAGATATTAAACTGTATATTTTTAATTTGCTTTACATTTCTTTCAAGGTAGCATTACATTAATATACTCAGAGCACAAACTCTCAAGTAGCATGCACAGGCATTAAAAAGTTAAGCCTTGCAGAATGTGTAAATTACTTTCAAAATAGTTATAGTTCATTAAATATAAATGATAAAATTATTTTATGTTATCATTCATTTTGTTATCAGTAAGATCTTAATGTTCATCAAAAAATAAAGGTACTTATATTTCTGCCTACTTCTTTTCTGATACATTTACTATACTCACCCTTACTGGAAGAATATAAAAGCAATTACTCAAAGAAATACATTGTGGGAAAGAATGCTAAGAAGAGGGTTTTCTGATATGACAACATGGCTACTCTTTCTGACATTCTTATTTGATTCTTAAATAAGGTTTTCTTAACTAGTAATTCTTACATTTACCTAATAATCATGCCTGTGAACCTCTCTGCTACTGTATGCTTGGTAGATCATTATTGGATAATATGCAAAAAAGTTTAGTAGTAAATCTAGAGCATGAACTGTAGATCCAGGCTCCTTGGGTACTCTTGCCAACTTGATGACTTGTTGCTGTACAGCTTTGGACAAAGACATTAAACAATTTTTATATCAGTTTCATTATCTGTTTAACATTATATTATATTTTTCATAAGACTCTTAGGTGGATTCAATGAGCCCATCCCAGTGTTATATTTTCTGTTGGCCATCATCATCATTGTCACCTTCACCATCTTAATTTTATGCATGCTGAAACAGTGAATATATGTAACAATCATACGTACTAAGGCTTATTTTGAACAATGTCTCTGTATCATGATTAGAGTACACATGTTTAATAGAAATTATAAAATCCCTAAGGCTTTTGTGAGGTAACATGTACAAACCATAAAATCACTCATCTTAAATATACAGTTGTATGAACCTTGACAAAAATAGAATCTTGAAAAAAAAATCATCACAATCAAGTTGAGGAACATCTCATTGTGTTGAAATGTTCTCTTATATCCTTTGCATCACTTTCCAACTTCAGCCCAGGCAGCAACTCAACTGTGGAAACATAATTTCACATAGATGGCATTATGCTATATGTATTCTCATGTGTTACTTCTTTTTCCTAGCTCAATAGTATGGGGATCCATTCATATTTTTAACAGTACTTCATTCATTATTATGATGGAAATTTCCAAGTGTGTGAATGTTATGGTTTAGATATGAGGTGTCTCCCAAAAGCTCATGTCTTAGACAACTCAAGAATTTTCAGAGGTGAACTAATTCCTAAGGAGACCCTTAACCTAATTGGTAGATTAATCCAGTGATATGAATAAACTGGGTTGTAACTGTAGGCAGGATATAATTGAAGAAGATAGGTCACTGGGGGCATGACTGGGTTCGTATTTTGTCCATGGTGAGTGGAGCTCTCTCTGCTTCTTGTTGTCATGTCCTGAGCTGCTCTCCTCTGCCAAACCCTTGCTATGATGTTGTACATCACCTCACACTCAGAGCTTTGAAGTTGTGTATGGACTGGGTCAAATAAACATTTTCCACTCTAATTGTTCTTGTCAAGTCCCTTGGTCACAACAATGAAAAAAACTGACTAATTCAATGTGAGGAAATATGTTTCATTTACCTTGATTGGAATACTTAGAAGTAGAATTGCTGGTTTGCACAGGAGAGCATGTTTACAAAATGTTTTCCACTGTGTCTCTAATATTTTCAACTTCTTCAGCATTGAATGAGAGTATTTAATTGGTTACATCCTTTCTAATCCTTTGAAATTATCAAATTTCTAAGTGAATTCTGATGCATATGTTTGGGCATCTAATTGTGGATATAATTGTAATTTTAAGTTAGCTAATATCAACTCCATTAGTCCTTGTTTTCTTTCATGTGTCATATTTAACAAAATATTGTTCAAATATTTTACTTTTTAATATATAGTTTTTACTCTGTATTCTGTACTTAACCAATAACAATCTCAATTATTATAGCATTCAGAAAGATTTCAATAACCATTAATTATGGTCCTACAACTTTTCCTCTTCAATGTTGTCTCATCTATTCTTTACACTCTATACTTCCATAAAATTTCAGAAATAATTTATCAATTACAAAAATGCTGAGATTTTTACTGAAATGCATGAAATTTATTACAATTTAGGTACAGATTAATTGCCATAGAATATTCGGCATTTCTGAACATGAGCACAGTATATCCTTCCTTTATTTTTGTTTCTATTTATTTCAAATAGTAATGGATTATAGCGTTAGTCATATAATAATCACATCAAAATACACTGCCTTACAACAACCATCATCTGCTAGTTTATGTGTCAGACTGGTCTGATCTTGGCTAAGCTTTCCCATGCACCTGGGATCAGCTGATAAATCAACTATATACTACTTCCTCTAGAATGGCCAGTCTAGGACAGCTTTTGTTTGCTACATGTTTTCTCATCTTCAAGCTTCTTTATATGGCAGTTGCAATATTCGGAGACACAGGAAACACATGTACAGACTATTAGTTACTGTTCATGAGACACATTATGGCATCACATCAAGTTACAAGACCACACCAGGTTAAAATAATATGGAAGCAGTTTTTACATCTTGATGAGATACAATGAAAATCACAGTGCAAAACATATGAATTCAGAGCAGGTATGGTTATGGCTGCTTTTCCAGTTATGTATCTCATTTGATAATGTCAGAACTTTTAACACTTTAACTCCATCTTTCCACTTGCTACCTTTCATGCAATTTACATCCATCTATTTCTATGTTCATCTAACTTTTAAGACTCTTTCGTCATTGTCTTGAATTGTGGACATTCAACCTGTGTGGTTCACAGAATTTTGCCATTATCCACTCTGATCTTATTTCTTTCTCATATCTACTGTTTGCCCTTAGGCTTACAGATTCCTTTTAAAATATTTAAGGTATTATGTAAAATAAAAAGCGCTCTCATATATTTTTAATTATATTTTATTTGTCTTTATTTGTAAAGTCATTTTAAATCAGGATAGAAATAAATGTTTTAATTTTTTTTCAAAAATTTAAAATTTGAATATTCTCTTTTCTTCATTACATGGTTTCTGTTGACAAGTCAGATGACATTTTTATTGTTGTTCCTTTGAAGACTTTTTTTACTCTGACTGCTTTAAATATTTTCATTTATTTTTCTTTTTGAAAATTTAACTCCGATTTGCCTAGATGTAGCTTTCTTTAGTTTAAAAGAATACTTCTGGAAACTATTTTAGCAATGATATCTTCTATAATTCTAATGTCCTGTTTTCTCCTTTCTTTTTTTTAACTTCTGGGACTTTAGTTGAAGGTAGTTTTGTTTTTCTTTTTATCTTAATACACATTTATCTTATTTATTTTACTTATTTTTCCTCTTTTTTATTTTGAAATCATTATTATTTTTTCTATATATTTTCCATTTTATTTAGTGGTTCATAATAGGAATGCATGACATTAGGATTCATTTTGGCATAATTATGAATGCATGGAATATAATTTGCTTCAATTAAGTCCCAAATACTTCCCTTCCCCCTACTCCCATACCCAATTCCCTTTACTCTACTAATTTTTCTATGTATTTAACTTTTTTTTGGTAAAATTAGTACCTTGTAAATGTACACAATGGTGAGATCACTGTAGTACATTCACATATGTATATATCAAAGTTAGGTCAGATTCATTCTACTGTTTTTGACTTATCCCATCCCTCCTCCCTTACCTTCAATCCCTTTCTACTCTTTTTTCCTTTAATGGAATTTCACACTTTATTTCCTCTCTCTCCCTCTCTCTTTTCCCCTATTTTTGTAATAATTTCAGCACACCAGAGAAAACATTCAACATTTGGCTTTCTGCATCTGGCTTATTTCACTTAGCATTATAGTCTCCATTTACCAGCAAATGACATAATTTCATTCTTTTTTGTGGCCAAGTAATACTCCATTGAGTACATATGCCACATTGCTTTATCCATTCATCTCTTGAAGGACACATAGTTTGGTTCCATAGTCTGGTTATTGTGAATTATTCTGCTATAAATAATGATGTGACTATGTCCCTATAGCATGTTGATTTTATATCTTTGGGATATATGATGAAGTGTGGAGCTGGGATATATGGTGGCTCCATTTCTTGTTTCTTGAGGAATATTTATATTTTTTCCAGAGAGGTTTGTACTAATTTGCCATCCCACCAACAACATATGTGTACCTTTCCCCCAAGAGCTCATCAACAATTATTATTTTTTGTATTATTGATGACTGTCATTTGTCTGAAATGAGATGGAATCTGATTTGCATTTCCCTAATTGCTAGAGATGTTGAACACTTTTTTTAACGTGTTTGTTGGCCATTTGTATTTCTTCTTTTGAGCAGTGTTTATTTATTTTGCCCATTTATTAATGGTATTATTTATTTTTCTGATCTTAAGGTTTTTGAGTTCTTTATATATTTGGGATATTAATTCCCTCTCTGAGGAGCAGGTGGCAAAGATCTTCTCTCATTTTGTAGGCTCTCTCTTCATTTCTTAATTGTTTCTTTTTCTGTGCAAAAGCTTAATTTGATGACATTCCACTTTTTTTTTTAGTTTTATTTCTTTTGTTTTAAGGATTTTGTTAAGTAAATTGGTTTCTGTGCCAATATTTTTTTCGTTGGGTAACATTTTGCAACATTACATTTTCTTCTAGTAGTTGCAGAATTTCTGGTGCAATTCCCAGGTCTTTAATCTACTTTGTGAAAGGCAAGAGCTAGGATTGTATCTTCATTTTGCAACATGTAGATTGCCAGATTTACCAGCATTATTTGTTAAAAAGACTATCTTTTCTCCAATGTAAGTTTCTTACACATTTGTCTAATTATATATATGTGGATTTATCTCTGTGTCTTCTATACTGTTCCTTTAGTCTTCATATCTCCATGTCAATACCATGTCATTTTGCTGCTATAGCTCTGTAGTATAATTTGAGGTCTGGTATCATGATGTCTCCAGCATCACTCTTTTTACTCAGGATTTCTTTGACTATTCTGGGTCTCTAATTTTTCCAAATGAATTTTAGTACTGCTTTTTCTAGTTCTGTGGAGAATGTCATTAGTATTTTGATGGAGATTGTGTTGAATCTATCTAGTGCATTTGGTAGTATGGCCATTTTGACAATATCAGTTCTGTCTGTGCAAGAACATGGGAAGTCTTTCCATCTTTTGAGGTTCTCCTCAATTGCATTCTTCACTTTCTATAGTTTTCATTGTAGAGATTCTTTACATTCTTTAATAGATTAATTCCCAGGTTTTTATATTTGTATTTTTTATTTGTTTTTTAATTTTTTTATGAAAGGGGTAGGTTTTCTAAATTTTATCTAGCAGATTGATAATTGGAGTGTAGGAAAGAAACCAATTTATGTATGCTGATCTTGTGTCCTGCTACTTTACTAAATTTATTTATTAGCTCTCGAAGTCTTCTGGAGGAGATTTTTCGGGGGTCTTCTGTAAATATAGAATCATGTTATCAGCAAACAGGAATAATTTCTCCTCTTCTTTTTCTACTTGTATTCCTTTAATTTCCTTTCCTTGCCTGATTGCTCTGGTTAAAGTTTTGAGAACTACGCTGAAGAGGAATAATGAAAATGGACATCCTTGTTTTTTTCTTATTTGAGGAAATGCTTTCAGTTTTGCTCTGTTCAGTATGAAGTTGTCCTTTGTTTGTCATATAGAGCCCTTACAATGCTGAGGAATGTTCCTTCTGGTTCCCCAGCTTCTCTAGTGTTTTAAATATAAGTGGGTGCTCTATTTTGCCAAATGCTTTTTTCTGCATCTATTGAGATAATCATGTGGTGATTGTCCTTATGTATATTTATGTGGTGAATGAAATTTATTAGGTTCTGTCTGTTGAATCAAACTTGCGTCTGTGAGATGAAACCCAATTGATCATGGTGTACTATCTTTTTAATGTGACTTTACATGCAGTTTGCCAATATTGTATTAAGATTTTTTTTGTCTTTATTCATTAAGGATATTGGCCTGAAGTTTTCTTTTCTTGATGTGCTTTTGTCTGGTTTTGGTATCACAGTGTTACTAGCTTCATAGAATAAATTTAGCAGTATTCTCTCCTTTTCTTTTTATGGAATAATTTGAGAAGTATAGTTTTCCTGTAGATTGCCCTAGTGTTTTCCAATATTCACTCTATTGTTAAATATGTCCTATTATTTTTAATTTTTGATATCTTATTGAATTTTTGATATTTTAATAAATCTTTTAAAATATTAAGTTTTCATTTCTCTAGTGAATGACTATCTTTTATTCTCAATTTTATTTGTTTTTTTTTTTTTTCATTAAGGTAACAGTTTTTGAAAAAAATTTGTCTGATAACACCAATCCTGGTCATCTTTGGTTTTGTTTCAGCTGATTTCTTTTATTTTAGATTGTGCCATATAGTAATACCTGTTTTAATTACTTGACAGTTTAATAAATAATAGATATTACATATAAAAATTTCAGACACTGTTGTGTTAGCTTTTCGTTGCTATGATCAAAATACCAGAAAATAACAACTTGAGGATGAAAAGTTGATTTTGAGCTCTGGTTTCAAAGTTTCAGTCAATGGTCAGCTAAGTCCATTGCTCTTGGCCAGCACATCCTGGCCAAACTGCAAAGCAGAGAAAAACTTCTCAACTTATGGCAGCAGGGAAAAAGCAGGGGAAGGGGGGTGGCTGTAGGAAAGGGCAACTTCCAGGGTACACCCACAGTGACCCACCTCCTCCAGCCATGACCCACTGCCTACAGTTACTACCAGGTCAGACCATTCAAACAACCATTGACAGATTAGGTTACAGCTCTCATATGTTAATCATTTCACCTCTGAATATTCTTATACTAACATAGGAGCTTTGGGGGTACAATTCATATCCAAACTATAACAAGTATTGTGTTTCTTTGGAGAGGGCTTAAACTTTCCTTCTTTTTATTTAATAAGTAGAAGAATTATGATTTTAAACTAATGAAGTGGACTGAGCTGTAGTTCGGTGACACATTTAATAATGCTTAATCTTTATCTCCTCTGAATCTGTTCCCAGTTTACATTATTGTGGGAATACAATTGAAAGCCTAACGAATTCACTGGCAGACACCAAGTTCTCTAGGGCAAACTTTACATTGTTTCTGAGGGGTTCTGGCTTAAGTTTTTAGTCTTCTGCCTCATCACCCTTTAGAATTTGAGAAAGATCAATTTACAGTTCCAAGATCTTCCTATCCTAGTAAACACTTGGCCCTTCCACTCTGGGTTGCTCCCGTGGTTCTCTGATGACATTTACTCTAGTGACTTCAAATTATATCTCACTTTTCTATTAATTGTTTTCCTCAATGGCAGATATTGTACATGGTAAATTATTGTATATTGTTTAGAAGTAAAATAATATCCTCAGGCAGTATCCAATAGTTAACTGAGAGCAACCATTTGATAATATCTCATTATTATTTTCAACTGATCAATGCATTTTTTTTGTCTACCCCATGGTCAGTTTCCAAGAGAAACATAAGAAAGCTCTTGTGTTAAAAAAAATCATCTTTAAGAGCACTCAATGACCTTCAACATTTAATTAAGACATACATTTCATAGTGTTGACCCTTGTACCAAAAGTACACCATAAAATCTCATTATTGAAGTTATTCTGTGATTAATGTTCTCATGTAAACCTAGTTAGTGTGATTAAATTGCAAGGTCACATAGAAGCAATGTTTCAGTTTATAACTTTATTTTTATTTCACTTTTGAAAATGTTTTACCTATGTTTACAGCAAATAAATGTATATTAATCAAATTTACAAGAATATATGCTTAAAATTAATATTGAACATCAACATAGACGTTGAAGTAGATGCAGATTCCTATGAGGTTTGTTTATGCCATTTTTAATACCTAAGAGAAAAGCGATGTTTGCAAACAATAGCCTTTTTATTGACTTTATGAAATCTGCAGGTTACTACTGAAATTATTGATCATTAAAGGAAAACAAAAAATACTTTCTTATATGTAAATCTGCTTAGAACCTAAACAAAATTGTAAATCTAACTAAAATGCCTTTCTCATGACACAAAATACCTCTCTTATGATTCTTACCAATGTTCTATGATGTGTTCCAACAAATTTCAATTTTTAAACAAACCCATTCAGTCCTGTCTTTGTTTTCATTCTGCAAGCTTGTTCATTTTTTAAATAGTTTGTTTCTAATGTAAAAATGTGCATGTTTTAGGCCACATTGTTTTATTAAACTTTACTTTGCAAAATGACTGCTATATTGGTAGGGGGAAGACAGACGAGAGTGGTGAGAACACGAGGTTAAGGAAATAATTTTATACAATGGGCCCACTCTACTGACGCCAACATGATTTATTTTCCATGAAGCAATTTACCTGCAGCTCTGCACGGCTTTAGTGTACAGGCTATATCACATTCCTCAGCAAACTACTTCTTATCCACAGCATAAATGCCGATAAATAATATCAACAAGAGGAACCCATGGTACCCTGAAGGGGAGACTTCTGTCACCGTTTTCACAGACCAGATCCTAAAACTCAGAGAAATAATTCCTCCTAACCAAAAAATCTGTAAGAATTTAGGGTTAAGAATTTAATTACAGAGTTGGGGGATATAGCTAAGTTTGTAGAGTGTTTGCCTCGCATGCACAAGACCCTGTGTTCAATCCCCAACAGCATAAAAAAAAAAATCAATTACAGCCAGCCTATGTAGGCCAAAGTGACCCAGAGTTGTCATGGCAGTGGGAACTTGAAAGTCTTATGTCATTCTACTGTCAATCAAAAGTCAAGAAGTGGACATGGGTGGAACTTTCTGGAAACTTCTCTGGGATCCCCAGTAAAACTGGAGTGCAGGAAAGTCATGCTGTCTCTCTTATGAGAGGACCCACTCTATCCTTTGAGAGTGTCCCCTTTCCCTTTTCCTACCTCTTCTACAAACTCATTGCCTGTTACTCTGAGCAAATGTCTGAAATTATTCTGACTTGATTGCAAGAATCAGAATGTGAGTATAGGGTTTTGATGCTGCCTCAGTTTCAAAGAAGGCCCCAGCCATATAACAATATGACCTAGAAAGAATGATACATTTTTATTTCATTGTTCCTGGCTGACAACTGACATTTGCATCTCAAATAACCTCCTAGGAGAACATTCCTGTCATCTTTAATACTGGCAGAGTTGCTCTTTTCACATGATTAATTTTAATTTAGAGAAATTCTTGCCAGAGTATTTTTAGAAATTCTCTGAATTAATGCAAAGTATGATAACAATACTAAGAGAGGATTTGAAACCAATAACAAAATTTGGCTTATTAGTATTAGTTTCAAGTGAATTTTACTCTTCATAAAAATTAGTATAAAATATCTGCAACTTTTAATATAGATTATGATATATACAAAGATACTAACTTTCGATAGAATAATGAACGACATCTGGACTTGTACATATAAACAGTCTACAAGATATTTCACATTCATGAAAAATTAGTCAAATGTCATTGTTGTGAATATCATATATGAAGGAAAAATAAATGACTTATGACAATTCTGCTCAAATTCAATAAAAACTCATGTAAATTAAGAAGTAGAAGACAATGTTGAAAGAATGCAATTAAAACAGTTTTCTTTGAAAGGACAATCTATAAGATGGGTTAAGGGGAGCACAAGTATTCCAGTAACCTCAAACTAGTAGTAACTAAGCCATCATCATTTTTAAATCTGATTGAACAAGTACTGGAGTGGTCAGAACCCCAATACAGCAGGTCCCTGTTCAGGAGGTGTGAGCCACCCAGGAAAATAAAAAAGTTTGCAATTATCAATAGGAAATAAAGACAAAGCCAAAGATTAGATTTATAAAGCCCAGCAGCTGATCAGTCTTCCAGTCCTGATGGGAACTGGAACTGAACAACAGAAAAAGGCCTTGATTCTGTATTTAAGGGGGAGTAGATCAAAGGCAAGGATAAGGTTTCAATGGGAGGAGTGCTTCTCAGTGTGGCAGGGGTCTTGTAGTAAATTGGTTGATTGGCATTTGACAAGCTACACCCACCTCTGGCAGGCTATGCTTGAACTTGAGCAGTCAGATAGAACATAGCACCATATGATTTAAGCTTTCTCAAACCACTGGATTCCTACTGGGAGTTCCCAGAACCAGGCTTCCCTGCCTAATGGCTCAAACATTGCTCAGCCTACTCATGGCTTAGTTCTCATATGGGTCATGAATGACTTCCAGCCAAAAAGGGAGAAAAAGTTCCCAGAATCTGGATGTGATGAGGAAGTCCTGTGAAGTAGGACCCTCTCAAGTCCACCTCAGACTGAAAAGACTGAAATTAAAGGATTAAATATACGACTTTACTCTGCAAGTCATTACAATAGGCTACATATTGACAAACTGATCAGTGAAGCCAGAGCATGGTTAATCAATGAAGATCAGTTTCCCAGTGCTGAAACAGCATGAAGAATGGCAAAGAATGGAATTGGAGAGGCAAACATTAGAATAACAAGCAAAAAAAAAGTAAGTAATTTTTTGTGAAATTATTGTGACTAATAACAAAATGAAATTTGGCATGTCTATATTTTTCTTATCAAAATTTTATGAGTGGAAATCCCTTTGACCAACTATATTAGTAAAATCAATTAAGATTAGTTGGGGAATGCATACTCACTTTAATTCATATCTAATGCTTAGGTTAAACATGAGTTTTTAATATTGAAGCTCAATATACTCAGGATGATATACATAAATTTCATTAAGCATAAGCTGTCAATAATTTCAAGAGCATGAGTCTTTCATATTTTAAATTAATCCAGAACGAGTAATTAAATTTATCCAATAAAGTGTTTGATTAGATTACATCACCCATTTTCGGTTTTGCACATTCTTTATAAAAGTTGATGGATACTAAATACTAGAAGTGCCAGGAGGATGAAGAATTTTATCCCTGTGACAGTCTACATTTACCATTCTAAGATTTTCTCCTCCTTTCCAAAATACAGAGATTCTTTTTTTCTTTTTGGCAAAGTGAAAGTAATATAAATAAATACTAAAGTCTCATGTGCAACATTTTGCTAATTAAAGCAATAAATGTTTGAAACTAATATTGATTTAAATTATTCCAACCTTGCAATGACTAAAAAAAAAATGTAAATCATACCCAAATGTTTAACATGTACAAATACTCTTGCATCTGCAAAATTCTCGTAACTTCCATTTCTCCTTTCCTTTGTGCTATATCACTCATACATTTTTACTTATTTCATAAACTACTATATCAATGTAATTATTTTGCTTTAAAAGTATAGAATCTTTTCAAAGATTTTTATTTTATTGGAAGAAAATGCAGTGTCCTATTTTCAGTTCTCTTTATCCCTTTTGTAAATCCAAATTTTCCTCAATATTCAAAATTTCTGTGTATCTGAAAAATGTCTTAATTTTGAAAAAAGTTTTTTTTGCTAAATAAAGATTTCTAGTGTTTTGGGGAGGCTCTTCACAAAACAAACAAAATTCAAACAAAAGAGAACTTTATTTACCTGGCCAGGAACTGTCTCCCACCAGTAGAGACTGGTACTCTGTGGGAAAACAGCAATTTTCTGTCCTGTGTCTTGGGAATTTAAGGATGTAAAAACCACAAATCAGGGTCCTTTCTCAGAGTCATGAAAGCAAGCAAATTACAGAAGCTAAAAGAGGCAGTTAACTTTATCTCATTTTCAGTCTGAACAAGTGTTAGACCACCATATCCTGAGTTTCAGCTGAGCAGTGGAGATAATCTATTTTAAAGTCATGTAGACCCATAAATGTACTCAAAACCAGGATGCAGCAGCTCACCACTACCACCACTATATTCTGAGTTGGGTACATTCTGTAGGGTACAAAGTACAGTAAAACAGGTTTTTGTTGTTGTTGTTGTTTTGCTTTTTTTTTTTTTTTAAGAAGACAGCTTTCATTTCTGTTTCTCATAAATGGGTCATGTATCTCCTTCTTCATAGGAGCAGTAACAGAAAAATTCAGATGGAGTCTTTACTGCCACACTTTTTGTTCACATAGCCACAGTGACTCTATTCCCACTATTTAATTACTGGTAGCTTATTTTATGCTTGCACCTATCTCATTTACTCATCATTTTACTACTGATATCTAAAAGCCTTATGTCTACATGATCAAGCTAATACAATTGTTCACAACTATATTGATTTAACCTTGTCTATATCTATATTAACCTCTCAGCCTATATTTATCTATAACTATACTGGCCTACTGCTTTATACTTATCCCCTTACACTGTTCTATATCTTATTTCATGTAGCTTAAATACTATGTCTTACAGTTATATAATTATCCTGCTATTACTTATCCTTACTCCTGATGAACTTATTCTCTATGCTTACTTCTTATTACTAGGGCAGTTTAACATTATGCAGCTGATAGTACTTGTTTTTATTATCCTATTTTATCTTATCTTATTCCCATAATATTTAACCTATGTCTATGACTTATTGATTATATTGATCAGTTCACACCACAACCCAAGTTTTAAAGAGTTTTTGCCCAATTTTTAGTTTTTTTAATTTCAATTTTTTATGGTAATGCAGATTGAAACAAGGGACTCTCTTTCACTGAACTATGTCCACAGCACTATTTTATTTTCTAATTTTGAGACACCATCTGACTAAACTTGCTTAGGCTGCCCTCCAACTTGTAATCCTGCAACCTCAGCCTCTAAAGTGGCCCATTTGGTAGTTTTTATCTCAACAAATTTAAAACATTTTATCACACAAAAATAAAAATAAATAAATAAATCATTAACTAAGATTTGTTTAAAACTTCAACTTATGATTTTAACTGAATAAAAATGCAAAAAAGGAAATTCCAGGAATATTTATAATGCTGATTTTTAAAATTTTATTCAAATTTGTAAAATAAAATTGCAGAAAGTATTTTGCAGATAATAATCAGCATATTAAAATAATTTCATTGCAAAATTTGATATAATTGTTATTGTTACATTAAGGAGACTCTGAATGTAATAGTGAAAGTCCAGCCTAAGGGAAAAATTATCTGACTTATAAATAGTTGAAAATAAAGACTCATTAAATATTAACAGCTAAAATATACTTGAGAATCTAAAAATATGACTTATTTTTAAAATTTGATTTATTTTTTCAAGACCATCACTTTGAAAAAGAACATGCGTCTATTAAAAAAATAGATTTTTAAGAAATATGCACACATTTTTTAAGGGATTTAAAGGGTTTTTTTCAAAGTTCTTTAGAACAATTTGATTTCAGAATTGCTTAATGAAATAAAAACAACTGCTCTTATTATGAGTCATAACTCTATCCAATAATTATTTAATATGTATATCTTCTAAAAGAATGAATGAATACAAATAAATTCTTACCAAGATTGTAATGTTTTGCTAACTTATTATAACAAATTAAATTCACAATAATGCCAACAGCAATAAAAATTGGATTTTGAGTGTATGCTTATTCAGGATTATTATCCCTGCCATTTTAAATTCAATTCAAAATTATATTGCATTCTAAATATTATGCTAGATACAAGATAAAAAGTTAGAGACATTGGTACAAAAACTAAATTTTGCTAAACTTAGGACTTGCACTTGATTAAATTTATATTTTTGGTCAATGAATTCAAAAGCTCAAATATTCATTTTTTTATGTTAATTATATTTAATAAAATTTAATAGTGTTGCAAAGATTTGTTAACCCAAAGAACATTGAACTTTCTCACTAACTTTTTATATCAATCATACTGAAGTATTTTATGTCTATTATGTATTAATATGATATTTTAATCTGAATTTAAAAATATGAGACAGAAATAATATCATTGCACAAACTAGTGCTCAAAAAGTAAGTACATAGCAATTTATAAAAGAACAAACCTGATTAGTGATAGTTTGGATAAAGTTTCATTTTTAAAGAGATTTCATATTCAATTCATTCCTGGCAAGTAATTATGTATATAAATTTGGATTGCTTCATTTTTTTTTATTGATTGTGATTGACCAAATAATGCCTTTACATCCCCTGATACTCCCATCTTAAGCCCCACAAATCTATAAATGTTGCATTATTTACAAAAAGGGGTTCTGCAAAGATGACTAAATTACAGGTCTTAGTATGGGTTGATTTTACTCAGTTACCTTGGTAGGCCCAATGTTATCACAATGATCCTTTTAAGAGGGAGAAAAGAGGATAAGAGTGGCGGGAGGATTTATTGATAGAACAGAGGTCAGAAACAAATGGAAATGTAAAAGTTGTTAAACTGCTAGTTTTAAGATGAAGGAGGGGTCACCAGCTAAGAAATGCAAGCAGTATGTAAAAAATAGCAAAAGCAAGAAAATCAAATTTTTCCTAAGGCATTCAGAAGGAATGCAAACCTGACAGAAATCTTGATTCTAGCCACCTTCAGAAAAATAAAATTATTTTTACTTTTGTTGAACTCCCAAGTTTGTGGTAATTTGTTGTGGAATAATTAGGAAACTAAAGCATAGTTAGGTACCACAAATTGAGGGCTATTCTGAAAAGCACCAGGAATGTGGAAGTGGCTTTGGAGGCATTTAGCATGCAGAGAATGGAAGATTTATGAAAAACATGATAGAAAAGCCTAAACTGCCTTGAGTTGTTAGAAAAAAGAATGTGAATGTTATTTTATTCATATAGATGCAGACTAAGGACTCAAAAGAAAGTGTAGACAATAGTAGGGAAGATCTATATGATCTTAAAGAATAAATCATCACAACAGACTTCATAGAAATACAGATCTTAAAAAGGGTGCTGGGGTGGGTTCAGAAGGAATGAGGATCATGTCATTGGAAACTGGAGAAAAGAGCATACTTGTTATACAGTGGCAAAAGCTTAGTAGAATTTAATACATTGAATTATTCTACAATTATGTGAAAAGCACAATTGTAAGTGATGAAGTCAGATATTTATCTGAGATTTCCGAGCAAAGTACTGGAGGTATGAATTTGATCATACTGCTTATAATAAAATGTGAGAGTAAAGAGACAAATTGAGAAGTGTTAAGCAAAAGAAAAAAAAAAAAGGATATGATAAATTGGAAAATTCTCAGGCTATCCAAAATGCAAAAGGCAGTAAAACTAGGATATTTGCTGTCAGAAAAAAAGTGATCTGGGAAAAAGCCCAATTTGTGACTAGATAGCTTCTGCTATTCCTTTGTGGGTGGGGGAGTCACAGCATACACTCATAGGGAGGGTTCTATGAAGAGATTGGGGATCTGTCTCATGAATGTACTCTGCCATCCCACCAGAAGTCAAAAATAGAGCTGACATTATCTAGAAAAGACCCCTGGAGGAGACTCTTGCACACTGAGTATATTCCTATAGCATATGAGACATACGTGTGAGAAAACTACTAGGATCTTGGGAATCTTGAAACAACAGAAAAGCTGCCAACACAGATCTGAAAGGGTGGCAAGAATGAAATAAAAGAAGGTTGCTGCACGTTAAACATTCTAAAGGCAAGAAACTTGGTGATGAATCTAAATCTACTTCACAGCATAAGTCTGAAAAAATTTCTAAATAAAAAAATAAGGATGATTTCTTGGGTGCAGAAGGGATCCCTAATGTCAAGGGATTATTCTCAGGTTTTCAAACATAATATTGTTTGCACTCTGTTTTTGAAATTTGTTAGGACTAATGAATTCTTTTTTCCTCCCATTTTCAAAAGGGAATATCTGTGACTGGTAGCCTAGGCCTGTCCCATCATTTTATTTTGGGAGCAGATGACTTGAGTTTCACAGGTTTATTGATATAGAGGATATTGACCTCAAGTAAATTACAACCAGAGCCTCTGTTTTAGTCTGATTTTTCACTGTTATGACTAAAGAAGCTGACCAGAACAATTATAGAGGAGGGAACGTTTATCTGAGGGCTCATGGTTTCAGATATCTTTGTCCATAGAAGGTCAGCTCCATTTCTCAGGGCTCACGATGAAGCTGAACATCATGGTGGAGTATGTGGTAGAGAAAAGCTGCTCACCTCTTGCAGATCAAGAAGCAGAGTGAGAGATTCCAGCTCCAGATACAAAATATATACCCCATAATCACACCCCCACTTAACCACTTCCTCCAGCCACACCCCACCTGCCTCTAGTTACCACTCAGTTAATCGCACCAGGGATTCATTCACTGAATGGGTTAAGACTATCACAGCCCAATCATTTCTCCTCTGAACCTTCTTGCATTGTCTCACACATGAGCTTTTGGGGGATGCCTCATATCCAAATGATATCAGCTTCACATTTATCTAATTTAGATCTGGGACATTGAAGCTGAAGACATATAAATGAGAGTTTGGATTTTAAGTTGATACTGTAATGAATTAAAAGTTTTGAGTGTAATGGGATGGAATGGATATGTTTTGCATGTGACTTTGATGTAAATTTTTAGAGGCCAGAGGAGGAATATAGTAGGTAGAAGAATGTATCCCCAAAATACCAACATTCTAGTCCCTAAAGCCCATGAAAACAAAGTGGATTTTCCAAATAAAATCTGAAAATCTTGAAATGAGGATTACCATATATTTTCTGAATGGTACAATGTAACCATATAGACCCTTATACAAAGAAGGCAGGAGTGGCAAAGTCAGAAGTGTGATGACAAAAGCAAGGATCTGTAAGATACTGAAATTTGAAGATATTGTGTACTTTTTGAAAATAGAGGGAGGGGCCACAAGCAAAGAAATGCCTCTAAAATTTAAAAAAGACAAGAAAATGTATTCTCTTCTCTATCTAGTACCTCCAGGAGAAATGTAGCCTGACCAATAAATTGACTTTAGGACTTTTGATTTTCAAAACAATAAGGTAATAAATTTGTGCTGTCTTAGCCATGAAGTTTGAGGTAATTGATTGTGCAAACATTATGAAACTACTACAATAATATAAAGAACATGAATTGCAGTCTACATAATTATGAATCTCTTTTATAATGAAGAAAACAACTAATTTCTCAATGTAAAACTGCATTAACATCATCAAAAAGAAAATTAGCTCTTTATCCATTAATTTCTATAGTCATAAATTAACAAAAATGAGTTATCACAAAACAAATAGTTTCAGTCTAATACTTAATTGAGAAGAAGCTTTTAAATGGATATTGAAAAAAAATCTTTAATTAAGCAGCTGTTAACTTCCTTGATCACATGTAAATAAAAAAGATGTTTCTGAAATTGATTGATTATGACTATATTTTTATAAATGTAGAAACCTGTGATGCATATTGATGAAACTTAATCTCTTTGTTTTAGGAGATAAAAGTTATTCTTTCAATCTGATATTTTTAATTTCATGTTTTAAAATATCAACTTTAGTTTGAAACAACAAAAATTATTTTTAAATCAGTAAAATAAAATTTAGAAAAAGAAAATTACAAAAAGCCAAAATATAATTGGAAAACTCCAGTCAATCTAAAAATGAAATATAAAGTTTCATATGTGCTAAAAAAATTGACAAAAGTATTTTTTTCTTTAGTTATTTATTTTTTAGTTTTAGATGGACATAATATATTTGTATTATTTTAATGTGGTGCTGAGGATTGAACCCAGTGTCTCATGCATGCTAGCTGAGCACTCTTATCACTGAGCCACAATCCCAGCCCCGCCCCCCCGCCCCCCCCCCAAGTCATTCTTCATTCATTGTTTCACCAATTATAAAGAAACAATTAGGTTTCAATTATTAGCTAGTAAGACAGCTAACTCCTTTTAAACTCTAATTTCTTTCAGCCTTTCAAAATTTAACTTAAGTTATTAAAACCTCCAGGGTGAAAAAAGAAAATCCTTCCATTACCTCCCATGCTAACTGATTTATATTTTAAAATCATTTCTATGAATTTCCAAAAATTTTAGGAAAACCTTTGTTATGAAACTTTTAAATTTATTTTTGTTTTCTCTTAGTTTGAATAAATTATTATTCTAAATATATTTCTCCATCTAGGTCTAAATCATTAGCTAATTAAATAAAATATACCTTGAGATAATAGTTCAACAACATTGAAAAAAATAAACAAACAAATAAATAATGTAAATGCAATGTTTTTCAAAAGGCATAATGACTAATTTATGTAATGATTTTACAGTCTTTCAAAATTTAATCTTGACACTTTCAGAAACGTCAGTGTGTAGTGTTCGTGTATGTAGTCTCTTTAACAAGGTAAACTCTCAGATTGTGGATGCATATTGGTATTTTTTTTATAAATAATTAAAAGGTTTAGCTTTCCTCATTTATTTGCTTGGTTTTGTTTTTCTTTCTGTCTCTGTATTGAATATATTTATTTGTTTTAGCACATTCAAAAATATCCATGTGTTTGTCATTACTCTGGTCATGGAATTGCCCTATCGTTAATTTATACCCATAATAAAATGTTATTTAATGAATTTTTAAAAAGTAATTTTAAAAGCTTAATCATGCCACTTTTGGAAATATTATTTGTTTAATGTTATTTAAAAGTCTAGAGTAATATAGCAGAAACCTCTCTGTCTAAGGCTGCATTGGTACCTATATTATACTCTAAAAAGATCCTTTCCTCGCTAATAACTGTAAAATCATATTTTAGTGGCAGTACATGCCAATCTAATATACTTTCAAAGTATCCCTCCATGGCCACAAAATTCAGAAAAATAGCATATTTTAAAACTTGGCTCATGACAGTAGCTCTCCACTAAGAGCCAATTATTCTGGAATATTCTAGTACTAAAACGAATCGCAAATACTTCTCATCCACTGGAGTCTCATGAAACACTTTCAGGGCAGCAATGCAGTTTAGTTGAAATAACAGATGGAATAAATGTCCCCCCTGAACCCAATTTTGCAAATATTGTGGTTGCCATCCTGCTTATGATACTGCTTTGCTCTAAAAAGCTTTTTAAAAAATTTTCATAGTATTTAGATCAAACATGTTTGCTTATATTAAACTAGAAATACAAAACCAAGAGTTTGAGATTAATTTATACCCAAACTTTGACTTTCAGATGACCACTCTTGAGGAAAACTGTCACAAATTGTCAAGTCAAACCACTAAGATTCATTCATTTTTTTGCCACTTACATTCTATAATTCTGATATTACAGTATTCTTAATGGCTACTCATGGTTGATGTATTCTTAATGGCTACTCATAGTTAATAAAGCATATGTATTTTCTCTCATATGCTTTATTAACTATGTTAACCTATTTTACATATTCTTCACTAATGGGGGTTATTTTGACTTTAGCATATTAAATATACATTTCAGAATAAATAATTTCTCAAACATGTTCTTGTTTCCTTAATCATTATTTTTTGTAATAGATTTTTTTAGGGAAATTATGAGTCAGACAAGTAAATTGTATATAAAATCCTCCAAGTGTTCAGGTGCTGTATATCCATCATTTCAGTATATATTTATATTCAGTAAGGTAGATAATAGGTTGTATAAGGAACATGAGGTTCAAAAATCTCTTTTTAATTGTTTTCTTTTTGATTTACACCAGAGTAGAGTGTATTTTGACACATTATACATACATGGAGTTGAAGTATAACTAATTCTGATTAGGATCCTATTTTTGTGGTTGGACATGATGTGGGATTCACTGATGGTGTATTCATATAGGAACATAGGAACGATTGTACAATTCGTTCTACTGTCTTTCCTATTCCCATCCCACCTCCGTTCCCTTCATTCCCCTTTGTCTAATCCACTGAATTTCTGTTCTTTCCTCCATCCACAGATTGCTGTGTGTTAGTATCCAATAGCAGAGAGAACATTAGGCCTTTAGTGTTTGGGGATTGGCTTATTCCACTTAGCATGATAGTCTACAGATCCATCCATGTACCAGAAAAAGTCAGAAAGTTATTCTTTTATGGTGAATAATATTCCATTATGTATATATACCACATTTTCTTTCTCCATTTATCTGTTGAAGGGCACCTCGGTTGATTCCATAGCTTAGATATTCTGAATTAATCTGCTATAAACATTGACGTGGCTGTGTCACTTTTGTATGAAGATTTTAAGTCCTTTGCATATATAATGAGGAGTTGTATAACTGGGTCAAACTGTGGTTTTCCAGTTTTCTGAGGAATTGCTCTACTGCTTTCCAGAGTGCTTGCACGAATTTGAAGTCCCACCAGCAATGTGTGGGTACAAACTCTTGTCTTTGTTTACACTATGCTAAAAAGAATAATGAACGAGGATTAAACCCTCTTTGGATACTTTACTGTCTCAGAAAATTCATATTAGAACAATTATAATTCTTATTTTGAAATAAAATTAATTTGTAAGTCTTTTCTTTAAAAATAGATTTCAAAATCATTGTCTGCAGACTGAATTTGTATTCATATTTTTTTCTTTTCTCAGTACTTTCAAATAATGACCTGCATTTAAATGAGAAAAATGTCATTCCATTTCAGAACCCAAGACTGTCTTGAAAAAATAATGTATGACAACATAAGACAACAGCTGATGCACATCATCTGATAACATGTGTGATCTGTCATTCACTTCACTCAGCATTTACTTGTACATTTAGTATAATCCTGCATATTTCTTTTGAGCATCAATTTCTTTTTATCCTTGTATATACTTCTTTTGCTTCCTCTAGAAATCCTTTGCCCCACTCCCACCAGATGGCAGGTTATGCTTACTTCCCTGACTGGAACATGGGAGAGAAACTGAAAGAAGTTTATGATCTTTAAATTTAAATACGAAGCACAGCAATCCAATTTAGCAGCGTATTGGCATTATCTCCATGTTCCAGGTTGTGATGTATAACTTTGGAACATAGATAATTCTAATTTTGTTTCCTCTGTGGTCACAATCTCCAGTTCTTTGGGACAGACATATTGAAAGAAAGGAACCAATTAAAGAAAAAGGGGGAAAAACCAGTAAATGGAAATAAAAGGATAACAAAAAGATCTAACATGCAAACCCTTTCTTGTTTAAAGTTGTCTCACTAGCCACCATCTTGAGGTTTGGTGATTTGAGACCATTCAAATAATTTCATTAAAACTGAATTTGTCGTTTGTAAACAAAAATATTAACAAATATGTATATAAATGCACCTTAGGGAAGTTTTGTCTAAGGTTCTACATCAGGGGACTGTCTAAACATATCAAAACATAACCAATTTATCAGTATTGTCAATTTAGTTAGTCAAACATAAATTTGACTAACAAATACCATATAAAATGAAGGAGAGAATTGCTCTTAGTACACTCACTGTTCTCTATAACTGTTTAATGAAAACCTTGTTATCAAATGTGGTGAGCCGCTTCTGCCGTTTCTGCAGACTATGGTCGCCATTACGAGATGGCGCTGGCTCCGCTGTGGTATGTGACAAACAACTCCTTATCTGAGAGAGTTGGCACATGATTTTCACCACCCTGTGAGAAAGTTCCACGCGGCAGCTTTGCATTGGGGCTTGGGATGCTTTATTAAGGCTGGGAGGGCATCCGGGGGAGAGAGAAGAGAGAAGAAGAAAGAATAATAAATATCAAGGGCCCGAATAAAACTACTGAGAGAAGATTTCGGAGTTGCGTCTTCCTTGCGGGCAAGGGGTCGCGACAAGTGGTGCCGAAACCCGGGAACCAGAACTTTCAGCAGTCAGGGGTGGTGCACCGGTTAGTCCCAGGTAAGTGGGATCCGCAACCAAAGCGGGGTTAGTCCCAGGTAAGTGGGATCCGCGACCAAAGCGGGGCAGCTCCTCTGTAAAGAAAGAGAGAGCATTACATTTTATTGCAGCTGCACTGTGTACTTTCACTTCTACTTTCGCTTCTGTTTTCTGTGTTTCTTTTGTTGTGTCATTTCGCTTTTGTTTTCTGTGCTTCCTTTGTTGTTGTGTCATGGGTGCCGCATCTTCAAGTCCGCTTCTCCTGGCCCTAGATGGCCTGTTACGTTCCAAGGGCCTGGAAGTGAAACATAGTACTTTACAGAGATTTTTACAGAAGATAGATATCTCTGCACCGTGGTTTGCATTTTCGGGCAGCCTTACTGTACCTAGTTGGGATAAATTAGGCAAAGATCTTGACTTTGCTTCTGAGCAGGGCTTATTAGAGGGTGGGGTGATACCCCTTTGGAAAATGGTCCGTAGTTGCCTTACAGATGGTAAATGCCAAGAAGCTGTGAGTGAGGGTCAGGCCGTTCTTGAACAACTACATGAGGAAAAATCTGAAGGATCATGTAGTGAAGTGGCAGAGAGTATTAAAAGTAACAGTAGTGAGAAAGCAAAAGAGCCTGAAGATAAAAATAGGAGAAGGCTCTACCCAGACTTGACCGAATTCAGAATGCCTGAGAACACAAGCGACTCAGAGAGTTCTGAGGACCTTGATATATTGTTACAACAACTACATAAGATAAAAATGAAAAAGAAGAAAAAGGAGACACAAGGCGCGCATGCCTACTGTAAGAAGGGGGAGGGATCTAATATTGGTCAACAGAATTCTGAGGAGGAGGAGGTTGAAAATTTAGAAGAAGATATGATGCCTGTTGCCCCACCCCCGTATGTGGGGGGGAGCCAAGGTTCCGGGAGGTCTTTTCATGCGCAAGTTTGGAGGACAGTTAATACAGATATGGGACTTGCGTACCCGGTGTTTCAGGACAATAATAGAGGAAGATATCATGAGCCTTTAGACTTTAAGATAATTAAAACCTTGGCAGAATCTGTCCGCACTTATGGCATAGATGCCGCTTTCACTCTCACTCAAGTGGAGGGACTTACTAGATTTTGCATGACTCCTTCAGATTGGGCTAGTCTAGTCCGAGCTTGTGTTTCCCCAGGGAAATATTAGGAGTCCAAAGTTGGCTGTTTAATGTTTCTGGTAGTACCCAAGACTCGGAGCGAGGTAGGAGGCTTAAAATTTTTGCAAATAATTCACAATTATCTAATGCTACATTACCCTCCGCAGCAGTCTGTCTCCAATCTCCGTTCCTGTTTCTTTTGGCTAATGTTACATTACAGGGGATGCTTAATTGTTCTAATGTTACTTGCTACTTGTCTGAGTGTTGGAATGGCTCCTGGACTATGGCAGTGATTATGAAAATTCCAATTTTTGTCCCAATCCCAGTCACTGCGAACCCAGATAAATTCCCCATTGTTGAACTACTTAGAGCCCGTAGAGATTTTGGAATTACGGCAGCTATAGTGACAGCTGTGGCGGTATCTGCTGCTGCAGCAGTTACAGCTGGAGTAGCCATGGCCAGCCAAGTACAAACTGCTGCCACTATTAATCAGGTTATTCAACAAACATCCACCATATTTGAATCCCAAAGTAAAATTAATCAACACATTTTATCTGGGATTTTGGCTGCTAATCAAAGGATAGATCTGCTTCAAGCTCAAGTTGAGGAATTGTCTGACCTAGTACATTTGGGTTGTGTTGACCAACGTGCACATTTATGCATAACCTCTGTCAGATTTAATGATTCCAGGAATGCCTCCCGCATCATTGGCGAATATTTGGCCGGAAATTGGTCCATGGCAGCGGAAGACATGATCCAGTCTCAACTAACTCAGATTGCTGTTTTGAATAGTACCCGTGTCGATCCCGTGACTTTGGGTCAATTCACCGATTGGATATCTTCTGCTTTTTCCTTCTTCAAAGAGTGGGTGGGAGTAGGCATTTTTGGTGCAATGTGTTGCTTCAGTGTTATACTTTGTTTGTGGCTTCTCTGTCGCCTTAAAACTCGCCATGCACAAGAAAAGGCTATGATCATACAAGCTCTTGCAGCTTTAGAAAATGACAACTCACCTCAAGTCTGGCTTGCGCATCTTAAACAGTAAACCTTTGTCATGGTCGTTGCACCCCAAGTTATTATAACATTGCACTGGGATCGACATGACTTTCCTTGTTATTTTCTTAGTGTTGGAAAGCCCTTGCACTCTGCCGGTTTTACTGCCATTGCACGCAGATGGGTTTCCACACTAGTGCTTTACTATCGCTTTAAAGTCCGTGCCTTTCTTTCAGGGTGCTGTCAACTTGTTTGTCATTAATACAGCCACAGTTCAGCCTCAGCTATCCCCCTTCGTCCACCATCGTCACGATACAGGATGCGAGGCAAGGCACTGCACTTGAGTGATCCTTGACGTGGACCTCAAGGAGAGCATGTCCTATTGCATGCGGGTTAGACGCGTCCACGCCCCGCCCCACGAAAAAAGGCGTCGGCTGATATGGCCTCGGATCTGGGGAAGGGCCCTCCTTAGGACTGAGCCATACTATGCAGCCACTTCTGCACAGTGGGATAGGACCTCTACTCTCGCCTGTATTGTTTTAATAAAACAGAAAGGGGGAACTGTGGTGAGCCGCTTCTGCCGTTTCTGCAGACTATGGTCGCCATTACGAGATGGCGCTGGCTCCGCTGTGGTATGTGACAAACAACTCCTTATCTGAGAGAGTTGGCACATGATTTTCACCACCCTGTGAGAAAGTTCCACGCGGCAGCTTTGCATTGGGGCTTGGGATGCTTTATTAAGGCTGGGAGGGCATCCGGGGGAGAGAGAAGAGAGAAGAAGAAAGAATAATAAATATCAAGGGCCCGAATAAAACTACTGAGAGAAGATTTCGGAGTTGCGTCTTCCTTGCGGGCAAGGGGTCGCGACAATCAAACAATATGCTCATGGTTATAATGGCTAATATAGATCTCAGATAGTTTTTTAAGTGTGTTGTATGTTTTAATTAATTTTCTCTTTACAAAATTATATTATTATCTCTATTTTCCTGTGAGAAAAATAACAGTAAGGAGTTCAAGTGTAAGTCCACAGGTATTGAAGGTAGAAGGCAGCGGAATTAATCTATTACTTACTAGCTGAGGAGCCCCTGATGCTAAGTACTTCATTCTGTTATTTATTGTGATTAACTTCATCTTAAAAAACACATTTCTAAACAGAAATAAGGACTGGAGTTATTATATATCAAAGATTAAATATTATTAGCATTAATATGTTAAACTATAAGTAACTTTTATCATGTGTGTGTGTTTAAACATATTTACTAAAATGTTATAATCAACAGCAACTAATCACAGCATGTTAAAGATAAATATGGCAGAGAAAATTATCAAATAAGTACTTTTAGAATAATGTTTCCTATTTGGAAAGACATAAGATTTCTGTTAATATCTATAGAGTCAGTAAATATTCAATAAATAAATGGGTAAATGGTCAAATAACAATACTCTTTCAGAAAGAGTATTAAACTGATAATTTTGAAAATTTGAGCCAGTACTTCTGAATCTTAGTTGACTTCATTGTTTTATAGTAAATGTGCTACTGTTTGAAAATAAAAGCTCTCTCACGGTCTAGATTACATTTAAGTATAAAATTGTATTATTGCTGTTATTGAGCTGTATTCATAAAAGGCTTTATATTGATTACTTTTAATGTATTTTTTTCTCATGGCATTAAATAGAAGTGAAGATCAGCATTATTTCATCTTGCATTATTCTGTTGTTGAGTGAGGGCATTTTCTCTTATTAAGAGGAAATACATTATCACCTCTTTATTAGCCAAGTTATTTTCACCTTAAGAATTCTATATAATTAGGCAGAGTTGGTAGTGCAGGTCCGTAATCCCAGCAGCTCACAGGACTGATGCAGGAGGATCCAGAGTTCAAAGCCAGCTTCAGCAAAAGAGAGTGCTAAGCAACTTAGTGAGACTCTGTCTCTAAATTAAAAAAAAAAAAATGATAATAGCGCTGGGAATGTGGCTCAGTGGTTGAGTAGCACTCAGTTCAATACCCAGTACCACCCCCACCAAGAAAGAAGTCTACATAATTATATAGTAAAGGACTATTTTGCCCCTCATGGCTTGCTTGTTATTAAATCATATTTATTTTAATCAAATCTATAGTTTGCATTATAATCTGTTTGTATTTCTGTACTTCAAACATACACATATATATGTATGTATCTTTCAGAGTTCTAAATCTTTCAATATTTATGAATATATTAAATTATGAATATATTATAATTGATTATTTCTATTAGGCACATAATAGAAAATCAAAACACACTAAATTATAGTTAAAATATGATTTATATAAAATAGCATTTTATACTAATAATTGTTTAAATAAAATTCCTTCAAAATACTCTTGCCAAAAATCTGTGTAATAAGTTCTTGGGAAATAGAAATTTCTTTTGTTTACTCGATTACCTTCCCAGTTTTAAAAATGAGACACCCTACATTTCTTTTTTTATGTTAATTATACATGTAATGTGTCTATCATGCTCATATAACAGTAAAAATTGTTAATACTATTTAGGAAATGTAATTCATGCTATTAATTCCAGCTTCTTTACAATTTAAAACACTTAACTTACTTTTTTCCTTGGGAATACTTCTGCCAGACTGAGTCCATTTATCTAAATTAAATTTAATTTACTTCTAATATTCATGCCTCTAAGTACAATATTATTATATTGTACTCAGATTTCTCCTACTTGGAGAAACCACAGATTTACTCTTATAAATTTAAACTCAAAATGAGTATCAAGGTGCCCAGTCACATTTGAGACAGTCCATTTGAGAATTTAATATATAGCTTAAAACTATTTATATATCAGAAACATTGCAGTTCAGTGAACAACATACAAAATTGGTGAAATATAAGAGAATATCTTTATTCTTTGAGCACATAGTGATCAATAGAAACACAGTTTTACAAATATTCACATTTCTTTTGTTCTTCAAGTGATACTTAGAGCAATATATTTTATAAAATTAGATAATTAGGGTCAGTTTAATATTGAAGTAGTGAACTTCTTCAACATGTTGGTTTAATCAACTACAAATCATAAAAGATTTTCTTTTTTTTAAAAGAGAGAGAGAAAGAGGGAGAGAAGAGAGAGAGAGAAAGAGAGAGACAAGAGAGAGAGAGAATTTTTTATTATTTATTTTTCAGTATTCGGTGGACACAACATCTTTTTTTTTTAATTTTATGTGCTGCTGAGGATCCAACCCAGGGCCTCGTACATGCCAGGCGAGCGTGTTACTGCTTGAACCACATCCCCAGCCCCCATAAAAGATTTTCTAAATTATAAATGATTCCTTGAGTAACTATAGCAGACATAGCACAAGCTTAATTTGAAAATAAAAGTAGTTTTTAAAATATATTTCAATAAATAAATTGGATTATAGTCACATGCTTCCACAACTCTAGAGACCTCATTTCATGGTAAAACTTTAGGAGAAATTCAGTATAAAACGTTTTTAATAATTCACTTACTATAACATAAAAGTCAACATATTAGTGTGCTACTCAAAGTAAAAAATATCTGAGGAAAAGAAAGTGCATTCAAATAACAACTAAGTTTTATTGTTTGAAGTTCTTCACCTGGATAATTAATTCATTTAATTCTTAAAACTTTAAAGAATACTTTCTATTACTATCCTCATCATACAAATGATAAAACCCAGATTACATAAATTGACCCACTCTTAATTGTCAAGGCTATAGCACACACCAAGGTAGGACCCTTCCAGAATCTGTGGTTGTAAGACCATGCATTATTTTTTTTTGCCTTACAAAAATCTCATTAATTATTAAAAACAAACATTCATAACAATGGCTAGGAATGCTGTAGGACATTCCTGCTATAAGCAAAAATCTCTGTAGTCTTCCCAAGCTGATGAAAAGCAAAGAAAATTGAAAAATAGAGATGGGAGCAGGATAGCAGCAAACAAAAGCTGCTAAGGCCTGGTAGACCTAAAAACTACCTCTCACAACCAGAATTGGACTCTGGCAAGGCCAACACTCACAGTTAATTGACACTGAGATACAATTAATAATAAATCAACGTATGTAAACCAGATTCACTAAAGTCTAGTGTATTTATTCCCTAAAGCTGCCAAAACAAAATAACTCAATTTATTTTGATATAGTTCAGGAGACTAGAAGTCTAAATTCAAGGTAAGAGGAGGGCCATACTCTTTCTGAAGACTCTAAAGCATTGTTCCTTGCATCTTCCTAGCTTTGGGTATTTTCTGGTAATATTTGGCACTCTTTGGTTTGTAGAAATATCACTGTAATTGTGGCTTCCATGTATAGTGGACTTTTACTTGTGCATTTATTTCTCTATATTTCTTTCATATAAGGATGGCAGTTATAGGATTTAAGAGCCCTTTCTAAGACAGTATGGCCTGATCTTAAGCCCCTATTTGCAAATAGAGTCACATACACTGATACTTGAAGGAATAATTTCAATATAACTTTTTGGGAGATGAAATTTAATTTAAAATACCTACCTTCTCTACAATCCACACTCCATATATAGTGTACCTGTGTCTATGTACATGTGGAAAAGAATTTTGTGTTAGTGGGAAGTAATTAATGAGAAGTAAATATATATCATTGAAAATACTGAATCTATACAATACCTATAACCATAGAGATTAGAAGATAGATATTATTGCTTAATCTATTATTCCAAGGATATAGCTTAATTAAACTGTAATTAAATGGGAAACAGCTATTAATCATATTTAAAATACCTCAATGCCTACCATATGTAAATTAATGAATTTGCAGCTGTACTCAGTTTTACTAGAGAAAAATCCTTCAACCTGGCTATTACAACAAATTCTTAGATTAACAATCTAAAATTACGATTAATAAAGATTAATTAGGAAATTAATAGTAAATTAGTAAAATTATTAATTAATATTAGTAAATTAATCTAGTAAAAACTCAGCCTTATGTTATACAAGGAGTTAGCTAATGTCTTCTACATTCCCTTTAAACATCCTCCCCTGCCCTAAATCAGGTAATGGCCTTCCCTCATAAATAATCATTACAGACTCTTTCCTCAAATGCCTGATAATCCTTAGTTGCCCATTCATTTTTAAGAGTCAAGAACTTAAAAGCTAAGCATAAATTCCATGTTCCTGAAAGGACTTGGTTGTATGTTAGGCTTCACTGTGGTTTGTCAAGATCCATTCATTTTATTGGAGAACTCAATGTTAGCATTTATAGACCATTTCCTTGAGTTGTTAAGTTGCCTCAGGAAAGAACCTTCTAAACTTTATTCTGGAAAGGTAAGGGCAGCAGCAGCCATGGGCATTCCAGTCATAATTCTTTTTACTAAGTGAAAAATGAAAGACTATTTGTGGGGGATACATGGTTTTACATAGTGCCTCAGTTTTCAATGTGGCATTCCAACCTGTTGCAATGCATACAGTGCCCAGACCTACATACTCTCTTGTGCACACTTTTCAGACAACATATTTACTTTTTTTCTCCTGAGAGAAGGAAAAGGAGTCAAGTCTGTCTGTAAAAAGTGTGAAAGTTGATCTAGATATAAAGTGATTTTTTATAATGAACTTTAGCAAATCCCCACCAAAACTTATATGTTCAGGACAACCTTGTATTTTGTTGCCTGTAGCTTTCTAAAGATTGACTTGCTTCTTGATCTCTATTATACAGACTGTAATTTTTAGCTTTTTCCTGTCTGTTAATTTGTATTTTTATTTATCATTCACAGACCTTTCTTTCTTTCTTTCTTTTTTTTTCTTTCTTTCTTTTTAAATTCAGCAGGAATTGAATTCAGAGGCTTAACCACTGAGCAACATCTCCAGACCTCTTTATTTTTTATCTTGAGACAGGGTCTCCTTAAGTTGCTGAGGCTGATTTTGAACTTGTGATTCTCCTGCCTCAGCCTTTTGAGTCATTGGAAAATTGAGTATGCTCCATGGTATCAGGCTTGGAGATCTTTCTTTCTGATGTCTTTCTTTTAATATAGTTGTCTTTGAATAATCACAAATTTTCCTCTATAATGTCTGTATTCAATGTGGTATTGTAACTCTATTGTATGAATAATAAAGCAAATTCTAAAGTAATATACAAATAGGGCTCATCACCAGTCCAAATTTAGTTGAGATACATCATAAAATCTTCAATACTAAGAAGTAGCTTGAGTATTTGGAAAGCAATAATATGGAAGATATTTCCTTATGTCTAATATGTTCATGATGACTAGGAACTCCTCAAAGTCCAAGAATTTGTCTTTTTTTTTAATTTTATGAGACAAATTTTGAAATTGTTAACTTTGAACATTGAGAGACAAAAACTATTCAGTTATTCAATAAACAATTTGAAATGGCACTGCAAGGACAGAGATAATTTCGAGACAGATTTGGTACTTAGCACATAAATGGTACAAAATATAAATGCAAATTACAATTATTTAGGATGCTGCATGAGTTGATAGTTAAAATAAGATTGTTATAGAAAACTTAGGGACAAAAACATTATGTCTTTAGAGAGAAAATAAATTGTTGTGATGCAATGATTTTCTGAGCCAAGTTTTATTGTTACATTATGTGTACTGTAGCAGATTAATACATACACACTTAAAACTGTTCTAAATTGGAGCATACTATTGATAGTATGCAGCATCAAATTTAGGAAAATATTTTAAACTAATATACTATATAACAGTTGGTAAATTATTTTAAGAATTACTGGTAAACTGCTTAAAGCAATACTCAAATTGTTAAGTGGGAAGGTATATTTATTATATTGGAAAGGCAAAACTCCATGCCTCAATCCTTTTCAGTATGGACATCATAGTTTCTGAAATTCACCAACTCTTTAAATGTATCATATAAATAAAAATATCACACGAATGAGTCTGTCTGAATAATAAAGTACATATTTTTCTTAATTAAGACTAGACATTTAAATGTCTATGGTCAAAGCCCCTGGAAAATTTCTAATTGTTGTAACTGAATTAAATCTGAGTATGACTCACATGTAAGGTAAGAGAGAGACTACATTCTGATTTTATAATTCTCCCTCAATGGACATGTGAAACCCCACAAATCTGGTCACCTTGAACATGTGAGACAACAATTAGGCTGTGACCTTCCGTAAGCCCAAGAGCTTATGAACCTCATAAGCTCTTTGCTCAAGCCGACAGTAGAACAATTTCTTCCCCAACCTTCCTCAGATGCGCGCCTTTTAAATATTACTCTATGGGACATGGTGCTATAATCTAGACTGAGAATTAGGTTGCCTTTACATAACTTTTGAAGTTAGAGCATATCATATCTTCCTTATATATCCCTCTCTTAAATATGCATATCTAAATTAGGTACTAAATGCTTTTTAAATTTGATCACCCAAGTTTTATACTGTTTGTACTAATTTTGGCTGCGGTGGCAAAATCGTTCTCAATTTTGTAGAGCACAAATGCTAAATTCCTACCAATTAAGAATGATCATAGAAAACCTCATCCAAGCCAACATAATGGAAAGTGGGGCCTACAGTTTCTTCTAGATGTGGGGTCTCTGGTATAATGCCTAGGTCTTTGATCCATTTTTTGTTGAGTTTTTTAATGCAGTGTTGAGAGATAGAGATATTCAATTTCGTTTTGCTACAGTTGGATTTCCGGTTTTCCCAATACCATTTGTTGAAGAGGCTCTTTTCTCCAGTGTATGTTTATGGTGCTTTTGTCTTTGTCTAGTATCATATAACTGTATTTATGTGGTTTTTCTCTGTGTCTTCTATTCTCTTCTATTGGACTTTATGTTTATTTTGGTTCCAATACCATCTTGTTTTTGTTGCTATAGCTATATAGTATAATTTAATCTTTGGTATTGTGATGTCTCCTGCTTCACTTTTCTTGCTAAGGATTGCTTTGACTATTCTGGGCCTATTATTTTTCCTAATGAATTTAATGACTGCTTTTTCTATTAAATGAAGAATGTCTGGAATTTTAATAGGAATTGAATGAAATCTGTATAGTGCTTTTTATGTACATTTTGACAATATTAATTCTACCTGTTGAAGAACACAGGGGGTTTCTCATCTAAGTTTGTTTCAATTTCTTTCTATAGTGTTGTGTAATTTTCATTGTAGAAATCGTTCACCTCTTTTGTGATATTGATTCCTATTTTTTTAAGGCTATTGTGAATGGAATGGTTTTCCTAATTTCTTGTTCCACTGATTCATTATTAGTGTATAGGACTAAAATTGACTTATGGGTCTTAAATTTATAGTGAATTTATTTATGAGTTCTATAAGTTTTCTGGTGTCTTCTAAATATAGAATGGTGTTTTGGGCACATAAAGATAGTTTGAGCTCTTCTTTCCTATTCCTATTCCCTTAATTTATTTCTTTTGCATGATTGCTTTGTTTAGAGTTTCAAGGACTATGTTGAATAGAAGTGGTGAAAGACAGCATCCCTGTCTTGTTCAATAAGTCTCCTAAGGTGCAAGAAGTAAAATCAAGAATCAATAAATGTAATGGTATCAAACTAAAAACTTCTTCACAGCAAAGGAAACAATCAAGAATGTGAAGAGAGAGCCTTCAGAATGGCAGAAAAATCTTTTCCACTTGCACCTCAGATAGAGCATTAATCTCTAGGATATACAAAGAACTCAAAAACTTAACACCAAAAAAAGGGGAAAGAAACTGAACAAATGATTCACAGAAGAAGAAATATGAATAGTCAACAAATATATTAAGAAAAATGCTCAATATCTCTAGCAACTAGAGAAATGTAAATTAAAACTACAATGAGACTCCATCTCACTCTACTCAGAATGGCAATTATCTATAATACAAGTAACAATAAAAGTAGGGAAGGATGTGGGTGAAAATGTACACTTATACATTGCTAGTGGGACTTCAAATTGGTACAACCACTGTGGAAAACAGTAAAGAGATTTCTCAGAAAACTTGGAATGGAACCACTATTTGACCCATATAATACTCAGTATATGAACCCAAAGGAGTTAAAATCAGCATACTACAATGACACAGCCACATTGATATTTATAGCAGCTCAATTCACAATAGCTAAGCTATGGAATCAACCTGTTGCTCTGCAACAGTTGAATAGATAAAGAAAATGTGGTATAATGAAATATTACCATAAAGAAGAATGACCTTATGGTATTTGGTGGTAAATAAAAGAATCTGGAAACTATCTTGCTAAGTGATATCTAAGCCAATCTCAAAACACCAAAGACCAAATGTTCTTTCTTAACAGATGCTAAAACACAAGAAGAGATGGAGGGAAGAACAGAAGTTCTTTGGATTAGATGAAGTGGAATGAAGGCAAGGGATATGGAATGGGATTAGGACAGACAATAGAATGAATTGGACATAACTTTCCTATGTTCATATGTGAATACAGTACCAGTGAAATGTCACATCATGGGCTGAGAGCCATAGCCAAGTAGGAATGACGCATGGCATTTTTGGTTGAAAAATGATGCCAGCAAGCCATTGAGATGATAATGATTATGTTAAGATGTGCATTCAATTGGAGATTAGACCCCTGCTATACGCCTTGGCCTGCTACTTTGGAGCTCTCCTGGGACTCCTGGAGAGTTCCCATTGGTTGGGGAAGTGCGGTAGGAGGGAATTCCGGAGGAGGGATTTCCTGTTGGTGTAGTGTGTCCCGGGAGAAGGCCACATGGGTGGCATTCGCGGGAGTTTTGGAAATAAAGTTTGTTCCTGCTTGAGTGGCTCATGATTTTGTGTCCAGCCAGACTGCGGCAATCATGTATAACCACAAGAATGGGATCCTAATTAGAATAAGTTTTACTCCACGTATGCATAATGTGCCAAATTACGCTCTACTGTCATGTATAGTTAAAAAGAAGAAATTTTTAAAAAAATCTCATCCAAGCTTCCTTTATAAGTTCTAAAACAATAAGAATTAAAAAAAAAAAAAACAGTGTAAAGAAGTAAAGAAGTTTGATCAATACATTTATGAACTCTGACCTTCCAGTTAAGAAATCTCATGGGCAAGATTATGGTTTTATTAAGAATCATGGAAGTGATTATTATTCCTAATTTTCTGGTTGTTACCTCTATGAATATGATTCTTTCCTATGTACTTTCAAATTATCTTTATTTTGTTGTGCTAGAATTCTGTTCATCTTTCTTTACTATAGCTGCATGTTCTTTTTTTAATGGCTATTATTAATTTTTATTTTTTATTTTTTTATTGATTTAAAAATGACAGCGGAATGCATTACATTTCTTATTACACATATATACCACAATTTTCATATCTCTGTATGCTGTACTTTTTAAAAATTAATTTTTATTTTCAGTTTACTTTCAGTTGAGAAAATTAGCAATATCCTTGGATAGTCTGTCACAGGGTTGAACTGTATTCCCCATGAAGCACCATTATGCTTCTCTCAGTGTCTATATAACAGCTTGAACTATCTTTCATTCAGAGGAGGTAATAATCCTCTTTGAAATATGGATGATTAAATGATTTATTCACCCTCCAAGGAAGTTTAGTAGGAATATCACTTTAACTTCTTAAACATTGCTGAAAAAATATTGTGCCTCCAAAATTAAATATAAATTTTGCAAATCTTTGATCCATGATGTGCTACATGGCATCTGTTATGTAAGCAGCTGTCCATTGATTGTTTTTGGGTCACTAAAAATATGTTCTGCCTACCACCAAGAAGGAAATACAGAGTTTGGGGAGTTATAGGATTTAGTTACCAGGAGGTAACCATTTTCCCTGCAATAGCCTTTCCTAAGTTAAGGTACTGAAACACAATCATGTTTCACACAATATGCTATACTATAGTGCCTTTAGATTTTTCCTGTTTTCCACCATTCTAGGGATTCCTGGTTTTTCTAAATTACTTCCTTTGTACATAAAATACTTAGATAAGCATTTGCATTATTCAGTCCAAAATAAAATTAGATATCAGACTACAGCATACTACAGAATAATTTTTGAAGGCTATAGCTATGACTTCTCTATTCTCCATGGGCAGTTGTTTTTTTCTATACAGTTAGCAAAAACTTCTGGGAAATATTTTAGATTTGTTATTGCCTGATAGTCTCCAAACCTTACTTTAATTGATAACACACAACCTTCTTCTGTCAAATTGTTGACCTTTTATGATATAGAAGACTCCATCTTCTCATATTACTTATGCAACAATTTCAGTTCTACCACATTGATGCAAATTCCTGATGAAATAACACCTGGTAGGACTCACTATAAGCTGACTATTCTTCAACTCATCTATATCAAATTCATGTTTTAAAAACAATATTTGACTATTCCATTTTGATTTTCTGTGTAAACTTGTCTAACTTCAAACAAAGGAAAAAAATACCACACTTGATATATTATTACTGAATTACAATGGATTTAAAACTTCATGGTCTCACAGACAATAAAACACACAATGGCACTGTTAATAACTCTTACTAGAACATATCAACTCTCTATATAGAGGATAAGCATATATCAGAACAAATATATTTTTAGAGATGGGCATATTTGTTGAAAAATAGAAGCAAATAATATTTTAATTATTTTTTAAATTTATTCTAATTTGTTTTATATGATAGCAGAATGTATTACAATTCACATTACACATATATAGCATAATTTTTCATATCTCTGGTTGTACACAAAGTAGAGTTACACCATTCATGTTTTCATACATGCAATTAGGGTAATGAAGTCCATCTCTTTCCACCATCTTTCCTACCCAATGCCCCACTTTCCCTTCACACCCCTTTGCCCTATGTAGGGTCCATCTAATCCTCCCATATTCCTCCCCAACCTCATCATGAATTAGCATCCTTATATCAGAGAAAACATTCAGCATTTGATTTTTTGGGATTGGGTAATTTCACTTAGCATTATATTCTCCAATGCCATCCATTTACCTGCAAATGTCATGATTTTATTCTCTTTTTGTGCTAAATAGTATTCCATTGTGTATATATACCACATTTTTTGTCCATTAATCTACTGAAGGGCATCTAGTTTGGTTCCACAGTTTAGCTATTGTGAATTGTGCTTCTATAAACATTGATGTGGCTGTGTCCCTGTAGTATGCTGTTTTTAAGTCCCTGTAGTATGCTGTTTTTAAGTAATGATTGATTCCATTCCCAGTTTTCCAAGGAATCTCCATACTGCTTTCCTTATTGACGGCACCATTTTGCAGGCCCACCAGCAATATATGAGTGTGCCTTTCCCCCCACATGCTTGCAAACCCTTATTGTTGTTATTTTAATACTGATTATAGCGTTACTTCCTAAAAACTGAAATTCATATTTTAGAACTACTTCATGCTGTTACCCTTACAAATGGAATAGTTGTGATTAAAATAAGCCCATGTGTTAAGCAACACACTTTTAAAGCTAGAGGACATGCTTCTGTGCTAAACAGGTCACAGTGGCTAAAACCATTGTTTCATAAAGGATCCAAATTGATTTGCCACATAGCTTTAATTGGCATCTAATAAAAATCTTGAAAAGTGGAATGAATTCACTGGTGATATTCAGAATATTCTGAAAACTAGGGTCATTTAATATACCAGGATCACCAGAATATGATTCCTTCTGAAGATATTAAGTCGCCTGAAATAGGATTTGGCAAAATGTTACATGCCATTGCAGAGAAGATTACTTGAAAACTATTCTAAAGCATCACTGATGGGAAAATATGAAAAAAAAAAATGTTTAAGGATGTTTCTAGTGCATTTCCTACAGGTCAAAATCATCATGTCAAAAGAATCTTGCAAATTTGAAGCAAGAAGAGGAATCTAAGACTCAAAAACTTTTGGAAATTTTGCATATGGATACTGTCCAATTTGCATTTCTGAGATGCCAATATGTTCCAATAATTGTTGGTTTGTTTATCCCAATGATGCAGGCATATATTTGAATCCAGGGATTAAGATGTTGCTCTTAGTCCTAGTGGCTGATAATTTCCTATACTTGCTGTTTCTATGCTTTTTACTGGAGGATACACAAGATTAGGAGCAAGTATTTAAATCCTAGAATCTAACATTTTCCAAACATATATGATCAGATATTACAGTGAAAAGAAGACTTATGCAGTATACTCTGCTTTGTAATCATTAGGTGAAGGTTGGGATTTTTAAAAAAATTATCATACATGGAATCCTATCAGGATCATTTTTCAAAACCCATATAATTTACAACATACTGAGGTCTATTGTGATTTAAGATCTTTGGATGATAATAATGGGTCAATGCAGGTTCATCAATTGTTACAAATTTTTAGACTGTTAATGATAATAGTGGGGGCAATTTGTGCATATATGAAGACAAGGAGTGTGTGGTGAAAGGAAAGCGAAGAACCTGGGAAACAGGCAAGCGAGAAATGAAAGATGGAAACCAGGCAGAGATACACAGGAGAATTGATTTGGCAGAGCTGACAAATAAAGGCCATCTCTCTATAGTAGAGAGAGGCAACACAGGCTTGGGGTTGAAGACTTTTACGGGGCAGGCTCAGGGATTAGAGCCAGGCAGGTCCTAACACAGGCAGTGAAGGGTTGGGTTGGTATGAGGGAGTGGTGAGCCTTTCTTAGAAAGGCCCTTGGACAGAAAACAAAATTCTTCTTAAACTGGTGGCTGTCACTTAAGATGGCCATCCAGATGCTAAGCAAGGACCTTACATTTGAGAACTCTGATTTTCTGTTTGGTTTGACTGTAACACTAAAACTACTCTAAAAATAAACCAAATGCATTAAAAAATAAAAAGATGAAATGATTCTAGTTGACCACAAGCCTCAGAGATGAAATAGATCTTGTTCATGTGAACTCTCAGAATGATTCCCATCATTATGTTCCTATTTTGATGTAGAAAAGCTATATAGAAGAGTGGGGAAAAAAGTAGAAAAAAAATGTCACTATAAAATATTCCTAAACTTCTTTCAACTGTTGCTTCCACTAGAACAGGTGGCAAGGTCAAAAGTGGCCATGCAAGCCAGACATTGAGTGTGGTAGTCTGGTAAAACTGTTTTGACACTCTTTAAATTTTACTACTTAAATATTAAAAGAGTTGTGTAATATGTTGAATATAAATGTTTGGTATTACAGGAAAATGCACTGATGTTATATGCAATAATTATCCATCAAAATTACTTTTTGAAGATAAATTATACTTGTTTCCATGAGGTTGTTACCAAATCCTCCACATTATTGTGAAAGTAGCCAATTTGGGGGGATTGAATTCTGTGCCCCTTGAAATATATATTGAAACATTATTGCACTCTATCTCAGAATATGAACTTATTTGAAAATAGGACTCTTTATAATCAAAATAAAATTAAGTAATTAAAGTGGGATTTAACCCACTTAATGACTGGTATCATTATAAAAGGGAAAATTTGGTCATTAATAATAGACATGCATAAACTTAAGATGATGTGAATAGACATGGGGAAGAGACAGCTATCTACAGGTCAAGAAGAGTGGTATTCAACAGATACTACTCACAGTTCTGAGAAGGAATGCATCCTGGGGTCACCTTGGTATTCAACATACAGCCTCAAGGATTCTGAGAGTAAATTTCTGTAGTTCAAGTCACCCGGTTTAGGATACTTTGTTATAGTAATACTAGCAAACTAATATAGGTATGTGTTGCATCATTGACCAGACGTGGGCTATATTTATCAAATATTGATATTAAACAAATAAGTAAATAAAGTGTGAACCTATTACACATGAACATGTACTGAAATGAAAGGAAGAAAATGTTTGGAATAGCAATGCGGGAAGAAGGAACTGATTTTATATAATCAAGCATTTTCAATCCTTTCTCCCTTCTTTTCACTGATATTCATGGTTTTTCTGTTACCTCATTGGCTATTTCTCCTGAGCTTTATTTTCTTTTGCTTTTTTTTCTGCAACCACTGCATACCCTAGAGTTAAACTGATATATTTTTTTTCTCTGCTTACTGATGTCAAGATTTTATTGTTTCAAGTTTATATTTATACAACTTATGCATTCATTTCTCCATGAGCAAAACCAACCTGATCCTCTGTTTCACATCACAGTAAATGGAACCTCTATATTGCCAATTACAAAAGTCTTAGTTATGCCTTAACATTTCCCTCTATTCTCTTCATAGCTTTCTGTCAAAACATCCCTCAGGTTATGCCTTCAACTATATCTTTATTCTGATAGGTTCATATCACCATCATGTTGAATAAATTATTACAGTGACTTTCCAACTGGTTCTTCTATGTCTATGCCTGTCCTTCTGTAGTATTTTTTGTCAAAATACCACAAACTATTACAGAATATGAAGTAGATTATGACACATTACTGTTTAAAATATATATTAATTTTATTTTCTGTATACTTTAAAAAGCTGTATCCCTTTGAGGATCCATGATGTCCACATATTCTGAAACCTCTGTGATTCACTGATATCATATACAACTTGCTCTTTTCTCTCCCTGATCATTGTTTCCTGAGATAATCTACAAGACTTATATCTTCAGGAACTTCATATTTCTAACTAAAATCATTTAATAAATGAGACTTTCCTAAACCACACTCCATAAAATATATACCTACCTCCAATAGAAACAATTCTACATAAATGTACAAATTTTCTTGAGTATCTTCCAATGTAAGCTTAATGTGAATTTAATATTAAACATATTAGAAAAAGTGTTTGATAAAAGTTATTTTATACCAGGAGTATCATCAAAAATAAGAAATATCTATCTACCTATTTATTTATTACAATTCCTAGAGTATTTCCACAAAAGGTCATGAAATTTATATTCCTCAATTAGTGGATAAAAATTAGCAAACTTAAAGAGTGTTTTTTACCCAAGTATCTAATGGAAAACATTTTGCAAATATTTTACAGAATACCTATCCTTCCTTTTGGTAATTTTATTGCAAAAACTACAATCTTTAACAAAAAGTACTAGTACAGAACTAAATTTCTTAACTAGTGACATTTACTTGTTAAAAATATACTTTTGTAAAAAAAATTGTGCTTACATTTGTAGTTTTCCACAACTGTTGCTATAGTTTTACCTTTGTTAAAGAAAACCTTTATAATTTTTAGAGTTTAAATTAATCAACAATCTCAAATCAGTATACTTCTATATTTAAAATATTTTAAAAAATAAGAAATGGACTAGAAAAAGAGGTAAAAAAACATACTGAGTGGCATTCATTATTTAAATGACCCTTAAAACTACTCTAACAACAGAGAAAATCTAGAAAGATTAATAATTTGTCTTGTTCAGGATCCATTTATCCAATAGCCAACAAATTACTTTAATTGAGCTTTTTAAGGAAAATAAGTCCATTATAAAAATGAAAATGGTATCTAAATGTCAAGTTCTCTGTTTCACACAGATATTTCTTAATCTCTTACTGTGACAACTTCCTACATTGTTGAATTGTTTTCAGAAAGAGAAGGAAGAAAAACTTCCCCTAAATACTTCATGATAATTAGAATGTGTTTTTAATTAAACAGAATAGAAACTTTACTATTCCCCTATACTATTTTTTGCATCCTTTTTGTTTATTTGTTTGTTTCTGCCTTTGTAACAACAATTTAGGGTCATTCCCTCATAGCATATTTACTAATAAGTTAAATTTCATACCTATTGAATGCTTACCCTTTTAATCAATTCTTTAAGGTATCTTATTTGAAAAGATAACCTCTTCTGTAACATGTAATGTGTTAAATATTTCCTTACATAGGCTAATATGAAAAATTATTTACTATGATTCATGTTTTTGGCTACTCAGAAACTAATATTTTGTTAATTATTAAGCCAATGTTATTTTAAGGTAACATATTTCCACTTTGATTACTTGTCTTTTATTTTCTTAAATGTTTTGTAAATTTTGCCACTGAATATTCAATGCCTGTGCATATAATATGGTAGGTATTCTGTGAATCCTTGTTGAATTTATTTACTTTGCAGTAGAATTATTTGCAGACTTTAATGTGATTTGTGGATGAAATTCCATGTATGAGCTATATTGCATACCATTAGAATTGGTATGCACATAGGACTTTTGCTTTGAACAAAGGATAAATTAAATGTTCTGGTTAATTGAAAGTAGTGTGTATCCTTTTAATGAAAAGAGGAGTGAAAAGAAATTATAGATTGCTTGAAATATCTGCTCCTTTGAATAATAAATTCTGTTAAGCATCTATTTGTATTACCAATGATTTAACTCCTCTGCTCCATATCTCCTGTAACCTTTAGTAGAACTTCAGTTTAATTTTGTTATTTTGTGAATATATTTGTGTGTGTGTGTGTGTGTGTTTGTGTGTGTGTGTGTATGTGTTTCTGGGAATACTTCACTAAATCTTGCTTAGAAATGAATACAGACTAAGAACATTTTATTCTCAATGGGGAACATCACATCTCCATTGTATTTATTACTAGTGTAATACCAAGCTGGATTGTTGATAAGATTTAACATAATTTAAAAATAGAATGAGTTTAAATAATACAGAATTGTCATAAACCAATAATCACATGGAGCTCCAAATTAAGGAAAAACAAGTATCATCTGTCAAAAGAGAATGTAAGCACTTGCAATTGTTGCTTTTTAAATTTATTAGTAGTTTTATTTTTGTTTCATTAGCACAACTTTAGGTTTAAGGAAAAATAAATGGAAAGTCCAGTCACTGTATACCCTTTTCTAATGGTAAGAAATGACCCAAATTTAAGCTGTAATTACATTAAAACCTCATTCCTCTTTCAATCTCACTGATTGTACCTCCTTATGCCATATCTTCACTAAGAAGTATCCCTCAAAATAGTTTTTGCCCATGTCTCTTCCCCACTAAAATCTTCAAATCAGATTACTTCACGTGCTGTTTGCATATTCTTACAGTGTGCTTCAGATTTACAATTGCAATAAGTTATAATTTCTTGAGAATAAATGTGGAATTTACCTATTTAGACATTTCTATCTATCTGACGTCTAGATAACACCAATCTGCTTATATAACCATTGACTTCCTATTTATGTATAAGTATTTTCTAGCAGTTAAGAATTTGAATTCCGTGGTTCAATAAGTTGGGTTTGAATTTGTATTTATTGATAATATTTGTTCAGGCAAGACTTTTCCTTTTTTAATCTTCCATAGGTGTATGATTTTTTATCTATAAAATGTAAGTAATAATATAGAAACTATGATTGTGTTAATACTTCAAAAACACGTGGGCAAATGCCTAGGGTATTTACTTCTGGGATGACTCTGTATACAGTTCATATTTTTTGACATAGTTTTAATAGCTTGTTCTTAGAATAATAACTCCAAAAACAGGTTTTGAATCATTGAATTGTAATTAAGAATATGATGAATCTGATTAAGGATGCATTAAAACACTCGTAATCATAGTTATTTTTCTCCTTGAGGGTAAATTAACAGGGAAAATGAGTGAGCTTGAAAAATTGTATTATCTTGAAAATTATATGGCTAGTTTCAAGTGGGATCATTTTACTCATTAGTTTTCTTCATGTTTTATTTTTATCTTGTTCATTTTAAGGTTTGTATTGCTCTGTAGAATATTTAGATATATATTCAAGAATCCTCACCTTATGTGGTTCATATGCCACAAATATTCTAATGTCTGAAACTAAACGTTAAACTTCAAATACTGTTGTGAGGACATTTCTAGAAGAATCTTAACATACACTTCTTTAAATACCTTACCTATACAATATCCTAAAACAATGTTAATGGTACTGTCTTAGATTTAAGCTGTGAAGTTTTTAATAATTTTGAACCTGTTTCTCTTACCCTATCACTCACCATCCCACTATCTGGCATTTTGGAAGTAGTTGTTAATATCATTATTCTTGGCTGGGGTTGTAGCTCAGTAGTAGAGTGCTCACCTGGCACTGGGTGTGATCCTCAGCACCAGATAAAAATAAATAAATAAAATAAAAGTATTGTGTCCATCTACAACTAAAAAAAGTTTTAAAATATCATTCTTCTATTTCCAAAGAAACCTTTGCTTTTGGGCTTCAATGATTGCATTTGTTGGTTATGAAGTTCCCCAGTGAGTTTAATTTTCTTCATAAATTAAAGAAATTTAAGCAATTTGCATAGGCCTAAAAGCAATATTAACAGCAACATAGCAAAATCACACAATTTTTAAACCATTCTGTTTTCTCTGTGATGCACGTTAGGTTAAAAATCTGAAATCAGTAAAGCACCCCACAAAAGTGGTGGGTTAAGAAGTCAATTATGTCAAATAGCTATTAAGAGTATGGTAGCAATGTTTTTGGTCAACATCTTTTCCAGAGTCATATGACAAGTTTGAATAGAAACATCATCCTTGGATAGAAAAATCTTTACTTTGGGGAGTTAATTGACATGATCAAAATGAAAAATAAACTTCATTCTGATCGTAAACTCAAGCTTACCATATTTTCAAATAGATCAATAGATGTGAATTATTTTTTCTATTCCTCTTCTCCAGTAATTTTCTTTCTTTCACACATTATTTAAAAAGAAGCTTCAATTCTTTTTAAGGAAACAAATGAATTATAGATACTTTCATAATTACACAGATTTGAATACTGTAAACAACATCAAATTAATGTCTTGATCTAAGAATGTGCTCTCTTCTAAGAACACTGATAGTTTATTCAATAAGACAAATTATACCAACAAATTATTTTAAGTCATATCTAATTTAACTTGCAATGGCTATATTAAAAACTAACATGTTCTTTGTATATAAAAAGATAGAAATTTCATGGAAATATATTTTTAAATATTCTAATATATTTTAGATATCTCCTTAGCCATGCCTTAGGTAGAGAGGACTTTATTATTAATGTGTATGTTTCTGCCTCCAGGGGAATAAGGTGATAGTCCCTAATTTATTTAGCAATATTTTCAAGTATTCATTATGCAGCAGTAACTATCATGCATTTGGTACTGGGAGAAGAAAATGACAATATTTTCAAGGAGTACAGGTAACTTACCCTCCAGTAATTTGTCAAAATTAACATTTGGGTGATTCTTGCTAATTTATGGCTCCAGGTGCTTCTTTCCAGATGAGCTGATCCCTGATGAGACTCTCTACTATGTGCCTCTCTGGTGTTTGAGATTATTTGCCCTGAAACGTCTGTCTCAGAGTAATATGAGAAAGTTAATTTTCAGTTTGTTCAGCTTTTTCTTATGAGCATGAAAGTACGAATTTTCAACTTTTAACAAGACAGAGTTAAAAACTGAATTCTAGAAATATGTGTGTGTGTCTACGTACAGTTTTCATTTCTTTTGAACTATTTTCTCTCATATTCACTACCACTCACCTAGTTGGCATTTATTAACTTGTTAAATATTTTCTTTCATTTTTAAAGAAACCATTGCTTTTGTGCCAAATTGATTGTATTTGTTGGTTGATCAGTTCCTGAGGGAGATTGTTTTTCAATGGTCTAGACCATATCCTAGTACCTTCATAATTTTTTTTTTGTACACAGAATTGAGAGGCAACTGACCATTGAACCACATGCCCAGCGCTATTTTGTATTTTATTTAGAGACAGGGTCTTGCTGAGTTGCTGAGCACCTCCCTGTTACTGAGGCTGTCTTTGAACTCACCATCCTCCTGTCTCAGCCTTCCAAGCCATTGGGATTACAGGCATGTGCCACCATGCCTGTTCAGAATCTTCATAATTTTTCTAAATAAGAATCTTCATATTTGGTAATACAAGTTCTTCAGTTTAGTCTCTTCTCATAATGATCATTTTGGCCAGTTTGGTCACTTATATTACCATATAAATATTATAACTTTCATAATAGAGATGGAATTTTAGTGCAAATTGTTTTGATAATTTAGAGTAATTTAGCTGTCACTATAACTAAATTCAAGAGACCTTTCCATGATCACACAGTGAATCAGAATGATGGGGAATTTGATGTAATTGTTAATTTTTTTGCATATGATTCAATAGCGGCACCCCATTTATTGTAGTATGACACAGCAAGTCATACTATAAATCTAATTTGGAAGTTTCAGCTGAACTACTGATAGCAAGGAAAACACTTGTCATAGGGATATTAAGACTTAAGTTTACCACAACCAATTAGAGACCTATTTCCTAAGTTTCTGTTTCTAGGAGTTCTAGAAAGAGCCATTTCTCCCACTAATTTTTATTCAAAGAAACAACACTTTTCAAATGATATAGAATCAGATATGTATGTATACATAAAATTAGATATAGCTCAATTTTGAGAATTGGAGAAAAACTGTCTTGGCCTGTTGTATGTATGTTCATTAGCTACTGGGCATAAAGTCTCTGTTGACTGTCAGGATCATCAGTTAGGAAAAAAAAAGATGATTAGAAGTCACAAAAAGAAGGACAAAATGGAACACATGAGAAAAAGAAATATGAAATCTTCTGCTCTTACCATGTCCAATTTCCAATAAAGTTCCCTGGAGGAGAAGCTGACAAGGTTCATACTCCTAGAAGCACATAGACATGATCCTGCCATAACACAGGAAAAGTCAGCAGTTGAGTGACATAGTGCCTGGCCATAGAACTTGATACCTTAATCAGTATTCAGAGAAAAATAACCACAGCCTTACTTTTCTATCCTGAATCCCCACAAATTAATCTGTACCTAGCTACAAACCACACACATAAAGTCTATTCAGGGTAACGTAGCTCCCACTTCACTATGTTGAAACAACACGACACACAAGCATTCTTTTTTTGCAAAATTAATTCTCAGGTATTTGATGTCATTTGGAGGCTAGTGAAATTTTTATGTATTGTCTACTCTTTGGTTGCTGGTATAAAATACAAATAATTTTTATAATGACTTTTTTACACAAACCTTGTTGTATTCTCTTAACACATCACACGGACCTAACTGTGCAGTCTTTGAATTTTCTGTGCATCTAATTACATCATCTAAAATTCTGTGTTTTGATTTTCTCCATTTTGTACAGTATACTTATTTTTTCTTCTCACCTTTTTGAAAATATCTGTGTACTGTTAAATAGCAGTGTTGACAGAGGGCATCCTTATGTTGATACCAATATTTCAATAATTCTTCATTATGTGTCATGATTGTGGTATGGATTGTTTTCATCAGGTTAAGAAAATTTCCTTCAATTCTTAAAAGTTTGAAAGATAAATGAGAGTTGCATTTGTTCATTTGTTCATATAGCTTTATGATACTCTTAAATGATCATAACACATCTCTCTTTTATTAATGTAGTGAATTGCATTAATTGAATTTCAAATATCATACTAAGCTTGAGGTTCTATAGTAAATGTCTCCTGATTATAATGCATTATCCTTTTATATAATCTCTGAATTATATTCAGTAATACATGGTTTAATATCTGCAATACATATAGTACATTCGTTATATTAACAATAATTCTCATATCAAATTTTGCTTTCTTAATCAGTTTTTCTTTCTTTCATTCTTTTTTTTTTTTTTTTTAACCAGGGATTGAACCCAGAGGCACTTAACCACTGAGCCACATGCCCTGCCCATTTTTGTAATTTATTTAGAGTCAGGGTCTCACTGAGTTGCATAGAATCTTGCTAAGTTTCTGAGGCTGGCTTTCAACTTGAAATCCTCCTGACTCAGTCTCCTGAACTGCTGGGATTAGAGATGTTCACCATTGCAACCAGCTAGTTTTTATTTTCAACAGAATTCAAGTCTTTTAAACAAAATAAGGTTAAATTTCATAATATTTTTTTCTTGACTGCATAAATATTGCACATCAATGACAATTTATTCTCATGTTTTTCTAAATGCTTTTTTTGGTATATAAATGGATACTTGTACTTAACATTTTCCTTTGTTGTTATATAAATGGATACTTGTACTTAACATACTTTTCCTTGTTGTAATTTAACTAAGTTGAATTGTATGTGCATGCTTAGTACTGGTGATTGAACCAGGGACTTACATATGAGGCAAGCACTTCACCACTGAGCTACATCTCTACCCTTCTAAATTGGATTTTCATATAAAAATTTAAATTTATTGATAAAATATTTGTTATATCCTCACTATTTTAAATTATTATTGGGATCTGTAGTTATGATCACCCTTTAACAAAAAAAAAAAAAAAAAAAAACTGCTTTATTTGTTTCTTTACATTTTTTTTTTAACTTCTCTTAGGGTAATTTTGTGATTTATATTAACATATGTTTTCTTTGTTTGTCTGTTTCCAAAGAATCAAGGTTTAGTTTTGTCAGTTTATTTTATCTTTTTTTTTTTTTTTTTTTTTTTTTTTTTTTATTGTTGGCTGTTCAAAACATTACATAGTTCTTGATATATCATATTTCACAATTTTAGCTATTTTATCTTTTTTTTTAAAAAATAATATTAATTCCTGTTCTTTCTTTTTTCTCTTTCTTTTTACATAGTTGAGCTAAATGCTTAACAAAAGCATAGATGGTTATTGTTTCCTTTTGAAACATATACCTTATGGTATTTATTTTTCCTGCAATCATTGATATAGATATATATTCAATAAGATTTTGTATTTATATTTCCCCTCATACTTCAGTTCAAATTGCATTCAGGTTTCCCATTGTTATTTTCTACTTGAATAATTATAATTCTAATTTTAATCATACTTTAAATTTGATAATCTGTGTGATTTTTCTGTATATTTTGATATCATAGCTGAATTCCATCTTAGTGTAGAACTAAATTTTTCAACATTATCTTACTGAAGCCATCTTTGTAGTACATTATAATGTCAGTTTTGTTAAATTCTGTACTTAATGTATGTTTACTCATTAATGCATATACTGTTCATTATCTATCAGGTAATACTGGAAAATAATACATCATTATCAATAACTATTTGCTAGTATTTCCTTCAACTGCATATTCTTATTTTTCTCCTTTTTATTTCTTTTGAATCAATCAAATGTATTTTATTCTTCATTTTTTTTTCTCAGCACAATTATCTAATCACTATTAATTATTTTTCCCATCTTTTCTGTAACTATCTTAAATTTCAATAGACATTTTTTCATATTTACATTATAATGTTTTTTAGTATTTTGAATAATTTCCTAGGTTTTACTTTAAGCTTAGAATGCATGATTTCAAATATTCAAATCATAACATTTTTGTTCAATGGAAATTTTGAATTCATACATTACACAGGAATTGAGAACAAAAGGGAAATTACTTCTGGAAAAAATAATGTTTTTCTTACAGAAATAAATATTCAAGATTATAAATGGACATGTTATCCTTGAATATATGTTGTCTGAAATAAGTCAAAAGTTTATTCATATATCTTTGCACTACTAACATTGGGAAGTAAGAGGACATTTTATTTGTAAATTATGAGGGGACATATTTCAGCAGGGAGAGGGTAAGATACTGAAATGTGGAGGTGATGTTGGTAATTGTCCTAGTAAGAAAAACTAAGATTGATTTTACTGGAACAAAGTAACAATATCTTTGCTGAATTGTGAGGAGGATATATTGGAGATTTGTATATTAGTATCTATTGAGAAAAAAATATTTACATCAATTTGGGTAGGAAAAGCACTGTACAAATGAAGGAACCATTCAGTGTTGTGTGAGGGATTTAGGGAGGCCTGGGATCTTAATAACAAAGTACCCAAAGAGTTATAATATGGCTCCCTAAGGTGAGAATGTGAAGGCAACTGTAATAGAATATGTAAAGTGAAGCTGTAGGACAGGAATAATAAGACAAGTTTTAACAACCTGACAGGGTCAAGCTAGGAAAATAAATAAGTTTCTCTTTTCTATAATCCTCCAATTTCTTCCTCCCTGCTGTTGGTACAGAGCAGCTAAAAGAGAGGAAGTAATGCTACCTTCTGATTCAGTCTGTTGATGCCCTGAGTAGCATGCATAATGAATGCATCTGGATAGTAATGAAATAAAAAACAATCTAGTCCAATTTTGAATCTCACACTTACCTTTTAAATTGTGCCATAGTTGCTGAACCTCTAAAATACAATGTTAAATCTGAATAATCTATGACTTGCACTTAATATGGTAGGTACAACAGGAAGAGATTATTAGTTTTCTAAGATGTACTAAGTTTCTCCTTATGTGGTGAAGGGATGGTGTTAGGCTTTCGATGTCTCTTTCATGTTAAATTCCAGACAATAAAAGGACAATTAAGCAAAGTGGTTATCCACAGCAACGAACTGAAATAGACTGATTTGAGATAACAACAATGTACCACATTTTACCTCATGTACTGGAAGGTCTTTATTAGTTCCTTACTCTTTATGAAACTTTTTTTTCCAAATTGAAGATATCTTGACAAGTAATTCTTTAGCTTACACGAAGAGATAGCAAGATACAATTTTGAGATAGTATGACATCTGTAATAGAATATTCACATGAATGGGTCTAAATGGGTTTCAGAGAATGCCACTATATAAAATCAATGTAACAGGCAGTAATCTTCCAAATCAAAACTATTTGCAAAACACTGATAAAGATAGGAAGAAAGGGAGTAAATATATGTTAGGTTAAAAAATATATTCATCCTGTACTCTTTTCCTATGTATAGAGCAATATATCCAATGTGTAAGGACCTAGTGCCATGGTGTCAGGGTCTAGTTCATTATTAACAGATCTTCCTTTCATAACTTTTCACTTAGATAAGAATGATACCTCTTTCTGGTACTATACTTTCTCATAGATAATGCAGTGAGGAAATGAGAATAGGTACTTAAAATTTATGAATCTTTACCATAGCTGTCCCTTTGTAAATTGATGGTTCATGGTTATAAAACATATGTTCTCCAAGGTTGTTGGCAATGTGAAATGATGACTGCTTTTACTTGTCACTGGCAACTTTGAAAATACTTGACAATCGCAGGTTAAAAAGGAAATCATGAGGCAAGGGGCTGTGGCACATGCCTGAAATCCTAGTGGCTTGGGAGGCTGAAGCAGGAGGATCATGAGTTCAAAGCCAGCCTCAAATGGCGAAGTGCTAAGCAACTCAGTGAGACCCTGTCTCTAAATAAAATACAAAATAGGGCTGGCTGTGTGGTTCAGTGATTGAGTACCCCTGAATTCAGCATCCAGGACCAAAAATAAAAAATAAAAATAAAAATAAAGAAGGGGGGAGGGCAGAGAGAAATAATAATCTTCTCACCTAGCAAAAAGTTTAAACGGACTAGGCACAGTGGCTTGGGAGATTGAGGTAGGAAGATATCAAGTTCAAAGCCAGCCTCAGCAACTTAGTGAGGCTCTGAGCATCTTAATGAGACCCTATCTCAAAAAAATATCAAATAATAATAAAAAAGGGCTAGAATGTGGCTCAGTTTAATCCCTGGTACCAGAAAAAAAAATTACACAAAACGATTTTCCTAATTTTCACTTCAAAAAAGAAAGTGACAAGAACAACAAAATTTAAATTTATGCAGCAAAATGTGTGTAGTTTTTCTACAAGTAAAACTTACTTCCTTGGTTATCTTATAAGCAATTTACAAGCTTAAGGAATAACAGGAATACAAGGGCATCTTGAGAAAAAAGCACATGATTTCAAAGACTCTCAGTATGTTTGTTTTGTATTCAAACACCACCATCACCACACACTAGTACCAATAATGCAAATGATGAGGGCTGGGGATGTGGCTCAAGCAGTAGTGCACTCGCCTGGCATGTGTGCAGCCTGGGTTCAATCCTCAGCACCACATACAAACAAAGATGTTGTGTCCGCCAAAAAACTAAAAAATAAATATTAAAAAATTATCTCTCTTTAAAAAAATAATGCAAATGATGAACCTGAAATAAAGGTAAGGTAAAGGTAAATATGTAATATTTGACAGAGAAATAGCCATGGTGCCAGAGGCAATAAATGCTTGTAGCAAGTTCAAGTTCCTTATACAGAAAAGCCAGTAGTACAAATTGTGAAATACAATGCCCACTGGTTCTGAGAAAGATTTTCATTTTTTTAGCAAGATTTTTGATACTAAATCTACCAGCTTAGCTTTGAGCCTAACTCTTCAGCTGTGCCTGTGCTACTTTGATTGCCTGACTTCATATAACAGAAAAAAAAGCAAGTGTATTCATGTAAGTTTTTAACAGAGAATCGAGTCACAAAGCTTACTATTGACATATTTTCTTTCCCATGAGCTCAGATATTCTCCATAATTCATTTCACACATAAGGTTCAAATTATCTCTAATAATACCTGTACAGAAAATAATAGCTCTTTATAGATTCTATAGGGTGACAGTACAGTATTTTCTAAATTCTGAACATAGTACTTTTCCCTATAATCTTCCCAATCTTTACAATGAGATTATTGGTTTGCTGTAGGATATAGTCCTCCAAAAATTATGAAGAATGCATCATTGAGTTCTTCTAAAATATTTAGAATGTACAGCTTATAGTAAGATCAGAGAGTACTGCTTCCTATATGTCTTTAAGTTACTGTGTTTTCAAAAAAGAACAGATAATAAAAATAAACAAGAACATACTATTGATCTGTGTCTTTATTCCCTTCAACATGATAAACATCTGTTGAATAAAATTTGACATTTCAGAAGAGACTTAAACAAAACCTAGAATTGTTTAAAATGACAAAATATTTAGCATAGAAAGAATTGTTTGTGTTATCCATGGCAAATAATAGTTTTCCTGTTCCTGAGACCTCTTTATCAATATAAAAGTGAAAAGTCATAAAGTGGTCTCAAGAACAGGAAAACTATTATTAGCCATTTCAGACTCCAAACAGTGTTTAATTTCTATTTAACCAAATATAAAAGGCTTACAGGACACCAAATGTACAAAATTATAACAGATCTACACCAAGACATATTATAATGAAAATGCCTAGCATGCAGAATAAGGATAGAATTTTAAAAGCCCCAAGAGAGATAAATCATATCACATATAGGGGGAGACCAATTCATATCTTAGCAGATTTTTCAACATAGACCCTCAAAGCCAGGAGATTGTGAAACAACATATACCAAGGTCTGAAAGAAAATGGATGCCAACCAAGAATCTTATATCCAGTAAAATTAAGCTTTAGATTTGATGATGAAATAAAAACCTTCCATGATAAACAAAAGTTAAAAGAATTTACAACTAGAAAGCCTTCTCTACAGAACATCCTCAGCAAATTATTCCATAAAGAGGAAATAAAAAACAATGATGAAAATCAACAGAGGGAGGTATTGCACTAAAGAAAAATCTACTCAGAGGAGAAAACAAGTCAAGGTAAATACCAAAAATAAACAAAAATGGCTGGGAATCCAAATCATGTACAATAACACTGAATGTTAATGGCTTAAACTCACCAATCAAAAGACACAGACAAGCAGATTGGATCAAAAAAATAAAAGACCCAATAATATGCTGCCTCCAAGAGATTCATCTCATAGGAAAAGACGTCCACAAACTGAAGGTGAAGGATTGGGAAAAAATCATACTATTCATATGGACTGCAGAAGCAAGAAGATGTTTCAAGCCTCATATCAAATAAAGTAGACTTCCAGCTAAAGTTAAAAAAAAATAGGTAAATAAAAACACTACATACTGCTAAAGGGAACTATACACCAACAAAACTTAATAATTATAAATACATATGCCCCTAACAATGGAGCATCTATGATCATCAAACAATTTCTTCTCAAGTTTAAGAGTCAAATAAACAACCCAATAATTTTGGGTGACTTTAACATACCTCTTTCACCACTAGATAGATCCTCCAAACAAAAGCTGAACAAAGAAATTGTAGAACTCAATAATACAATCAATAACTTAGACTTAAGTGACATATATTGAATATTTATTCCATCAATGAGTGAGTACACTTTCTTCTCAGCAGCAAGTGTATCCTTCTCTAAAATAGACCATATATTATGCCACAAAGCAACTCTTAGCAAATATGAAAAACTAGAGATACTACCCTGCATTCTATCATATCATAATGGAATGAAGTTAGAAATCAATAATAAAATAAAAAAATAAAAGCTACTCCAACACCTGGAGACTAAATAACATGCTACTAAATGAACAAGGGGTTGCAGAAGACATCAAAGAGGAGATTAAAAAAATTTTAGAGATGAATGAGGACACAGATACAACTTACCAAAATCTCTGGGACACTATGAAGCCAATTCTAATGAAAGTTCATTGTATGGAGTTCATTCCTTAAAAGAAGAAAAAGTCAACAAATAAATTACTTAACTTTATATCTCAAAGCCCTAGAAAAAGAACAAATCTATACCAAAAGCAGTAGAATACAGAAAATAATTAAAATCAGAGCTGAAATCAATGAAATTGAAACAAAAGAAATAATTGACAAAACAAAAAGTCAGTTCTTTGAAAAAGTAAATAAAATTGACAAACCCTTAGCCATGAAAAAAAAGAGAGAAGGAGAGAGAAAACTCAGATTACCAACATGCATGATGAAAAAGGAAATATCATGTCAGACACTGGAGAAATATTGAAGATAATTAGAAATTGTTTTGAAAACTATTATCCAATAAAATAGAAAAAATCAAAGGCATCGACAAATTTCTAGAGTCATATGATTTTCACAAATAGAATCAGAATGATATACACAAGTTAATCAGATCAATTTCAAGTGATGAAATAGAAGATGCCATTGGAAATCTACAAACCAAGAAAAGCCCAGAATCAGATGGATACACAACTGAGTTCTACAAGTCCTTTAAAGAAGAACTAATACCAATGTCTTCAATTTATTTCAGGAAATAAAAAAAGAGGCAGCACTTTCAAACTCATTCTATGAGGCTGATATCACCCTGATTCCCAAACCAGGCAAAGATATATCACAAAAAGAAAACTTCAGATCAAGATCTCTAATGAATATAGATACAAAAATTTTCAATAAAATTCTAGATGCAAATCAAATACAAAAACATATCAAAAAGATCATGTACCACAATCTTGTGGGATTCATGCCAGGAATGCAAGGTTGTTCAACACATGGAAATCAATAAATGTAATTCATCACATTAATTGGCTTAAAGATAAGAATATGATCATCTCAATAGATGCAAAAAGGCATTTGACAAAATACAGTACACCTTCAATGTTCAAAACACTAAAAAAAAATAGGGATAACAGGAATATATCTCAACAGCATAAAGGTTATCTGTGCTAACTCTCAGGCCAACATCATTCTAAATGGAGAAAAATTGAAAGCATTTCCTCTAAAAACTGGAACAAACAGGGATGCCCTCTTGCACCACTTCTATTTAACATAGAATCTATTTAACATCTTGAAACACTGGCCAGAGCAATTAGACAGACAAAAGACATTAAAGGGTACACATAGGAAAAGAAAAACTCAAATTAGCACTGTTTGCTGATGATATAATTCTATACCTAGAAGACCCAAATGTTCCACCAGAAAACTTCTAGAACTAGTAAATGAATTCAGCAATGTAGCAGAAATTAAACCCAACACCCATAAATAAATGCATTTCTGTATATCAGTGACAAATCCTCAGAAAGGGAAATGATAAAAACTACCCCATTTAAAATAGCCTCAAAAAATAAAATATAATATAATACTTGGGAATCAGCTTAATGAAAGAGGTGAAATATCTATATAATGAAAACTATAGAAACCTAAAGAAAGAAATCAAAAATACCTTAAAAGATGGAAAGATCTACCTTGATTTTGAATAGGCAAAATTAGTGTAATCAAAATGACCATACTACCAAAAGTACTATACAAATTTAATGAAATTCTGGTCAAAATCCCAATGGCATCCTTCATAGAAATAGAAAAAGTAGTCACGAAATTCATCTGGAAAAATAAGAGACCCAGAATAGATAAAGCAATCCTTAGAAAAAAGAGTGAAACGGGTGGTATCACTATACCAGAAGTTAAACTATACTACAGAGCAATAGTAATAAAAACTACATGGTATTGGCATCAAATCAGATGGGCAGACCAATGGTATAGAATAGAGTACACAGAGACTAATGCACAAAATTACAATCATCTAATATTAGACAAAGGCACCAAAAACATGCATTGGAGAAAAGATAGCCTCTTCAATACATGGTGCTGGGAAAACTGGAAATCCATCTGTAACAAAATTAAAACCCTATCTCTCACCATGCACAAAATTCAACTCAAAATGGATGAAGGACCTAGGAATAAAACCAGAGACCCTGTGTCTAATAGAATAAAAAGTAGGCCCTAATCTCCATCATGTGGGATTAGGCCCCAGCTTTCTTAATAAGACTTCTTTGGCACAAGAATTAAAACCAAGAATCAATAAATGGGATAAACTCAAACTAAAAAGTTGATTCTTAGCAAAAGAAGTAATCTGTGAGTTGAACAGAGAGCCTGCATCTTGGGAGCAAATTTTTTACCCCTCACACATCAGGCAGAGCACTAATCTCTAGGGTATATAAAGAACTCAAAAAACGAAGCACCAGAAAAACAAATAATCAGTCAATAAATGGGCCAAGGACCTAAACAGACACTTCTCAAAAGAGGATATACAGTCAATCAACAAATATATGAAAAAATGTTCATCATCTCTACCAATTAGAGAAATGCAAATCAAAACTACTCTAAGATTTCCTCTCACTCCAGTCAGATTGGCAGCTATTATGAAGTCAAACAACAATAAGTGTCGGTGAGGATGTGGGGAAAAAGGCACACTCATACATTGCTGGTGGGACTACAAATTCGCGCAGCCTATATGGAAAGCAATATGGAGATATCTTGGAAAATTGGGATTGGAACCACCATTTTACCCAGCTATCCCTCTCCTTGGGCTATACCCAAAGGACTTAAAAACAGCTTACTACAGGGACACAGCCACATCAATGTTTATAGCAGCATATTTCACAATAGCTAAACTATGCATCCCATCTAGATGCCTTTCAGTAGATGAATGGATAAAAAATAATGTGGCATATATACACAATAAAATATTACTTAGCAATAAAAAAAAATAAAATCATGGCATTTTCAAGTAAATGGATGGAGTTAGAGAATATAATGCTAAGTGAAACTATCCAATCCCCAAAAAACCAAATGCTGAATGTTTTCTTTGATATAAGGAGGCTGATTCATAATGGGTAGGGAGGGGGAACATGAGAGGAATAGACAAATTCTAGATAGGGTAGAGGAGTGGGAGGTGAAAGGAGGAGTCATGGTGTTAGAAATGATGGTAGAATGTGATGGACATTGTTATCCAAAGTACATGTATGAAGACATGAATTGGTGTGAATATACTTTGTATACAACCAGAGACATGAAAAATGTGTGCTTTATATGTGTAATATGAGTTATAATGCAAACTGCTGTCATATATAAATAAAATACTAAATTAAAAATATTAATCATACTGATCACAAGAGACAGTTAAATTTACAAAGCGAAACAAAAATTATGTTTATTCTTTTAGCTTGTAAGACACAAAATATAACTTTATTTCCTAGTGGTCTTAATGTAAAGAACAAAACAGTCACTTTGCAAATGAAGTTCCATGAATCAAATGGAGCCTTAGATATTCTTAAATTGGCATTAATGCAGAGAAACATCTTGTATTAAATATCATATCATCTTTGAATGTCCCAATAGAAGTGCCTACCAGGCAACTGATTATCTGCAATGCATATTTAAATACCCAGAGTTTGATGAGGTCTTTATATTTCAACTTAAATATTACATTAGAAATTCATGAACACACGACTGGTATTTCTGTGGGGTTTAGGTAGCAGTTAAAAATATCCAACAATGACTTTAAATGTGGAAGAACCACACATAACTCTGTACTTTGAGGTGATTTTTACCATTTGAACAAAAATTATATGTATATTATATTATTGGCTTATGCACTTGAAAAGCATTGCCAATGAGCAGGAAAGGGATTTCGGAAACAGAGTGTAGGATGTAGAGAGAGAGAGACCAAACACTGAAGTTTAACCAAATGGTTTTCAATATAAAAAGAAACACATTTGTTGCTCCAAAATATTGCTTACACACACACACACACAAAAAAAAAAAAAAAAAAAACTTATGGATAAGAAAGACTTTCATAAAATCTAGAAAATGCACGCAAATCAGCATTATCAATTTGAAGTGCTTGGTTTTCATGACACTGGGCTCAATTGGCTCCCACAAGTAAAGATATATGAAAGCCTACATATTTTCAACAGTAGTTGTTTTTTAAAATGCAGTCCTGCAAGACGAATTATGCCTCTCCTTAGAACTGCTTAAAAACTTTCTTGTACCTGAGAAAATTGCATTCACATAAAATATCATTATATTTAAAGTGTTATAAACAGCCTAGTCAAGCAATTCTCAGTCTTCAAATATAATTTTATATTTCAGAATAATAAAAATAGCAAGAATAATACAAATTTTCAGGGTGGCTAATATTTTAAAATTTTGGAAATCTTTATAGACTATGAAAAATGCTAATTTCAAATCTTAGTGTTATTTTGAAAATATTCAAGATTATTTAATTAAAAGGATATCTGACAATCTGTTAAAAATTTGCCTCTTAATAGATACATCTTTACAGTTTGTATCATTAAATACATCATGTTATCTTTCATAACAAAATATTCTAAATCAATAAATAAACATTATCTAAGGACTAAATGATTTCAATAGAGTATAATCATAATGATTATTCCAAAATATCAATTGACTATTGTAAAATAAAATAACACTTATTTGTCACAACATGTCTAATATAGTACAACCCAATTTAAAGTAATTTATCATGATAAAAATTAGGTTTAAGCTGAATTTTGTACAGGTAGGTGATGTTTTAATATAATTAATAAGATGCATAATGAATTTCTAAAGAAAGATTATGATTTCAATAAAATTCTGAAAATATATCTTATAATCATTTTAAAATTATTTTATACACATAATACATATACATCTTGACAAATAAAATATGTATTGAAAGGTAAAATATGCTAAATATTCTCTGCTATAGGTACTCGTAAGCATTCTGTTTTTTTAAGCTGAGAAATTTAAACATACAGAAATGTTGCAGAAATCTCACAACAAACTATTTTGAGAGAACCTTATTGATATGATGTTAATTTATTTCTAAATACTATGGTGGTGTTACCTACAAATTCCCATATTTAGCAGTATAACCATAAAAATCAGAAAATTAACAATGATATACTAATACCATTATTTCTCAATATCCATTCAGCTTTTGACAATTAATACTGTCCTTTATAGCAAAATGATCTAATCCTGTATTAATCATGCTCTTAGTACTTATGTACTTAGTCTTCTTCAGTCTGGAATATTTCTCAGTTTTTCCTTAATTTCTTTTATAATTCAAATATTATAGGCTAGTTAGTTTGGTACTTTGTCTCTCCTTTTGGGTGCATACAATATTTGCATTATTTTTATATTTAGGTTATATATTGCTGGCAAGAATTTTACAGAAAAATTTTCTGCTTTTTTAACTCCATCCCATAAGTAGTAACCAAGATAGATTTGTTCTACCACTCATGATATTAGCTTTGGTGACTTAAATATGTTACTATTTGTATATTTGAAGTGTTTTTTTTTAATTTTTTTTATTTTTTCATTAGTAATATTTTGTGGGTCCATGCTTTAAATGTATAGACTTATTATTCATCCTCCAAATATCAAATACTCTCATTAACAACTGTTGGTGTTCCTTGCTTGAATTCAACATGACAGTTGCAAAATGAGAACTTTTCTTTTTGTTTTTTACTTACAAAAATATCAACTGGCAACATTCCATAAAATAGAACTCTACACTTCTCATTTATTCATGTATTTGTTCAGTTTGCTTATATCAGTAGGGACACATGAACTGGTATTTTACTGAGGAGGTTATTATCTGAGATTCAATATGGCAGATTAGAAAAAGGCAACATTCCCAGGTGCTCTGTTGTTCAGGATTCAAGCAGTTGAGATACCCCTTCTCAATAAGGTACATGAAAGAAGGAATTACTAAAATTTAATATCAGATAGTCAGTGACTCTTAGAAACTTCGAAATTCAGGTGCATTGATCAAAAGAAAAGGAAGGATATATTGAAGACAAGCCAGTTGCTACAGTAGCAGCTGCAATGGTTCACCACAGAGGAGAAGAGTAACACAAACAGAGAAAAACACAATGGACACATTTGACATGCAAAAATTGAGGCTCTCCTGAGCTTGGTATTCCTTCTCTTTGATGTAAACTCATTATATGAATGAACAGGTAAACAACTGATGCTCACCTGTCAGCCCTTGGAAATTGGAGCATGGAGGACCAGGAGTAACTTAGTCCTGGTATTACTTTTACCATGAGTACTAAGCCATCTTTATCTTTAATTTGAGTTCTTGTATTTTTCTCTCAGTATATGTATGTGAATGTGAAGCAGGATGATTTAAATTTTAAGTAAGATAAAAGCCTCAGACAGATCCTTTACAGCTTTGAATTAACTATCTTTGAGTTTACTACCATCTGTTATAAGAAGTATAGTTTACTAAAATATGGCATCATATTTGAAAGAAGTATTTCTAAAAATTGCAGGTTAAAGAAAAGATTTTTATTAATTGCAATAGTAAATTTTTATACTTAGTTGGGGTCACAGAAAGGTACAGGCAATATATTTTTTTTCTCAGTTTAGCCTGGGATTAATCCATGATATTGAACTGAACTATAGTCACTATTAAACAGATAAAATTGAAGTACTTTTCCTTAATCCATAACACATTTCAGCCCCTAATCAGTACCCCATATCTGCTGCTTTATTGCAATATAAATTAGGATAAGATAGTTTGTGTAAAAAAAAAAAAAAAAACACTACAAATTATTCACACACAAAACAAATAAACAACAACAACAACACAAATGCTAACCCAATAGCTTTCACACATATGATGATGATTCAGAACCACCAGAATTTTCCAGCCTGTTTTTCCACAAAACTGTTGTTTTTCTTAGTCTTCTGTATTCATCTAGCTGTGAGAAGAAGTGCTAGAATAATTTCCATTTACCTTGTACAGCTTCAAAATTCCTACCTGGGTCAAAGGAAATCTAATAAATACACTGCATGGTTAATCATCATAACCAAACATGTCTACATTATAAATAAAACTACTTTTTGGTGGAAATGTAACTACTTCAGTCACACATTAGTATGTGTTTGTCCTCCTGATACCAACTTTAAGCAACCAATCTCTTACCATAGCTGAGAGTTTATATTAAAATTATCCCCATCACTTTGTTTTTCCTACTCATTCAAATCCATTCTTTTGTTTTCTTGAAGAGTGGTATTTTTAATATTCCAAATTAAACACATTATTTAACCTATAAATCAGGGACATCTATCACCTACACCATAAGTCTCAGTTTCCAAACATAGATTATTAGGGCTCATGATTAACTAACCCCTGTCTATGTTCTCAATGTCCACTTTGGAAACACAATTTAGTGATGTGAAATTTTACTTCCTCACACATTCATTTTTCCCACTGAATTATCCTTATAAAACCCAAGTCAGAAATTATAACATACATAAACTTCATTTATTTCCATTTATTGGTCTTTGCAAGGTAATTAGATGCATTATACAAAAACTATTTTTAGGTATATTGAACTCTTAAATTTTTAGCACCTAAATTGTATGTTTATAAAAATGCTAATAAGATATAACATAAAAATTGCTATATTTATTACATTGTGTTATCTGAAATGTCCACATATCAATATTGGAAACTTGAAATAATAGTACCTCTTGTTATAGGAGACATGAAGAATGATTTTTAAACAATTTGAGGTAATTCTTTTGTTACTATAGAAACCTATAGAGGATACTATCACATTTACTCTTTTACTCTCTTCACCATTCATCTTCAATAGTATGCATGTAGAACATGATCATTAACTCCTCATTTTCTCCTGTGTTAGCAGAAGACCTAACTCAGTGTACAGTTTTTGTTAAACTCTTCAAAATTTTATGTTTCCAGTAAACTACAATTATTGGAAATTCATTTAGGAAAAATAAATTCATTTTCTACCTTTATTAAAGATAAAAATTTAAAATACTAATAAAACAATTGCATAAAGCATTATATTTCATTGATGTGATGGTGGGAAAATAATAACTATAAAAACCACTTGCCATTCCTATGAGCTGCTGAAACTTATCATATTTCTTCTCTGCAATTCGAATTTATGAAATTATAGTTTGCATTCATGTGCAAACCATTTTAATTTGTTTAAATTTTCTAAGAGACTCACAAAAGAGACCTAAATGTAAATAGAGAATTGCCTTTTTGCATTGTCTTTTAAAATCTCCTTACTTCTCACCCTTTCAAAATTATGCATAGTTTATTTTTTAAACAACCTCTAGATTTTCATATTTTTATCAAATTTTATTTCCTAAATTCTTGTAATTTAAAAAACTTTTAAAAGTATTATGTTGTTTTTCACTTATGTGAAATTTTGGAAGAAACTTTATATTCTGACTTCAATAGCCTTGCCATTTCAAACAATTTTTAATTTTCTGAAACCTTTTGAAATAAATTAACACCTTGATGTCTTTAGTACATATAATCATGGTTTTTTAAAAGATGGATAGTTGATATTGTGATTTAAATATATTAGTAGTATGTGTGTATAGTTTAAAAATTTCCCTCTGATATTTTGATTTCAAAATTGAATTATAGGTAGAGAGAAGTGATGGGAGGGGAGAGGTTGGAAGGGGGGAATGGAAGGACAGCAGAATAAAATAGACATTATTATTGCTGTGGGTATATATGTGACTGCATGACCAATGTGATTCTGCAACCTGTACACTCAGAAAAATGAGAAATTTATCCCATCTGATTCAAATGTGTGATATGTCACAATCATTGTACTGTCATGTGTAACTAATTAAAACAAATAAAAATTGAATTACAACTTAATTGATAAGCTGGTAAATAAGAAAATCTTAATTAACTACAATTGTGGTGTTGGTGGAATTGTATATACTATGTAATATTTAGTTCACAATGTTCTTTTGTTGATTTAAGGAAATATTAACTTGGTGGTAATAAAAAGAAAAAACCAAGTATGCATACACGCATTCATTCATCCATCAAATAAGTTCTGACTGCCTACAATGTAAGACACATTAGTAGAAATAAAGCTCACACTTGGCAATTAAATAGGGTATTCCTCTTTTATGTTTTGAGAAGCTAAAGGAGACATACAGCAAGAGTGTTTGCATAAAGAACAAATAATGTCAACAAATCTCATACAGGTCTAATGGTCTGGACTAATGAGAAAAATAGATTCTTTTGATGTCTTCAGAATTGTAGGAGCTTCAGTCACTATGGGATTCCAGTTTGTCAATCACAGGATACCAGCCCAGGGTTTGTTGGCCACAATAAAGCTTGGTTCAGGGCCCCACCAACTGCATCAATAGCTAGAGCAGATATGGGCTTATGAATCATGCTACAACATTACCAGGCAAAGATAAAATACTTACTTATACAATGTGCAGTTATCAATACATGTATATGACTATCAAGTAATATAATGAAAATATCATGGCAATAAAAGAAAAAAATAATTTGCCAGGGAAGGAGATACAGTAGCTGCCAAATAATATAAAATAGTTTAAGAAATATCAGTAGACTTCATTAAAATACAATTCAGAACTTTGTATGAGAAATTTTGCAGAGTAATTGAAATAGCAAAAATATCAGACAGAAATACTGGAGATGAAGATAGAGCACTAATCTCTAGGATATATAAATAACTCAAAAAACTTAACACCAAAAAACAAACAACTCAATCAGTAAATGGGCCAAGGAACTGAACAAACACTTCTCAGAAGATAATATACAATGAACAAATAAATGAAAAATTGTTCAACAACTTGAGCAAATAGAGAATTGTCAATCAAACCTACTCTAAGATTTAATCTCACTCCAGTCAGAATGGCAGCTATTAATACATACAATAAGTGTTGGTGAGGATATGGGGGAAAAGGCACACTCATACATTGATGATGGGACTGCAAAATGGTGCAGCCAATAAGGAAAGCAGTATGGAGACTCTTTGGAATATTGAGAATGAAACCAACATTTGACTCAGCTATCCCACTGTGTCATTTATACCCAAAGGATTTAAAAACAGCATGCTACAGGGACACAGCCACATCAATGTTTAAAGCAGCACAATTCACAATAGCTAAACTGTGGAACCAACCTAGATGCCCTTCAATAGATGAATGGATAAAAAAAAAAAATGGGACATTTACTCAGCAATGGAATATTACTCAGCAATAAAAGAGAATAAAAACATGGCATTTGCAGGTAAATGGATGCAGTTAGAGAAGATAATGCTAAGTGAAGTTAGCCAATCCCCCAAAACCAAATGCTGAATGTTTTCTCTGATATAATGATGCTGATTCATAATGGGGATGGAGTGGGAAGCATAGCAGGAATAGACAAACTTTAGATAGGGCTAAGGGGAGGAAGAGGATGGAAGGGGGCATGGGGCTAGAAAAGATTGTGGAATGAGATGGACATCATTACCCTAGGTATATGTATGAAGAAATGAATAGTGTAATTATGCTTTGTGTACATCCAGAGAAATTAAAACATGCGCTCCATATGGGTAGAATGAACCGAAATGCATTCTCTGGTCTAATTCTTAGGTCCTTGACCAATTAGAGTTAAGTTTTATGCATCATGAGAGATACAGGAGTAATTTCATTTTGCTGCATATTAATTTCCAGTTTTTCCAGCACCATGTGTTGAAGAGGCTATCTTTTTTTTCTAATGTATGTTTTTTGGGTTCTTTGCCTAATATGAGATAACTGTATTTATGTGAGTTTGCCTCTGTGTCTTTTCTACTATACCATTGGTCTACAAGTCTATTTTGTGCCAATACCATGCTGTTTTTGTTACTATTGCTCAGTAGTACAGTTTAAGGTCTGGTAATAGTGATGCCACCTTCTTCACTCTTCTTGTTAAGAATTGGTTTGGCTATTGTGGGTCACTTATTTTTCCAGATGAATTTCATGAGGTATTTTTCTATGGCTATGTGCAATGCTATTGGGATTTTTTTGGAGTTGCATTAAATCTGTATAGTGCTTTTGGTAGTATGGTCATTTTGACAATATTAATTCTGCCTATGCAAGAGTAATTTAGATCTTTCCATCTTCTAAGGTCTTCTTTAATTTCTTTCTTTAGCATTCTGTAGTTTTTGTTGTAGAGGTCTTTTACCTCTTTCATTAGGTTGACACCCAAGTATTTTATTTGATTTTATTTTGAGGGTATTATGAATGTGTAGTTTTCCCAGTTTCTCTTTCAGAGGATTTGTCACTGATATACAAAAATGTATTTGATTTTGGGGTGTTGATTTTATGTCATGCTAATTTGCTGAATTCATTTATTGTTTCTAGAAGTTTCTGGTGGAATTTTTCAGGTTCTCTAAGTATAGAATCATGTTGTAAGCAAATTGTGATAGTTTTTCTATCCACATCCCTTAATTTCTTTCATCTGTCTAATTGCTCTGGCTAGAGTTTCAAGGACTATTTTGAACAGAGGTAGATAAAAAGAGGGCAACCCTGTCTTGTTCCAGTTTTTAGAGGGAATGTTTTTAATTTTTCTCCATTTAGAATGTAGTTGGCCTTGGTCTTAGCGTAGATAGCTTTTACAATATTGTTCTTTCTATTATCCCCAGTTTTTCTAGTGTTTTTCACATGAATGGGCGCTGTATTTTAATGGATGCTTTTCATGCATCCATTGAGATGATTATATGATACATATCTTAAAGTCTATTGATGTGATGAATTACATTCATAGCTTTCTATGTTGAACCCACTTGACCATTGTGCACCATCTTTTTATTATGATTTTGTATTTTATTTGCCAGAATTTTACAGAGAATTTTTGCATCTATGTTCATTAGAGATATTTGTCTGAGGTTTTCTTTCCTTGATATATCTTTGTCTGTTTTGGGAATCAGGGTGATATTGGTCTCATAGAATGAGTTTGGAAGTGTCCCCTCTTTTTTATTACATGGAATGATTTGAGCAATATTGGTATTAGTTCTTCTGTGAATGTCTTGTGGAACTCAGCTGTGAATCCATCTGGTCCTGGGCTTGTCTTGGCTAGTAGGCTTTTGATGGCATCTTCTCTTTCATTGTTTTGAATTGATCTGTTTAACTTGTGTATATCATCCTGATTCAGTTTGGGTAAATCACATGACTCCAGAAATTTGTTGATGTCTTCAATATTTTTATTTTATTGAAGTAAAAAATATCAAAATATTTCCTAATTATATTATCTATTTCTGTGGTGTCTGTTGTGATATTTCTTTTTTCTTCATGGATTTTAGTAATTTGAGTTTTCTCAGTCCTTATCTTCATTAGCATGGCTAAGCGTTTATCAATTTCATTTATTTTTTCAAAGAACCAACTTCTTGTCTTGTCAATTTTTTCAATTATTTATTTTGTTCCAATTTCATTGATGTTAGCTCTGATTTTTTTTAATTTTTTATTGTTGGTTGTTCAAAACATTACATAGTTCTTGATATATCATATTTCACACTTTGATTCAAGTGGGTTATGAACTCCCATTTTTACCCCATATACAGATTGCAGAATCACATCAGTTACACATCCATTGATTTACATATTGCCATACTAGTGTCTGTTGTGTTCTGCTGTCTTTCCTATCCTCTACTATCCCCCCTCCCCTCCCCTCCCCTCTTATCTCTCAACCCCCTCTACTGTCATTCTTTTCTCCCCCTTGTATTATTTTTCCCTTTCCCCTCACTACCTCTTGTATGTACTTTTGTATAACCCTGAGGGTCTCCTTCCATTTCCATGCAATTTCCCTTCTCTCTCCCTTTCCCTCCCACCTCTCATCCCTGTTTAATGTTAATCTTCTTCTCATGCTCTTCGACCCTACTCTGTTCTTAGTTACTCTCTTTATATCAAAGAAGACATTTGGCATTTGTTTTTTAGGGATTGGCTAGCTTCACTTAGCATAATCTGCTCTAATGCCATCCATTTCCCTGCAAATTCTATGATTTTGTCATTTTTTAATGCAGAGTAATACTCCATTGTGTATAAATGCCACATTTTTTTTATCCATTCGTGTATTGAAGGGCATCTAGGTTGGTTCCACAGTCTTGCTATTGTGAATTGTGCTGCTATGAACATTGATGTAGCAGTGTCCCCGTAGCATGCTCTTTTTAGGTCTTTAGGGAATAGACCGAGAAGGGGAATAGCTGGGTCAAATGGTGGCTCCATTCCCAGCTTTCCAAGAAATCTCCATACTGCTTTCCAAATTGGCTGCACCAATTTGCAGTCCCACCAGCAATGTACAAGTGTACCCTTTCCCCATATCCTCGCCAGCACTTGTTGTTGTTTGACTTCATAATGGCTGCCAATCTTACTGGAGTGAGATGGTATCTTAGGGTGGTTTTGATTTGCTTTTCTCTGACTGCTAGAGATGGTGAGCATTTTTTCATGTACTTGTTGATTGATTGTATGTCCTCCTCTGAGAAGTATCTGTTCAGGTCCTTGGCCCATTTGTTGATTGGGTTGTTTGTTATCTTATTGTCCAATTTTATGAGTTCTTTGTATACTCTGGATATTAGGGCTCTATCTGAAGTGTGAGGAGTAAAGATTTGTTCCCAGGATGTAGACTCCCTATTTACCTCTCTTATTGTTTCTTTTGCTGAGAAAAAACTTTTTAGTTTGAGTAAGTCCCATTTGTTGATTCTAGTTATTAACTTTTGTGCTATGGGTGTACTATTAAGGAATTTGGAGCCCGACCCCACAGTATGTAGATCGTAGCCAACTTTTTCTTCTATCAGATGGCGTGTCTCTGATTTGATATCAAGCTCCTTGATCCATTTTGAATTAACTTTTGTGCATGGTGAGAGAAAGGGATTCAGTTTCATTTTGTTGCATATGGATTTCCAGTTTTCCCAGCACCATTTGTTGAAGATGCTATCCTTCCTCCATTGCATGCTTTTAGCCCCTTTATCAAATATAAGATAGTTGTAGTTTTGTGGATTGGTTTCTGTGTCCTCTATTCTGTACCATTGGTCCACCCGCCTGTTTTGGTACCAGTACCATGCTGTTTTTGTTACTATTGCTCTGTAGTATAGTTTGAAGTCTGGTATCGCTATACCGCCTGATTCACACTTCCTGCTTAGCATTGTTTTTGCTATTCTGGGTCTTTTATTTTTCCATATGAATTTCATGATTGCTTTCTCTATTTCTACAAGAAATGCTGTTGGGATTTTTATTGGCATTGCATTGAACCTATAGAGAACTTTTGGTAATATCGCCATTTTGATGATGTTAGTTCTGCCTATCCATGAACAGGGTATATTTTTCCATCTTCTAAGATCTTCTTCTATTTCTCTTTAGGGTTCTGTAGTTTTCATTGTATAAGTCTTTCACCTCTTTTGTTAGGTTGATTCTCAAATATTTTATTTTTTTTGAGGATATTATGAATGGAGTGGTTGTCCTCATTTCCATTTCAGAGGATTTGTCGCTGATATACAGGAATGCCTTTGATTTATGCGTGTTGATTTTATATCCTGCCACTTTGCTGAATTCAATTATTAGCTCTAATAGTTTCTTTGTAGAGCCTTTTGGGTCTGCTAGGTATAGAATCATGTCACCTGCAAATAGTGATAATTTAAGTTCTTCTCTTCCTATTTTTATGCCTTTAATTTCTTTCGTCTGTCTAATTGCTCTGGCCAGTGTTTCGAGAACTATGTTGAACAGAAGTGGTGAGAGAGGGCATCCCTGTCTTGTTCCAGATTTTAGAGGGAATGCCTTCAATTTTTCTCCATTCAGAATGATGCTAGCCTGAGGCTTAGCATAGATTGCTTTTACAATATTGAGGTATGTTCCTGTTATCCCTAGTTTTTCTAGAGTTTTGAACATAAATGGATGCTGTACTTTGTTGAATGCTTTTTCTGAGTCTATTGAGATGATCATATGGTACTTATCTTTAAGACTATTGATGTGGTGAATAACGTTTATTGATTTCCATATATTGAACCAGCCTTGCATCCCAGGGAGGAATCCTACTTGATCATGGTGTACAATTTTTTTGATATGCTTTTGTATCCAATACACCATAATTTTATTGAGGATTTTTGCATCTAGGTTCATTAGAGATATTGGTCTGTAGTTTTCTTTCTTTGAAGTGTCTTTGTCTGGTTTAGGTATCAGGGTGATGTTGGCCTCGTAGAATGAATTTGGAAGTTCTCCCTCTTTTTCTACTTCCTGAAGTAGCTTGAAAAGTATTGGTATTAGTTCCTCTTTAAAGGTTTTGTAAAACTCTTCTGTATACCCATCCGGTCCTGGGCTTTTCTTAGTTGGTAGTCTTTTGATGGTTTCTTCTATTTCCTCAATTGATATTAGTCTGTTTAGGTTGTCTATATCTTCCTGACTCAATCTGGGCAGATCATATGACTTAAGAAATTTATCTATGCCTTCACTATCTTCTAATTTATTGGAGTATAAGGATTCAAAATAATTTTTGATTATCTTCTGTATTTCTGAAGTGTCTGCTGTGATATTGCCTTTTTCATCCCGTATGCTAGTAATTTGAGTTCTCTCTCTTCTTCTCTTTGCTAGCATCGCTAAGGGTCTGTCGATTTTGTTTATTTTTTCAAAGAACCAACTTTTAGTTTTGTCAAATTTTTCAATTGTTTCTTTTGTTTCGATTTCATTAATTTCTGCTCTGATTTTCATTATTTCTTGCCTTCTACTTCTTTTGCTGTTGTTTTGCTCTTCTTTTTCTAGGATTTTGAGATGAAGTATGAGATAATTTATTTGTTGTTTTTTTCTTTTTTTAAGGAATGAACTCCATGCAATGAATTTTCCTCTTAGAACTGCTTTCAATGTGTCCCATAGATTCCGATATGTTGTGTCTGTGTTTTCATTTATCTCTAAGAATTTTTTAATTTCCTCCTTGATGTCTTCTATAACCCATTGATCATTCAGTAACCTATTGTTCATTCTCCAAGTGATGTATGCTTTTTCCTTCCTTCTTTTATCGTTGATTTTCAGTTTCATTCCATTATGATCAGATAAGATGCATGGTATTATCTCTACTCCTTTATATTGTCTAAGAGTTGCCCTGTGACATAATATATGATCTATTTTTGAGAAGGATCCATGTGCTGCTGAGAAAAAAGTGTAACTGCTTGATGTTGGGTAGTATATTCTCTATATGTCAATTAAGTCTAGGTTATTAATTGTGTTATTGAGTTCTATAGTTTCCTTATTCAACTTTTGTTTGGAAGATCTGTGCATTGGTGAGAGAGGTGTGTTGAAGTCTCCCATGATTATTGTATGGCGGTCTATTAGACTCTTGAACTTGAGAAGAGTTTGTTTGATGAACATAGCTGCACCATTATTTGGGGCATATATATTTATGATTGTTATGTCTTGTTCGTGTATGGTTCCCTTGAGCAGTATGTAGTGTCCCTCTTTATCCCTTTTGATTAACTTTGGCTTGAAATCTATTTTATTTGATACGAGTATGGACACTCCTGCTTGTTTCCGAAGTCCATATGAGTGATATGATTTTTCCCAACCTTTCACCTTCAGCCTATGTATGTCTTTTCCTATCAAATGCGTCTCCTGTAGGCGAGGGGGGGAGGGGGAGGCTCTGCCTCTCAGCAGGCTGCTGCGCCTGTTCTGCCGATGGGTCGCAGGCCCACCTACCTTGCAGGCGTGTTTGGCAGCTCTGCCTCTCCGCGGGCCACTGGACCTTTTCCGTCGGTGATCACAGTTCCGCCTACCTTGCAGGCACGGGGGTGGGGGCGGATCTGGCCTTCAGCAGGCCGCTGTGCCTGTTGTGCCGGTGGTCACAGTTCCGCCTACCTTGCAGGCACGGGGGTAGGGGGGTGGCTCTGCCTCTCAGCAGGTCGCTGCACCTGTTCTGCCAGTGGGTCACAGGCCTGCCTACCTTGCAGGCGTGGTTGGCAGCTCTGCCCCTCCACGGGCCACTGGGCCTTTTCTATTGGTGGTCACAGTTCCGCCTACCTTGCAGGTGCCGGGGGGAGGGGGCGGTTCTGCCTCTCAGCAGGCCACTGCGCCTGTTCTGCCCTGATTTTAATTATCTTCCATCTTCTACAGTTTTTGGTTTTGTTTTGTTTTCTTTTTCTAGAACTTTGTGATGTAATATTAGGTCATCTATTTGTTGAGTTTTTTTTTTCTTTTAAGGAATGATCTCCATGCAATGAACTTTGTATTTTAGTACTTCCTTTAGCATGTCCCAGAGATTTTGATAAGTTGTAACTGTGTTCTCATTTACGTCTAAGAATTTTTTTAATCTCCTCTTTGATGTCTTCTGCAATCCATTTTCATTCAATAGCATACTATTTAGTCTCCAAGTGTTGACACATCTTCCATTCTTTATTTTATCATTGATTTCTAATTTCATTCCATTATGATCTGATAGAATGCAGTGTTGTATCTCTACTTGTTTGTATATTCTAAGAGTTGTTTTGTGGCATAATATATGGTTTACTTTAAAGAAGGATCCATGTGCTGCTGAAAAGAAGGTGTGTTTACTCACTCATGGATGAAATATTTATATATGTCTGTTAAGGCTAAATTATTCATTGTATTGTTGAGTTCTATAATTTATTTGCTTAGCTTTTGGTTGGAAGAGCTATCCAGTGGTAAAAGAGGTTTGTTAAAGTCACTCAGTATTATTTTGTTGTGGTCTATTTGACTCTTGAAGTTGAGAAGAGTTTGATGAATGTAGATGCTTCATTGTTTGGGGTATATATATTATATGTATTGTTGAAGTATGATTCTCCTAAGCAGTAGGAGAGTTTTGTTAACTTTTTGTTAACCTTGCCTTAAAGTCTACTTGTTTGATATGAGGATGGAAATATCTGCTTGTTTATGCAGTCCATGTGAATTATATGTTTTTTCCCAACCTTTCACCTTCAGTGTGTAGATGTATTTTCCTGTGAGATGGGTCTCTTGAAGGATCATATTGTTGTTGTTGTTGTTTTTAACCAACCTACAAGTTTATAGCTTTTGATTGATGAATTTAGGGCATTCACATTCAGGGTTATTATTGAGACTAATTTGTATTCTCAGTCATTTTTGTTTATTTTTGGTTTTTAACTTGGTTTCTCCTTTGATTGGTTTTTCCTTTAGTTCAGTACTTCCTTTTGCTGATCTTCATTGTTGTTTTTCATTTTTCTCATATAGAATATTTTGCCAAGGATGTTTTGTAGTACAGGCTTTCTAGTTGTAAATTCTTTTAACCTTTGTTTATTATACAAAGTTTTTATTTCATCATCAAACCTAAAGCTTAATATTGCTGAATATACAATTCTTGATTGGCATCTATTTTCTTTCAAAGCTTGGTATATGTTATTCCATGCTTTTCTAGCTTGAGGGTATGGGTTAAGAATTTGCAGTTATCCCTAACTGGTTTCTTCTATATGTAATCTGATTCCTTTCTCTTGTGGCTTTTAAAATTATTGCCTTATTCTGTATACTATGTCTTGATATACATCTGTTGTGATTTTATACATTTGGTGTCCTCTAAGCCTCTTGTGTTTGATTTTCCAACTCATTCTTCATTTTTGGAAAATTTTCCGATATTATTTTATTGGATTGTTCATTCCTTTGGTTTATAACTCTATATCTTTCTTTATCCCAATAATTCTTAAATTTGGTCTTTTCATGTTTTCCATAATTCTTGGATGTTCTGCTCATGGTTTCTTACCATCTTCACTGTGTCACTAACTTTATTTTCAAGATTATATATTTTATATTTTTTGTATGAGGTTCTGTCTTCAAAGAGATCTTACTCTGTTGGTGATGCTTTCTATTAAGTTTTTAATTTGGTTTATTTTTTTCTTCATTTGAAGGATTTCTGTTTGATTTTTTCAGAATCTCTATCTCCTTATTGAAGTAATCTTTTGCTTCCTGTAATTTCTTATGTAGCTTTTTATCAAAATGATCTTTTGCTGCCTGTGTTTGCTCTTTTATATCATCCTTTAATTCACAGAACGTTTGAATTATGCACACCCTGAACTCCTTTTCTGGCATTTCTTCTGCTGTGCTGGCCATGGATTCTAATAATGTAGTATCTTGATTTGTTTGGGGTTATTTCTACCCTTGTTTTTTCATGTTATTTGTGTGTCTTTTCTTTCAGCACTGAAGATCCGAGGTGTTACAGTTTTTACTCTATAGACTTATAGTGTTCTTGCAGGGTTCTAATACCTCTCCTTTAAGGGGGAGATCGATATTAACAGATCCCAATTCAAAAAATATATAGCCTTAAACCAAATAGTTACTATTAAGACGTTTACTATTTTGTCACAATATACAGAAATGGTGAGTTTAATTATTATTTACAATATAAACAGTAGGTTTGCAAAAGGGTCTACAGATTCTGATGGTGGGCAAAGAGACAACTACTGGTGGGGTGTAGGATAAGCTGTTAATGAGATAGGAGGTAAGGATATAGAGTTATTAGATTGCAGGAAGCTTGAAAGAGGCATCAAAAGAAGTTGGCGTACAGTAGGAAAAAGAGAGAAAGTGATTTTCAGGAGAGAAGTCAGTGGAAACACAATAGAGTACAAATAACAAATAAACATAAAAATTAGAAAAAATAAAAAATGTCAAAATAGAAGATAAAAGAATATAGAACACAACTGTAATATACTATAAAGACATCCCAGTACTCAGTAGCTTAATGCATGAGAAGTACTTGGTTTCCAAACATTGGTGATGTAAAGTCAGGAAAAGAGAAGAATAAAATAAAAGAGAGAGAGGGAAAAAAACTTGAAGGGAAATTAAAGGATGGTTTCTGTGGAGTTCAGTATCTTCCCTGCTTCTTTTCTCCTCCAGTAGGTGGGGTTGTCTGTTGTTGGCTGGTACCTCCACCTTCAGAGTGGTGAATGTTAGAAGGGTGCGAGGGTTGGTCTTAGAGGCAGAACTCCTGGAGGTGGGGTATAGCATTTGCCATTCCCCATTGGAAGACTGCACCCCCAATGATCCTCTTTGGGGTTCACTTGCATGATGTGGGAACCTGGTCTTATCTCCTTATATTTCCTATAGACATCACAATTCTTGGTCTCTAATTTATTCTTTAAACTCTTTCTCACTCCCTCACCTCCTTTCTACTAGCAGTAGATACAGAGATTTATAGGAGAAAAGAGGTCATAATAAATTTTATTCTAGGATAGGAAACTCTCTTGAAATAAGTAAAAATCTGAACTCTTTTGGAACATAATTGTGAGTTGCAAGGAAGGATTTGGAAGGATAAGGTTTTTTCCAATACATAGAGAAGAATGCTTATAATTGAACTATCATGATTACATAGACAACATGCAAAAACTCCTGTAAATAGCTAATTTGAAAACTTCATAAACATTATTAAGACTCAATGTAGTTTATAAGAATTCTCGGAAGTCCAAGGGATTATTAGTTTTCTCTTGAGCTTCAGAATCTCCAGTTTTGAATAACTTAATTGTAATATTTTTATTCTGATTATATTAAGAATGTAAAAAATCAAAGATGGAAGAAACACTTTACACTAAAATAAACTCATGTTCTATATATACCTAACTTACTTTTTTTTCTTTTTTTATGTATATGGTGTGAATCCCTAACTTACTTTTAATAAAATAAGTTAGTTAATCTCTCCTATAGGTAAAGAACACTAGCTTCTATGGTTCAAAGGCAACATTTTGGAATCAGAGAGACACACAATTGAAACTGCTGGCATCTTTATTTTGACATCCCATTTTTTAACTGTAGTAAATAAATTTCTTTGTTTATAAATAGTTCAGTCTGAAGTATTTTCCTATAGCTGCAAAAACGGATGCTGGATGCCAAGATTTATAATTTCTAAATACCTCCAAATATTTCCTATGATAATGTCCCATGGTTCATTCATTAAAATATATGTTTATTCATTGCAACATTCTTATTATAATTCAAAAAAATAAAACATTTGTTTGTTACAGTTGTTCCACAAATTAGGGAGATTCTCCCCTGAAGTCATATCGTTCTATTAACAATATTCCCCAGTGATACCTAGTATCTAATTCAGGAGGTTAATTTCACTGAAGTAAACATAAGTGAACTCTATTGCTCTTTAAAAGTCTGAAAGTGACTTATTCTCAAAACAAATAGAGGGAGCTGTTGGTATTCAAACAGGAAACCTCTGTATTGAGTATCATAAGATTTAATCATTCATACAGACTTTAAAATATCTTCATGTAGCTGGTAGTGTGACATATAACACCTCATTGACTAAGGTCAATGAGGAAAATGCTCTTTTTTCCATTGCAAGCAGAAACTGCAATTTTATTAGCAATGAGCTCTTTACTAAGTTATTTCTGAATAATTTTCTAAAGCAATGCAAAAGAAAACCTATCTTTAGAATATCAATCTTTTAAGTTAGAAACATTTGCAAGTATATTATCTTTATAATTATATGAAAACCTTATTTTTGTTTGCATTTGTCCCTTACATCAAAGGATTTTGTTTCCTCTATAGAGACATATGAATATTTATGATTTTTTGTGTGTATGTTTGGGAAGGTGGTAGAATTAATGGATCATAGAAACTTTTTTACAATGTAAGTAAAGTTTATAATGTAAACTCCCATCATATATCCTTAAATTCTATACTTGATTACAAATAATAAGAAAATATCTTTTTTTTTTTTTTTGGTACCTAGGATGCAACCCAGGAATATTTTACCAGTGAACTACACCCCCAGCTCTTTTTGTTTGTTTGTTTTATTTTGCTGAGGGCCTTGATAAGTTGTTGAGGCTGGCTTCAAATTTGTGATCTCTGTGCCTCAAACCTCCTGAGTTGCTCTGATTACAGGCATGTATCACTACAGCCAGATAAATAATGCCTTTTTATAGACACTAATATATGAAGATTTTTTTTCTGGCTCTACTTTTTAAAGAACCATATCATGAAAGAACTCTTTCTCCAGAGGAACCATCTTTTGTATTCTCTACAGGAGGTGTAATGAACCTTTTGAAGACTGGTAATATACAAGTTGGGTCTCCCCAAATTCTTTTATATTTGATTGGAATGACACGCATGCATGGGTAGGAGGATGGATGCATAAATAAATGAATGAAAGCCATGATGTACTGAAGCTTGCTAGTACAAACTCACAAGAGACTACCATTGAATACTCAGAGGGGGAATAAGAATAGGAAAGAGAGTAGAATGAATTGGACATAACGTTCCTAATGTTCATATATGAATACACCACCAGTGAAACTCCACATCATGTACAATCACAAGAATGGGATCCTAATTAGAATAAATTATACTCCATGTACCTATAATATGTCAAAACATACTGTCATGCATATCTGAAAAGAACAAATTTTTAAAAATCAGAAATTCTTACATGTAAAATATATAATTAAAATTACATTAAAACAAAGATACTCAAAACTTAATTATTCATAATTATTTTACTAAATATCATAATTATCCATGCTATTGAGATGATATCCCTCTTACATCTTTATATAATCCTGTATTTCTTCCTATTTAATGTCATCTCATTGTTAGCTCAAAATAACAATAATGAGAGTACTCCATGGAAAGCAAAAATATTGCCAGTTTTTTATTGACATTTTTGTTGATTATTGGCTAATATCAAATGCAACATTTCTTGAATAAACAGATGAACAGTAAGAACCTTTGTTCATGTGCAATTATAGCTTTATGCTGATAATTTTTATTAGAATCATAAGCATATTTTGTGCAAAATGCAACATTTCAAATTAGATAATTTTTATGATTTCAAGACTTTTACAAACAAAACTCTTTAGACTGAATGACTTCTTCAAAAATATAGCCCTAGTTGTCAAATGTATATGTGAAAAGTATTTGATTCTTTTGTGTTAAATTCATAAGGATAATGTTTGCTAACGTTTAACATATCATGATGAATCAATATTCAAAAACCTGTTTCTCAATTTGAAAGAGATTCTGGATAACTTCTTGTCATTTTGAAAACACTTAAAAAATTATAATTTGGTTAACTCCTATGTGTTGGGAAAACATTACCTAATTAGAAAAAGATCAATGTGATCTTCTATATACAGGAAGAATTAAAAATGAATAAATTTGGGCTTCCTTAACAGAAATCAGGAAGTTAAAAAATAAAAAAATAAAAACTTTGCTCACATGGAAAATGAAATTTAAGCTGAATTAAGAAGAAATAGTTTCAGTATATATTGATTTTGTGTTACAGTTTCAACATTTATAATACCTAAGTATTACCACTACTTTGCTAAAGACAAAACAAAACAAACAAAAGAAAACTTGAATATTTTTATTTTACTTAGAACAAAATTGGATCAATGATATTTGTACAACTTTCAGTCCAAAAAGCATTAAAATTGTTTTTGTGGATCATTCTTCTGAGGTGAAAATTAATAAAGATAAGCTATTTAAACAATAAGTTAAAATGGTGATATTTTTAGCTCAACAGTAAAAACAATTCAAGCTTCATTACCAAATCAAGTTTAGATATGAGAATGTATGTTCCATTACAATTCTTTCCTTCAAAGAGATCTGTTAAAGACTTTACCAACCAACATTCCAATCATAATTATAAAGAGAATGAGAAGGATTAACAGTGAGAGGAATAGTAACTATCGTAATTAAAATCTTGATTTCACTAGAGAGGAGAAGTTTTATAATAAAACAACTCAAAAGCACTTCCAATGACTGAAGTAATAAGTTCAAGTTTGCCTAAAATGAGGATGATAATTAATATAGTTAAGAGTTAAGAAAATACCTGTTTTTTTTCTTTAAACCATAACCAACATACTTTTCTACATATCATGTAGCAAACTTACCACATAAGAATCAGTACTGAAAATGCAGAATTTCATAACAAATTGAGTTTTAACATGTTTTCTCATGGGGCTTTCTTGTTGTTTGTTTGGTTGGATTTGTATTTTTATTTATATTTTCTTTTGTTTGCTCTGTTTTTTGTAGGGAACTTTTAAAAAAAGTTTATATGGACAAAGTTTTCCTAACACATGCACACGAGTACGTGAACACACACACACACACACACACACACACACACACACACCATAACTTCATTGAAAAAAATATAAGTCAAAGAAAAGCATTTTTACATAATTCCCAAAGTTCTATGTATACCTTCACTGATCAGAATGCTTTCTTCATTCTTGATAACAACAGCTTGGCTTATATATAAGCAACTGTAAGATGCAGAATACCTAATTTTCTGTTGCAAAAATTTATATAATCTGACTTATGACATCATTATTTTTGTGTGTATTTGTTTCTATTAGACTTTGTATTCTACCTTTCTTGCTACCTGCATCTATAATTCTTTATTTTAATTTTGATTATTGTGTAATTTTCATGTTAATATTTCACAAGGTGATCCATCTGATTGCTGATAGATGGTAGGGCTGCCTATATTATTTAAAGATTCTGAGCACTTTTTAAATGTTTGATGTGAATATGTGCAAGTATTTTCTAAGCAAAAGTAAAATTTTAGTATCAGAATTATGCACTTTTTCATATTCCCAAAAGAATGGCTATAAGTTTTTTTTTTTTTTTTTAATTTTTTTTAATCACTTCCACCTATCAATATATGAGTGTTCCTTTCCTGAGAATACTCTCCAACACGTGAGGTCAGATTTCAATTGCAATGGCACCTTGTTGCTATTTAGCTTATGTTTACTTGAGATAGATTCCAAAATTGATAAACTAAATTGAAAAATTAGTACTTCAAATTATAATACAGATGAATCACTTAATCAATGAGGATATGGTCAGAAGAGAAGGCACTTTGGATCTATTTTAAAATGAGATTTATCAGACTTAACTAGAGATAATAAAACTATTGAGAAGTCAAGGGGAATTCAAATCATGAAAAAGTCAAAAATTGTTGATTCAGAGGTGATCACCAGTGAATCTTAACAATATTATTAAATACTGTCACCACAGATATTTTTTAGTAACATTTTGTTAGCTTTTGTAAACATCAGCAATTAAATTGTGCATTGCTGTCAATTTTTGCTGTATGATCTAACAATGATATTGATTTCACAAAACTCTCCTCCACTGAAGTCTGCAACTTCCTACGCAGAAAAAGGTTTGTCCTTCCCTTCTTTTTCCAATCATGTTGAGAACTTCTTGTAGTACTTTCTAATGCAAACCACATGGTGAACTGGATTCTGAGCAAGTTTCCAGCTCAGCTGTATTGCACATAACTTCATAGTGGTGATACTTTGCAACTCTGGTCAACACAGTGTCCCTACAAACCCTGTAAACTTACTCTTGAACCTCCCAGTAGTGCTGGGGATATGGCTCAGTGGTAGCACACTTGCCTAGCATACAGGACAAGCTGAGTTTGATTTCCAGCACTGAAAAAACAAAACAATAAAAACTCTCTGAGAGAAAACCATGCAAAACACATAATACGTCCATTGAATTCAGTGTGACTATTTTACATAAGAGAAACATACTTATGATCTCTCTTAAAAGAGGACATAAATCCCAAAAGTTACAGTGTATGCTTCTGAATGATAATCAATGTTATAGCTTGGTTCCTACCGAATTTTGATATAAGGTAAATATGGAATTATACCTTTAACATGGTCAGAAAAACAAAAAAATGAAATTTAAATATGTATATTTCATATGTATATATGAAAGTGGAAAAATGTAATTTTTGTAACTTTTTTTTCTGTTATTGGTCTTTTAGCTATGTGCTATCTACTGAATATATATCTACTGTGTTCCCCCCAAATTTGTGTTTTGAAATACTACCTCAATGTTAGTGGTATTAAGAAATAGGGCCTTGGCAGGTCAGAACCTTCAAAAATGGATTAATGCTCTGAGGACAAGATCCTGAAAAACTACCTCACACCTATGCCACATGAGAATGCAGGGATACGATGGCCATAAGCAGGAAGCAGAGTCTCACTATATGCCAGCACCTTCATCTAGGACTTCCCAGATTCAAAATTCTGAGAAACCAAAGTTTTTATAAGCTGTTTCCTCTGTAGTATTGTCACGAGCAGCTTCTCAGCCTTGTCTGGTTACCAGGAGTTCCCTTCCGGATATCTGCACTGGACCCCGGACCGCGACGTACGCGAACACCAAGCACAAACTCGATTGCCTTTTGAAATGCTGGTTTATTCGCACACCACACAAAGCAATACACGAGGTGGCTGGCACACAACTGCACGATCTTACTCTCAGGTGACGAGAGTTAGTTGTGAGCAATTACATGGAGTTTCCCCCGCGCTTATATACTTTACAAGTTGTTCATACCTAACTTATCTAACATAAGCATACTGCCTGACTACTTTATCATCCTATGACCACAACTTAGAAGGTTACATCATCCACACTCAAAAAGGTTACATCATCCACTTATCTAACATAGACACACTCTCTGGTCATCTTGTGACCAGCACTAAAAAGTCACTGAGTTACTGCAAAGTCCAAACAAGTCCAAACAAGTTTCTCTGCTGATCCATGCTGACCCTTCATTCCTGATGTTTTACTCCTGTCATTCCACCCCCTTGATACGGAGGTGCCGAGGGTACTGCTGGTGCCGATGTATCAAAGCGACAAGTACGGTCCCCTGTCTTAGGTCGTCCATTCGGAAGTTGCCCGTCCTCGGGGAGACGTATGGGCTGTCGCAACCCTTCGAACCAATTTTCAGATTGGAAGATGCAATCCACGGCATCCATGCAGCCACCAACCACACAGGAGTGTAGAAAAGGTGCAATCATAGTACGAATCTCACAGCAAAAGGGAGCTTTCACATGTGGCACAAAAGGATGTGTCAGTCGTGAATAAACATCAAAATTCAAATCCTTCACTAACGATAAATCTATCACCATATTGTGAATTATCATAAATGGATAATCAACATCTTTTTCCAAGAACATCGGAATTGGAGTCATGCGATCCTTCCGGAACAACAGGTCGTTCCTCAATTTGCGTCCTAATATCCGTCTGATGATTATCTGGTCCACAGACATAGTTCCTCAAGAAATTCTATAACGTTAACCAAGTCTGGGTAAGTTTTGGTGACAATCGACATAAGTCCACAATTTAACAAAATAAGGCTTACAGATATTCCTTAAGCATATATCAAACAAAGATCTAGGGTTATACGTCTTCCTCCGTCTGCATTGCGCAAAACTCCTACATAATAACTCATCACCAAACAACAATGATCTATCATAGCTAAGGGAAATAATCCCATTAATGTAAAAAGCAAATGCATTAGATTGCTGTGTCAACAAATCATGATCAGACTTCATTACTTCCGTGAACAATCCAAATAAACCCTTAACACACGAGTGTACATCATACCTACAATAAACATTACAGTGCGAATTAATATTAGGAATACAGTTCCAAACATGTTTTAAGAATACACATAAAGAAGGTACAATACCCTCCAAATTATTATCCAGCGGACACCATGGTCCACTGCGTAAGGTTACTAGTCTACATAAAAGAGAAAAACGTTCCTGCCCAAACAGTGTATATGCACTATATAAAAACCATGTATTTACATGAAATTCGATGCAAAGATGACAATTTGCATAGTGCAACTGTTCAGAATAATTCCTCGATCTTGCCGTCCTTCTCCTTCTTGGATTTAATTTTCTTAGTGCCTTTCGCTTCATGGTCTCTGTAATGTTGAAGTTTATCCATTTTAATGTAAGTTTTCTTTCCTGCAGACTTATTAATCTTTAAACAAACCTTAATGCATAATACTAATAATACAAAACAACATACATATAGCAATCCTTCCTTAAGCCAGTGGAAAGGATTCCATCTCATAATGCAACTAACATCTGCATGAACTAATTTTCTAAAGAAACCTACAAAACTACAATCATAAGTATACTGAAAGTCACGCGGAATCAAATATCCAGAATCAACTAACATTTTAACTTTATGAGTTTCTCCTGAAAATCTTTGGAGAAGTTCAGTAGTTTGATTATGTACTGTCTCAATTTCCTTTCCTAATGAAGCATAAACGGATTTGGCTGCCTCTGTTGCTTTCATCATCTTTTTATATTCTTCTGACAGAGGTGGTTGGGGTACAAAAGAATGTAACCCAAAAGTATGATTAGACATATAAACCACCTGAGTCAGGACTCGTAAGTTTTGCGTAGCAGTAAAACTCTTAGACCTAAATAGATGTTTCTTAACAGTTAGATTCATATGTTCCATCATCATGACATTAGTATGTACATGACAACCAGCATTCAAACTTAAAGAATCACTATAAGAAATGTTTTGCCATCGTCGAACTATGTAAGGTTCAGGATAACAAGACAACATATTAAAATTCCCAAGATCGAACAGAGTAGCCTGAGGCATAGATATAGTTATATCAGAAGTCCTAGGTTCATCTGAGAAAAGATCATATGCTATAATAGTTGTTTTACCTATAGCATAAGTGGCTTCACTAGGCACATAATATGACATATTGTTCCATTTTAACCAATAAAACTTATCAAACGGTATTATCCAATCTTTACCAATTTTCTTCGGTATAGCCTTAGTTGGATATCCTATTACAACCTTAGATGTCGACATTTGCCATAAATTAATCATGCAAACACCAGTTTCACACCAAGAATCCTTTGTAGGATCTAATATGGTTATAGCTGATGCAGTTTCCATGCCTATGCCAGTTCTAAATAACAGTCTTATTTCTTCTAATCCCGCGGTGATCATTGCTTGCAGATGTTCACACTCCTGAGTTGCCTCCAATTGTTTCATACGTACATTCCATGATGCATCCATAGTCTCAATCACCTTACTTAGTGAATCAACATGATGTTTCAAAAGTTCCTGTTCTGCAGAAAGTCTTTCCATAAGTAAAGATGCGGAGTGCAGATTTTTAGATAATTGTGAGATAACAAAGTTCTGTTTATTCTGAAGTCCTCGAAGAGCAGAAATTTCCACTCGAAGTTCCTCCGTCATTGCTCCAGCGATCGCTGCCCCCAAAGCTGCTCCGGCCAGGAAAGCGCCAATCGCTGCGAACTGCAAAGGTCTTCGTCCTGCTGCATTTCTTTGAACTGAATAAAACAAATCTGGCAACACAGTAGACTCAAAAGAAGGACATACAGTTTCACCTTTCAACAAGTCACTAACAGACAATCGTAACACAATTGGCTGTACTTGTGGTTGTATCAAAAATCTAACTGGCTGATGTAATAAAGGTAAAAATCCTGGAGCCTCTAAAGTCTTCATAAAATTACCGTCCTTTTCCTTGCGTGGGAAGAGGACCGCTCTTGGGAAATGGGCAGTAACCCATCCCTTGGTTCCATTAAATCCTCCTCTATCGATTAAACAAGGATTCAAAGAGGTCGGTTCCATGTAGCATTTCTGCATATCCATCTTTGTACTATATATAATATGATTACCTGCATGTGCATCAAACACATCAGTATTATTATGTAAAACATCATGTGTTACAATATCATAAAGATTCCATTCATTGTCACTTCCTGGTAATAACATATACCAGTAATAAGGTAATTTTCCTGGATATATTTTACTAGACCAAGTAGAGAAATCCATTCCTTGTGTCAACCACCATTTCAGAGTTCTTCTATCTGCTACATCCACATGGTATCTAATTATAGTATCCCAGAGCTGTGCTCTAGGGCACCCAGTCTTCAATGACCAGTAGTCATCAGCATTTACCAGGTAAGTTTCTGTTTTGTAATTCACTAAAGTAACTTCATCCAAATCTGGTGGTACAAATGCAAGAGAATATACTGTTGGATGTAAAGTATAATCCCTCGTTTGTTTTTCCTCATTGCCTAATACAACATTACCACCTTCATAATGTTTGGAAACATTTCCAGTTATATTTACATCAAGAGGAATATCATAGTACGTGGAATCATTATGCATAATAGACCTATGAATACCAATCACATATTGCCATGAATGTGGAAACCATCTGCAAATAGATCTTTCCATAGCTAAACTAACATTTTTAGTGTCCACATAATTAGAATCAACTCCCATCGGGATTGACATATTATGGACATTCACTCTGATTTTGTCATCACTCAAATTAAACACGGGAATCAAAGTCCCAAAGAAATTATCATAAAACTTAAAGGTACAGTCTTGGCATTTATAATAAGGCCACTTTGAAGATTCTCCTTTGGATCCATTATAAGTATAATCTACCTGCAGAAATGTGACATTATAAAAGTATTTATTCAAAATATCCTTGGGTGTGATAACCAATACAGGTTGCCAGGACTGATTATCAAACCTATGCCACGTATTATTCACCTCAAGATGCATATGAGAGGCATTCAAATATACAGCATGAAGAGGATTCTGTACACAATTTTGTCTGCTAAAATTATAACACCATGTCCAATTAAATATATTATAGTATTGTGTGTAGTTTTTCCACACTGTCTGGTTAACAATGTATTTGTCCACGGTGAATTTATAATCATGTAACCCTGGACTATGCACTCTCTGTCCCAATTTCGGGCTATCCACAATCTCTGAGAGGTCCCATTCATTATTGGCATTTTTAAAGACATACCTCCTTGTTTTGTTTTCAAATAATAGCCATCCAGAGTGATTAAACATTCCAAATTCAGGATGTAATACCCCAGTCGTCCTGTAAGCCGGACCCAGCCTACAGGCCTGTGTGTGAATCTTATAAGTTACAGATGAATAATTACCAATTTTATAATAATATCTATATTGGCACCACTTAAGGAAGGTTGAATCAACAGGGAAGCAAACTCTACCAATAAATGCTTGTCCCTGTGTTCGGTTAAGCATATCTCCAAAAATGCTACGGATACAAACATACCCGATTTTGTCCTTTAATTTAGGAGGCGTGGCCACTGGTTTAACCAAGTTATGGGTAAATGGCTGTGGTAAAGGGTCGGTCAACACAACAGGTGATCGCCAGGTGGCGGTACCTAAGGTATTGACTTTCCACCAATTATCTATAGTAAGATAAGATTGGTTCCGTATTTCTAAGGATCTATCAGGATTCTGTAGGATCTCGAACTTTCCATATATAGGTAAATTAGGAAAATCCGCTACACAAGAAACATAATGGGTATAATTCAAATGAGTTCTGCTTTGCACATCTTCAATATATATAGACATATTCCTTTGTTTAGTGCTCATGGAATCTAGATACTGCTGTAACTCTTTTGGACACCATGTCCCGTAGGGTTCAACTAAAACTTGCGGCCATCTAGGCAACGGTCTAGCTCCTTGTAAATGTCTAGGCAATCTTTTCCACTCATCCAACATTTCCTTAGAATCATTATATGGCAACAAATTTATCCCCAACGTAGTTGTTCGTGGGGTTGTAGTTGTAATTTCACCAGAACCTCCTTCTTCTCCATCATCATATGAAGAATAGTCATATTCTTCATATTCATAATCGAATAAATTATAATCATTCTGTTTGTTGGACACCCAAACCTGAAAAGGCAGTGATGCAACATCCTTTTCTGCTGCTTTTATACATGTAAAGTCATCCTCTTCTGTAGACTCCTCAAAAGTATATACAGTAAGGTTTGGATTATTAAGCACTGCTGCTGTAGCATTATAGCTCTTAACTAAAGGTTTGCCTCCAAGTTTCCTATAATAATACACAAAATGTGGCTTATAAGACCACATATCCATAATCCCAGGTACCAGATGACATCGGAGGGGGTTAGTTTCATATTTATTAGAATATCCTCCATCCGCACTAGATCTAAACATTGGGCTATATACCCCAACTGTATTGATGTCCCAAAAATGGTCACACTCCTTAGGTGCGGAGTGTTTGTTATAATGGTGGCAAAATGCATAATTATGATAAAACAGGTATCTAATAGCAGTAAAATTTTGTAGGAATTTGTTACTTCTCCAATATTGTGGTATTACTGCACAAGAATTATTACACTCTTGAAGTGAATGAGTGAAATTAATATAATTGAAGATCCAATCTTTGTAAGAATACTTGGTCAGGTTAATGTTCCTGATACCAAAATAATATGGAGTCGTAGTAGTAAAAGTAGTGGGAGTTGTAGTTTGATTTCCCATTACTGAATAGAACTGCAGGGCTATCAAAAGTAGCAAAAATAGCAAAAGTAACAAAGTCCTAGGTGCCATTACCAGAAACATAGTGTATAATTAAGTACATAACAGGGTAGCAAATCTCGTACCAACAATTTATGATTAAAACAAGTAGAACCATTCAAAAGAGCTGTCTGCCATTCGTTACAATGAAAATATCCACCCAAAAACAAGCAAGAATATACAATCAGGATAATAAAGCATATATTAAACAAGACACACAAACGTTTACCTAGTGACAACATCTTGGCTTTTTACTAATCTGAGGTCCCCTTTTCCAGTTGATACCCATAGGGTATTTCCTTGTCCGTGTGATACAATCTCACCTTTAATCACAGAGTTATCCTTTCTGTTACGTATCCACACCTTATATGGTCTTATATTATCTGGGTTTGGGTCCCCGTCTGCCTGCACATCGATGTCCTTTTGGAATGTTTCCTCAAAGGGTGATCTCCTGTGCAGTCTTTGCCTAGAATTAAGTTCAAAAACTGCAATCAGTATTGCCTTGTCAAATGGCACATCTTGTCCTATCTGCCACAATTTAGTCTTTAATAATCCATTGAACCTTTCAATATTTCCTGCTGCTTGTGGGTTATAGGCCAAATGAAAATCCCAATTAATTCCTAAAACGTCAGCTAATTTCTTAACATTTCTACCAGTAAAATGAGAACCCTGATCAGAAGTCACATTCCAAGGACATCCATATGCTGCACACCAGCTCCAAATAGTTTTCATAGTAGAGCTTTGATCTGCATGTCTACTTGCACATGCATGTCCCAATCCGGTACTACAATCTACCATAGTACACACATATTTTCCATTCTGCAAAGGACCAATATAATCAATTTGTACCTTTTCATGAAATCCTCTTGGTGACGGCCTATTATGGGGTGGATCCCTCCGGAAACGTTGTACCGAGGATGCGCATAATTCACATCCAGATATCGCACGCTTGCATGCTCCCCAGGTGACTTTTATATTTCTTCCTTGAAACCATTGGAACATTCCATGTGTTCCAATATGTCCTAATTCCTTATGCAATTGTCGGATTTCATCATCCGAAATATCAGCATTCAATTCAGGAAGTTTTATATGCCAATTTGGGTCACGTTTCAACCGAATCTTTGTATCTGTTCTATCTGATATTTTCCAAGGGGCCTTATTCACCAATTTTAGCCCTTCGGAGTCAAATTTACTCAATTTGTCTGCCACATTATTAAATTTAGATATTTCATCTGTACGTCCTGTGTGAGCATCAACGTGCGCTATCTTTACATGTATAGGTGCCTCCGCAAGAAATTTCCAAATATGTATTCCCCATACATCTTTTCCATTAATTTTATAATCAGATTCCTTCCACTTTGCAGACCATATGGCAATACCATTACAAACTGCCCATGAGTCCGAAAAAACGTGTATATACTTTTTCTTTTCATGGATAGATTGTTCAACGGCCAATTTTACTGCACAGAGTTCTGCTAACTGTGCTGAGGCATCCGAGCCTTCCTTCACTAAGATCTTTTTATCACTTGGTCGATATGCCACAGCTTTCCATTTAGTGATATTTCCTACTACTTTACTTGATCCATCTGTGAACCATGCATTTTTATGAGAAGCAACTGCCCCCCATTTTCCAATAGGTTGTGTCTTTGGTTGTTTAACCTCTACCGGTACTTCTACTATAGGCTGAGCAAAAACTAATTCTGATAACCTTAATGTCTTATTATTCCCTGACACTGTTGCATCATTAATTATAGTTAACAAATACCATTTCCATTTCAACACTTTTTGTTCCATGGGTAAACCTCTAAAGTCTTCCTCCTTAGTTCGTACCCAATCCAAAATTGGTATCTGAGTTCTTAATGTAACTATTCTATTAGTTAAAACAAAACCTAGACTCTGTACCGCCGTATAAGCTGTCCACACTGTTTTTTCAAAGAAAGAGTATTTGTTTTCGGAAAAAGGAAATCTTTTGGAGTAAAACCCAACTGGTTTAGTCTGACTATTACTTTTAGTATATATGCCCCAATTTCCAAAGTCATTGGCATATATTATATCAATTATAATTTCTTCACCAGGTTGAGGTACATACAATTGGGTATATGTCTGAACATATTCCTTAGCTAATTCTAATGACTTTTTCTGTTCCGGTCCCCATACAAAGTCCGCAGCTTTCCTGCATACCCTGTGTATTGGAGCCAGAATCATTTGTAAATATGGAATATGTAATCTCCAATATCCCAAAATGCCCATCACCTGCTGAGCCTCTGTCTTGGTTTTTGGTGACTGTAAAGCCAAAATCTTATTTATCACTGCATCCGGAACCTTAGGTCCTTCTGTAGTCCACACCACCCCCAGATACTTAACTGACGTGGCTGGACCCTGAATTTTATCAGGATTGATGGACCATCCTTTTGATTTCAATAATGTAACTACCTCGTCCTTTACCTTATTTAACTCGGTCATATCTTTCCCAGCAATTAATATATCATCTACATATAACCATAACTTAGTAGTTCCTTTATCTTGAAAGTCCTTTAACGTTTCTTGTAAAGTTACATGTGCTATAATTGGGCTATTTTTATATCCTTGTGGTAACCTCTTAAACTTATATTGTACTGATTCCCAAGTGAATGTAGTCAATTCTCTACTCTTAATATCCAATGGGATAGCGAAAAACATATCACTCAAATCTATAGCACAAAAACAAGTAGGTGAAAAATTCCTAATTTGAGCATAAATAGACTCTACATCTGGAAGGGTACCTGGCATAGAGGGGGTTACTTTATTTATATTCCTATAGTCTACCGTCAATCTCCACTTGCCATTAGGTTTCATAACAGGCCATACTGGACTGTTATATTTAAATGATGATGCCTTTTCTATTATATCTTTTTCCAACATTTCCTTTATTGTGACGCTAATCTCTTCATGTCCTCCTTTAATAGGATACTGTTTAGTAAACACTGGTGGAGTATGGGGCAATTTTACTGGATCAATCTTTACTTGACTTAAAATTTTTGTTTCAAAACACTTTAATCTCTTCAAAGGTAACCATTCACCATATAATAACCTGAGTTCCTGAATTCCTAATACTCCATGTGGAACTTTGCCTACCAATATTTGTATTGTATAATCCAAATCATATATTTTAAATGTTACCCATTCTTTTCTCATTTCTGCCCTATGTCCAGATACTCCTTGTACTATAACTTTTTCCTTAGCTGGTTTATTATTTACAAAATCATCTCTGACTATTGTTACCTCGCTTCCCGTATCTATCAGGAAGGAGTCTGTATATTCTTGATTATCAACTATAAATTTTAATTGTATGAACGGCCGGGTGTCGGGCTGTTTTGCCATCTGGGTGTTCCAAACCTTGGCATTGTTAAACCAAACCTTCCTCTCTGGCCCTGCACCTGATTTCCTCGCGGCACCGGCCTTTGTGGCTTCATTCTGCTTCCTATCTGCCTGTTGTTTACAGCAACATTTCCTTGTGTCCAGGCTTGTCCTGGTCGCACCTTTCTCCAGTCTTTGCCATTTCCCAACATATTTCTGTTTCTTGGGAGGCTCCGCTGGCCAGGCGGGCCTCCCAAACGGAAGTTTTTTGTCTGGAAACATTGACTGTTCCCATTTGTCTGGTAGCATTTAATATTTCCGTTGCCATTTGTTGGAAAGCAGACTGGGTTTCGGGCTTTAGCTTGAAATGACATTGCAGCTTGAAATGACATTTTGTGCTCTTGTTGTAATTCTCGATGTTGCTTTAAGAACTCAACTACATCCCATAGGGTGTTGGCTCCAGCTAGCATGGTTGCCAACATCATTCTATGCTGTTCTGGTGCTCCTTTTATAATTATTCTCCTGAGCGCGGCTGTTAAGTGAGCACTTAAAGGGGATCCTTGAAACTGATTATAAATTTTGCTAAAAATAGCTAACTTCTTTACTATCTTAATCCCTTCACTGGGATTCTTCCACTGTACCTGGCCTTCAAAGACACCCCAATCTATATGTGGGATGGCCTCTGCCCAGGCTATTGCAATCCAATCCCAAAGTGTGCGTACCCTGTCAGGTTCTTCTTGTATAATCTTTGCTAAAGTGTCCGCAACACTCGGATTGTCTATCTGGATATTAACCACCTGCATTTCCTTGCCTGCGAGTCTTATAGATTCGCCTCCCTTACTATGAATTGTAAACAAAAAGTCTCCGTCGGTCTGACCTTTCTGTGAAAAATCTTGCCTTAACTGAACCATTTCAGGTCTAGTTAAGTCCCTAGTTTCAATAACTTGTTCCAACCCATCTGGGCGTCCCCGTCCGGGTGTGGATGTTTTAATTACTGAAACTGGCATGCTGGCCTTATCAGGAGCTTCCAGTTGGTTCAATATATCTTTCAAAAATGGGTTATTACTTCCATTTTTAAGGGCTTCTTTTACTAACCTTTTGCCTCTTAGCCTGTCATCATCTATATCATCTATAATTTTACATAATATTCCCGGGATTTCTTTCTTGTCAGCCCGTTCCATTATGGGCTTGACGGTCTGAGGATTACTTAATGTTACCTCAACTGTGGTTCCTTTCTGGAACTCAGGCATCTTTGCCTGAACAATTCTTTCAATACCTCGCCATGGCGATTGAGATTTTAATTCCTTTTGCTCGAGCTTTAGTTCTCCTATTCTACATTTCTGCCTAAATCTTTTTATTACTTCCTTGAAGCCCATGTTGCTATTTTTAAGAGGATCCTCAGTTTAGCTATATGAATTTTCCAAGCAATAAACCCGTTTGTTTCTATCTTATAAGGTATCTGACTTATTCCCTGATGCCAGCTATATAGTGCCCAATTCTCTATCCTTTCCTTAAGCCACCCCATGCACAGGGACCACCGTCCTCCTAAGGATTTTGGTGGGGGCACTCCCCTTTCATTCCACCTTCAGCCTAGACGCCGGACGATCACGGTCATTCTAGGTTTTCAGTAGAAGAAATTGTGCATTGCCATGTGGGTTATATTTACCTGCTCCGGAGCTCTTCTTCCGTATCCTGCCGACTACGCCAACTGTCACGAGCAGCTTCTCAGCCTTGTCTGGTTACCAGGAGTTCCCTTCCGGATATCTGCACTGGACCCCGGACCGCGACGTACGCGAACACCAAGCACAAACTCGATTGCCTTTTGAAATGCTGGTTTATTCGCACACCACACAAAGCAATACACGAGGTGGCTGGCACACAACTGCACGATCTTACTCTCAGGCGACGAGAGTTAGTTGTGAGCAATTACATGGAGTTTCCCCCGCGCTTATATACTTTACAAGTTGTTCATACCTAACTTATCTAACATAAGCATACTGCCTGACTACTTTATCATCCTATGACCACAACTTAGAAGGTTACATCATCCACACTCAAAAAGGTTACATCATCCACTTATCTAACATAGACACACTCTCTGGTCATCTTGTGACCAGCACTAAAAAGTCACTGAGTTACTGCAAAGTCCAAACAAGTCCAAACAAGTTTCTCTGCTGATCCATGCTGACCCTTCATTCCTGATGTTTTACTCCTGTCAAGTATGTACAGCACCATGTATGGTATATATTCTGTTAAAATAACTGAAATGGACTAAGTTAATGATTTATGGCTTCCTCCCTCTACTCTCCAGTTTACATTCTCCTTTTTTAACTGAATACCTTAACATTCTGTGTTATTTCATAAAACAATACACACAGATAAAAATATACAATGTCAATAATTTCAAGGAGCTTTGAAAAACATGTTCATTAGGTTCATTTATAAAATAATCTATTATTATTGTCTGCTGCAGTCTGGCTGGGCACAAATGCCGCAGTCTGGCTGGGCACACAATCACGAGCCACCACACAGCTTGTAGATTCAAACAGCAACTCTTTATTCCCGAACTCACACTAGCCGTCTACAAACACGTTCTGGGGAAATCCACGTTCTCTGCCCAAATCCACTCCCACTGGGCTTCTGTCTCCCAAAAAATACTGTCTGAATCCCGTGAGAACTCAAGGGGAACTCAGGCAGCAGGATACGCCCTATTCCCAGCAGGAATAATCTTAAACCTGGAACGCCCTAAACCTGATTATCCTAAACCGGGAACACCCTAATCCGCCCTGGTCCTTGAGCAAGGTCACCTACATTCAATGTCACTGCAAAATGTCCTATTTCCACGAGTCCTTCCACTAAGCAACATGGGGTATGCTGGCAGGAAATTGTCATACCTACTTGGCTAATGGCTCCCAGCAATTGTCATTTTCAAAATGCATTATATTCAGGAGAGTTCTAATAATTCAACTACTATATTTAGACTGTATGTCAACTGATTGCTAGTATAAGGATGATTGCCACATAAAAGTTAAAATTTTTACATTATTGAATCCAATGTTTATATAATAGGTTTAAATACGTAAATAAATTCTTTTAAAAAACAGAATATCAACCTAAGAGCATTAAAATATTACTGTAGGATAAAACACAATCCAAGCACACACAAAGCAGTCCAAGATCAAGGTTCTGTCATTGTTATTGTTAAGAGAGGTCCAGTTTTCTAGCTTATAGACATCCTGATCAATAAATATGAAAATTAAATTTTAAATGTTACTCTCACTAACATTATTTGTACATATTCTTATGGCCTGATTCTTGTGAATAATAATAAGAGATTAAATCTTAATCAGACAAACTCTGCTGTATAATGTTTATAATTACAAAAACTGTTTAATATTAGAGACATAAAAATGGAAGTTTGTTATCAAAAATAATAACACTGGATTATTTATATTTTAAATAGATCAATTAAATTTAAAAATTGTAAATTTTTTCAAGTGTACATTTCTTTAATCTTGTACTTATTTCATTTTCTGCCCTTCCACAATATGCCACTCTCTTTTTATATTTATGGATCTCTGAATACTTTTTTTGTTGGCTATACTGCTGAATATTATTATCAATGATCTTCCTAGAATGAATATACCAACAATAATGGGTAACCAAATCTATGGTATATAAACACTTTTTGAGTTAACTCTCATTCTAACTAAATATTACACAGTATTTAATTGTGATTATCATGTTTCATTTAATAGTCTTTATTTTGAAAACTTCTTTCATCAATACTGGTATTGTAACACTTCTTTTCTGTTTCAAATTTCTCATTACTTTTGACCTCTCACAGATATTGCATTTCAGGAGTAAATTTTTAGTACAGTAAATATCTTGGTGATTTTGTTTATTTATCAATTGCAGTTGGATTGTTTTTTGTTACTCTTGCAAAAATCCTATAAACCTACTTCAATTCTGAACCTGCATATTTTACTTCATTCCTTTTATCTTAAGCTGTATTAATCTTTTATTCTCATTTTAATGAATTTTCTCTACTGTGCTTTTAGTATGTTTTTTTCTCATCATGGTTTAGACAATCTAAGATTAGTTTACTGATTCATAATTGCATTTGGAAAAAAACATGTTTAAGCTTTATCCCAATAATATCTTAGAAACTACTTAAACTTTGAATTCTAAAATATTATTATATTTTTCTTTATTATGTTTTTCTCATTCCTTCTTGGTTGAAAATAAAGCTCACATAAAATTGCCTTCTTTCCTGTGATCTGGATGCAATATCTACGTTTGCTTGGAATTTTTGCTCCAATTTTTAGCCCAGACTCAGTTTCTCATTTTAGAGGTTCCCCTAGATTGAGCTATTTTGATTTTCACTTTCTTGAAAAAGATATATCCCTGTGCTAATTAAAATTTCAGATTAATTAAAATATTTTCTATCATCTCACTAGTAATAAACAAGTATTTATTAAGTTTCAGGATTTCTCTAGTTTTCATTAAAATTAAGGTTAGTAATCATGTTTAATTCTATGGAGGAAAAAGTGATATGTTACAGGAATGTGTCCTTTCAGAGTTTAAGTGTCTATGAAGCTATTGTTTTTACATCTGATGCAAACGCTGAATACCATAGTGCATTATGCATTGAAGGTGGCAGAGAGCAAGAAAGTCTGCAACCCAAACTATAAGTTGTACTTATATGATAGAGTCAAATTTATTTAAGTATTTATCACCTCTGACCTTGGTGGCATGGTATCCTGAAGAAGCTAAAGTAGTGTGTCATAGCACTACATACACAAAGCTGGTCCAGAATCCTGAAAAAATGAATGAGGATTTGGTGGAAGGCAGAGTAACAGAGTAACATAGCTGCTGCCTCATACCCCTGAGAAGACCTCAGATTATTGATAATTTGTATAAGTTACTGAATGGCTACAGCTTCTCTTCTACTCTCTAGCTCCCAAACAAGAATCTTCCTATACTATACCCCATTCAGAAACATAAAAGAAAGGGAATTCTGATGGTTAATCAGATTTTTTTTTTTGTCACTGTGACCAAAATATTTGACAAGAACAACATAGAGGAGGAAAAGTTGATTTTGAGCTCACATATATATGCCTGATATGACCAAGAAAAGTAATAAAGAAAAGATCTAAATAAGATATATTATTTTCTATGTGACATAACAAAACCTTATGGGGCACAACCCCACCAGGAGAATAAATGCTAAGACTGCCTATGTAGCTACTGAAATATGATGAAAATCACTTTAATTGGTAGCAAGTATGAGTTAGAAAATATAATTTCTTTGAAATAAAGACTTGGTGAAAGTGATTAGGAAGAGAAGGTAAAACTCATTCTCATATATTCTCAGAGAATAACCCTATTTGAAGGAAAAGAGACTCTTTTTAGACCAAAGATTTTGTGTGATCATAAATTAAACATAATTTTAAACTCCAAGATAGTAAATATATATATATATATATATATATATATATATATATATATATATATATATATATAATATTTTATTATTACTACTAAATGAGTGTTGTATATATTTACTTTATGCAATTTCACTTGATTTTGAGTTTAAAATAATGATTCTATCTTAATAATTTCCCCAAACCTTCATTTATAATATAAATACTTGAAAATAGTCAACAGGCAATGTAAAGAACACTTGATTATCCCTTATTAGATTCACCAATATTTGCATTTTGCCATGTTTGCATCTCTCTCCCTCTTTCTCTCTCTTTTATACATATGTATATTCATTCATTCATTCATTATGAAGAAAGACTTGAAAATTACTTCCAATGATCAATGAAACTTCACTATTAAATGCAATATCATGAAATCTGTTAAGAGTAATGCTATAATTTTTAAAGCACAATATCATAATATTAAGAAGATCAGTGATTAATAGTCTTATCTTTTCTGTAATGCAAATTAACATTTCTTTCTTTGTGGAAAATTTAATCAGATTTACAAATTTTCTCTATTTGTTAGATAGTTTTGGTACCTCTAAATCAGAAACAATAAACAAAAACTGTTTTTTGTTTCTTTAACATAGTTTTTTAAAAAGGTAACCTAAAGAATGAATTTCATTGTCTTCTCATATTTTCATTTACTTTGTTGTAATATCAACTGTATAAAAGTGTCAGAAAATTATTCGATTCAGACTAATCCTAGTCAGTTATGAATATTTCCTATTCAAAGACATAGTGATGACAAATGCTAATTTTAAGGAAAATAAAAGAGTTGATAAAGATGGTAACTATGAATCTTCCCAGTACATAGATATATTTTTCTTCTTATGATTAATTAAATAAAACACTTTTATTACCTTTACTTTATCATTCTATATTCAATGATTTTAGTATAAATTGATATCCTTACAAGAATCATTTATTGTGTTAGGCATTGCAAAATGGTGATTTTCTAATTACATTATTTTTCTCATTAATAGATAGTGTTATTCTGTAAACAATAATCTTTATTATTTCCCCTTCACTTTTTGTATTCCTTTTAAGGAATTTTAGAAAAATAATTACTTGATAATGAATTTTGATCACTGTTTTTTTTCTTATATTTTAAATTTGGCCATTGAGAGTCCTTTATTAGTTAATCTATTCTTTTCAAATGAGGCTAGCAGTCTCAAGATCCTTCTAAAAATGCTATGTCCCATCTTGTATTTTCTCAATACCACAACTTGCAGAAAAAATACATCTAAGAAGACTTGAGTCTTGCTAGTGCACACAGGGAATGGTAAAATAAATCTAAACTCTGATCACTAGATGAGCAATTTGTATCTGTCATGAGATTGCCTGAAGGCTCTTCCAGTGAATTAATACAATCCCATGAAACTTGTATAAATTTGTTGTTACTATTTGTTTCATATTTGGTGTTACACAATTTTTCTTGGCCATTTTTATTCTGTAATTTTGTCTCTTATAGTAAGAATCATATTTCTTATAATAACAATATGTTGCTCATAATGCTTTTTCTTATAAATTTTACAAAACAGCTTAAATTGCATTATCAATATTACTAGCAACATAAAATATATTATCATTTGGTATTTCTTTTATCATTTTGACATGTTGTACATTGATTTTGTGGTTTTTGTGTTTAATTTCATGCCTGCTATCTTTTCCTATTTGCTTTAATTATACTGGTTTTAATGTTATAATGCTTATTTGAAATATAAAATATTGAAAAACATATGATCTGTGTATTTTGCTCCAATCCATATATTCTTGAGACTACTTTCTTTAGGAATCTATTTCCATTATTACTTCTACTCTTTTTTCAATTCAGGTTTGCAAATATAAGTGTTAGTATATGAGTTTGTTTTCCACACCTATATATTAAAAATAAACCAATCTTATTTTTTTCTTTCTTATTAATATGATATAAAATTTTAGGCATCAAATTAGACTTTATATTGATCACAGATTATTACCAAGTTCCAATGTGCATGTTATTCAAAGGTACAAGCAAGAATTTAACTAAGCATTCTTCCTTCCAATGTCTATTCTCTCTTGTATTGGGGCATATTCTGATTCCCATTTAGCAAGCAAAGATTAAGCACTGAACATAGAATGTTGCTAGGGAAGAAGCATTTCAGCTGTGAAACAATTTTTATACTCTATTCATTACATAGCCATCTAGCCATGCATCATTAATTCATGTATTTCAGGTCTATTTTCTATAAACAAAATAAATAAGTAACATATTGCCTTCGAAAGTTAATTCACAGATAAATATTCTCCATTATCCTTCTGCTATTAAGTGTCATTAGCATGCTTACCAGAAGGTTTAGTTGTTAGAACATTTGCAAGTAGAGGAGATAAGCTACTTTATTCTTTCTACAGCTATCCTGTGAATGAAGATGACAAATTACAAGTCTGTGGCTTACTATATTTAACCTATTATACCAAAAAATATCAAGCATAATATAAATATACGTTTTAAAACTTGTTTGTTCTTTTAACAGTGCAATCTGTAAATCACTGTATGTCATTTTATACAATTATTAGTATTCCTTCATTCTTTTTTGTTGTGTAATTTTAATTCCATAGATTAATAAGCTAATATCATATTGATATAATTGTGTTTGTTTTTTTCACTAATAAAAATGTGTCTGTAATTGCATTTAATTTACATATGTGTGTATATATGTAATATATAGATAGTGGACTGCAATATATTTAATTTGAAGTGGAATGGATGAATTAAAAAAAAAAGCAAATGTGATATAAGCAAATATTATACACATGCATATACACAGAGACAAAAAATACAATATGATATACAACTTAATGATGATTTAACTTACAATTTTTTACTTTATAATGTGTGAAATCAATACATATTAAGTGGAAACACTACTTCAAATCTTGACTTTTGATCTTTTCCTGAGTGAGTAATATGTGGTACAATATTCTTCTGTGGTGTTGGGCAGCTCCCTGTCAGTCAAAGAGTACTGAGGGTAAACAAACAATACTGAATAGTATATTATGTTGCTAAATTATAATGTTTGGTAGGTAAGATGTGTTAAATAAACTTTGATTCACAATATTTTCAATTTATAATAGTTTTATCAGGACATAACCCCATAGTAACTAATTAATATATAAATTGGTATATTAATATAAATGCATATATATGCAAAAATTATATAAACATAAACAAAGTTTCCATTAAAATGTGTATCATTTTGTTTTCCTATTTCAAATGTATGCACAACCTTGTTTTGCCAAGTTTGTCAAATATCTGTTGTCTATTTCCTGAATATTTTAAGATTTCTGACTTAAATATGGTTAATGTTAATATTTTGTATGACTTATTCAAATTCGATTATGTATATTACTTAGCTTGACTTACCTTCAGCATTTTTTGAAAGAATCTACATATTGGAAAGCATCTGAACTTTGATATTCTAAGATTCTGAACATCAAACTAAATAAAGACTGATAATTTAAAAGTTTGTTCACCTCCATTCTGAGCCAATAGTTATAAATGCTTTTCACATGAAAGGATCAATCCTTCATTAGAAATAAAGGACCAGAATGGTAATGGTCTCTCATATGTGAATAATTCTAACCAGCGGAATAATCAATGTAATATTGCTTCCAAGGACATATTCAACTTCATTCTAAATCATGAGGAAAATACAAAGAGGAAACACTTTTACTGAATTTAACTTATGTAAATACTAAAGCATAGTAGGTCAAGATGTAAAATGTCATGTCAATGTAATATCTGTGATTTAATCTTTTGCACAAAATAAAATGCCACTGAGTTACCACCTAACATTTATTTTATAAGAAATTTATTTGGTACATTCAGATCATTGATGTGTTTAATACATTTTAAATACTTTTCATAAGTGATTTTTTATGATGATGAAGTGCCTAAAACATCTTTTACTTAGGCAAATTATATAGTACTAAAATCATTTATTCATGTATAACTTAGTTTATTCTCCATTCAGACAAAATTTGAAGTGGCATCTGTTGTGTATCTGTGTGAGAGGTATATGTAAAAATTCTTAGGTGCAGAACTCTCGCTATGTAATCAATAGACTTTTTTGATATTTTATAAATATGATAGATTTTTAATGTTAAATACAGGTAAGAAAATGCATATTTACAAGTTCAAACATGTGTTTTAAGAAATAATATCTAATGTTTGTAAAATTTAGTATACCAAAATTCTTATACTCCTTTCTGCTATATTTGTTTCTTCATCTGGGAGACAAATTTAGAATATGTCAGCAAGTACTATGTGTGTGTATGTGTGTGTGTGTGTGTGTGTGTGTGTGTATATATATATATATAAATATATATATATATATATACACATACACACATTTGGTACCGGGAATTGAACCCAGAGACTTGTGTATGCTATACAAGCACTGTATGAGTGAGTTATATCCCCAAACCTACTATTTGGCTTTGACAATAAGATTAAGTAAAATGGTAAGATTGACATAATTTTTCCCCAACAGAATATACTGAATAAATACAGAATAAGCTGACTAAATAAATGGTGTATATTTGTTCTGTTAAGAATTAAGAAAACAAATTCAATGAAAAATGTTTAATATTATTTATAAAATGTAAATACCACTTCTTAATTTCATAAGCATCATTTATTTTTGTCTGTTATTTTTTTAGGTGATGTATAGACAAGCACTGCCAGCCTTGTTTCTCTTGTGTGAGCCCAATTAAATTCATTTTATTTGATTAGGCTTATAGTAAGACATTTGAAAACCAATCATGCGTAGTCAATAACATATATTCTATAAAGATCACATTCAAAGATATTGTGTCCGCCGATAACTAAAAAATAAATATTAAAATCTCTCTCTCTCTCTCTCTCTCTCTCTCTCTCTCTCTCTTTCTCTCTCTCTCTCTCTCTTTAAAAAAATAAAATAAAGATCACATTCAGGGAGCTGGAAAATATATGGGAAGAAACTTAAAAATTTATATTGAAGGCTGAAGTCTATCACTCATACACACACACACACACACAGACACACACACACAACTAGATTTTGAATTCAGAAACAAATAGGGTGCAGGAAAGAGAGAAAATCTGCTTTGAATCAAAGAATAAAAGTCCTCTCTCTTTCTCCCCCCATCTCTCTCTTTCTCTCCCTCTCTCCAATGAAAAAGAGGAAAAGCAAAGTAAATCAGATCTAATTAAACATCAAGTTTAAACAAACATCTTTACACTGCATCCACTCCTGTCATTTAAAAATAAAGCACTTATTTTTTCCCTGCAGTGTTAAGTTGGTAAAATATTCACTGTTCCAACAAAGATTTAATTTAGACATGGGTTACTGGAAGAAAGGACTAGTGCTTTCTCCATCTTGCCTTTTAACTTTTAGTCAAGTCAGCCTTATCCAATGTGAGCTAAATCTTCACACTGTGAATGTTTAAGGATGAGATCAGAATAATGATCAAGGCAGCGAAAAGCATGTACTCTGAAATATTGTTGAGAAAAACTGATATGACACAAGGAAGGAAAGAGAACTCAGCAGGGTAACTGTTTCCACTACCAAATGGTTTAAGAACTGTAAGACAGTCACCCAAGTCTGTGGAAAATTAATATAGTTATTTCTACAAATCTTTGGAGGAACTTGACTTTCCATAATCATATAAATAAATGTCAATAAGTTAAGTATTTGGTAGGTTAGAGAAACTATTTTAATTTTCCCTTGTTTTATTGTTTAATAACCTGAAGTTAAATTATTAATATAATCTCTTCCTTATCTTAGATAGTATAAAAACTTACATGAATGTTTGTATCTATGTACACACACACATCTACATAAACACTGCTGCCTCTAGAATTATATGTATTTCATATTTACTATACCACAAATCGTGAATTGTTTAGTAAAAATATGAGTACAATTTTAAACATAGAATCTTTATATTGAGATATATTATGAGCCACGTACAATGGTACTCACTTATAATTGCCCCAACTCCAGAGGCTGAGGCAGGAGGATTTCAAATCTGAGGCCCTAAGCAACTTAGGGATAATCTGTCTCAAAACACACATACACACACACACACACACACATACCAGGAATGTGGCTCAGTGCAAAAAAAACTCTAGGTTCAATCCCCAGTGTCCAAAACAAAATAAAAAAGAATGTTTTTGTCCAAAACAAAAACAAAAAATTTGTGTTTTAAATGTAGATAAGACTATTACAGAGATGGTTCCCTGGCCTATAAAAGTTATAAATAAAAAATAACCACTGATACTTTGTCTTTATAGGTTAATTATAAAGGGTTATACCAGATACATTTGTCAATGTATTTGATTGTGTATGACATTATAATTATATATATATATGTATATAACAACAAATTGTATATAATATCAAATGTATATAGCTTCAAAATTTCTAGTATTTATTTCATTCTCCTTCATCCTTATAAATATATCTCTACTCCCATAGCCATCAAAAATCTGCTAACTTCCACTAATAAACAGAATATCAAACTCTAAGCAAAAATAAAAGAAAGAAAAAAAAGAGCAACTGATTTACTTAAATAAGAGACTATTGATTAAATATTTCACTTATAATATTTTTCAGTCTTCTATTCCCCATAAAATGTATTGTTATTAATTGAACAGATCATTGGATTTAAAGTCAAGGGTATTGAGCCAGGTGCTGTGGTACATGCCTATAATTCCAGGGATTTAAGAGGCTGAAGCAGGAAGTTTGTAAGTTCAAGGACAGCCTCAACAACTTAGGGAGGCTCTAACTAACTTAGCAAGACCCTGTGTCAAAATTAAAACTATAAAGAGCTAGTTATGTAACTCAGTGGTAAAATTACCCTGGATTCAATCTCCAGTACCAAAAAAAAAAAAAAAAACCTTCCTGATTCTATACTTCTATACATTCTATTCTTATAGTTTCAAATCACATTATTTCACAATAAGTTTTGGCTTGGCACATGTATCCATTCATATGCCTTAAAATAAATATATTAATGACTACCATTTTAATTCAGTTCTTTATAAACATTCACATTTGTGGAAATAAATGCATTTTTATTATAAGTTCAATATTATCAAGTTGAAAGAAATGTTAATGAGCAATACATAGAGCTTCACAAATAAAAATAGTTGTATTAATCAAACTTAAATTTAAAAATGTTATCTTGCAAAAATATTTTTAGCTTGGTATTCAAGGCTCAGGATGAAATTTAATGAAATACATTTATTTTTTTTATCAAACTTTCTAATAAAATGCAAAACAACAGATACAGAGTCCAATAATTTTGATAGAAATCAGTTATTTTTGAAATTATTCACTACTATGTAACAAATGCATATACCCACACTTTCTGTTATGTCATTTATACTATAAATGGAGTGTTTTTCTCTGACCACACTTGCCTTGGATTTGAACAATGATCAATTAATACAGTATAATGTATAACAAATAACCTTAAGTTATTTGTTATAGATATTGGATAGATATCTATATTGGATATATAATAAAATAAGTAAACTCTTTCTGTTGGCAAATCATTCAGTAGCCACAGAGATGACTCAAGGCAGACAATGACAGATGTGCACAATATATGGTAACTATGGTGAGGTGTTCTCAGTTTAAAACTGCATCCAGCAGTTGTCACAGCCCTGGCTAAAGTAAAAAAGATAGATTCAGAGAATGTACTATACATAAGAGGTGTCTGAGACAGTCCTTGTGCACAGAAATGTTTGTAATTTGCACTACATGAAATAAGCAATAAAACCTACATTATGTGCTCTTATAATAAAAACTCAACATAGAAAGGCAAGTTTCCAGTTACATTCACTCAGTACAGCATTATCTCCCAAGGCAGTAACTAATAATTCATCTTCTCCCTTCTTCTCTGTTTTAGATTCCCTTTCTTTTTGGTTAGATGACTGGTGTGTTTTTGTTTGTTTGTTTGTTATGTTTTCTTGTTGTTGTTGTTGTTTGTTTTGTTTTTGTTTTCTGTTGTTTGTTTTGTCTTAAAACTTTTGAAACATTATTAATTTTCCTTTTACAAGGGTAGGTTTACTAAAATCAATTCATGATTACCACTGAACATGGAAGCAAAAAGGGACATTTTCGTGCAATCTCTTGTCTTTCACTTACTTTTTCTTCTTTCCATGTTGTAACAGCAAACCAATCTCCTCTTTATTATAAAGTTCAGTGCCCATATTAATATAGAAGTCATTTATTGGTCTTTAATCCACTAGCATGAGAAGATCCAACAAATCAGAGTAAGCCATTGCTTCAGTTCAAGTCAAATATTTATTATATCCCTTCATACAAGCACCACTGCTTGCTCCTGCCTTGAGATTCAGGGCTTCCTGTTCACAATCTAAGGTAAGGGAATGGGAAGCACACACTCAACAAATCAGTTGCTAGGAGTGCTGACAAAAGATAAAATATTACTGGTTTCTAGACTCACATGTTCTAGTTATTTGTCACCATATATCAGCAATTGCTTCACTGCATTTGCTACATTTTGGAAGACAGAGCCTCAATTCCCCATTAGCTTGTTCCTCAGCAAGAACTTTATCTGAGAATTTATAGGTCAAATTCTGTCATTTTATTAGACTCTCTACTTCTGATATTTCCTCAGTTTTCAGACCATTTTTAATATTCATATAAATTTCTCATGTGTGTGTGTGTATGTGTGTGTGTGTGTGTGTATTGTGTTTGGTAGTATAGGTCAAATCCACAGTTTCACACATGGTAGACAATCTCTCTGCTACTGAAATATATCACCAGTAGTCTTACATCATTTTTATGCATCTCTCACTGTAAAATGGATTTCTGGTTTTGTGTCGATGAAGGACCTCCTTCCTGTCAATAAAGCAGGAGTATATTCTTATAACTTGACAGTTTAGTCTTAGCCCGTCACAGCAGCTAAGTTTTAGCCATCCAGAGGCTGCCAGTTGATGAGAACATATCTATATTAGGCAAATGCCACCTCACATCACATCCAAATAAGATAAATGCCATGCTGTAACCAATGAAGCTTTTTCTGTGTTACTTTCTTTTGTTTATAAATCACAGCCTGTTCACATTGATGAGTGAAGTTATCTGAACTTATTCTGGTTCTGAGATTTGTCTGATTCTAGAGTCACAAATAAAGACAATTGAGTTATTCAAGTACTTTTGTTGTAATTTTTCAGTATAATACCACAAAATATAGATACAGATTTTTCTGTTGCTTTCTAAATAGTCAATATATGTTAATCTTCTTCTCCTGCTCTTCGTCCCTACTCTGATCTTAGTTACTCTCCTTATATCAAAGAAGACATTTGGCATTTGTTTTTTAGGGATTGGCTAGCTTCACTTAGCATAATCTGCTCTAATGCCATCCATTTCCCTGCAAATTCTATGATTTTGTCATTTTTTAATGCAGAGTAATACTCCATTGTGTATAAATGCCACATTTTTTTTATCCATTCGTCTATTGAAGGGCATCTAGATTGGTTCCACAGTCTTGTTATTGTGAATTGTGCTGCTATGAACATTGATGTAGCAGTGTCCCTGTAGCATGCTCTTTTTAGGTCTTTAGGGAATAGACCAAGAAGGGGAATAGCTGGGTCAAATGGTGGCTCTATTCCCAGCTTTCCAAGAAATCTCCATACTGCTTTCCAAATTGGCTGCACCAATTTGCAGTCCCACCAGCAATGCAAGTGTACCCTTTTCCCCACATCCTCGCCAGCACTTGTTGTTGTTTGACTTCATAATGGCTGCCAATCTTACTGGAGTGAGATGGTATCTTAGGGTGGTTTTGATTTGCATTTCTCTGACTGCTAGAGATGGTGAGCATTTTTTCATGTACTTGTTGATTGACTGTATGTCCTCCTCTGAGAAGTGTCTGTTCAGGTCCTTGGCCCATTTGTTGATTGGGTTGTTTGTTATCTTATTGTCTAATTTTTGGAGTTCTTTGTATACTCTGGATATTAGGGCTCTATCTGAAGTGTGCTATGGGTGTCCTATTGAGGATTTTGGAGCCCGACCCCACCGAATGTAGATCGTAGCCAACTTTTTCTTCTATCAGACGGCGTGTCTCTGATTTGATATCAAGCTCCTTGATCCATTTTGAATTAACTTTTGTACATGGCAAGAGAAAGGGATTCAGTTTCATTTTGTTGCATATGGATTTCCAGTTTTCCCAGCACCATTTGTTGAAGATGCTATCCTTCCTCCATTGCATGCTTTTAGCCCCTTTATCAAATATAAGATAGTTGTAGTTTTGTGGATTGGTTTCTGTGTCCTCTATTCTGTACCATTGGTCCACCCGCCTGTTTTGGTACCAGTACCATGCTGTTTTTGTTACTATTGCTCTGTAGTATAGTTTGAAGTCTGGTATCGCTATACCGCCTGATTCACACTTTCTGCTTAGCATTGTTTTTGCTATTCTGGGTCTTTTATTTTTCCATATGAATTTCATGATTGCTTTCTCTATTTCTACAAGAAATGCCGTTGGGATTTTGATTGCCATTGTGAGAGGTGGGAGGGAAAGGGAGAGAGAAGGGAAATTGCATGGAAATGGAAGGAGACCCTCAGGGTTATACAGTGGAGGGGTTAGAGAGAGAGGAGGGGAGGGGAGGGGAGAGGTGGGGAGGGGGGATGGTGGAGGATGGGAAAGGCAGCGGAGCACAACAGACACTAGTATGGCAATATGTAAATCAATGGATGTGTAACTGATGTGATTCTGCAATCTGTGTATGGGGTGAAGGTGGGAGTTCATAACCCACTTGAATCAAAGTGTGGAATATGATATGTCAAGAAATTTGTAATGTTTTGAACAATCAACAATAAAAAATTAAAAAAAAAAGAATACAAGTAGCAATAAATGTTGGTGAAGATATGGGGGGAAAGGTATACTCATACATTGCTGCAAATTGTTGCAACCACTCTGGAAAGCAGTATTTCCATTCCTCAGAAAACTTGGAATGGAATCACCATTTGACCCAGTTATCTCACCCTTCAGCATGTACCCAAAGGACTTAAAATCAGCATAGTACAGTGACTCAGCCAAATCAATGTTTTTAGCAGCTCAATTCACAATAGCTAAGTTATGGAACCTAGGTGCCCTACAACAGATGAATGGATAAAGAAAATGTGGTATATACACACAATGCAATATTACTCAGCATAAAGAAGAAGAATGAAATTATGGCATTTTCCAGTAAATGGTTGGAACTGGAGACTATCATATAAGTGAAATAAGTCAATCCCAAAAAAACAAAGGCTAAATATTCTCTCTAATGTGCAGATACTAACACACAATAAAGGGTGGGGAGGGAAGAATAGAAGTTCATTGGATTAGACAAAGAGGAATGATGGGAAGGGATGTGGGATGGTAATAGGAAAGACAGTAAAATGAATCAGACATAACTTTCCTATATTCACATACATGAATACATGACCAGTGTAACTCCACATCACGTACAACCACAAGAATGGGAAGTTAATATACTCCATGTATATATAATATGTGAAAATATACTCTACTGTCATGTATATCTAAAAAGAACAAATAAAAAAATTTGAAAAAAAAATAAAATAAATAGTCAATATACAGATGTTTCCTGACCTAACAACACTGTCACCTCCCAGTAAACCAGAGGTAAGTTAATATGCCATAATTTGAAATTCATGTAAGACATGTAAGCTACGAGACATTATAGTTTAGCTGTACAGTATGCTATAGAGTATTGTTTATCTTTATGATCACATAACTAACTGAGAACTGGGCTTCACTGCACTGCACAGCATAGCAAGAGTATCATATTTCATATCAGTATTCCAGGAAGAGATCAGAATTCAAAATTTAAGCATAGTTTCTATTGAATGTGCATAATTTTTTCACCATCAATAAGAAAAAAAAATAAATTAAAAAGTCATTGTAAGTCAGAGGCTGTATTTTGCCAATTGAGAAATAATTTTGAACTTATTTTTGTTCGGACATTTTACACCTCAAGAATCTCATTAAGAGATAGAATAAAGAAGTATTTCATCATTAATATCACCTCTGCCATCAAAATATTAAAAGAAGCTGTATTAATAAATATTAAATTAAAATTTTCTTACTCATATTTTATGATGCATCGTGTTGTTAAAATTATAGTAAAAAACATTGTGTAGAATTTAAATTGTAAATAAACATACATGAATGTTAAAATGTCATATTTCTATTTCAAATCAAAATTTTCTCTTTGATTTTAAGTCATCAGTTTTACCACAATAATTAATTATATTTAATTATAACATTGGTATCTAAATGAAGACTATACATAAAATCATTTTCTGTGTTGTACTAAGAATATTATATGTACTAAGAAGATTTCATGTAAAGTACTAGTACAACAGCAATGCATTAGAAAGGGAGAGATTTGAGATGAAATAATTCAACAGTCTGTCTTCACTTCTTCACTATATCTGTATAGACAGAAAAAAATCAAAATCACTACATTTGTGACTTATATGATATTATAAACAAAAATGTTTGGATATTGCTAGCTAAAGAGGAACACTTTTATTTTCTCTCAGACCTAATTTAAAAAAATATATATTGTTTTAAGATTCCAAATTGTTCCATTTTTTTTAATTTAAATGATGGGTAAGTCTTCTTACATCACTGCCATAGTTTGAATGTTTGCCTTTTTTAAAACTTGTGCTTGGGCTGGGGATGTGGCTCGAGCTGTAGCTATGGCCACCTAGCATGCGCAGGGCACTGGGTTTGATCCTCAGCACCACATAAAATAAAAAATAAAGATGTTGTGTCCACCGAAAACTAAAAAACAAATACTAAAAAATTCTCTCTCTGTCTCTGTCTCTTAAAAAAAAACAAAAACAAAATAAAAAAAAAAAACTTGTGCTAAAATTTAATTGCTATTATAATAATATTTGGAGGTTGGATCTTTAAGAGGTGATTAGGCCACAATATCTTGTTTTGGGGTACTATTACCTATCTGCAAATGTAATTGTTTTGGGGGGGTTTTCAAAACAACAACAACAAAAAAAAAAAAAATTCTTAATTATTTTGGAGAGGGCAGCCTACAGTCAACAGTAACTGGATGTAGTATATTTCAATGAATGGGAAGATTAATGTTTCAGCATATATTAACAATGAACAACTTCTATATTCTTAAAGACATCACAAAATATTCCATTTGGCAATATTAGCTATTCACTATTGTGACAACACATAGGAAAGTAGTGGGAAAATTCTTGCATTCTGCCAAAAGTATATAGCACTTGGTTAATTATTAAGAGTATGATTAGGGTAAAACTAGCATGGTCAATTGATAACAGTAGTTTTTCCATGAGGTAATGATTAGGGTATTTCTTAGATTTTATTATTATTATTATTATTATTATTATTATTATTATATTAAACACATTTAGAAAATTAACAAAAATATAATGTATAGTATTGCAGAAAAAAATGTGCAGATGAATCATGTAGAAATATTTCAGTGCCCATTTGTCCTGACTTGTAGATCTCTGCCTTCTTGCTGTATCCTCACAGGTGGGAGGAAGCAAGCTCCAGTGTATATTTCTGTTCTTATAAGAATGATAATTCTGTCATTGCAAGTCTATGCTCGTGACCTCATTTAATAAAACCTAACAGCATCCCAGAGCCCCTCCTAATATTGTCATTGAGACTATGACTGTCACATTGAGACAACATTTTGGGTTACAATATATGAATGTTGGTACAAACACATTTGTTTCATCATAGGTAGTTTCTGCGCAGGAAAGAAAAACTCAAATTACAAATACTTTCTGAAAGAGCATACCCAAGGGAGCCAAACATTAAAACATAAGCAAAAGAAATATTTCTTTTAAGTTTAAGAGAAATGTCAAGGTGTTGGAAGCCAAATATCAAACATTTACATCAACATATTTGGTCTAAAAAGCATTTTAACATCAACGAATTATTATGTTATTTTAAATACTTTTTTAACTTATAGAAACAATCTAGTTATGACATATTACTCTAATGCATGTATTTCCTTAAAGGTAATAAACATATTTTCTCCAGGTATGTTCTTACACTCCTAGCTAGAGACAAGTTAATCAAACTTTTAAAAATTGCATTTACGGCCTGCTGAGGGGCAGAGCCGCCCCCCACCCCCCTCGCCTGCCAGGTAGGGGAAGGGTGACCACCGACAGAAAAGGCCCAGTGGCCCGCGGCGGGACAGAGCTTCCAATCACTCCTGCAAGGTAGGCGGGCCTGCGACCCACCGGCAGAAGAGGAGCAGCCGCCTGCTGAGAGGCTGAGCCGCCCCCTCCCCCTGCGCCGGCATAGTAGAGGGAACTGGGACCAAACACAGAGCAGGCCCAGCGGCCTGCTGAGGGGCAGAGCCGCCCCCCACCCCCTGCGCCTGCCAGGTAGGGGAACTGTGACCACCGACAGAAAAGGCCCAGTGGCCCGCAGCGGGACAGAGCTTCCAATCACTCCTGCAAGGTAGGCGGGCCTGCGACCCACAGGCAGAAGAGGAGCAGCGGCCTGCTGAGAGGCAGAGCCGCCCACTCCCCCCCGCGCCTGCAAGGTAGTCGGAACTGAGACCACCATCAGAACAGGTCAGACCTGCAACCGAGAGACAGAACAGGCCCAGTGGCCTGAGGAAGGGTAGAGCCGCCCCCCCCCACGCCTGCAAAGTAGGCGGACCTGCGACCCACTGGCAGTACAGCCCCAGAGGCCTGCAGAGGGGCAGTGCCGCTGCCTGCGCCTGCAAAGTAGGCAGAACTGCGACCACCGACAGAACAAGCCTAGCGGCCCGCAGAGGGACAGAGCCGCCGCCCGCGCCTGCAAGGTCGGCGGACCTGCTACCGACTGGCAGAGCAGGCCCAGCGGCCTGCCGGCGTGGTAGGCACATTGCCCCAATTGGCGGAGGGGCAGAGCCGCCGCCCGCGCCTGCGAGGGAGACTTTGCAACTATACAAGACCAATATAAATATATAGGGGGAAAATTCAATAGCACAACAGTTTCACCAAGAAGAAAGGAACGCGAACAGTATGAAGAGACAAGGAAAGAAAGGACCACAAGCATTGCAGGTCAACTCAACGTTAGAAGAGGTAATAGCTGCAGATGATGGAATGTCAGATAAAGAATTCAGGATATACATGCTTCAGATGATCTGGAGTCTCAAGGAAGACATCAGACAGCAAAATCAGACAATGAAAGATCACTTCAACAATGAATTACATAAACAAATCCAAGAAGCAAAAGATCAACTATACAGGGAAATAGAGGTTATAAAAAACAAACAAACAGAAATCCTAGAAATGCAGGAAGCAATAAGCCAACTTAAAAACTCAATTGAGAATACTACCAGCAGAGTAGAACACTTAGAAGACAGAACATCAGACAATGAAGATAAAGTATTTCAACTTGAAAAGAACATAGACACCTCAGCAAGACTGTTAAGAAACCATGAGCAGAACATCCAAGAAATATGGGATAACATCAAGAGACCAAATTTAAGAGTCATTGGGATACAGGAAGGAACAGAGTTTCAAACCAAAGGAATGAGCAATCTATTCAATGAAATAATTCGAGAAAACTTCCCAGACTTGAAGAATGAGACAGAACCCCAAATCCTAGAAGCCTACAGGACGCCGAATGTGCAAAATCATAAGAGACCCACACCTAGACACATTATAATGAAGATGCCCAACATACAGAATAAGGAGAGAATTTTAAAAGCTACAAGAGAAAGGAAGCAGATCACATTTAGGGGTAAGCCAATCAGGATAACAGCTGATCTTTCAACACAGACTCTGAAAGCTAGAAGATCCTGGAATAACATATTTCAAACACTGAAAGAAAATGGGTTCCAACCAAGAATTGTGTTTCCAGCGAAATTAAGCTTCAGGATGGAAGATGAAATTAAAACCTTCCACGATAAACAAAAGTTAAAAGAATTTGCAGCTAGAAAACCATCTCTTCAAAACATCCTTGGCAAAACATTACAGGAAGAGGAAATGGAAAATAACAATGAAAACCAACAGTGGGAGGTAGGACACTAAAGGGGGGAAAATAATCAAAGTGGAAAACAAACCATGTTTAGTAACATAAATAAACAAATATGGCTGGAAGAACAACCCATATCTCAATAATAACCCTAAATGTTAATGGCTTAAACTCACCAATCAAGAGACACAGGCTAGTAGAATGGATCACAAAACAAGACCCAACAATATGCTGCCTACAGGAGACGCATTTGATAGGAAAAGACATACATAGGCTGAAGGTGAAAGGTTGGGAAAAATCATATCACTCATATGGACTTCGGAAACAAGCAGGAGTATCCATACTCATATCAAATAAAATAGATTTTAAGCCAAAGTTAATCAAAAGGGATAAAGAGGGACACTACATACTGCTCAAGGGAACCATACACCAACAAGACATAACAATCATAAATATATATGCCCCAAACAATGGTGCAGCTATGTTCATCAAACAAACTCTTCTCAAGTTCAAGTCTAATAGACCACCATACAATAATCATGGGTGACTTCAACACACCTCTATCACCACTGGACAGATCTTCCAAACAAAAGTTGAATAAGGAAACTATAGAACTCAATAACACAATTAATAACCTAGACTTAATTGACATATATAGAATATACCACCCAACATCAAGCAGTTACACTTTTTTCTCAGCAGCACATGGATCCTTCTCAAAAATAGATCATATATTATGTCACAGGGAAACTCTTAGACAATACAAAGGAGTAGAGATAATACCATGCATCCTATCTGATCATAATGGAATGGAACTGAAAATCAACGATAAAAGAAGGAAGGAAAAAGAATACATCACTTGGAGAATGAACAATAGGTTACTGAATGATCAATGGGTTATAGAAGACATCAAGGAGGAAATTAAAAAATTCTTAGAGATTAATGAAAACACAGACACAACATATCGGAATCTATGGGACACATTGAAAGCAGTTCTAAGAGGAAAATTCATTGCTTGGAGTTCATTCCTTAAAAAAAGAAAAAAACAACAAATAAATGATCTCATACTTCATCTCAAAATCCTAGAAAAAGAAGAGCAAAACAACAGCAAAAGAAGTAGAAGGCAAGAAATAATTAAAATCAGAGCTGAAATTAATGAAATCGAAACAAAAGAAACAATTGAAAAAATTGACAAAACTAAAAGTTGGTTCTTTGAAAAAATAAACAAAATCGACAGACCCTTAGCCATGCTAGCGAAGAGAAGAAGAGAGAGAACTCAAATGACTAACATACGGGATGAAAGAGGCAATATCACAACAGACACTTCAGAAATACAGAAGATAATCAAAAATTATTTTGAATCCTTATACTCCAATAAATTAGAAGATAGTGAAGGCATAGATAAATTTCTTAAGTCATATGATCTGCCCAGATTGAGTCAGGAGGATATAGACAACCTAAACAGACCAATATCAATTGAGGAAATAGAAGAAACCATCAAAAGACTACCAACTAAGAAAAGCCCAGGACCGGATGGGTATACAGCAGAGTTTTACAAAACCTTTAAAGAGGAACTAATACCAATACTTTTCAAGCTACTTCAGGAAGTAGAAAAAGAGGGAGAACTTCCAAATTCATTCTACGAGGCCAACATCACCCTGATACCTAAACCAGACAAAGACACTTCAAAGAAAGAAAACTACAGACCAATATCTCTAATGAACCTAGATGCAAAAATCCTCAATAAAATTCTGGCGAATCGGATACAAAAACATATCAAAAAAATTGTGCACCATGATCAAGTAGGATTCATCCCTGGGATGCAAGGCTGGTTCAATATACGGAAATCAATAAATGTTATTCACCACATCAATAGACTTAAAAATAAGAACCATATGATCATCTCGATAGATGCGGAAAAAGCATTCGACAAAGTACAGCATCCCTTTATGTTCAAAACTCTAGAAAAACTAGGGATAACAGGAACATACCTCAATATTGTAAAAGCAATCTATGCTAAGCCTCAGGCTAGCATCATTCTGAATGGAGAAAAATCGAAGGCATTCCCTCTAAAATCTGGAACAAGACAGGGATGCCCTCTCTCACCACTTCTGTTCAACATAGTTCTCGAAACACTGGCCAGAGCAATTAGACAGACGAAAGAAATTAAAGGCATCAAAATAGGAAAAGAAGAACTTAAATTATCACTATTTGCAGATGATATGATTCTATACCTAGCAGACCCAAAAGGGTCTACAAAGAAACTATTAGAGCTAATAAATGAATTCAGCAAAGTGGCAGGATATAAAACCAACACGCACAAATCAAAGGCATTCCTGTATATCAGCGACAAATCCTCTGAAATGGAAATGAGGACAACCACTCCATTCACAATATCTTCAAAAAAAATAAAATACTTGGGAATCAACCTAACAAAAGAGGTGAAAGACTTATACAATGAAAACTACAGAACCCTAAAGAGAGAAATAGAAGAAGATCTTAGAAGATGGAAAAATATACCCTGTTCATGGATAGGCAGAACTAACATCATCAAAATGGTGATATTACCAAAAGTTCTCTATAGGTTTAATGCAATGCCAATCAAAATCCCAACGGCATTTCTTGTAGAAATAGAGAAAGCAATCATGAAATTCATATGGAAAAATAAAAGACCCAGAATAGCAAAAACAATGCTAAGCAGGAAATGTGAATCAGGCGGTATAGCGATACCAGACTTCAAACTATATTACAGAGCAATAGTAACAAAAACAGCATGGTACTGGTACCAAAACAGGCGGGTGGACCAATGGTACAGAATAGAGGACACAGAAACCAATCCACAAAACTACAACTATCTTATATTTGATAAAGGGTCTAAAAGCATGCAATGGAGGAAGGATAGCATCTTCAACAAATGGTGCTGGGAAAACTGGAAATCCATATGCAACAAAATGAAACTGAATCCCTTTCTCTCGCCATGCACAAAAGTTAATTCAAAATGGATCAAGGAGCTTGATATCAAATCAGAGACACGCCATCTGATAGAAGAAAAAGTTGGCTACGAACTACATACGGTGGGGTCGGGCTCCAAATTCCTCAATAGGACACCCATAGCACAAAAGTTAATAACTAGAATCAACAAATGGGACTTACTCAAACTAAAAAGTTTTTTCTCAGCAAAAGATACAATAAGAGAGGTAAATAGAGAGCCTACATCCTGGGAACAAATCTTTACTCCTCACACTTCAGATAGAGCCCTAATATCCAGAGTATACAAAGAGCTCAAAAAATTAGACAATAAGAGAACAAACAACCCAATCAACAAATGGGCCAAGGACCTGAACAGACACTTCTCAGAGGAGGACATACAATCAATCAACAAGTACATGAAAAAATGCTCACCATCTCTAGCAGTCAGAGAAATGCAAATCAAAACCACCCTAAGATACCATCTCACTCCAGTTAGATTGGCAGCCATTATGAAGTCAAACAACAACAAGTGCTGGCGAGGATGTGAGGAAAAGGGTACACTTGTACATTGCTGGTGGGACTGCAAATTGGTGCAGCCAATTTGGAAAGCAGTATGGAGATTTCTTGGAAAGCTGGGAATAGAGCCACCATTTGACCCAGCTATTCCCCTTCTCGGTCTATTCCCTAAAGACCTAAAAAGAGCATGCTACAGGGACACTGCTACATCGATGTTCATAGCAGCACAATTCACAATAGCTAGACTGTGGAACCAACCTAGATGCCCTTCAATGGATGAATGGATAAAAAAAATGTGGCATTTATACACAATGGAGTATTACTCTGCATTAAAAAATGACAAAATCATAGAATTTACAGGGAAATGGATGGCATTAGAGCAGATTATGCTAAGTGAAGCTAGCCAATCCCTAAAAAACAAATGCCAAATGTCTTCTTTGATATAAGGAGAGTAACTAAGATCAGAGTAGGGACGAAGAGCAGGAGAAGAAGATTAACATTTAACAGGGATGAGAGGTGGGAGGGAAAGGGAGAGAGAAGGGAAAAAGCATGGAAACGGAAGGAGACCCTCAGAGTTATACAAAAGTACATACAAGAGGAAGTGAGGGGAAGGGGAAAAATAATACAAGGGGGACAAACGAATGTCAGTAGAGGGGGCAGAGAGAGAAGAGGGGAGGGGAGGGGAGGGGAGGGGGGATAGTAGAGGATAGGAAAGGCAGCAGAATACAACAGACACTAGTATGGCAATATGTAAATCAATGGATGTGTAACTGATGTGATTCTGCAATCTGTATATGGGGTAAAAATGGGAGCTCATAACCCACTTGAATCAAATTGTGAAATATGATATATCAAGAACTATGTAATGTTTTGAACAGCCAACAATAAAAAATTAAAAAAAAATTGCATTTAATTACCATGGTGAATTAATGAATTATGTGTGTGTACATATATGTAAAGTGAATTAGTATTTTTATTCCAAAATAAAATCCATTATACTTCAATTTTTGAAATAGGTCAATTGGTGCTTTGCCATGATCACTGTCATGGTACTTCTTATATTCATATATAAAATAATTAATAAGATTTTGAACAAATGCCAATTAACAAAAACTATTTTAAAAAGAATAGTGCTGTGTACAATCTTTGAAAAAACCACTGGCTTATCAAGTGTGCACAAATCATTCCTACATTCTCTATTAAATAATTAATATACAAGTAGAAGGACATGAACTTCAAAAATCGCTAAAAATTAAGGGAGAATAGAAAAATAAATATTACTTGCAATTAGGAGATCTAAAAATCTGAGTCAGTGAGGTAGAATTTCTGCTAGGACATCTTAAAGTACATGTTAAGTTTTTTGATGAATAAAAGGGACAACAAAAGGTACTGCTGATGCTGTGGTTGTACATGCCTGTAATCACAAAGGCTCTGGAGGCTGAGGCAGGAGGATTTCAAGTTCAAAGCCAGCCCCAGAAATTTAGCAAGGCCCTAAGCAACTCAATGAGACCCTGTCTCTAAATAAAAATATAAAAGAAGGTTGGAATGTGGCTCAACAGTAAAGAACCCTGGGTTCAATCCCTGGTACCAAAAAAAAAAAAAAAAGATAGTGCTGGCAAGGAGAGACCATAAGATCACTAACTATATACAGCATTAGGACTACTCAGACATATATTATATGTGGTAAAACTGAATAATGGTAATATATTTTAGTGCAAGTAAAATATAATTTTGAAGAATAGTGTAAGTAAAAAGGAGTTTTTTCTGTAGGTAAACGAAGCTGTCCTGTAGGTATATGTGTGCACTCACTATAAAGTGTAGTATATATCTGTGTGTGTGTGTGAGTGAGGATACGTTCAGAACATATATACCTATGAGTACTTCCAATTATTAGTATATAAACATAATAATGTCTTTTAGTTTTACTTATTGAGTTTCTGTAGGAAGAAATGAACAATCCCAGTGTATCTGCCTGTTTATGGGATGAATTAGATTATTTTTAGTACAACAATATGACTGAATGCACACTCCATGATTTTATTTCACTTTATTATAAAATGTACTTCATAATAAGTGAAATATAAGGATAGAACTTTAAAAAAACACGGGATATTATCCCTATAATTATATTCTTAAAGGCAGCTTATTTCAATTTTTTCATTTCGGTTCTACAAATACTTTAATCCTGTGATGTAATATACATTTTTCCCCATTTGTTGATTTATCAACTTTCCATAAAATCTATTCATTCCCATTATAGATGAGAGTTTAGCAGACTCCCATAGCTCAAACTAGTCTTTCCTTTCTCTTACATATTTACTGGTTGCAGTATTAATTTTGAAATTTTTCTTTTAGACTTACCAGTGCTTTAAAGTGTTTATAAAGCTGTTTTTTAATTAATTTTGTTTAATATTTAAATGCCCCTGTAAGAAGAGGATATTGCCTTTTTTCCCCTTTTTATTGTTACTCCTTCCCTCTTCTCTCATGTTTAAAATTTGAATGTACAATTACTCACAGGTTTTAAAAGTCTTAATTATAATTTTTATACTTTATGTACAATTTGATTAAAAATTTTGGAAAGCAATAACATTTATGACATTAGTTCATTAAAGAGGTAAAATACAATTGACAGTTTACTTATGTCAAATATCAATTGTGTTTCTGTATTAAATACTACCTCTTTAGAGTGCATGGTGAAAAATAAAATCAATATATAATATTTTAATTAAAACTAACCATAGTTAGTCAATAATATTTAGCTAAATATTTATTTTTTGGTTATTCATTAATATTGTCTTTAGAGTTTTACTAAATTCAAAAAATTATTAGTAAGATTGAACTTAAAAAAAAATCCCATATAGGACTGGTGTTGTAGCTCAAGGGTAGAGCACTTGTCTCTCAAGTGTGAGGCAATGGGTTCAATCCTAGCACCATATAAAAACAAATGAAGGCATTGAGTCCATATACAACTAAAAAATTTTTTTAAAAAATCCCACACAATTTTTATAATGCAGAAATCATCTACCCAAGTAATTGTATTTGACCAATAACTTTCTGAATCTTGTGGGTTTTAATATTAATGGGATAGGGACCGTGGTTACATTTCTGATTATTATTTCAGTCTCATTTTTATTCTATAGTTTATTTGATTTCTAAGAATATTTGATAGAATATACTTTTGTAGGAACTTTTATGCTTTACTTGGCCTTTAAGTATTAGAAGTATGCAAATAGTATGTAATTTTCTCTTAAAATTATTCATCTCTTTTTTTTGTATCTATGATCATTTCTCTCTTTTAAATTTGTACATCCTCTGTTTGATCTTGGATCTTGTGAGCCAAGAATGTAAATTATTGGCTTCTTTAACTATATTAATTATTTTTTATTGATTATATTTTTTTTCATTTTTATTCATTGCAAATTTTATAAAAGCTTACCATCTGTCTCATTTGGATTTATTTGATCATTACATTTATTACCACTTAAGAATCGAAAGATTAAATATTTTCTAAATTTCAGATTTTATGATATATACAGTTTGATAGAGATTTTCTAATTTTGGAAAGATGGAATAGAGAAATTTTTCTTTATTCCTTCCAATCAATGCAACTGAAATCCCTGAACATTATCTACCACACACACACAAAAACACACACACACACACACACACACACACAAAATAATGCTCTGAAAACTGAAGAGAAGGTTAATTAACTTAACTTTAGGACCCAAGGTTTAATGCAAAGTTGAGTACCCTTATTTTTTATTTGATTATTCCATCTAGGTGATGGAGAAGGTGGCAATCCAGAAACAAAAAAAAAAAGGCACTAATTTAAAAAATCACCAAAAAATAGATTGTTTTCTTATTTTTGACTTGTATCTTACCATGGATCTACTTTGGGTCATTTCCTTCCACCAAAAATCCTTTTACTTTTTTTTAATATTTATTTTATAGTTGTAGTTGGACACAATACCTTTATTTTATTTATTTATTTTTATGTGCTCCTGAGGATGGAACCTCGCACATGCTAGATGAGTGCTTTACCGCTGAGCCACAACCCCAGTCCCCTTTGTTTTACTTTTATATTCCCTATACATGCCTCATGCTTTCTAAACACACACATTAGTATTTATTTCTATATTATATTGCAATGATTTACTGAAAGGAGACTTTTAACTTCAATAAATTCTGCCTTGTGTTTCCATAGCAACCTATTCAAAACATCAATGTCATCTTGTCTTACAGCTTCACTAAAGGTGTCAATATATTCCAATTGCAGATGAGATAAAGTTCATGCTCCTTAATTTAGCATTCAAAGTACTCTGTAATATGAAATAAACCATTCTTAAAGTCTAACCTTCTAAACTCAACTCATATTTTATTGTTTAACCAAATAATAAAAGTCATTATCACTGAAATACCACCTGCATTCTCTTGCCATTTTGTATTTACTTTTGATAATGTTTAGATCATTTAAAATATCTTACCCTTCAATAATACATGTTTAAAATCTTCCTAGATTTAAATAAATCTACCTTGATTTCTATCTCTTTATACAGACTTTTTGAAATTCCCAAATCTCTAACCTAAATTTCACTGGAGATTAATTAAACCCTCTAACCATAATCCAACTGATGACTAGATTTCTTAACATAAGGACATAATGCATTCAAAGCCAAATGAATTTTCTTCTCTTCCTATGGCAGAACCTATAATAATGGTTCACCAAAACATTTCCCCTTCTTTCTGGTTATTCAGTTAAATTACATTTTCTAGGCTGTCTTTGTTAGTAGATGGGACCACTTGACTAAATTACAAGCAATGGAAAGTAATGAGAAAAATAAGCCACTTTCTTGTAAGGTCCATGTTATTTATTTATTTACTTATTATTTCTTTATTTAATGGCACTGAAGATTTAACCCAGGGGTACTTTTTCACTGAACTATATCCCTAGCAATTTTCTTTTTTTTTCTTTTTCTTTTTCTTTTCTTTTCTTTCTTTCTTTTTTTTTTTTTTTTTTTTGAGACAGGATAAATTCCAAGGCTGATGTTGAATTTCCAATCTTTCTGCCTCAGCCTCCTGTCATCTGAGATTGCAGGAATGTGCTGCCACACCACTACAAGATCCAATTTTTTAAAGACAATTTGAGTTTATAATGTGATTCTCCATGGATTATTTATCTCTGCTCTGTATAATCTAGAAAAGGACAGGTTTGGAGAACCAGTGAGCCTCATTCAAGACATAATTTTAGTTTCTTAATCAGTATATGAAACTATGTCTTTTAGTTAACATGATGCTTATTGGCCAATGATAAGAAAATAATATATATTAGTGTTTCACATTAGTTGTTAGCCCAAAATATAAACAAAAGCACCTCATTTCTCTTTATATTAATTTCAGCTACCCAAATCTAAGCCAAAATTATATCTAGTAGATCTTCCTGCTTCTACACTTGTAATTTAAATCTTCTCGTTTGCAGCAAGACATTTCTTTCAAAGTACAAATTTGATAATATCATAGTTCTAATTAGTATTACTCAATGGCTTCCCATTTCACTAAAGATGAAATCCAGCTTCCTAATCTGGCTTATAGGAACATTAATTTAAAAATAAGTCTTCAGGCAAAGGAGTTTGGGAAATGAAGTTTCTGTGTCAACCTTCCAATAATCCAGAATTTAACCCTTTCAGTTGGAGGAGAATATATATGTGTGTATATACACACACACACATATACATATGTATATATGTGTTATATATATATATATAAAGTGATGATGCAAGTTAATTCCAACATATGTGCATGAAGATATACACACACAACCATATATATTATGAACTATAGTGCAATAAAAGCAATTTCAGCTTCTTTAAATCTATCTTACATTGTATAATAGATTACCAATAAATGTACAAGTAATGAATATTGAACAAATAAATGAAATGTGTTATTCATATTTATTTTATGAAAAAATTAATATTGATTGCCTGTATCTATTGAATCTTTGTATTTAATTATATGTGCCTGAGGTATTTGTTTACCTTCTCATACATGTATTTCTTGCACACATTAGATTGTAAACTCTCAGAGAGAAGTGATGGGAGGGGAGGGGAGGGAAAGGGGGAATGGAAGGACAGCAGAATAAAACAGACATTATTATTGCCGGGTGTATATATGTGACTGCATGACCAATGTGATTTTGCAACCTGTAAACTCAGAAAAATGAGAAATTATATCCCATCTGATTCAAGTGTATGATATGTCAAGATCATTGTCATGTGTAACTAATTAAAACAAATTAAAAAATTATAAAAAAAATAGATTGTAAACTCTCAATGATGAGTTTCTCTATTCAGATTTGTAATTGGTTATATAAAAATTCAGATGACTAATTTCAAAATAAACCGAAATTTTTTAACATACATATGATGATGATGTGCAATAAGCCAGAACAGATGGACACCAGTAAGTTAACTCGACAGGATATGATTCATTGTTGAGTATTTCAGTTATCAAAAAAAGTGCTTTCATGCTGCTGTCATTGATATTTAATATGTGTCACTAAAAATAGGCAAGCAGAGTGAAGATAAGTTGACATGACAACATTATAAAAAGAATAGAAAATTTGGTGCTGACAGAAATTAATTTGTTGCATCTCAGTTTCAGATCAAATATTATCTTTACTGAAAATGGTGCTATAAATCTTTAAAGTGATACTAACACAGGACTGATATTTTACATAATTTTTCCTCTCCAGAATCAACACCCTTAATCTGTTTTACATTGTTTTTCTTTCTGGTATAATTTGAAAGTTATTCAATCTTTAATCCACACTTATTTGATTCAGGGAACACTAATTAAACTATGTATTAAGCATTATGTAAGCTACTATAAAAAGGAATAATTGTTTACTTATATTATAATATTACCCTAATTTCAAAAACAAGTAACATTTTTATCAACACAATTTTCATGAAGAAACGGAAGTACTATACCAGAGGAGCTGTGCACAGTAAGGGTGCAATACAGTCTAGAAGATTACATAAGATCACATACAAATGTGAGGAGAAGTATGTTCACAAAGGTCCCTGGAGGAAGTGGTTCTTGAAGAGTCATAAAAAATTGGGGGCAAACATTTCTTGTATGGAGAGTTGTGACACTGTAGTCATTTATTGTTTTATGTAGATGTAGGACACACTTAAATGATGGTTTACTAAGAAAAAAATATAGGATCAGTGGGGTTAAATAAGGTCATATGAAAATTTTCTAGGGAAAAGATGAAAAGAATTTACTCTTTCCTAGGACCAGTAGACAAATAGGAAAAGCAATGATAAAATCCTTAGTTGAAATGCTATTACTGCTCCCATTAGAGTGATGAATAAGAGAGAAAACATCGCTGAATATTCAGTGTAAGTTAAAGGTATAGAAGTGTGTGTAGTTAAGCCATTTCTCTTCATGAATCAGTTTATCTGGTGAGTACTTAATACTCCTGTTTGAATTACCATGGAATTGAACAATAAAGGATATGATTTCTGAGACAAAGGAGAGAGCAAAACTGATGAAAAATCACAGAAAAAAAAGCACAACTTAGGAAAAGCTAGTCAAGACTTCCTTTCAGATTATACAGAGTGACTCATTTAAAAGCCATTTACTTTTAAAGCTAAATTGAAGTACTATAATGTCCTCCTCACACTTTTCTCCTGTATTTCTTTCTGTAATAAACCCTCTCAATATCAAATCCATATCATCCCAAGCATTTCTTATAGTCCACTCTTAACCTAGGTGATTCTTCTCCATGTGTATTTTCTTAGCCATGAGGGGGAATCCAGAAATATTAGGGTATTAAAGTTCCTTGACATAGCATACCTTCTCCTCATTCAGTCCCCAAATGCCCCAAACTTCATATTTATACATATTTATACATATTCATAAGTTCAATGGATATTGTGTTTTCCAAATCTTTCATATTTCCAGGTAGTTGATCAGTTTCTCCCACTAATTTTATATGTAGTGCTTCACATATAATATATATTTTTGTGTGTTATATTGTCTCTGCAAGTTATAAATACATACAAGTATATAGTCTATTTGTATTATATACTACATATATAGGCAATAATTGTTTGTACACATTAGTGCATGTACTTACAAATATTTGCAGTAGAATTCCACAAAATTAAATCTGCCATCATGAAATTACTATTTCATCTTTAAGACCTCTTTATTACTTAGTATATTTTCCCCCTTCTACTTTGCCTTTTTCTCCAGTTCAAGTAATATATGGATATTACTCTAATAAATTCATTTTTGTTGTAAAGGATATACAAAAGGTTTTACTTCCTCATCTGTCTTTTCAGGATACTATCTACTTTCTGGTTCAAACAAGACAGGATTATTGAAAGATGCAAAAATGTGGACTTACTTCAAGAACTACATTGAATAGAAATGGGTAGAGTGGGCATCCTTAACTTGTTTGTGATTTCACAGAAACTGATTTCAGATTTCTATCATTCAGTCTGATGTTGGCTTTAGATTTATCATATATAGCCTTTATAATGTTGAGGTAAGTTCATTCTATCCCTAATTTTTTCAGTATTTTAACATAAATGCATTTTGAAATTTGTCAAAGGCATTTGCCGCATTTATTGACATGGTCATATGAGTCTTGTTCTTGATTATAACTATTTGGGGTACTTCAATTGGAATGGTGGCAAGATTAATTTTATTACTCATAGATCAAATGGGCCCAATGGGAATAAGAAAACTACCAGGAACACACATAGTCAAATAGTGGTGTGTGGAAAAATAGAAAGTGAGAGGCACCTACAAGTAGAATCTCTTTTTAGTCTAAAGTGTTACACAGGTGTTTCCCATGACAAGGTGAAACTCACTAATTTGAAGGGAATATGAAGGTGAGTGAAGTAACTCAGGCAATTTACCTTACTACCAGGTTTAAAGAGAAATCAAGGTGTTAACCAAATTAGGTTATGGAGCCCACATTTAGAACACAAAAATGATTGAAGACTGCCTTAAAATATATAGGCAAAAGCTATAATCAAGGAACAGGACAAAAAAAACATATGCCAAGGCAACATTAATATAAATAAAAGTTTTGTCAGTATGTTGAGCAACGTCCCTGCCCTATACTCACTAGATTTCATTTGCAATCCTACAAACAATCAAACATGTCTCAACACATGAACAAGAATGCCCTGCATATACCGAAACCAAGTGCTCAGTACTTTAGAAATTGTGTTCTAAATTGAATGTTTAGAGAATTGTATTATCATTGCTAAAATAATAATAATAATAAATAATAATTATAGCAATAACAACAACAAAAGGTCCCACTTGAAATAGTAAATAGTAAAAATACTAATTTGAGTTTAATCATGATTAAAATAGTTGTTGGTATATAGAATTGGGAATTTACAGAGAAATACTAAACATGAAGCATTGATTTATGGGTAGAACATGGTCAACATGGATATCATATGCTACAAATTAATGGTTTTTTATTGTAACATAATGGTTAAATTGTCTTATTAATCTTTTGAAGACTGGACAATAGGTACAATAAATTTAAGTAAAAAAATAATTTAGAGCTTAGTCTGTCATATATGTGTGTGCATATACATGTTTTCCATGTTTCCTTTGAAAATAATTGTGACTATGATTCTATTGAAACATTTGTACTGTGCATTGGGAACAGATAATCTCTCTTGTATATTATGTGATACTTCAAAATTAGGAGCCATATCTTGCCTGATGCAGAGGAAATGGTATCATCCTAATATCCTAGAATGTGGGCTACCCATTGTTTGTAGATGACACACTGAGAATGAGGGAAGAATAGGAAAAAGGTGCATATGCAGTTTTGAATGACCAAGAGGCAATTGGATAGACAAGGCTATTTGAACCACAGTATCAATATTAATTTTGTTTTATCCTTCCTAAATAAAATTAAATTTCCCAGAATCTTTGAAAATTGGAAAGATAATAAAATCAAAAGAGAATGGATCCTTAAAACTGTGGATCACTTCCAGATGCAGTGATGCATATTTATAATCCTAGGAGTTTTGGGGGCTGAGGCAGGAAGATCCCAAGTTCAAAGCCAGCCTCAGCAAATTAGTGAAGTCCTAAGCAACTTGGAACTTATGAAGACCCTTTATCAAATTTAACAAAAAGGGGGTGGGGGGTTGAGAACTTGGCTCCATAGTTAAGCACCCTTGGGTTTGATTCCTGCTACCCAGACCCCCCCCCAAAAAAAAAAAAAACAAAAAAATACGTGAAGCCCTATACCAGCCTGGAGAACCCACCTTGATGTTTACATAACAAAAATATAAATCATTATCTTCTTAAATTATTGTTATTTTGACCTTTTGTTGTTATTATGCCCATATTCTAATATAATCCTAATTAAGTAACATGCTAAGTAATTATAAAAAGATTTAAAAATAATTAACTCAGATGCATTAAACTATGTGTACTTTTAGAAAAAAAAATGAAAACATCAGAATAAAGAAAATCCAGAGTTTTTTTATCAATCAAATAAAGTACATACTCTTGATATATTTGTGAAAGAAATTAGATTCTAAAATTTCTGCTTCTATTTCAAAGCCAGGATTTCAAATTTTTACTGAAATTTACCTTCTCACTCTGACAAATTTGAGGACTAAACTAACTTCAAGAAACATGGAAAATAAGGTTGTAAAATTAAAAAGCAAAAAACCTGGTCAATAAAAGCATTTTTAATATCCATGCTGCAAAAATACTCTTTTATTTTTTAAAAAAGTAACATTCTTCTTTGTACTCAGCTCAAAAATTTTTTTCCATGATGCTTATACAGATGACCTTATATACATTGACAATATTTTCATATAGCATTCTAGTAAGCTAATTACTTTAATAAGATATGCTCTTATATAACTAGTCCTAGATATAGACTCATTTAATCAATCTAATTAAAAGTAAGTGACAATAATTTTATGGAAGTTAAGATGCCTGACCCACGTTGGCATATTTTCTTTTTGTGTTCTTTTTTGCAGTATGTCAAAGTTCTGATAAGTTAAATTTAGTTCTAGTAACATGTTATTCTAAAAAAAAAAATCAAGTGCCCATAAAGAATAAGTGAAGAAACAAACCCAGAAATAATTATCAATATCACTTGTTATATTGGATTGAACCCAGGGGCACTTAACCAGTGAGCCATATTTCCAGGCATTTTTTTTCTTTTCTTTTTTTTTTTAAGAGAGAAAGAGAGGTGCTGAGGATCGAACCCTGCACCCCACGCATGCCAGGCGAGTACGCTATCGCTTGAGCCAAATCCCCAGCCCCAGGCATTTTTAAAAATATTTTATTTAGAGACAGGACCTCTCTGAGTTGCTCAGGGACTCTCCAAGTTTCAGAAGCTGGCTTTGAACTTGTGATCCTCCCACCACAGCCTCTTGAGTCACAGAGATCATAGGTGTGTGCCACCATGCCCAGCTTTTATTTAGCTTTAATTTCCTAGCAACTTCAAAGTCATAATTCAGATGGTGTGGGGCTACAATAATTAAAATTTGTCTCTCTTTTAAAATATTAGGAAATGTATGTATGTGTGTATATTATACACAGATATATATATATATATATATATATATATATATATATATATACCATTTGCATATATGTATATATGTGCCTATATATAAAATATTAAGAAAGGGAGAGTATTGTAATTAAAATTAAAAAATGTTAAAAATAAGGAATGACCCCATGAGCAGATACTTGTTGACTCATCTTGATGCTGTTAGAATATATGTAGCTCCTTTAAGTTGACTTAGAAGCATTGGCTTCTCTTATCAGCCACCATTTTACTTTTTAGAAATCCTTAGACTTAAATATTTCCTTAGTTTTTTTTTTAATTTACTATCTCAGTAATAATATATAGGCTGAATTATAATAAAACAACTTCTATTAATGTTATTTAAAGGAAAAACCTAGTTTGTAAAATGAATTTTTCATAGTGCCTTTCTCAAACCACTGAATTAGAAAATCTGGCTGCATAAGCCCTCATTATGGCAAGAACTGTCTTGTTCTCTGTGGTATCTTAACAGCTAACATAGTGTATGACATTTAAACTAGCTCATATCTTAGAGGTAGTGAAATAAAAATTCACAAGTAAAAAAATTAGTGGAAAAATGATAGAGATCAAGTTTCCATGTTGAATTTACTCTTCATCTTCCTACTTGAATGTTTAGAGAAGGGCTTTTTTGTCAGGCTAAAGGTAAATAGGCCTCTTCTGCTTTACATTAACCTTTATAGGGTAACTTATTCCAAACTGCTATGGAGATTTGTACCTGTAAAAATATCAAATATTGAAAAGGAAAAATAGTCCATGTTAGAGATGGACTATTAAAAACTATTGAAAAGAAATCATGAAAAATTATACATTTGGGTGTTTTTCTTCTGCAATCTTATTTATATTTGTTAGCTTGTGCTGATTAAGTAACATTATCAATTCTTGTTTCAGGTACCTTGTTTTTTAACATAGAAAGATAGCTGCCTTGACAGTTGTGCTCCAAATCATAATGACTCTACTTAAAAAAGAGAAACAGACCAGACGTTTATATGACAAAATGACCAACATGCCCTTAGATGTCCTAAAAAAAAATGGGAAAGTAAGCATGAATTTTTTTCTTTTTCTTTTTCTTTCTTTCTTTTTTTTTTTTTTTTTTTTTTTTTTTTTTTGATCATGTGGCTCAACTTCCCTCTATAGCAGATGGCCTTTTAGCTAAATGTTAGTAGATCTCTCCTGTCCTGTTCCTCGTCAGAGGAGTTTTCAGTATGCAGAGGAGACAATGATGAGTCGAGTTTGCTTATGGGATACTCTGTGATAGAAAAAGCATCAGCCTTGAAAAACAGCAGATGGCACGAGCAGGCGTTGTGCCAGATCATTATTACAACCTGGTAGGCCTAGGGGAACCGTCCTGTGCATCTCAAAACAGGAACTAAATGGATCTATGCTTTTCTCTATTACTCTCTTTATTATTCTGTATGGTTTCTAATATGGCCATAACAGGACATGATGTGGGTGTGTGTGTGATGGGGGGAGCTATGTTTTCAGCTCTCAATGGGTTGAGCAGCAACAACAGTAAAAGAAATAGTTTGGCCATTTATAAAGAACAATAAATGATTTTTTTGCCTATGGATTTTAAATTTCTTATCTTTGATAATGTATATTCCTATTCAGACTACCCTTGTATTTTTAACCATCAGCTATGGGGTTAACTTACGAAGAAGAAAGTCATGATATTTATTATTTTCAGATTTTTTTTCACATATGAACACTGATAATCATCAGCAGCTCTAAGGAAGCACAGCTGGCCTGTAATAGAACTCAGTGTGAGCAACAGAATCTCTATTCAAAGAGCAGCACAGGTTGCTGCTGACAATCTGTAAATAGGTGTAAAGGTAATGAGGAAGACAGCATTTCCACTTATGCTTCTATTGGATTCTAGCCTTAGGGCTATATCTTCCCATGAATTCTGCAGCATAAAGGTGAGATAAACAGCTGCATTAAGGTGTTGTGAATTTAACAAGGTACCTTAGCTTTCCCTTAATTTTCAAAGAAGTAAAGAGACATTTGTCAGAGATTACAAGAGAGGATTGGTTGCAAGATATTTTCTTTACACCATTCACTTATTTGGATTCTGATATTATCTATAAATCAAATTGTTGTGGCAAATTATTATAGGATTCACCAGTTATGTCATGCTTCCTCGTATCCATATCCTTCTATCTCCTCTACCATATTGAGTCTGGGCTTGGCCAATGGAACAGGAGCACAGAGAATGCAAGCAGAGATTTGAATAACTTTCTCATATTGAAGTTTTGCCTTATGCAATTGGTAACATTGTTACCATCATTATGTGAAAAGAAGCCCAGGCAGTATGCTGGTAGAGGATAGCCCACATACTGAGAGCCTCAGTCAGGTTGGCTGTGTCAGACAAACTATCACAAGCCAGCCAAATTGAGACAACTGACCAGCTAACTGGACAGTGTAAGTAAGTCCAGCCAGATTGTCACTGTTCAGGTGAGCTAGATGCTCGCAAAATGATAAAGGTGATTGCTTCTGATCCCTGAATTTTGGAGTGGAAGGCATGTATCTTAGAAAACTAATTTATTTCTGAAGAAACAGAATATATATACATTAAGCATCTCTATTTCAGTATAAAGTGAATCAAATATCAATCACCTTTTTGAAGTTGTCTAGCATACACTTTTCACACACATGACCCATAGTAACAGTGTGACTCACCAGATATGACAAGGAACCTGAAATCATATATTTCTAACACACATCTGGTGGATATGGCTACACTTTAACATACTGCTATGATTTGATACAGCTTGTCCTCCCAATTTTCATGTATTAGAAGTTTGGTCACCATAGAAACACTAGTGAAAAGTGGTGGGAACTTTAAGAGGCAGGGTTAGTGTTAGGAGATTAGGTTGTAAACACTCTTGCGAAGAGATGAATGCAGACCTTCCAGGAATGTTTTAGTTCCATGAGAGTAGTATTATAAACAGCAGGCACTTTTCCTTCCCACTCCTGCTTCCTGTCTCATAATGTGACCTCCAATGTCCGATGCCTTCCACTATGCTGGGACATAGCCATGGATTCTTCAAATGATGCTGGTACCATGCTGCCTGAACTTTCTAGCTATCAAAATCTTGAGAACCTGTTTTGAATCAGAACCTGTTTTGTTTATACATTAAATAGTGTCAGGTTTTTTTCATAGCAATACAAACTGACTAAGATAGGAAATTTGTACTGAGTGGAAGATTTTGACAATGCTTATACATGTAGAGGTGATTTTGGAATTTGGTAATGGATAGAGGTTAAAAAGTTTGGAAGAATAGGCTAGGGAAAATGTAGTACTGTAGATGGAAGATCATGAGTGACTCAGTGAGGGTGCAGAAGACAAGGGGACTAGGAAGGAGCTGGAACTTTTTAGAGATTATTTAAATGGCTGTGAGTAGAATGTGGATAATAAAAGCCATGCAGAGATTTTTAGATGGAAATGAGGTATAGTCTATTGAAAATGGGGGTTTGGGGACCATCCTTTGCAAACCACCACAAAAAAAAAAAAAATGGCAGGATTGTGCCTACACATATCCCTACCTTCCCACTTCAGCATTTTTGAAACAAAAAAGAGATCTGGAAAATATTGAAAATAGTTCTTTGAGTCCTTGAAAGTATTAACACGTGTAGATTGTTTTATTTTTATTCTACTACAAATAAATAATATCTATTTTATTTATAAAAATGGTTTAAAAATTTAGTGAGGTTTAATGAAACTGATATAAATATTGCTGAAACATGACAAAAATGGAAAACTTAATTGCCATTTTTTTTAATTAGGCATTAAGATGAAAATTATAAATTATTTGCTTAAATATGTTCTACTTTAAAATCATCAGAAGTAACATTAATATTAACTAATCAGCTTAATGTTATATATATATATATATATATATATATATATATATATATATATACACACACACACACACACACACACATATAGAGATAGATAGATAGATAGATAATTTTGGAATCTGTATCTACAAAATGAAATAAAGTATTAATATATTAATATACTGGTTGATTTTTTGCCAGACTAAAACCCTCATTCAAAGTTCCTCAAATTTATAACAGTATGAAACAATACTTATATACATTTAAATTACAAAATAAAAACTTTGAAGTGAGTTAAAATATCATCATTAAAGATTAATATACAAATAATAAAGCTTGTAAGAATTGTCTTCACGAAGCGGAAGCAATATTGGTGAGAGAGTTCAAGTTGAAATTTTTTTCTTTGTGCAAAAGAAAAAAGTAGAATTCAAATTCAAAACATTATTTTTGATCAGTCTTTAAATTGAATTATCCCTTTATTCTTTCTCAATTCAGTTAATAAATTTGGAGTAATATGGCTAAATAATATAAAACAATTGTAGTAAATACATACTGGATTGATATTGTAAATATCAGTATCAAGTTGCTTAATATTGTTAAGAGTTCTTAAAATTGTAATGTGTATTGTGAGTTTGAACATAAGACACATATATTTTTCAGATTATTTAAAAATAAAACTTTCTTTCCCTCACTCTTTACCTCTCTCCCTCTCATTCTTTAAAAGCATCTTTTGAAATCAGAGATCCTCTTAAAGCAAGATAGGATGATTCAATTACTTCCTGAAGTACTTACTGGTTATCCTGTTGTTTTTATTGAAAAAAAATGTCATTTATCAAATGAAATTTTGATGTTGTTTTATTTGTTTTAAAATCACCATACCAAAGGCAGAATTGTTATCATTCCTTATTCCCATTTTGTGCTTCATGTATTACTGTACAATTTAGTATCTTTTTACTAAGATCACCTGGAGGTTTGTTTTTAGAAGTATTTTTCAAGAAATATCAGTTTTACATATTCTTTATTTTTGCAGCAATTTCTATAAAGAATATAGATTATGATATTTATTTGATATCTTGGAATCTTACTGATGTAAAACAAAAGCTTTAGGTTCTCATAATAAAATTATGTTTCCTAATAATAATTGTATTCTTCACATTTGTGTAAGAATTTTAAAAATTCATTGAACTGAAAAATAATACAAGAATGACCAGATCAGATGAAAAAATATTACATTGATAAATAAAGATGCCAGTTGTTAGGATAAGGGTTTGATGTAGAAGTTCCTCAGTGCAAAGCAATTATTCACAAACATGATTCAAAATTAAAATAAGATGTAAAACTTAATCAAATTAGCAATTTGAAACAAATTAAAATGCATAATGTTGGTAAATAGACATTGTATTGGGGACTCACACTCTGCAATAAAAAAAGAAATCCAGTTACCATTTTGAAATTCAAATTTGCAAAATACATTTAAAAAGGATTTAATCCAGACATCACTCTTAGGAAAAAAAATTGAATACAGAATTATGCAAAAACAACATTCAAACAACAAAACAAAATGTGACTGTAGTAAAATGTACATATCATTCATGTAAATATCTATCATCCATCTATCTTTCTAATATTAAAAATAATGCCAGAAGGAGCTTCTCTGTGGATGGGGCTAGTTTGAGTGATGGGTAATTTTTTCATTGAGTTATCATGTATAAGACTATCAGTACAGTTTTATTTGTGAATGTGCAATCATATATATGTGTGTATATGTGTTTATATACATATCATATCAAAGTATATGTTATATAATGTCTCATCAGTACTATTTTTTCATTGTTTTTGAAGTAGCATATTAGTCTATAAAATAGATATACTAAAGTATATTAATGCAACCCAGAAATACTTATAAGTCTTTTAGGCAGTTTTCAAAGATTTAACTATTACAAACAAAGTTCTAATTACTTGCTTGCCTATGCCTAGTTATTCCAGAATAATATTTATAAAGGAAAGTTTTCTTTTTCAGATATTATGTATGTTTTATATTTTAAGAAATAATGCCATTGTACAACCTTTTTGATTTTTTCAATTTTTTTATATGTTAATGTAATCATTGGTTAATTATGCTGCTAATATTTTCTCACTCTTTGGAAATAGTCATTTACTTTTCATAGTGTTATGCTATTATTGAAATTTAGAAAAAATATAGTAGAAATAAGTAGTGGGTTTTAAAAATTGTGGGCTGCTTCTGAAGGCCCCTATGAGAAATAGAAAAATATGAAAAGTATATTTTAGAGCCAGTGATGCCTATGGAAAATAAGAGTTAATAAGAGAATAAAAAACTTACAAGACAGGAAAATTTATAAGGTACTGTCATAGCAATAGAGAGTCTACAAGCAAGCAACAAAATAATTCATATAAACTGGCCTAAATGACAAATGAGCTATAATAATCTAACTACATGCACATTATAAATAAATAATGACTTTGAAAATACATGGATTTCAGAGTCCTTTTATGGGAAGGCAAATCAAAAATTACTCTGGGCCTTTGTCTAGTATGAAGGTATAATGTATGGGGTAGCTAAAACATCCCTAGAAAAAAATGATTCTCACTCAAAGTGCTGCACTAATAATTTTTAAAAGGTAAGTCCCCTTATCTTTCTGAAGAATGAAGCCATAGCAGATTTTTCAAGTTAAAAATATGATATATTATAGTTAGAAGAAATACGTTTTCCATGGTTAGTTCCTGTTTTTTTTTTTTAAATAAATATCCTAAAAACATCAACTGTTGATAAAAGTTTCTTGAGAAATGCCCCTCAGAAATAACCTCTTGTGTCTTACAATAGATCTATTCATATATGCAGGAATCTCTGTACTACCCTAAACCTTCACCCTCTACAAAAATTATAGTGAACAAATAATAATAATGTTTAAAAAAAATTGACTAGCTGTTAGACTTCTTAGTTGGGAACTTCATGGAGGTTTTTTTTTTCTTTAAGCCTCAATTTTTCTTCTCTTTAATTTAGACATAGCAACTACAATTTCATGACTTTTTCTGTAATTAAATTAGATGTTAACTATGTAATAAATAGTTTCTGAGTATGAGGAATTGCACAAGATACTGAAGCTAAAAGTAAAAATAAAATATGGGTTATGTTCCCAAAACCCAGTGGGTGCTCAAACCCATTGAATCCTATGCATATGAATCCTATACATATGTACAAATTGATTGGTAGTGTATACATGGTGAATGATATGCTGGACAAAGGGATAATTTCACATAGGAAAGACAAAGTGAGAAAATGCAAGAAGTCATCACACTACTCAGAATGGCACACAATTCAAAATGTATGAACTATTTATTTCTGCAATTTTTCATTTAATATTTTTGGACTATGATTTCTGCAGGTAACTGATACCAAAAATAAATAAATAAATAAAAATAAAACAAGATAGGAGGGACTGCTGTAATTTATATTGAATGAACGGATGAATGAATGAAGTAGATCAGCCCTAATTTCAAGATACACACAGTTAATGCTCATACCGCAGCACTAACATATCATATGGGCACATCATTTTTATTAAGTTGCTTTTATTCCTCCTCACTAATTATATCACAAGGAAGGAATGGAAGGGCAGTAATCTTGTTTTCCTTCATATATTTTCTCTTTTTCAACTCAATGCTAATTAATCCTCTGAAGAATTCTAAGGATTTTAAAAATCCTCTCCTAGTTAATTGTGAATTTGTTTCCTTTTCTTCCAATTTCCTCTTCAGTAAAAAAGAAATGAATGAACTTAAGCATAACTAATAACATTGTGCATTAGGATGAAAAAAATAAGAAAGCATTTTTAAGTAGGTAATAAACATATAAATGTAGAAATAATTCATTTTGAATTCAGGTGATTGACCCTAAGATATTTCTTTTATGTTATATATAAATTTGATTGAATTACCCAATTTTATAAAATGATTGGTAGTCTAATCTAGTTATATAGATTCTAGATATCTGAATTTTAAACATATTAATTTTGCTTTCATTCTACAAAGATTAACAGGAATAAAATATCTGACAGATGAAAACACTTCAATCCATACAAAATCAGACTTTCAAATGTTAGATGTTACTCTGTGGCAGGTTTTAAAATATTCACACCACAAAATGAAAACATGATGTGCTAAAATATTTGTGTGTGACTGAATTCTAATTTATCTAAAATAAGATACAGTTTTCCTTAAACACAAAGTAACAAGATTCTTCATATAAACTGATTTTCTCTTTACAAAGATAGGAAAAAAGTTACGAAGAAGGTGTTAGAAACACCTGAAAATAAAGTAAACAAGAATACTAGAAAAACTCTAAACAATTCCCAACGAATAAAGTGTTTCTTCTTAGTACGGGGATTGAATTCAGGGGCACTTGACCCCTCAGCCACATCTCTAGCCCTAGTTTGAGTTTTATTTAGAGACAGGGTCTCATTGAATTGCTTAGCACCTCCCTTTTGCTGAGACTGGACATTGAACTCATGATCCTCCTGCCTCACGTTCCCAAACCGCTGGGATTACAGGCATGCACCACTGTGCCCACTAGAGATTCTTGAAAGAGAAAAAGATCCATATAGTTTACTTAGACAAATTTTTTTTCAGTTAACATGACTACAAGAATAATAGTTATTTTTTGCATAGTTGTTAAATAATGTATGTTTTCATAAGTATTAGGGGATACAAATGTAAATGACAAATATAACTTTAAGTGACAGTAAGTCATAACCACTCTTGGGGTTATGTAAGAGGCAAATTGTGCATTTCTAAGTGAAATGTCTAATGAGAATTATAATAACAATCAATGGTAATTGTTTAATTCTTGTTAAAATAAATGTAACAATTGAGCTCAAATAATGAAACATATAAGAAATAGCTTAACAGCATATACAAAGAAAATGTATTACACATACCATAACCTACGTGTGTGCGAGTGTACATGTGTGTCTCTTTTCCTTCTTAGAAGTTACCTCAGAATAATCGAGGATCATTTGGTGTGGGGATCATTCATGAATGAAGAAATGTAAGGTAAAATATTATATAGATTCATAAGTGTCTATTATGAAATTTAGATCACCTATTTTGCCAGTGGATAGAATATTATATTCACCATCATATATCTGGTTTTTTAACCTAACATAAATATCATGTAACATTACTTTGATCATTACACAATAAGGAAGAGCATGTATTTTATTTTATAAAGTAATGATATAATTTTTGACTCAGTAAGCCCATACAACATCCAATTTTTTTACTGATTTTTTATATTTGATACCAATTTCCTCATATATTCTGTTTATGTGTGTATAAACATATTTATGCATTTAGAAGGGCATATCTGGAAAAAATATTCATATTTGATTTAGATAAAAAGCCCCTTATATTTATAACATAAAGTTATAATATAAAATATACCATAAACTTGTAAGATAGAGGGAGATTTAGGGATAAAAGTGAGATACTACTAAATTCATTCTTGAATGACTGGCATAAAAGTGCCCTATTCTAGATACACAGCACATATAGTGACTGGACTCAATAAATGACACACATGACATAGACTTATCTATCACAAAAACATTTTACATTAACTTGACAATAGGACTTGATTCTGAAGGAAAACTGTGAATGAAAACAAATGAAAAATGTTTTACAGTAAAAGATATGATTAACTTTCATTATGATACCTACTCACATGGCTACATTGTATAAGAGGCACAGTCTATATTAATTACTAGAACCCTAATATTGTCAAACATAATCTGTATTCCTATAATTAAATAGCCAAATTTAAGAACTTTCAAAGAACAGTTCTAAAATATGCTCAATAATCTATACTTTAACATAATTCCTTGAAGAGGGAAACAAATGTTGGGGATTATACATGTGATAACCATTCTTGGCCGAGGCAAAATATTCAGTCTCTCTAATAATCCAGCATGTGGGGTACATGGTGATGAGATGTGATCTCTAAAGGGCTTACACAGCCCCACTGTTGTGGTCCTTCTGGTTGAAGCCCTTATGTCTTTTCTGTTAGGCTGGCTATCTCTAAATTCAGAAACTTTCCTTAACAGACATTCTATATTAATATCTGCTCTTAATTCCTGAAGATTCTATTCCAGCTTTGGTCATCCTTATAGAAATCAAGCATTGGCTTATCAGGGGCTGCTTGCAGGGGTTCTGTCTGGTTCAGTTTTACACACTTGCAGCTTCCATGAGTGTGCCCTTGCTGATTTCTGTGCTGTCCTCCAGGAATCTTTCCTATTGTCTCTACTTAGCTTCTCTTCAGTAGTGGTGATCTCTTCAACAACATTAGCTTCCTTGGTCCAAATTTCATAGATATTTTCCTGGCCAAATATCAAGTTTTTAAAATTCATCTCTGATTTCTGTACCTGGTTAATATAGTACACTTGGCTAAAAGCTGCCAACAATATCAATGCTACCACCTGAATGTTGTGCTGCATTGAAATTTCCTTTGTTAAATTAAATAATCCATTACCTTTAAATGCAGCCCCACAAAACATTTCAGGACATGGACAGAATGTAGACAAAGCCCTTGCCAGAATGTACCAAGAAAGGCCTATAATCCAATTTCCAACAAAGTTTTCATTATCCACTGAAACCTCATGAACAGTCTTTACTGTACACATTCTTATTTACATTCTGGTCTTCTGAGCTCTCACCAGAATCAGCCAGTAGGCTCTATTTACAACATTCTAAGGCTTCTGTATTCAGCATCTCCAAACTTTTCAACCTCCGCCACCCGCCCCCCCAAAAAAAAAAACTGTTCCAAAGGCTTTTGAATCATATGAGCAAGTTAGTCACAGCAAAAACTCACTTCTTAGTATCAGTTTCTATAACTGGTCATGTTTCTATAGCTGACATTCATAACTAGATTCTTCCTCTATCCATTCTGCATTCCCTCTGCAGATTTAAATAGCTATTTTTTTGATCTTTTGTTTGGCAACATTCACGTTGACTTTTGTATTTTGTTCAGAATGGTTACACAATTTCTAGAATTATAAGTATAGTCAGAAAATATGTATCACAGTTTTGTTATTTACAAAATTTTTAATTTATATTATACTTTTCTTCATTGTTTATATTCGTAGTTAACAAGGCATTTAATCAGTGTCCATCACTGCTTATGAGTCTTGACTTTTTATTGGAATATATTTCCTTACATAAGTAGAAACTACCTTAGTATATCTTTTGTTATTTAAAAATAAAGCACACAAATGGTGAATTAAAGTCCTAAACACTGGAGTATGACCTGATGCATTGTGTTTTTCTGTGAAAGTTTTGTTGTTGTCATAGATTTAAACATAAAATTGTGTAATAAATTCATGATGACGTTAATTTTTTCCCTCTTTATACACTGTCACGCATAAATCCAGATATATACTATGTTTGTATTTGAAAATTTATAACCCAGGCTTAAAACTAGGCATTTTTAGATTAAACACACACACACACACACACACACACACACACACAAACAACAGTGTAATTCCTATAGCGTAAAATCTTAACTTATATAGTAAGTAGAGAAAGTGTTGTATGTGGATGGGATGATGCACTGGTGTCTTCATAAACCAGATCATGTGGTCATCATACTCAGTGAATGATGCAGGAAACATTTCATCTTTGGGGTGTGAAAGTTATGATTGTTTTTCAAATCTTCCATTTAATTGGAAATTATTGCAGTTCCTCCCATTCATGCACAGGTTACACAAAGAAGGACTAAATAAAATGCAGTTATTACCATCTGTGGGTAGACCAAGCTCTATGAGAGTTCAATTTATTTAGGTGAAAATGAAAATAATATATTGAATATATATTGTAGAAACAGTTATTTGAGAGGAAAGTAAAGTTAAATCTAAGCTAAACTAACCAAAAAGACTAAGAACTTGAGGCATTACAAATATCTGAAAAACAAGGTGACATTTTATATTAGTTTAATGAAAATATAGCACATAAGTAGAATAGCCATCTCATGGGACACATTATTAAAATAATCTTCAATTGTCCTCACCTCCTTACATCCACAGTATTAGGTAAACTTCTCTGATATTGACTATCATTGTATTTACTTTGGTCAATAAAACAGTACAAACAAGGTTCCTACAAGAGAATTAAAAGCACTTATTTGGGAGGTTTTGCCTTCTGATGTTGTACTTGGCAACTTGTATCACTAAGGTATTTTGAAAGATAACAGGGCTCTCCTCAAGCCATCTCTTTTGTATATTTAGGCTAGTAATAAGAATAAAAATATATCACCATCTGGTACAATGACTGGGCAGAATTGGATTTTGAGAGCATTAGGCTTGAGTGGGAACATCTTAAAACCATAAAAGGAAGGGCTGGGGACATAGCTCAGTTGGTAGATTGCTTGCCTCACATGCACAAGGCCCTGGGTTCAATCCATAGCCCCACCAAAAAGAAAAAAAAAAGTTTAAAACCATAAAAGGAGAGTTATTTGATGTGAGAACTTTCATGATCAAAGATTCGCTCACAAAGAACACTTAGAAATATACATATTATAGTGCTATTATAATCTCAAAGAACTTTAATACACACACACACACACATACACACACACATACACACAAAAGTGATTTATAGTAAATGAGATAGAGTCTTCCAGACTCCTTCATAAACAGAAGTCTCAAGACCCAGACAGGTGAGAATTTTGCAGATTATCTACATATGTAAGTAATGAAAAACCATCACTTTCCTAGTGTTTCAGGTAGTATCAAAGAATACTTCCTTGAGAGATGCTGACAGGGTCCTGGTTCTACTATCCTGACAATCTGCCATCTATGAGCTTAGATTCTGCATGTATCCAACCAGAACCAATTCAAAATAGCAAAATTATTTGACACTATGATGTGGAGAAAATTCACCCAACCTTGGAGTGGTACAATCTGACTATTCACATTTGCAAAAACAAAACAACTCAGACAAGTGAAATAAACCCCCTGTGCAGCACTAATACTTACACATGGGTTCCTTGACTCACATCACTAATAGCATATATTACAATAAGATCAATCAGTGATTGCACATTAGGAATCAAAGTGAATCAAACTTCCCATTTGGACACCACTATGATAAGAGAAGCCTCTAATTAATAATCTAAGCTTCCACTGACAAAACCTGAAAAAGAATAACATATCCCTACATATGAAGATTTTTTTTTAAAAAGCATAGATCTGAACGAAGTGAGTAAAATAGAAAATTTACAGAGGAAGTCAATCTTAACAATTTAGGTTTGTGAAACATCAAGAAAATTGGAAAACTTTGTTCTAAATAAACAGTAATAAGGCAGAGAAACTCAGTAATGTAAGACCAACTTTTCGGAAATTAAACGAAGGAATTTTTTAACTTTATTGCATCTATAAATTTAACAATTTATATGATATGAACACTTTTTTTTAGAAAGAACCAAAAAAAGAGAATCAATAATTACTTTAAAGTGGAGAAACATGACTAATACAAATATTACCATACAAATGGTTTCCAGAGTTTATTGATTTGTTCAACATCTGAAAACTATTAATACAATAAACCACATTAATAGTATAAAGGACAATAACTATATGATTGTATAAAGAGATATAAAAAAATTGAAAAATAATACAACATGTGTTTACCATAAACTCCTTAATTAACTAAGAATATAATGGATATGTATAAAACTCACTGCTTTGATTTGTTGTTGTTGTCGTTGTTGTTACTGGCCATTAAACAAAAGGATGCTTTACCACTGAGTTACATACCACATCCCTGTCCCTTTTTATTTTATTTTTTCATTTTGAGATAGGAGCTCACTAAATGGCTGAGGGTCTTCCTAAATTGCCAATTCTGGGCTCAAATTTTCAGTTCTCTTAACTAGGCCTACCAGGTCTCTGGAATTATCTATGTGCACCACCATGTGCAATGTTTTCATCATTCTTAAGGGTGAAATATGGTGGGCTTCTGCAAATATTGAAGAGATGGCGAGGATATTTTCTTTTGTCACTTATATTCCTTGTACTTCCTGTTATTTTAGCTAGTATGATAATACAGTAGCAATAAAATAATCTAAATATATCATTTTTAAAAAGTAATACTGAATTCACAGAATAGTCAAAAATTACAAAGAATTACCAAAAAATATGATATAGACAAGTTTATCAAATAATAGTATACAAGTTCTAAATATAAATGTAAAATATATCTTTATGCATTAGCTATAAATAGTCAAAAGTTGAATTAAGGAAAATGTATCATTTGGCGTAGCATTTAAATAATACTCATAAAAAACAACAGAAAAAACACAGTGTAGTACATTAACATTTTAAAATATTGATGAGAAATACTGAAGACCTAAATAAAAGAAAGACTTTGGTTTTCAATGATTGGAAAGATATAACTATAGTAATTAAACCCAAATTAATGTATAAATTCAAAACATTAATATGCTCAAAACTTTAAAAACTCACATTACTAAAAAAAAAAAAAAAAACTATAATGTCAAAATTTCAACTCTATAGAAAGGTGAAAAATAATACTGTCCTAACACTAATTATAACAGAAAATGCTATAATCTAGAAAATAGTAACCTTCCTTGAATGGTTGTAAATTTACCAGTCAATTGAATTAGAAAGCATGATAATCCCATTTGATTGAGGAAGAACACAGATTTTTTTAAACTTTATGTTTGGCAGATCTTTGATGCAAAATAGTTACTATAAATGTAAGTAGGTACTGATGCAATTTTAATATATTTTAGATGTTGTATGTAAACTACTGATGTGGTTTAACATCCATAAGGACCCCAGATACAAGAAAGGTGAAATAATGAGCAAGCTTTCCCATAGACCTCTAAGATTGCTCTCAATAAAAAGATTGCTCTCAATAAAAAAGTGTGTCTACAGGGAGGAGGCACATGGAAAAAAAAAGCACTATCTGATTCCCAAATACTTCTTTTATGGGAAATAAAATATTTTAGCAGTTGAGAGAAAGTCAAGGTACCCTTCTGCCATCAAAGGCCAGGAGAATTCTACTACACTGGGGAGAAGCAAAAGCCATTATTATCCATAGAGAAGGAAATTAAACAAAAAGAATAACCCTGACCTAGGTATCTAAAAAAATAGTAGAGCAAAAAGCCTTTGGTCTTTACAGAGGGACAGGAATTTACTCCTGACTTCATAAAAATGGTACAGGAAATTCTCTCAGCTGTTGTGTGTCCCAAACAAAGGTAAATTGCAATTTAGAAATAATTTCTGAAAATTTCCAAGAAAGTTTGTCTTTTCCTAAGGCAGGACAATAGTCTATATATTCTCTTAAAATGTGTATAATTTTAGCTTTATATTTAGGTTTCAGTTCAATCTCACGTACAATTATGTGTATAGTGTGAGGAAGGTTCTAGAATCACTTTATTAAGGATGACTGTCCAATGGACCCAATACCACTTGTTTAAAATATTTACAATTTGAATTAGATTACTTTGTCATCTTTGTTAAAAACCAAGTTAGTACAAAAAAAGGAAGAAAAATAAAATATTGGTATTTAATATGCATAAGGTTTCAGTTATGCAAGACAAATAAGGTCTGGGGATCTTTAGTACAACATTGAACCCCATAGTTAAAAAAAATAGCATTATACAATTAAAATATATTAAAGAGGTAGATCTTTTGTTAAAATGTTGTTACTGAAATTAAAAAAAAATTAAAAGAACATAATTTTGGCTGTATTCTGAGACTATTTATTTCATTGATTTATATGTTGACACAGGGAACAGTGTAAAACTGCTTAGTTAACAATAACAGAATGTTTCATGAAATCTGGTAATACTAAGTGCTTTCACAATATATCTTCTTTCAAGAGTTTTGGGTGCTCCAGATTCTCTAAATATCCATTTAAAGTTATAATTAAGCTGCTGAACTTTACATTAAAGGTGATTAAAATTAATATTTGATTATAAACAAATATAATATGATTTCTTTTCCTTTTACTTTTTAGGACAGAATTTCTCAGATTTCTTTGCCTTTGAGCTCAAACATTTGACCTCTTCTAGATTGTGGATTATAAGGATAAGTTAGGAGTTACTCTTCCACATGTAATGCTTAAAACTTTCACAGAACGTGGTTGTACCTTTCTCTCACATTGAAATGACTGGAACCAAGGACTTTAAAGTAGATCTAAGGACCTTCAGTAAATTTCTAAAAGAGAGTTTCCCCAGAGCCAATAGTTTGTAACAATGTTGATAAAATGGCAATAAAATTTAACTTTGTAAATCAAGTGAGACATCTTATTGCAGCAACTGAACAAATGAAATAAAGCTAAAAATAAGTATCTAAAAACTATTCTGAATGTTAACAAATAGAAACAGAATAATCACAAAGAAAATAACTTGAAGCAGATAAAATATATTAAAGCAATTATTCATAATTTAGGAAATATGCATGAACCAGAACAACAAAAACAATAGCTAGTTACTTGTAAAGATGAAGGAAGAAAATAAAAAAGAAGGGTATAAAAGGAAGGGAGTGAGGAAGGGAAGGAATGAAACAATGGGTATTTAGCTTTAGATTAAAAAAATAGAAACCAAAATTGAAATGGAAGTTATTTTTAAGATAAGCCAAGAATGTACAACAGATTTCAATAAATGTGAAGATTTTAATGATATAGTTGTTTTATTATAAGTAATTGAAATACACACTATGTTCTAATCATACACATGATAATTTATAAATCAATTATCAATTTAATTTATTAAATAAATATTCAAGTTTTCTCTTCCAAAGACATTAGACCATATTTTTCTAAGTGAATTTTATCAAACTACAAATAAAAAGATAATTATTGTTTAAGTCAAAGTGCCAAAAATAATTTCAAAAAATAGACAGGTGTTGTGGCACATGCCCATAATCCCAGTGATAAAGAGAGGCTGAGGCAGAAGGATCTCCAGTTAGATACCAACCTCAGTAACTTGGTGGGGCCCCGAGCAACTAAGAAAGACTCTGTCTCAAAACAACAACAACAAAAAAATTAAAAGGGTTTGGGATGTGGCTCTTTGGATAAGTACCCCTGGATTCAATTAGTGATACCAAAAAATTTTTGAAGAATGATATAGTTTATTCTGTAAACATTGTCAAACTTTGATACCAAAACATTTAAAGGAAAAATAAGATAACATAGGTATGGGTCATTAGCCTTGGTATACAATTTATAAACAAAATACTTAAAAATTAATAATGCATTTAAAAGATAAGATGAAACTTATTCCAATGATAAAATAATCAAGATTGCAGTAATGGTAAAGAATAGAAATATAGAACAATGGCATACAAGAGAATAAAGAAAAATTCCCCTACATTTATGGTCAATTAATTTTTTACAAGAGTCAAGATAACTAAATGAGGTACAAATAGTCTTTTCAACAGGTAATGTGGTCCAACTGTGTATTCAACATGCCAAAGACTAATACTGGACTCCTGCCTCATACTGAATACAAAAATAAACTAAAAATGAATAACAGACCTATATGTAAGAGAGAAATCCTTAAAATCTTAGAATAAAACATGTGAGCAAATCTTCATGAATTTGGGCTAAGCAATCATTTCTTAAATGTGTATGTCATCAAAAAAATTGACTATTAAAGAAAAAAGTACACAAACTGGATTTTAAAATTAAGAAACCCAGAGATGTTGGTATATGCCTATAACCTTGGCAACTCAGAAGGCTGAGGCTAAACAATAGCAAGTTTGAGGCCAGCCTCAGAAATTTAGCAAAATCCTCAGCAACTTAGCAAGAGCCTATCTAAAAAGAACATTTCAAAAGGGCTGGGGAAGTAGTCAATGGATGCCTGAAGACTTAGGTCTTTGAATTTTCCTTAGAAATAAGAAATCTTCTTGAATTCCATAAGTTAAGATTTCCTGGTTTACTAGAATGGGAAACAGTAACAGAATACTAATATTATTAACTTATCTGTGAAATACACAGCACTAAACATGAATACTAAATATGAATTGATTCACTTACAGGTTTGTCACCTATAGCTTACTATGAAGTTAAAGTGTGTTTATAGACAATCAGATAAAATGTAAATAGATACGTTTTTCAAGAAATGACCAGGGAACAAATTGTTTAGTAGGCAAATGCCTTAGCATCTGAAGTTTTCTCATTTGGAAGGCAAATTAGCTTGGAAAGATTTTTCTCAAATTATTTTTGGGGACATTATTTTGAGTTGTCTCCCACTAATATATTGGGAGGGGTGGGAATGCATCATCACATTAAGTTGGTCAGTCTTTAGAGTACTCCTTTACCTTGGTTAGTAAGTTCTCTTTTTTAACTACTATATCTGAGGTAACCAAGGCTTAACTGAAGATTACTTAGATTATTAAAAAAACAGAATGAGTTAGTGATAACTGAGATATAGTATTCTAAGTCTGAAATACTCATAACGACTATAAATACACTGTCTTTTTTGTGTAAAATTAAAGTGTCTTAGAGGGAATAAGTTAATATGCCTTTTCTCCCCCAGAGTGGCACATTCTTATGGTACTTGCTAGATTTAATAATTAAACAGAAATGCAAATATTAAGGGGAGGAACACAAGATGCTTTTTGACTAAGGATTATGGACTTCCAATAAAATAATAATAAAATCATTGGTATATTTTCATTCAGTAAACAGAATTTATTTTTAGTAAATAATTAGTGAGAAATGCCAATTAATAAAATTGTTATGTTTATTTGACAACTTTATATATTATGAATATTTTAAGACAATAAATATTTTACTTATATAACATTTCTTCCTAGAAATACAGGGGTCCTAAATTTTTTATGAATTCATAAAAAATGTTTTACATATCTAGGAAAATTTATTATATTAAAATATATTAAAACACATAAAGAAGTAGATAGAAGTCTACAAACAACATTCCATTGTTCTCTATATGTATATTGAAGAAAATTGGTAGTTTTACACATAAATTTGTTAGGTTTCATATGACACCAAAGTCAAAAATCTAGAATAGTGTTTACATAAAAATGCCATATTATCATATATAGCAATATGCCGCAGTCTGGCTGGGCAAAAAATCACGAGCCACTCAAGCAGGAATAAACTTTATTTCCAAAACTCCCACGAAATGCCAAGCATGTGGCCTTCTCCCGGGACACGCTCCACCTACAGGAAATCTCTCCTCCAGAATTCCCTCCCACCGCACTTCCCCAACCAATGGTAACTCTCCTGGAGTCCCGCAAGAGCTCCAAAGTAGCAGGCCTAGGCAGACAGCAGGGGTCTAATCTCCAATTGAATGCACATCTTAACATAATCATTATCATCTCAATGGCTTGCTGGGGTCACCTTTCAACCAAAAATGCCATGCGTCATTCCAACTTGGCTATGGCTCTCAGCATCTCCCCCCTTCTGTTTAATTAAACAACAAGCAATGTGGCTTAGGGACCCTGCCTGTTAGGTTGTCCAATACAACATATGGTCCTTACCCGTCATTGGATGAGCTGACCTCTAGGCGTCAGCCTCCTGACTTAGGTTGGTATCACTGCAATTGTATCATACCCGTCAATGAGTACCGGTCCAGCATAGAGCCATACTTGTGGATAGGCCTTTGCACCAGTGTGGGGGGGTGAGGTTCTTTGCCTCACCTCTGTTGGCACCCAAATTTGGCCTTGGTGCCAGTGGGGGGGTGAGGTTCTTTGCCTCACCTCTGTTGGCCCCCAAATTTTAGACCATCACTAGTAAAAGGGAGGAGGATACAGAAATGCCACGACACCAAGCCAATTGAGGGCTCCCTTGGAAAAATTGTATCACCGGTGACACCATCAGCAAAGATACGCCAGCACTACCACAATTCGCTGCACCAACAGATAGTTCACAATGCATACAAGTGATACATAGTCCAGGCAAGTTCTGCAAGCAGTTCAAAGCAGAGGAATCCATCAATATGTCCATTTCCTCCCAGAGTAAATTGACTCCTTGATTGAGCATTACTTGTTGAGTTATTATTCATTGATGCATCAGTTTATACAGTTTGTTGTGATAACTATCGAAGAAGCTATAGTTTGGTCTTATCTTTGTCTTCACCAGCACTGGGATGAAGATAGGAATTCTGGCAATGATGCTAAAAAAAAATTTGTAACATTCCAGCAGGGACTAAAAGAAAGCAATTTTCTAAACAATTTAGTATCCTGAATAGAATTAGATATAATGAAAAGGAAAGGTGAAAGTAAACAAACAGATCTGTTAACCTCCTTTTTTGTTCACATATTAAAACAATCCTCAACAGCTATTTACCCAATTTAAATTAAACCATTAAAATCACGTGAATAAAAAAAAAAATTCGGATCCATTTTTTCATGAGCGCTCCTCATATATGATATATGGACATACGCACACACAGACATACAACACAAAACACAAGTGTGCACACAAACATACAATATATAAGACAATAGTAAAGGCCTTGTAGCTTTACACAGGTGAAATCCCCATTGCAATGTTTAAAAACTCCAAAGTCAAAAAATAAAACTGATCAGAAAAACAGTAACCTAGGTCTGTATGAGCTCAAAAAATAAAATAGAACTTTATGATGTGGAAAAATGCAATAATAAAAGATATTGAAAAAAGCATCCTGGTTAATCACTGTCGCAGATGTAAGAATAGCCAAGCTGGAGCTCTGGATATCAGCTGTTATGGATTTGAGTCAAATCATCTTCTTTTTGGTCTGTAGAAATCGCTTTGGTTAGTCTCTCTGGAATCCAAATCAGTTGCTTTTCTCCCTGTGGAAACACACAAACAGAACTCTGACTCCAGACAATCACTGGGTCAGGACCTTTCCATTGTCCTGTTAGAATATCCTTCCAAAGTACCTTAGGCTTATGTACATTTCTTGGACACATATGCCTTTCCTCAGCACTAAGCCCTGATGAATCCAAATTTTAAAAGTTTAGAGTAAAAAGGGTTATTTTAAGTTTATCTTTGGGGGATATATACCCCTTTCCAATTCCCTCTTTTCGCTTTAATAAGTACGTTTTAATAGTTTGATGAGCTCTTTCAACTATGCCTTGTCCCTGAGGATTGTATGGGATTCTTGTTATATGAGTAATGCCAAATCATGAGCAAAATTGTTTAAAAGAGGTAGAAGTATAACCCGGACCATTATCTGTTTTTAACTATTTTGGAACGCCCACAGTGGCAAAATTTTTTAAGCAATGAGCTATAATATCTTTAGTTTTTTTCTCCGGCATGAAGGAAGCCCATCAAAAATCCAGAAGAAGTATCAACTGTAACATGCAAAATATTTTAATTTTCCAAATTCTGGCAAGTGTGTGACGTCCATCTGCCAAATATGGTTAGGTATCAATCCTCTAGGATTGACTCCAAGATTAACTTGTGGTAAAAAGGTCACACAATTTTGACATTGTTTTATTACATGTCTGGCTTGTTCCTTAGATATTTTAAAATGCTTTTGTAAAGTATTAGCATTGACATGGAACCTTTAATGAAAATTTGTAGCTTCTTCTAGTGTAGAAAAAAATATGTATGTCATGTGTAGTTTTATCTGCTAAATCATTGCCCAAACTAAGGGCTCCAGGCAATTCTGTATGTGCCCTGATATGTCCTATAAAGAATGGATCTTTTCTGTCCCAGATTAGACTTTGTATAGTGGAAAACAAAGAGAAAACCGTAGAAGAAGGAGAAATCCTGCCAGCATCTTCAAGGGATACTATAGCATTAACTATATACTGACTATCAGAAAATAAATTAAATACAGAATCTTTAAACATCACAAAAGCTTCAGGCATTCCCCACACAGGCCGCCAAATGCCGCAGTCTGGCTGGGCACAAAATCACGAGCCATTCAAGCAGGAACAAAGTTTATTTCCAAAACTCCCGCGAAATGCCACGTACGCAGCCTTCTCCCAGGACATGCTCCACCAACAGGAAATCCCTCCTCCAGAATTCCCTCCTACCACACTTCCCCAACCAATGGGAACTCTCCTGGAGTCCAGGGAGAGCTCCAAAGTAGCAGGCCTAGGCAGAGAGCAGGGGTCTAATCTCCAATTGAATGTGCATCTTAACATAATCATTATCATCTCAATGGCTTGCTGGGGTCACCTTTCAACCAAAAATGCCATGTGTCATTCCTACTTGGCTATGGCTCTCAGCAGTAATACATGGTAGTAGACATAATATGGAATTCCAATGGTTTTAAAAATGAATTTCTGAATTGAAGTTTCACATTTCCAACTTTTTATTATGAACAAATATTCAGAGTATCTTCCTATATAAAATATTCTTATATAAATATCTTCCTATATAAAATATTTATATACAGAGTTATACACACACACACACACACACAGAGAGAGAGAGAGAGAGAGAGAGAGAGAGAGATTTGTAATAAGTAAATGATATGATTGCGGGGAATGACATTTCAAAAAATCTATGGGATAACTGCCTGGAAAGCCAGAGCGCAATTGATTCCACAATGTTAAAGCAGAATTGCTTCTGAATTTTTGCATTTTTGTTCTTAAGACCTTTCAATGGATTAAATGATGGCCATCCATATATTGCCAATCTTTACCTGAGACATCTAATTATAGATGTTAAGTATTTCTACATAATATCTTCACAGAAATAACCAGGTTTGTGCTAGATTAAATAGCTAAGTACTATAGCCATAGCTAAACGGATATAAAACTAATCATTACACTTTATTACAGAAGTTTTAAGAAATCTGTTACAATGCTACAGATCACTGTATATAAATTAACTTCTACAATCAATGATAAAAGTTTCATATGTACATAAATATTTAACATAGCAATAAAGTGCACTAAATAAAAGGAAATAATATAGTTAATTAAATGTACTTTCTTCTTTATCTCCACTGGTTCTGTGTTTGATATATTAAGTTGTTATACTTGGCTGTGAAACAATTTGTATTTTAGAATCACTGTATATGCAACCATGAGATTATTTTCTTCTATTCATTGCTGAATAATTCTGAATACTGTTAGGCATTTAGTAGGTTCTATTATTATTTTTACATAAATGTTTCTAAATGTAAAATATTTTAAATAATTATAACACTAAATATTGACAGAGTCACTTAGGGTCATAGTATAATTAGTCTGAATATTCTTGAGTGAAAATCTAGTAGTGCTAGAGTGAATAATTAACTCAAAGACAAAAGACCATGTTCCCCAGTCATATTGACAGCTACTGTATTCTAATGACAATATTTCTGCATACAATTTTAACTTAGCTTTTATTCTTCATTTATTGGAAATATGGAGTTAGACTCTCCACATTTTATTTATTAGTTTACTTATTATCTCCAAAAATTATTTTAAGTCCTGATCTGTTCATGTGAAACCTTTTTTAAAAAAATGTGAGCATCATTCTTCTCTACTTTCCAGTTAAGACTACTATAATACCAAATGTGACATATAGCACCATCTATCTGAGAAAAGTGGATTAAGTCTCTCCTGCTTATAAAATATCTAACTGAAAAGATCTCAAAGAGAGTAAATAATTAAATATTAAAAATCCCCGTGTGAAATGCTCCACTTTCCATTAAATCCATAGTCTTTCAAAATCATCCAGTCAGTGAAAGAGTGGGAAATTTTCTATATACTTAATAGCTAAGGCTGTCAATACTTGTTTGTAAGGATCATCAGAAAACATAAAAAGATATATGACTCCAATTTGTCAGAAAATAAAGCTGATGAATAATCCAATTTGAAAACCTCTCAGGCTAGTGGTAAATCTCCTGATCGAAATTAAATGGTCTAAGCTCCACACTCCAAACAGCAAAATACTATAACTCCTTTCTTTTATAGTATATTTCACATAGATATTAACAGAAATGTGCTATGAAAATTTCAAAGCATATTCAAACTATTTTACTGACAGAAGAAGATAACATAATTTCAATAAAATGCCATGTTTGCATTCTAAAATACATTTTAATATAAGATTTTTTAAATATGGAGTTTGATGTTTTTGAAAACTAATGGGGAACATCTTCAAAGTTGAATTACAAAATATTTTTTAGTATCTTATCTGTGATAGAAAATAATAAAAATTCAGAAGGAAACACATGAACAAAACTTCATTAGAGAGTGTTCAAAAGTCTATCAACTTCTTATGAAGTACTTAGAAATGTTTCATATAAAGAAAAGTGTAAATTTCTAAGGCAATGCTTTGACCTGAAAATACTCTGTAAGTATATAAATTGTACAAAAGAATATATAGTTCATGATAGTCCATGAAGTCACAAATTTAGGTATTTGAAGTTTATCACAATTTTCTACATAGTTATCATTTAATTGATATTTTAATGCAATTGAATAAAATGATACAGCACTCCTTTTTATTACACACTATAGAAAGCATATGGCATTCTAAAATTATGTTTATTGACCATTATAATAATTTCATATTATTTTATTTATGTTATCAACTTTTTTTCAAATGTATATTTTTCCATATTTTTATTGGTGCATTATAATTGTACCTAGTGTGGGTTTTGTTGTTACATAAATCATGGGATTTGTTGTTACATATGCTACCATCTTAATTTAGAATGTTCAAGTTATTTATATCCACTGAACTAATTTATTTCTTTTATTGGAGGTAGGAATTGACCCAGGGTACCATCTATGATACACAGGTACTCCATAACTACACCACAGGTCCAATACTAAAATTTAAAAAGTACTCATAAAACATGACAAGTTTAACTGGGACAGTTTTCATGGAATGATGATAAATTTCATGATCCAGGAGTAGAGTCAAAGCAAAACCAGTTATCTGGGTATAATCATTTAGTTTTGAACGATAGTGCCAAAAAAGTACTTATTTCCCTAGTTTTGGTTCTACTATATCATTTTTTTTTACTGAGAATATATTTTGTGTGTATGAATACTGTTACTCAAATTACTACTATCAGCCATATCTAATATTCCTTCAGATTTGCCCACCATGAAATATGCATGTAGCATGTATTCTAGGCCAGATGACCTTTCTAGCCTGGGATGAAGAATGAGAAAATGCACTGACTTGGACACTGAATTAAACTGGTTCTTTCATATTTTTTCTCCTGCCAAATAATAAATAATCATACAAAACATTTACAGTGTTCTAAGGTACAGATGGGTGGACATATGGTCTTTCTCTTTGTGCATGGAAATGTGCTCTAGTTACTGTTGTCTTTGCATTCATAGAGTAGAATTTGTTAGTACTGTACAAACATGAGTTATAAGCTCACTTATTGCTATAGCAGTCGCCATTTTAGTTAACTCTAAAAAAGTTTATGATAAGATATAAAACAATTATTTTTCTACTCAGTGAGTTAATTCATTAAGCCTTAAAGTTAACATTACTAATCTTAAAATTATATTTATACCAATCTCAGGGCAACATCCCCTTAACTGTGTTCAAAATAAAGTGTCAGAATTTTTCCTTCCCTAGGAATCTAAAGATGTTTCTTATGAGCAAGTGTAAAGATAATTATTCTCAAATGGTTTAATAATTTGAAATAAATTATTAACAATTTCTCCCAATTTTTATTTATATTACATTTTTAAAATCTCAATATATAAAAATTATGCATAAGAAATTTGATTACATAGAATATTTATTGACTTTTTGCTATGATGTTATAGTAGAGAATATTTTAGAATTATTCTAAGCATAACTTTACATTTTAAATAGTTTTTTTCTAGTTTAGAACAGTTTTACAGAAAATTTTAAAAGGTAGTGTAGAGTTCCCATATTTTTATCAGTTTTTCTTATTATAAACATCTTATATTATTATTATATATTTGCTACATTTAATGAATCAAAATTATTTTGAGTATATTCATATAACAAGTAAAGTTTAGAGATTATGTAAATTTCCTAAGTTTTTAACCTCTTGTCACTTTTTTTTTCTTCCATGGTCACAAGTAGGATACATTACATTTATCTTTCTATTGCCTTCTCATGTAAAAGTTTTTAGATTTTTTTTTTAATGGCTCTAAAGATGCACATGCTCATTGTTGCTAGGGAATCATTTCTCTCTTAATACTTTTCAGGTGACAGAACAAACATACATATTTATGTTTGAACTATTCCATGTATATGTATATACCTATAAATATTTCTATGCATTTTCATCTATATCTTTATTAAGCTAAACATGAGACCATACTGTTGTCTCTAATTCTAATTCCTCATTATATGAGTCATTCTGTTTTCCTCATCTTGCTTATCTGCCAACTCTCAATCCCACAGTGATAAACCTGGCTCCTCCCATCTGCCATGCTTTTCCATAATTAGTCCAATTCAATATAAATGTATAAGACTATTATAATTATTAATCTATGCCTCTTTAACTTTTTATCACCTGGGATATAATGCATATGTATGATTATTTACCCATCAATTTTACAGATTTCTCTCATTCCTGGAGTTATTTAGGTCATCATCCAGACCCCCATAACAGTGAGGTTTACTCATATATCTGTCATACAACTGGATTTTCTTATTTCAGAATGCTTACTTTTTTCATCTCCCGATCATATAAGACAATTTTGCTTATGAGTATACATTACGAATCCTTTTTAGTTCTGTAAAGTTCGACAGATTTTAATAAGTATATAATGTCATGTGACCTCAATTACAGCATTCTATTGAAGTGAACTATACTAAAAAACACCTTTTTTCACCTATTCATCCACATCAACACTAACCATTTTAGTGTGTCAAAAATATTTTACCTTTTTTGGGAGATTTACTTTTATAATCAGTGAATAAGAACAATGTTAATGAGGATTAAAACTGCACAAATGGTTCTGAAAATAGAAATGTTAGTCTTATCAAAATGTTCTCTTGAGACTTTTATGAGAGCTAACAGTCTATCAAAGTTAACACAGTCTCAGTCTCATCTTAGAATGTTTATTATGTTCTTGCTTCCAAGACTCTGAATATATATATATATATATATATATATATATATATATATATATATATATATATATATATATATCTTTACATATATATGAAGAAAGTTGTACTCCAATTGAGATATAAATTTAGTTTTGCAAAATGCTATTAAATGTACTCTTGAGTATGTGAGCCATGCTATATTGCACATTTTCAAGGTTCACAGAACACCAATTACTTAAATAACCTTCAGTTTTTTAAATATGCAGGAAAGATAAATAAGTAATCTTACCACAGGCAGCATTTTTATAGTCTTCCCAGTGTTTGACAGCTGGACCTCTTTAATATCCAAACCATAACTGATTGGCTAATGCCACCTGTTCAGCAAGAAATTCAAAAGCCATTCATTTGTATAAAATAAACCAGCACATAAAATGAGCATACTCTTTGCAAAACATATGAAAAATATACTCTAATGAGAAGTATGAATGGAAAACCAAAGAAGAGAAAGATATGACTATAATATATAATTTTGTAAAGCATTCGATAAAGCATATAAAATACAAAGTTAAGTCTTTATGTCAGCTTCTTTTCCTCAGTACACAACAGTTTGAAAATGAAAGGTGTTTAGAGTAGCGTGATCTCTCACTTACCAGGTGTGCTATGAAAATGTGTTTATTCTCCCAAGTATCCATTCTGCATCACTTAAGCAACATTTAATTCATGTTCCTTCAAACAGAAAATAATGATATTAATAATACATTTTAAACATGATATTTGAAAAAATGTTAACTTTTAGAATAAAAGTTATAAGTTACACTAATACCTTTTATACATAAAAAACTAATTTCTTGCCATACCATAAATATATATTTTCATCATCATGAATGTTTTGTGATTTTCTTTGAGCAGGAATTGATTAATCTTAACAATTCATAGAATCATTATAAATACTATCAGTATTAAAATGCAGTTTTCAAATTGCAATATTGAGAACCAAATGATCCCGTTTTAGCAGTCTGAACAGCAATTTACTGTGCTCTTGGATTCTGAGCTTCAAGAATCTGGGCAGGACTCTACTGGAAAGTTATCACTTGGGATGTCTTCTGCTGTTCAGTTACATATCTCCTGGAGCTGCAATAATCTGAAGACTATAGTGGGTTGGACATCCATAGCAGTGTTCTCACATGACTGATGAATGACACTTTCTGTGAGCCAGAAATTGCTCCAGCATGGCAGTCTCATAGCATGTGGATTTCATAAGCAATCTTTGGGATCTTCCATCAAAAGATAACTAAGTAGAAGCTGTATGTTTTTTTCTCCTAATTTTAAAAACCATAAAGACCATAGTGTAGTCACAAACCTCCCCATAAACAAGAGAAGGTAATTTATATGACCAGCTCTTTATAGGATGAAAGTTCACATTCTAGATGTATGCGTGGAATCTGGGTATGATATCACATCCCTGTGATCCTGGCTACCTGGGAGTTTGAGGCTTAAAGACTGTGAATTGGAGCCCAGTCTGGGCAACAAAGCCTTTCAAAAAAGATAGTATGTGAGCTAAAATTAGAAATGAATCAGTTCTGTCTTTGAGATTATCTTTCAGGGAAGTTATATGTTAGTTCTGTTTTTTGACATACTTGGAAAAGTTAGAAGTCTCCAGATAAGACATGCCAGTGATTATTTTGTCACTTGTACTAGTAATTTGAGGACTAACTACATGGAATAAAAAAGTGAAGTATAGGGCATTTGCAGAAAGCAGGTATAGAAAATCACTTTCCTAACAAGGATGTCACTAAAAACTATTAATAAATGAATAAAGTATAAGAATGTTATAAGGAACATGTATCCAAAATATTATTCAATTTTCCAGAAGAAGTGAGAGAAAAGAAAATTAAAAAACAATGTTTAAAGCAATCAGTTAACAGAATAAATAGCAAAATAATGTGGAAAGGGAAAATATTCTTAAATGCTTTTGAAAATTAGCAGAAAATGCATGAATTGTTCAAATAAAATGTTGATGTGAATTACTTCTGTGACTTTATTTTCATATTTTAAGAGTTCACTGCTTCAAAAGTATACTATAATTTTGTATGAAAAGGGAAAATTTTAGATGTATAGTTTTTTTTTTTAAATTTTAAAACACTTATTTTGCAAGATACATTGTTTCAAACTATAAAATGTTTTTTACTACTTAGTAAAGTAGTGTCTCTATAATGGTCACAAGAAATAGGTAATTTCATTGCATTCTATCACCTTAAACAAATTCAATAACATAGCCTCTTATGTGTAATCATGAACAAAAGCTCATCCCCAAAAATATGCAAATATAATTTGTAATTCAGAATGTTTTTGAATCTTAGAATAGCATGTAAATATACCTGATGTTTTATATTATATTTTTCAGCATCTTGGCAAACATCCTTATAGTCTTTCTCTGCTTTCTTCTCTCTCTGTCAATCTCTCTCTCTCTCTCTCTTTCTCTCTCAGTATATCTATATTTATATCTACACAAACATATTTATATGTATATTTTGTTGTTTTGATATTTATACATATTTATTCTTAAATAACATGTATAAATACACACATTCATATATACACACACACAAATGTTGGGTCAAAGATGGACTATATGTATTACTGTGGTCTCATAAGATTATGTAACCTAGTGATGGTGCAACTATGTTAGTTTGTGTCAGTGCACTCTGATATTTGTGCAGTGATGAAACTGCCTAATGACGTATTTCTCATGACATATCCTTGTCATTAAATAATACATGAATATATGTTAATGAAAGAGAAAAACAAAATTATAAGTATCTATACTTCAGAAATAATGTTAACAAAACAAATTATTAGTGAATTCAATCCTAAACAAATTTGAGTTTTTGTCATATTGGTAATATATCATAGGCTGATAAATCCCCAGATAAACTTGAGCAACCCAGCTCTTGTCTCTCCGATTTGCAATTCTCAGAATTCTTATAATTTCTAGGATACCCACAGAAGTTACCCAGAATATACCATACTGAAGCAATGAGGAATTGTTTGATACATCTCAGGGAATGTCCTCTTTCCTCCTAAAACAGAATATTCTGGAGCACTTGAAGCCAGTAAGCCAATGGCTTTCAAGTGTTCCTCAGCTGGGATAATATGTGGGGCATGAGCATAAAGAAGTCCATCCACCATAGACAGTTATCCTGAGATCTTTTTGATCATCACACTAGGAATCCTAGACTAGTACCACAAGTAATAAAGTTGGCTTGCTCAACTTATGTGAATATCCTATCTCACTAGACTCATGCAAACTGTGAGAACCTTTGCATAGGTACACTTGTTTGGGTATCAGAATTTGATTAAGTTATGCTTCAATTTAATTTGGACAGTTCAGGAAAATTATTAAATCTCTCTTGGTTTCTTTAAAATGATTATTTTGATTATAAAATGAGAATGTGGACTATCTGGCCTCTTCATTCCTTTTGGTCTAAATTTGTTTAAGAAGCTTAACATCACTATTTTTCTTGAACACATTACCTTAATCATGTTTAATAAAATATTCACTACCAAGAATAAATCTGGACCGAGATAAGGAAATTTTAATTAGAAATATATTGAAATATGGGAGAATAATCCAAAGTCAAGAACTGCAAGCATCTCAACTCAAACACAAGGAGGCATTTCATTTACAGGAAGGATGAGAAAGGTGTATGAGGAAGTCAAGCAAACAAGCAGAAATGATCAGTGCTTAAAACAGAAAAGTATTCCTCTGTGGTTAGTGTATTCTGATAAGACAGCCCTCTTCTCAGAGCTCTTTCTTTTCTTAATGCATGTTCAGGCTTCAGGCAAGCAGAAAGCAGAAATGTTTAGAAAGGAGAGTACCCTTCCCAAAATTCCGTCAATGTACAGTGGAGGGTGAGAAATGGTTGATCATAAAAACTCGATAGCCACTCTTCCTCATGTAGATGAATCTCCTTCTTTTGAGTATCAAAGCTCCTTAAAACAGAAGCTCTAGGTTATGCACACACACACACATACACACACACATCTATATACATATACACGTATATATAAATATATGCATGCATATATTTATATATACATGTGTATGAATATACATATATATGTACATATATATATTTTACTTTTAAATGCACTTTATTTCTTAGAACAGTTCGCAGCAAACTTAAACAGAAGATGCAGAGAAATATAATATACTCACTCTCTCCACGTACACACCACCTCTCCCATTTTAAACATCCTATGATAGAGTAGCACATTTGTTTAATTGATGTACTTACACTGACATATCATTACCACTAAGGTCCATATATTATAGCAGATATAGCTAGATAATGGAATATTATTCATCACTAAAGAGAAGTAAACCAATAAGTCTTGAAAAAATGGAGGAATCTAAAAATCTCTGTTATTTTGATGATCAATTTTTGTATAAACAATATAGGAATAAATCTTTTATATTTCAGAAAATTAGAATTTTTTAATATCATCATTCCTTTGGTACAGTATTATTGGGAAGTTGTTGACAGGAAAGATAGAATTATAATGCTATAGATGCCAGTAAAGGGACATTGTAATTAGTCATGCACTGTATAACAATATTTTGGTTAATGATAACAGAACTTGTTTATCAGCTCCAGAAAGTCTTCTGGTAATACTTTTTGGGACTTCTAAATAAAGGATTACATCATCTACAAACAAGGTTAATTTGACTTCTTCCTTTCTTATTTGTATCCCTTTTATTTATTATTATTGCCTGATTACTGTGGCTAAATTTCAAGAAGGAATTGTAAAAGTTGGCAATTTTGTTTCTGATTTTAGTGAAAATTCTTATAGATTTTCTCTGTTTAATATGATGTTAGCTTCATGTTTGTCCTATGAGCCTTAAATAATATTGAGGTAAGATTTTTTTCATCCTTAGATTAATAAGGGCTTTTGTAATAAATTTTATTAGAGGCACTTTCTGCACCTATTTAGATGATGTTATTTTTGTCTTACATTCTATTTATGTATTGTATTGCATTCATTGATTTGTATATAAACAATCCGTGTGTTCTCTGAATGAAACTGCCTTCATCATGGTGTATGATTTGTGTGTGTGTGTGTGCCAGGATTGAACTCAGGGGCACACGACCACTGATCAACATCCCCAGCCGTATTTTGTATTTTCTTTAAAAACAGGGTCTCACTGAGTTGCTTAGAGCCTCACTAAATTGGTGTTGCTCTGGCTAGCTTTGAACTAGCTATCCTCCTGTCTCAGCCTCCTGACCCCCTGGAATTACAGTGTGTGCCACCACATCCAGATGTGTATGATATTTTTAATGTGTACTTGCATTTAAATTGTTAATATTTTATGGAAGCTTTATTCATCTATGTTTATTGAGGATACTAACCTTTGTTTTATTTCTTTAAATATCTGTATCCTGTTTGGTATCAGTATAATACAGGATTTATAGAATTAGTTTAGAAGTGTTCTTTCACTTTTGATTTCATGGAATAAATTGAGAGCATTGGAATTGGTTCTTCTTTAAATATGTGGTAAAATTCAGCTGAAAATTCATCATGCCAACCTTCTCTCTCTTGGAGGTATTTGATTAATGTTTGTTGTGGTTTGGATATGAGGTGTCAACCCAAATTTTCTATTAATGGAAGAATATTTAGTGGTGAAATTATTGGATTATGGGAATGGTAAACTAATCGGTCTATTTTAGTTGGAATAGACTGGTGAGACTTGTCAGCATGTGGGAAGTAGATAAAGGAAGCTGGTCAATGAGGGTATGGCCGAAATGAAAGTTATGCTCCCTTCCCCTTTTTACTCCTCACTCTCTTCTTCGTGATCCTGCCATGTACTGAAAAGTTTTCCTCTGCTGGGTCCTTCCTCCATGATATGTTGCCATGTCTTGGATCCAGAGCAATGTAGTCAGTCATCTATGGATTGAGCCCTCTAAAACCACGAGTCTCAGATAAACTTTCCCTCTTCAAATTCATTCTTGTTGGGTATTTTGGTCCCAGTGAAGAAAAGCTAACTAAAACAATCCTTCAATCTAATTGTATGTAATTAATCTGCTTGGGTTTTCTATCTCCTATTCAGTTTTGGTAGGTCATATGTGCATAAAAATTTGTTCATTTCTTATAGACTTTCTAATTTATTTGATATGTTAATTTTCAAAATGTTCGCAAATGATCCACTGGATTTCACTTGCATCTTATAGTACCCTAATTTTTCTTTTTTTTTTTTTGAAGATTTCAAGAATTTTTTATTAGCAATAGTCATGAGATTTAAAAATAATATTTTTTTTCCTTTTTTTTTATTGGTTGTTCAAAACATTACAAAGCTCTTGACATATATTTCATACATTTGATTCAGGTGGGTTTTGAACTCCCAATTTTACCCCAAATACAGATTGCAGAATCACGTCGGTTACACATCTACATTTTTACATAATGCCCTATTAGTAACTGTTGTATTCTGCTACCTTTCCTATCCTCTACTATCTCCCCTCCCCTCCCCTCCCATCTTCTCTCTCTACCCCATCTACTGTAATTCATTTCTCTCCTTGTTTATTTTCCCATTCCCCTCACAACCTCTTATATGTAATTTTGTATAACAATGAGGATCTCCCTCAATTACCATGCAATTTCCCTTTTCTCTCCCTTTCCCTCCCACCTCATGTATCTGTTTAATGTTAATCTTTTCTTCCTGCTCTTCCTCCCTGCTTTGTTCTTAGTTGCTCTCATTATATCAAAGAAGACATTTGGTATTTGTTTTCTAGGGATTGGCTAGCTTCACTAAGCATAATCTGCTCTAGTGCCATCCATTTCCCTGCAAATTCCATGATTTTGTCATTTTTTAGTGCTGTATAATACTCCATTGTGTATAAATGCCACATTTTTTTTTTTATCCATTCATCTATTGAAGGGCATCTGGTTTGGTTCCACAGTCTAGCGATTCTGAATTGTGCTGCTACGAACATCGATGTAGCAGTATCCCTGTAGTACGCTCTTTTAAGGTCTTCAGGGAATAGTCCGAGAAGGGCAATAGCTGGGTCAAATGGTGGTTCCCTTCCCAGCTTTCCCAGGAATCACCATACTGCTTTCCAAATTGGCCGCACCAGTTTGCAGTCCCACCAGCAATGTACAAGTGTACCCTTTTCCCCACATCCTCTCCAGCACTTGTTGTTGTTTGACTTCATAATGGCTGCCAATCTTACTGGAGTGAGATGGTATCTTAAGGTGGTTTTGATTTGCATTTCTCTGACTGCTAGTGATGGTGAGCATTTTTTCATATACTTGTTGATTGATTGTATGTCCTCCTCTGAGAAGTGTCTGTTCAGGTCCTTGGCCCATTTGTTGATTGGGTTATTTGTTTTCTTATTGTTTAATTTTTTGAGTTCTTTGTATACTCTGGATATTAGGGCTTTATCTGAAATGTGAGGAGTAAAAATTGGTTCCCATGATGTAGGCTCCCTATTTACCTCTCTTATTGTTTCTCTTGCTGAGAAAAAACTTTTCAGTTTAAGTAGGTCCCATTTGTTGATTCTTGTTATTAACTTTTATGCTATGGGTGTCCTATTAAGGAATTTGGAGCCCTACCCAACAATATGTAGATCGGAGCCAACTTTTTCTTCTATCAGACATAGAGTCTCTGATTTAATATCTAGCTCCTTGATCCACTTTGAGTTAACTTTTGTGCATGGCGAGAGGAGGGGATTCAGTTTCATTTTGTTGCATATGGATTTCCAGTTTTCCCAACACCATTTGTTGAAGATGCTATCCTTCCTCCATTGCATGCTTTTAGCTCCTTTATCAAATATAAGATAGCTGTAGCTTTGTGGATTAGTCTCTGTGTCCTCTATTCTGTACCATTGGTCCACCCTCCTGTTTTGGTACCAGTACCATGCTGTTTTTGTTACTATTGCTCTGTAATATAGTTTTAAGTCTGGTATCGCTATACCGCCTGATTCGCACTTCCTGCTTAGAATTGCTTTTGCTATTCTGGGTCTTTTATTTTTCCATATGAATGCTCTTCCTTTTCTAGGGCTTTGAGATGAAGTGTGAGCTCATTTATTTGTTGGTTTTTCCTTTTTTTGAGGAATGACCTCCAAGCGATGAATTTCCCTCTTAAATCTGCTTTCATTGTGTCCCATAGATTCTGATACGTTGTGTCTGTATTTTCATTTATCTCTAAGAATTTTTTTATTTCCTCCTTTATGTCTTCTGTAGCCCATTGATCATTCAGTAACATATTGTTCATTTTCCATGTGATGTAGGATTTTTCCTTCCTTCTTTTATCATTGATTTCCAGTTTCATTCCATTATGATCAGATAAAATGCATGGTATTATCTCCACCCCTGTATATTTACTGAGGGTTGCCCTATGGCATAATATATGGTCTATTTTTGAGAAGGATCCATGTGCTGCTGAGAAAAAAGTATATCCACTTGATGATGGTTGATATATTCTATATATGTCAGTTAAGTCTAGGTTGTTGATTGTGATATTGAGTTCTATAGTTTCTTTATTCAGCTTTTGTTTGGAGGATCTGTCCAATTGTGAGAGAGGTGTGTTGAAGTCACCCATAATTATTGTGTTGTTGTCTATTTGATTCTTGAACTTGAGGAGAATTTGTTTTATGAACGTTGCAGCACCATTATTTGGTGCATAAGTATTGATAATTGTTATGTCTTGTTGGTGAATGGTTCCTTTTGACAGTATATAATGTCCTTCCTTATCCCTTTTGATTAATTTAGTCTTGAAGTCAATTTTATTCGATATGAGGATGGCCACCCCTGCTTGCTTACGAGGACCGTGTGCGTGGTATATTTTTTCCCAACCTTTCACCTTCAGCCTGTGTATGTCTTTTCCAATCAGATGTGTCTCCTGGAGGCAGCATATTGTTGGATTTGTTTTTTTAATCCATGTTACCAGCCTATGTCGCTTTATTGGAGAGTTTAAGCCATTAACGTTTAGAGTTACTATTGATATATGGTTTGTACTTCCAGCCATGTTTGATTATTTATCTTTTTTTTTTTTAATTTAGTTTGTTTCTCCATGGTTAGCTTTCCCCCCGCCCTCTGTCTTTATAGAGGCACTTCCCACTGATGATTTTGGTTATTGTTTTACATTTCTTCCTCGTGTAGTGTTTTGCTCAAGATGCTTTGCAATGCTGGTTTTCTGGCTGCAAATTCTTTTAGCTTTTGTTTATCATGAAAGATTTTTATTTCGTTGTCGTACCTGAAGCTTAATTTTGCTGGACACAGAATTCTTGGTTGGCATCCATTGTCTTTCAGTGTTTGAAATACGTTGTTCCAGGATCTTCTCGCTTTCAGCGTCTGTGATGAAAAATCCGTTGTTAACCTTATTGGTTTACCCCTGAATGTAATCTGCCTCCTTTCTCTTGTAGCTTTTAATGTTTTCTCTTTGTTCTGTATATTGGATATCTTCATAACAATGTGTCTTGGCATTGGTCTAGTGTGATTTTGTGTGCTCGGTGTCCTGTATGCATCTATAATTTGTATATCTGTTCCCTTTTTTATTTCTGGAAAGTTTTCTGTAATTATTTCATTCAGCAGGCTACTCATTCCCTTGGTTTGAATCTCTGTACCTTCTTCTATCCCGATGACTCGTAGGTTTGGTTTTTTTTATGTTATCCCATATCTCTTGGATGTTTCTCTCGTGATTTTTAACCAGCCTTTCTGAGTTGGCTAGGCTCTTTTCAAAATGATATATTTTGTCTTCATTATCTGATGTTCTGGCTTCTACTTGCTCCACTCTGTTAGTGATACTCTCAATTGAGTTTTTAATTTGGTTTATCGTTTCCTTCATTTCTAGAATTATTGTTTTTTTTTTTTTTTTTTTTTTATAATCTCTATCTCCTGATAAAGATGCTTAACTTCTTCTTTTATCTGTTTATGTAATTCATTTTCAAAGTGTTCTTTCACTGTTTGGATTTGCTGTCTCGTATCTTCTTTAAGGTTCCATTCCATCCCTCTAAGGTATTCCTTGAGTTCTTTATATGACCATTTTTCTGCTGACTCTAGGTCCTCCTGAATATTTAGGCTGTCCTTCATTGTTTGTACTCCTTTTCTTCCTTACTTTTTTATGCTGCTCATGTTACTTCTTGTTCTGTTTGACTGCTGAGTTACTGTTTACTCTTATAGATTTATTTGATGCTTGGGAGGAAAGATATTAGAAGGGAAGGGAAGAAGTCACTAAAGAGAATGAGAGTAGGCAGGTAGAATTCAAGGAAGGGGGAATAAGAAAATTGAAAAGAAATGAACAGACAAAAGAAACAAAAATAACAAAGATTAGATAAGAAAGAAAGAAAGAAAGAAAAGTTGAAAAAAATATTTTAACAAAAATAATAATGATAATAAAAAAATGAAAATTAAAATTTAAAAAATGATAATAATAATAAAATAAAAAATTTAAAAAAAATTAGAAACATTGAAAAAAAGTTAAAGAACAACAACAAATAAAAATTGAAAATGAAAGAAAAAGAAAAAAAGTGATAATAATAATAATAATAATAATAATAACAATAATAATAATAAATGCAGTCCTAGAGTTCTATTAACTTCTCTTCCAGTAGGTGGAGCTGTGCCCACTGGGCCAAGCTTCTCCTCTCAATAGGTGGGAACCATTCACTGTGCAGCAGCTCTTTCTCCTAGACTGGGCGGATCTCCCATCCTGAGTGTCTAGGGCCTTGTCTTGTGTTTCCTCAAGCCAGGCCGTGCTCACCTGTGGCGCTCACCACAATACTGGCTACATGCCAGGTCTGCTGCTCCTGGGAGCCCTGTTTTCATGAACACCTGGGCTCAGTCTCCCTGTTTGCCTCCCTCAGACCCTAAGTTTGTAGAGCTTGGGGCTGAGATCCCCCAGCGAATTTGCTTGCCCTCCTGTAGTCACGCCCCCGGTAGCTGGTGCAAGAGACCTCAGTTGTCAGCACTGGTGGGAGCGGTAGCCGGGAGTTCCGCGCCACGCGTCCCGCGCCACTCCTGATTCCCTCGGTCTGGTTATTGCGTTCACAGGAGAGCTGGGAGGGGCCCTTAGGGTTTCCCCGCTGTGTGGAGAGAGGTGACTAGGGGATTACACACCTGTCGCGCTGGTTTCAATGCAGTTATCTCCTCCGCCCGTGACGCCATTTCTCTGCCATGGTGGTATCCCATGCAAATGGTGACCATTCGTTCCCTTTGCCGGGTGACCAATGCAACGGGTGGGTCCTGACTGTCTCTCCCAATCCCCGTTTCAGTCCTGTGGCCACTGCCTATGAAGGCTCGGTTGGCTTTTACCTCTGTAAGTTCCTAAGGGCCGACCAATTATTTCAGCGGGATCGTTAGTGCTGAGTCACAGGAAGCAGGCGAACTGGAGCTTAATTGCCTCCGATTCGGGCTCTGTGTGTGTGTTCTGAGGGGCCCAGCCTGTACACCCCAGATCCACGTCAGCTCAGCATTGCCTAGTGATCCTGAGCAAACACCATTTAGACAGTTTACGGCTCCCTATGCCCGCGCAGTTGAAGATGTCAGAGACTTGATCTCTCTGCGCCTGCCACCATGTTAGATCACCTCAATGATATTCATGTTGCCCTTACAGCTTCCTGGCATAAGCAAGTTCTTGGGATTATACAAACTGCTGCTTCTGTTTCCAGTCCAGATTTCTAGAAATGAAACCCTGCCGCCGTCGCCTCCTTCTCTGGGCCGCGCTCACGGGCGCCACGCTCGTCTGCGACCGTAGCAGAGCCGCCCTGGCCTCTGCAGCTCTTCAGCCGGGTGCCCGGCCCCTGGGGCCCAAGCGGCTGCCGCCGCGGCTCTCCATCCCCCTCCTCCGGAGCACGGGTCCCCTGGCAGGGGGGTGCAGAACGACCCCAGAGCAGGCTCTGCCCGAAGGTGCAGCGGCGAACAGGCCACCGAGGCGCTCGAGGCTGCAGTCCAGCCTTCGGAGGACAGGGCTCGGCACGCAGCCCACCTCCAACCTCTAGATGCTGCTGCCGGACAATGTATACAGAGCCATCAAGACAGTAAGCAGAAAGCAAATGGCGGCTCCCGCGGAGTGGATTTTCGGCACAGAAACCACAGCCCCGCCAACAATCCCAATCCACAAACTCTCCCTGTATAAAAAATATTCAAAAAAAAAAAAAGGAAAAAAAGGCGGGGCGCACTGAGCTTTCTTTGCCTTGGGTACTTACAATCCACTGCTGATTACACATTCAGCTTCTCTGCCCAGAGCGAAGCGAAAGAGGAAGCAGAAATTAAGTAGTATTAATATTTCATTCATAAGACTCAAGAAACAAACTTCCTACAGGAAAGAAAAGACCCTAAAATGTTTTTTATTTATTATGGATGAAGTAAAAATAGATAAATTTTCTGTATGTTTGTAATAATAATTAAAAATACTATTGGAATCTTTAATATTTATATGTTACTAGGCCTCTTATATATTGTTTCATGTTTTTCCAAAATTAAATTGCATAAGTCATACAACAGAAGGCTCCTGAAATATTTGGAAAGGAAAGAGGAATTGTAACAGTATCAAAATTACATGTTCCTTTAAGTAATGGGAAAAAAATGATGAAGCAGCAAAAAGGAATAATGAAAGGAAATACAAGGACTGAAAAGATACAGAATATTATGTTTAAAAAAAGGAAACAATGATTAGGAAAAAAAACAAGACATTTTAGAAAAGTCAGTATACAGAATCACTTAAATTGTGACTATTTGAAAAGGTCAATAAATTCAATGATTGAAGAAAAAGGAAAATAAACCAAGATAAAATATTAGGTACATTAATATGAGAGCATACAAAGTTTACTGAAGTACTAAAGCCCAACTGAGAGCAGTGTCCGCATCAACTTAGGTAGTTAAAAGTTACTACATTTGTAATTTTGACCAGACCCTATATTATTGGATATTATTCCCTTTGATAAAGCTAGGAAAAAAGTGATAAGAAAAAGTAAATAAACTAATTCAAAAACATGCTCAATGGAGAAGCAGATTATTTCTGTTTAAGTATACCAAAATATAATAAAAAGAGTCAGATAATGATATAAACTCTTAAGGAGAAAAAAAAGAGAGAGAGAGAGAGAGGGATAAGTGAGGTTGAAGAGAATGCATTGGCCCATCCCACATCTAACATTCACTGAATATCTTCCTCCCACTCAGACCCTGGAAGATCAGGGAAGGATAAAGGATTATAAAACTACATTAGATAATAAATTGTAACAATAAAAAAATAAAGTTTACTTACATTACAAATGCAGTTAACAAAAAGGATAAAATGACTAGAAGTGAATATGAAAATATGATATATAAATCACAGCAAATATATCAAGTACATGGGCATTGATAACAAGAAGGAATTGTGGATTTTTTTTAATAAATTGCTTGGGAAAAAAAAAACAGGTAAATACATTAGATATTTAGCTTAAAGAGCAACATCAGGAAGACACTGTTTCTGTTAGGACAGCAACAATTCCCAGATTATATAACTACATCCCAACAGATTATGTCTAGCACTGGACTGAAATGGAGTGCTGAGAGGAAATTGCTTTTGACATGCAGTTTTCCTCTTCCTCAATAATATATGAGCCCCACTGGAATAACACAAATCATTGACATTTAGAAGACTGAGATCACACTTTATCTAAATTCTAAGTAGTATGTAACAGAAGTGTTGAGCCTATTTCAAACTCAAAAGAACAACAAATAAGGTAATTCACATTTCATACATTTTTTAATGAGGCACTAGAGTATGTAGAATTTTAAAAAGAGCACAAAAGAACTGCCCCTCTGCTGTATTTTTCCATATCCTTCAGTTTGGATAGGTCGACCAATATGATGGAATGATATTTCCATAAATGATTATATAGCAAATATAAAGGAGATTTATAGATGTATTTAAGACAATCTCTGATTTTGGTTAATGGTAAGGGACAATAGCCTGGGTGGGCCTGACCTGATCAGTTGAATCAGAATATTGAAAAGAATAGCAGATACTCTTCCTAAGGGTCTTGAAAAATCAAGGTGCTATATTATATGAAGAAGAGGCCAGATAGTAAGGTTCCAGGAGCATCTGATAGGGTTTTTCAGCTAACAGGAAAAAAAAAAAAAGAAAAAAAAAAAACTTTCAAAGAAGTCACAGAAGTTTCTCCAGGAATTGAAGTGAGCTTATATTCTCAAGGAAAATAAACTCATCCAAGTACATGAATGAGCTTAGAAATACAAACTATTTTAATTAAGTCTTCTATGAGTCATTGAACTATGCCCAGTAGTCTGGACTACTAAAATTCTTGAGAAAATAAATTGGTAATTTTTTAATGTTACTTATGTGGATAATTTATAAATGAGCAATCAGTAATTAATGAGACATATATCAAATGTTAAATATATTTATTATTAGATGGTATTTTAAAAATATGTCATCATAACCTTCCCTCTTGATTTACTTCTTGATAAAAGTCAGAAAAATCTAGTAATTAATTTACACATCTACTGTGTATAAGCCATAAAAATGATTCCCAAGGTACCACAATACTTGTGACATTGTAAAAGATATAGATATTGGATTTACATATGGAAATTAAGGATTTATCACAACAAAACACACCAGGAGATAGTTCTGAAAATAATAAATGCTAGTCATTATTTGAGAAGTACACTTACTAGGATTGAATATCAATGAGACATAATTGCTAGATGCTTTCATATTTCAGCATAGCAAAATAAAGCTGCCTAATTCTTGAAATGTTGAAAATGTCAATGTATGCAAATTTGAGGAAGGGTTGGAAATCATAGGGTGACAGAAGGGAGGAAAGAAAGGAGATGGAATCCTACAATTAGATTTTCCTGATATGAATATAAAATGCAAATGCACATTAAGAAAAACAGTGGCAATTCCTCTATTGTCAATGTCACTATGTTCTGTTTTATGACAAGTGGCTATTCTATGTTAAGACAAATGGCCTCAGAATTTTTACTCTGTAAGTAAGATTCTGAGGTTAATAAATGTGCAGGTGCCTTTAAGATATCATCACACATTATCACTAATGCCACATTCCATATAAAATGTTATAGGTCTTTTACAAATCTATTACAGGTGTGAAGATTCTTTATAATAGATCAAGTTATCAGCTTCCTGCTTTAACAATATAAAGGAATACATAGCCCATTAAATAGTTATTGCAGCTTACTTGTTTGTTTTCTTTCTCTTGGATTTATATATTTTATTAAATTTATTTTAATAACCACTTTATTCAAGATATATGTAAACATATTTGATTATGGTCAAGTAGACACATAATTTTAAATTATATTTTTTAAATTTTTAAATGAATATTATAGCCACAAGGAAAAACTCGAAAAGAAAAATGATGTCCTGTAAAAAGTAAGCCTTTATAACCATTTGTTCATCTCTTCTGTTTACACACAGTTGTTTCATTATCCATATCTCATATATTAGTATACACATAGTTTATATGTATACTAATAGGTATGTGTGTATGTATGTATTTTAGTGCACATTTGTATGTATTGAAAGCACCTTCCCTTTACTAGTTGTAGTCTTACTCTGATGAGGCAAATTTTTCAAATTCTTCAGTTTCTATTTTTGAAGCTACTTTCCATTTCCTTAAATAATACATGAATATTTCCAGATTTTTCTTTACTTTATTAAATATAAGAGGTGGTAAATGGTGGATTTGGGGAAGGATGTACTTGCTATCATTTTCTTAGCTCCAGACTTAGAAATGGGAAGACTACTCATCAGTGAAATTGGTAACTAAGGAAACTCACTGAAATTCAATTCTGTACAATATATTAATATATATATATATATATATATATATATATATATATATATATATATATATATAGAGAGAGAGAGAGAGAGAGAGAGAGAGAGAGAGTCAGAAACTCTGCTCTGAACATAATGTAACAAATAATATGTTGAGATGCTCCATCTTGATTAGCCAATCAATGCAGCAGCAGCCATAGGTGCTGAGGGGTGGAAGTAGAGAGACAGAGAGAGAAAAAGGGAAGCATGGCAAAAAAAAAAAAAAAATGGGGAGCTTAGGAGAAGCCATGGAATAGAGAGAAAGGATGATCCTAATATATTCAAAGTAGTTAAGGGAGATTGTTGAGTGAACAGCCAACAAAATTGCTTGGCTTAGTTCTGCAGAAACAGGGGTCACTAGGATGGGATGTATTTATAAGCATCCATGGCTGACAGCAGAAGCAGGACAAAGGGAACTCATAAAGGAGATTGACAACTTGACCTAGCAGTTCCCTATTTTGCACCCTGGAGTGTGCCTGGGCCAGTGTAATTAAAATAGGGACAAACAGAATTGTTCCTAGGGCATCCAGGCTCCAGATACTGTGAATACAGAGCCCCCATTATTTCATAGGAGCAATTGGGAATGCCAGCAATGACCAGAGAGGAGCTTCTGTATTGTGGTTCTGATGGAAGGTAATTTGTGTCCATGGTGGTGAATGTGAAACCTGTGAAGGTTTGGACTCTTCCCCTTGAAATTTTTGGTATGACCCAACCCTGAGACCCAGACATCCAACCTAGATCTGTCTTTCCCCAGCAACAGGGCGTGTGTATCAAACACAAATACCCACCAAACAGAGTTCCAAATGTCAGCCAAGACTAAATTCCAACTACTGCAACTTCCAATTTAGAACTCTGCCCCACACCCACTATAAGAGTAGGCAATTTATGAGCATTCCACTAACTATCCAAACTTATACAGGGAGACAGGAAGCTGAGAGCTACTACAGCAAGCTTCAGTTCCTAGCCATAATGATTGAAAGCTAGGCGAGAAGCACAAAGGTGTTGGGCCCTTGATCCAAGAATTGCAGAGCCCAAAATATATACAAAGAATGAAAATCCATCTTTATCAACAGTTTGGTCCAGATCAGTCAAAATAAGCCGAATATATCTCATTTTTTAAAAGCTTTTTTCTTCATCATTCACCTCAATTTTTTATTCTTTTTTATTTTTTCAAATTTTTTGAATTTTATTTAATTTTTTTAAACTTGTTTCCATTTTGTGTGGTTGTGGGCTGTGTGTGTGTTCTTACTCCATGAAGAGTTCTTACATACTTTGTAAATATTTTTTTAAACAGTAGTTGGACAGAATACTTTTACTTATATATTTTTATGTGGTGCTGAGGATCAAACCCAGTGCCTTGCACATGCTAGGCAAGTGCTCTACCACTAAGCCACAACCCCAGTCTGTGACATAGTTTTTAATATAATTTTAGTTAATTATTTTCTTCTTCACCCGTTTATTTTAATTCACTTTGGTTTAACTTAGGTGGGGGAAATTATTTGTGTGTTTGAGTTGTTTTGATATTATATTTGTTATACCTTGGTTTTTGTCCCTTCTATTTCCCCTTCTTTACTCTCTCCCCCCAGTAATAGCCATATTTTCTTATTCCTTTTTTATTATTATTTTATTACCATTAGTTAGTTTTTTTACTCCTTCTTTAGAGCCTTCATCTGCTACGTATCTCTTGCCTTATCTCTGTTTATTTTTAAGAATTTCAAACTTTCTCTTGCCTTCCAACCCTATTTTTCTTCATTTAAGAAACTGTAATCCCACTATCTGATAGAGTTATACAGTTTATATTAGTCTTACCCCATCTGTGTTGTGTTTACTAACAAAATGAACAACATAGTAGACACCTGATACTTAAAGCTCAGTCTAGATCATGGTTATTTATTGCTGGTGCTCATGTTAAATGTTGAATCAACCATTTCTACACAGGTGGTACTTAGTGCTATAAATGTCCAAGTAGCAGATATTTATCATAAGGTTGTAGATCTGTTGGTAACATTAGTCCTGTTCCCAGATTCCCTTCCTCTAAGAGGGAATAGAATATGATTCAGAAATTTCAAAATTAATGAGTACTGATTCAGCTGTCAATCAGATCTCACAACCAAGTCAAATAACAGTGTATTTCATCTACTCTCACCTGAGCCTCATCAATATTTTAGTATATAAAATAGGGAAGAAGAATCCCCAAACCAACAACAAGACAACAAGTTCTTATGGAGGAACAACTAGAGGGGTACCTCAGATTCTGCCAGCAAAAACAGAAAGAAGTCTCAGAGCAAAAAAGATAACTACACACACGAAAAAACCCCACAAATATAAAATAAGAAAAGGAATATATCATAATTGATGCACAAGTTACAGACCTCTGAAAAAAATGAGGAAACGGGGAAATGGTTCACCTCCCAAAACTTACAATACCCCAACAAAGAATTCAACAGATACAGAAGTAGATGAAATTTTTGAGTAAGACTATAAAATGTGATGGTCAAAATATTCAATGAACTAAAAGAAGAGCTAAAGAATGAATTAGAAAATACAGAAATGAAAGACCTTTATTATAAAAAAAATAGAGGTAATAAAAAGAAACCAACAAGTATTTCTGGACATGAAAGACACAATGAATCAAATTTAAAAAAAAAACTCTTGTAAGCATCACTAAACTATTAGATTGTGGGGGAAAAAATAGAAATTCAAGCCATGAAGACAGGATATATGAACTTGAATACTCAATGCAATAAAGAAGGAAAAAGACACCAGACTATATAAGAAATCTGGGACATCAATGAGACAAACCTGAACATCATTGGTATAAAAGATAACATGGAGATAAAGTCTAAAGACATAAGAACATCTTTGATGAGACAGTAACAGAAAAAAATTCCCATATTAGAAATGAGATAGACATCCACATACGAATGCATATGGAACCTCAAACAGAACATCTCTCAGGGACACTTCACAATGAAAATACTTAATATTAAGAATAAGGAAAGAATATTAAAAGCTGTGACAGAAAAACATCAGGTTGCATTTAGAGGCTGTAATTGTTAATTTGAATTGTCAACATGATTGGATTAGAGATGCCCAGGCATATAGATGTATCAATGAGGGTGTGTCTAGGAATGATTGGCATGTGTGATAGCCAGCTGAAATGGAGAGCCTCCCTAAGTGTGTGCAGCACCATCCAATAGGACGATGACTTGGTTGGTAAAAAAGTTGGAAGAACAAGGAAGTAGCAGCAAATGTAAACTCAATTTTTTTTAACAGATTTTTGATTACTGCTGCAATCCTTTGAGGATATCGGACTCTTGCTTCTTTACTCTTCCAAAGTGGACTCTGCCAGTGATTCTCCAGAAGCCTTCCATCTCACACTAGGGTCTCACACTAGGCACTGTTTATCCCTCTTATTCTGGGGCTTTAGCCTCTTGGACTGCAGCTACTGGTTCTTCCAGCTCTCCAGCCTACAGATGACCACTGTGGACTATCCAGCTTCTGGTCACATAAGCCAACCCCATAAATCCCCTTTTTAATAATTATACTTTCTGTTGATTCTGTTGCTCTATAGACCCCTGACTAATACAGAGACAACCCAACAAGTCTCATTTCTGACTTCTCAATTCAAACCCTAAAATAAAGGAAAGCTGGGAATAAGATATTCCAAGGTCTAAAAGAAGACAATTGCTTTTCAAGCATGCTGTACCCAGCAAAGCTATCTTTCAAAATTGATGTAGAAACAATAACTTTCTTCAACAGTGACATACAGAAAGAATTCATGATCACTAAGTCAGAACTAAAAAGAATGCTTAAGGATATACTACATGCCGAGTAACTCAAAAACAAACCTGAAAATTCTCAAATAGATGAAGATCATTAGAAGTGCAACCAATTAAATGAAAATCAAAACAGAATTAAATATAACAAACTATATGAAATGGCATGAAATAACAAACACCTATCCAAAATAACATTGAATGTAAATGGTTTCTCAACTCCTCAATTAAAAAATATTGATTAGCAGAATTAATTTAAAAATAAGATCCAACTATGTGTTTTTTTTGCAAGAGATTTATCTCATAGGCAAAGACACCAGAGGCTGAAAGTGAAATAATAGAAAAAAACAAAAAGTATTTCATGCAAATTGAATCTAAAAACAAGCAGGATAGCTATTCTTATATCTGACATAACAGATTTTAATCAAAATTTAATCAGAAGAGACAAAGAAGGTCACTAGACAATAGTAAAGAAAACAATTCAACGAAAGATACAATGATAGTAAATATTTATGCCAAATGTCAGGGCACCTAATTATTAAAAAAAAAAAAAAAAAAAAAACACTTCTTAGAATTAAATCCCAGATAGACACCAGTGCAAAAATAATGGGTGATTTCAGCATACTCTTCTCATCATTAGACATATCATCCAAACAAAATCAATAAGTATATTTCTTATCTAAATAATACCACAAATCAATGGATTTGATTCTTGACATTTCATGGAATGTTTTCCAAAAGAGTCCATGTTGTAGGTTACAATGTAACTCTTAACATATACAAAAATTGGTATAATCCAGTGCATCCTATCAAATCATAATGAAATGAAGATAGAAATAAACAGCAAGAAAAAGTATAGAAACCACATAAGCAGGGCTGGGGATGTGGCTCAAGCAGTAGCGCTTGCCCGGCATGCACGAGGCGCTGGGTTCGATCCTCAGCACCACATACAAATAAAGATGTGTCCACCGAAAACTAAAAGAAATATATATAAAAATTCTCTCTCCCTCTCTCTCTCTCTCTCTCTCTCTCTCTCTCTCTCTCTCTCTCTCTCTCTCTCTTTAAAAAAAAAGAAAGAAACCACATAAGCAACATGGAGATTGAACAATTCTTATTTAAATGAAGAATGAATCATAGAAGAAATTGTTAGCAATAAATGAGAACAGAGATACAACATATCGCTGGGAGCAATGGGGCACACCTGTAATCCAAGCAGCTCAGGAGGCTATGGCAAGAGGATTGTGAGTTCAAGGCCAGCCTATAAGCAGGAGACTCCAATTTATTTTTATTTATTTATTTATTGATACCAGGATTGAACCCAGGGACACTTGGCCACTGAGCCGCATATCCAGTCCTATTTTGTATTATATTTAGACAGGGTCTCACTTAATTGCTTAGCACCTTGCTGTTGCTGAGGCTGGTTTTGAACTTGTGATCCTCTTGTCTCAAACTTCCAAGCCACTGGAATTACAGGCATGTGCTACTGGGCCCAGAAGGAAATCCCATTTTAAACTTTGTAAATATATACAAAGCATGGTGCCTTATAGAAAGTGTAAACTAGACCATTAAATGTGTATGTATACGTACACATATACATATGCACTAAATCTATAAAGCCAAGAATGAAAATGATAAACATCTCATTTAAATGTAGTGGTGAAAGTGTGAAGGAGGTTAGAAATAAAAACTATGACACTGTGCAGTGATTACAAAAGGCTAAACCACATTGTTCCATTGTGATTTCATAAACTATATATTTTATGTTATATACATTTTGTATGTTTGATATATTTCACTGACTCTTTGATTTTAATCCAATTCATTCACTATTTTCTCTCATTACATTAGGAATATCCAGGTATGCAGAAATATAACATTTGGACAATTTGCATTTTTTGCATAAAATCTTTATTTCAGTAGTCATCACAAGAGTTAACACATAATATTAGCTCAATATATTTTGTTGAATAGTTATTTTAGGATGTTAAATCATAAAATAGTATTCATAATCATATCTTCATCTTTAATAAAAGTTAACTAGTATTTTGAAGATAACCATAGTCAATGATTAAAAGTGATAATCTAATACTGCTTTCATATACATGTAATTTTGATAGTAGAAAATTCTATGACAAATATCATCATGAAATGTGATTCATATTGTTTAATAGATAGCAAATATCAAGTCACATTTAGTGAATAACCTAAATGAAAAAATGGCAATGTGTAAAAGGAAATGGAAGGATTTTTCCTCTATGCCTTCAAATCTATGTTAAGATTTAATAAAATAAATGGTACTCAACGATTCTCACAGCAGCAATAATTTCCAGCCTTTAATCTCATATTAGCAACAACAATAACAAAAAATCTCACTGTTTTGGAAGCTTGTTTGAACTAATTGTATTATGCATTTAGAAGCTGTGTAAACCAAGCAATACACATTATTGAATAGTGATTTAAGAAGTTAGATATAGATTAGGAGAATTAAGAAGCTTTTAATTCAAGAGAAGCAATTACTCTGTTCAACAATGTCAGCTATTTTTTAAGCTCACAGTCAAATGACTGAAGAGGAGTGAAATTGATTCCATCAGCAATTTAATCAGTGGCAACATTTATTTGTGTTTCTTTTTGCTGGCATCTTTGGTTGTCTGCTTCCCTTCTTGGAAACTTGTACTCAAATTTCATACAAATACTGAGTATTAGGAATAGCAATCACTTTTTGATGAAGATGAATGAAGCTTATATAACATTCATGTATAGATTTTCATATGCAAAATAGGTCCATTGTGCGTCCAACAGTCTACACATGAAAATAGGCTCCTAGTCACTACTTTATCCCATTCTAACATGGGCTACAAATTTTACTACTTGCCCAAGTCCAGTAAGACAGAACTCTAACACAGCAAGTTGGGCAAAACATCATTATTACTCAAAGACAATTGAAACCTAGGATTCCTAGTGATCCAGACTCCCAAGACTCAGAAAAGATAGCCAAGGTGGCTGAAATCTCATCTGTGCATGCTTCATATCACACCACAGCTGAAGGACCCAAACATCTATCTGCATCAGGGTTTGAACCCTAAGGATAAAAGGACACAACTGCACACACAAAAATAAAATACTGTAAAACTTTATCTTCTGGGAGGGACAGGAACAAAACATGCCTTTTTCAACATATTTCATTCTCAGCACATTCTATACTCATTTTGAAAACCTAAAGAAAGAGGGAGAAAGAATTGAGTTACAGAAGTCATCCAGGGACTTTTTCTGTACTGTGGGCATTTCTTTTAAAATCACATAGGTAATTTAAAATACCTAGAGATTCAATTGCATAATCTTAAAAATATTTTGCTCTGAAGAAACTGCCAAATTGCCTTCTAGCTAATGGCTGTACCATTTTACATTATTACTAGCAAGGTTTCAGAGCTGCTGATCTTTCCATCTTCACCACCATTTGATATTATTGGGGTTTTGGATTTTTTGCTATTTTTATATGTGTTTCATGGTTTGTCATATTTTGAACACTTAATTCCCTAATGACAGGTAATATTAAGCCTATTTTTGCATATTTATTTACCATTGTTACTTCTTTTGGGTACGTATCTATTGACATACACAGCAGTATTTATTCAAATTCTTAATTTTGTTAAGTTCTAAAACTTCTTTGTATCTTCCTTCAAATACACCTGAGTTACATATCAATAAACTTACTATAAGTCAAAAGTATTATAAGAATAAATGCACTTAGTGGTTTAATAAGTTAATAAAATATAAAAATTATAAGTGGAACTATCAGAAGTCCAGATTCTCTTTCACTTACAATGAGGTTACATTCCCATAAACCCATTGCAAAGTCCAACAGTGATAAGTCACATCATCATTATAAGTCAGGGACTGTCTGTATTTTGATACAACTTCTTTATCAGATATGTATTTTGCAAATATTTTCTGCCAGTGTGTGCTTTTTCCTCTCATTCTCTTAAGGGTAGTTTTTACAGAGAAGGAATTTTTAATTTTATAAAATCTAGTTTATTATTTTAATTTTATAAAATTTAGTTTGTAATGGATTGTGCTTTTGTTTTTATCTCTGACACAGTATCACATAACCTAAAGTCATACATATTTTTAATTTTTGTTCTAGAAGTTTGGAAGTTCATATTTTAGTTTCAGGTTTATAATCAGTTTTGAGAGTTTTGTGAAAAGTATAATGTTTGCCTCCAGATAAATTTTTCTTTATATAATGGCATTTGATTATAACAGACCAATTTGTTAAAAGAACCATGAAATTGCCTTTGATTTTTTTTTTTTTTTTTTTTTTTGTCAAAGAGCAGCTAAATATTATCTTCCTGAATTATCTTCCTGAGTCTAATTCTGTAAAGGGATTACTTCTTCTCTGGTGACCTATGTCTCTACTTTCTGAAAAAACCATGCTATTTTGAATATTGTCATCCTAAAGTTAGAAAATATGAGTTCTTCAAATCAAGATATGGAATAGTTTATTTTGGAAAGAACTATTGTAAATGATGCTTTATTTAAATTTCACATGCCAATTATTCTTTGTTGGTATAGAGAAATATAATTGACTTTTATATAAAAACTTATCTCATGACCATGCTATAGTTGCTTACTGGTTTCCGGAATTTTATTTTCACTTATTCCTTGTGATTTTCTATTTAGATGATTATGACATCTGCAAACAAAGACATTTTTAATTTTTCCCTCTTAATATATATCCTAGAAATCTGGATGTTGATCCAGATTCATATACCTGGAATAATTACACTGAGTTGGGGTATATAATTCTCTTAATACATTAGTATGTTCTTATAGTGTCTTATAGTGTTTTAAGTTGGTCTTTAATACTAAAGTAATCCTGGAATTGAAAGTTTCCCTGCTACTATATTCTGAAGGTGATGGGAAAATTTGTATATTTTTGTTCTTAAATGATTAATAGGATTTACCAGTTAAATTTTGTTACTTCTATTGACTCTTTAATGGGGCTTATCCATTATTTATTTTTAGTATAAGCATAAGCCTATACAGATCACTTACAGATTATCTATTCCTGTTTCTTTTCTTTACTCTATGTTTTTTAAGGAATTGGTCTATTATATCAAATTATTAAAGTTTGGGACATGTAACTATTCATAATTTTTCCCTATTATCCATTTATTATTTATGTAAATAGTAATATTACATCTTTTATTTCTAATTAGGTCCTTTTTGTTTTTCATATATTTATTTTTAATCTGAATATAAGTTTAATTTATTGGCCTTTCAACATAATTTTTTTTTTTTTTAGTATCTGTGCTTTCAGGCTCACTGATTTATGCATCATTTGTAAAATTTTGTTTTTTTGACTTGCTCTAGTCTTAGCTTACTAGATTTTAAATTGCTTCCTGTGCTTCAAGTTTAGAATATGTATTTTAGATTTTTCTTTTCTATATAAGCATTTAATTCTATAAATTTCTCTCTGAACACTATTTCTTTTTCCTTTCTGCTTTGTTTGCAGCCAACAAATTTTGATGTTACCTTTCCTATTTTTAATATATATATATATATATATATATATATATATATATATATATATATATAGTACACACACACACACACACACACACACACAAACACACCTGTGGAGAGCATTAACAGTGATTGGGAAACCAATGTCTGAAATAGGGATCCCTGATGACTTCATGGCTGTGACATGAGTGGTGATTGGGAAAGTTTCTCTGCAAATGTGTAGGATGCCCGGTTGCTATGGGAATACTCTCCATGGAAAAAGGCTGTTTGGAGAGGCTTATCAGCTTTGACCTTATTGTCAACACACAGTTCCTGGGAATGAAGGAACCTCCTTGCTAAGACAACCACAATGTTTCACTAGTTCAGCTGCTCCTGAATTTGCTCCAGATTTAGTAACTTTAAACAATGGACTTTCTTGAGAGCTGCATAATGCTTCTAACATTGCACATTGAAACTCTAGAATGTAACTGAGGAAATAGCTGCATACTGTTGCTAACTCTGTAATTTTCATGAATACAAAGAATAATGCTTGCATATTCTTTAATCTGATTAATAAAACATATATAATAAAGATTGATGGTGTAATTCTTTAGACATGCTTCTCCATCAGAGAGTAATGCTCCACTAGATCCCAGCTGTTTTATCTTGAAGATCTGCATGTGTGACTCTTTATTTCTTCCAATCTTCCATTGCCTCTCGCCAGAACCTGCTAGTTTGGTCATGCTGAAGCATATACCGTGTGTGTGTGTGTGTGTGTGTGTGTGTGTGTGTGTGTGTATGAAGCCTTCTGTGAAATACTTGAGGATCTTCTCTCAGCATGAAACCAGGGAGATTTAGGTTTGGGCTTGGGAACTGTTCAAAGCTGTCTTATGGCAATAGACTGCCCAATGCATGTCAGCTCTATCTCAGCTTTGCTAGGAAGATCCATCAAAGTAGGTCTGGAGATGGGCGTAACCAGTTGGGAACTGGACAGTTCAACTTTAACCTTGTTTGGTGAAAAACATTCTATGGAAGGCCTTCGATGTTTCCCAATATAAATAAAGCAGGTGCATGCTCCATTTTGCTATAGTATAGAAACTCAATCCATCTGATCATCTATCCTGTTCTGCCCTGGCTTTCAAAACTACTTTCTGTGTCCTGTGGTTTTTTCATCATTCTGTTTTTCCTAACTTTTATTTCTCAGCCAGCCCGTTCCACCATGGGAAACCCCATTTCCACCACCCACATGGGATGTAGGTGATATATATATATATATATATATATATATATATATATATATATATATATATATATATGCTTTTTTTTCTTCTACTGGTAATAGAACTACTCAGGGATAGTCAATCACTGAGCTACATCCCCAGCCCTTTTTTCTATTTTGTTTAGAGACAAAGTCTCACTGAGTTGCTAAGTGCCTTGCTGTTGCTGAGGCTGGCTTTGAACTTACTTTCCTCCTGTCTCAGCCTCTTGAGCTGCTGGGATTACAGGCATGCACCACCACATCCGGCCATATATACATATGTCTCTTGAGACTTCTTCTTGACCTGTTTTGTTGTATATAGTTTTTTATGTTTAAATTTATTTAGGTATTGAAGATTGAATCCAAGGGTACTAAATCACTGAACTACATCCTCACCTTTCTTTTATTATTTAGTTTAAGGCTTGCTCTTAGTAAATTGCAAAGGTTTGCCTCAAACTTTCAATTCTCTTCCCCAGCCTCTCAAATGGCTGTGACTATAGGTATGCACCACTGCTTTCAGCTTGACCAATGTTTTATATAGAAGTGCTTTGCTTAATCTTGAAATGTTTAAGGATATTCTACTATTGATTTCTAGTTTATTTCTAATGTCACTTAAGAACATACTTTGTGTCATTTACATTCTCTTAGATTTATTAATATGTATCTTATACTCTTTTAAATTTGCTAATCTTTACATCAAAAGAATGTAGTCTTAATCAATGGTCTTATGTAAGACTGAAGAGAATGCTCATTCTTCTAATACTGGACGGGATGTGCTACAAAATCTCAATTAGGTTAAGTTGACTGATAGTGCTATCCCTGTTAACTTTGACTTTACTGATTTATCCATATATTAATCATCAATTATCCTTAGAAATTCTTAAATATCAATTACTGAAAAAGAGGTATTGACATCTCTAAAATAATGAAATTAACATTTCTTGTTTTAGTTCTTTCAGGTTTATTTTTACATATTTTGACTCTATTTTTAGTTATCTACATGTTAAGGAGTATTATGTCTTCTTTGATATTTAATTCCTTCATCATTTAGTCTCTTTTTCTTACTGATAATTTTCCTTTCTTTGAAGTCAGCCTCATTGCAAATGTATTTATTTAGGTTTGGAGGATAGAACTCCTCTAGGTTTATCTTTGTTGGTAATTAGTGTTATGAATTTCTTATGCCATTGTTTTACTTGTATTCTGATTATATTAATTGGATTTCATAGCTGAGTCTTATTTTTATCCACTATATTAATCTCAATCACTTAATTAGTTCATTTACTACATTCATAAAGTGATTATAAATATAATTATATTAATGTCTACTATATTTAGTTATTTTCTATTTATTGCATTTAAAAAGCTTCACTCTTCCCCTATTTCCTGTTTACTTTAAATTAATATTTTCTATGGTTCTATTTTACCTATTTTTTCTTATACTTCTTTTAAAAATATTGGTGATTTCCATGTAGAAAATGTACCTATTGTCACTAAACTAAATTCACTTTGAAATAATACTCTACCATTAGTACAAATAAAACAAACTTACCCTCATTACTTCCTCTTCTCTTTTAGGTCATTGCTGCCATTCATCTGAGTTCTTATAAGCATACTTATATGAGACATAATTAATATCAGTATTTTAACAGTTATATTGTAGATATATCAATAATAAGTAGAAAAATAAGCTATTTAATTTTACTTCTCTCCAGTATTCTTACTCTCATTCTTATCTAATATCCTGAACTTTTTATTTTTTTCTCTTGGAAAATTTTAAATTTCTTTCATAGCACATTTTTTTAGCAATGAATTTGTTCAATTTTGTTTAGCACAGAAATTATTTTTCATTCACATGAATAAAATTTCTCTGGATAAAGAATTCTAGATCAGTGCTTTGTTCAAATAGTGAAATGCATTCCTCTTCTGGTTTCTGATGAGAAGTCTGCTGATAGACTTACAATTGTTTTTCTGTATGTAGTATGATTCTGTATCTCTTCTAGATTTTTTGTTTTTAGTTTCTGCAGTCTAAATATGATATTACTAGAATTCTTATTTTATATCCTGCTTGTTGTTCTCAGAATATATTGCATCTGTTTTCATGGCAGTCTTTAAACTTGCAAAATTCTTAGCCATTTTTGCTTCATATGTTGCATGACTTCTCTTCTCTGATTTTTCCTTCATTTCAACAAAGTGTATATTACTAACTTTTAGGTTTTTCCCTGTTTGGATTTTCTGTTTAATTTGTTGTTCGTTTTGTTTTTAGCATTTACAGTTTCAAAAATGACTATCTACCTATTACAAAATTTATTTCTTATATGCTCCATCATGTTGGTCTACTGATGAGCTCACCAAGTTCCTTCTTTATTTCTGTTAGGTGACTTTATTTTTAGCATTTTTTAAAAATATTTCTTAATGCTTTAAACACACTACCCTACTCACACTATCCATTTCTTTCTCTGGGTTATTTTTGTTCCATTATTGCTCTTAGCACAGTAAGCTTATTTATTTTAAACTTCTGATTTGACAATTCTAAAATATCTGCTGTTTCTAAATTTCATCCTGATTCTTGCTTTGCTCCTTCAGACTTTGAATTTTCTGGCTTTATAGTGTACTTCATGTTTTGCTGAAAGTCAGATATAGTTATTGGATAATAATAAATGAGATAAACTTTTCATCTGAGATTTTATTACTGTGGTTGAAATTGTGTTTTGTTAAAAAAAATTTGCTATAGTTTTGGTATGCCAGAGGCTTCGAATTTTTCTAGTGTCCTTATTTTGCTTTCCCTGTTTCCTTTGGGATTCCCTATGAACTCCATAAATAATGTGTAGCTTATTCATTTTTCAACTGTAACTACTATTACATTGAAGCCCTGTGGTTGTAGGGTAAAATGGGATGGGGAGGTGTTTTATAATCTTATTTTTAGCTCAATCTTTCAATCATCTTGTTCCTAGGCTGTAATATTCAGAAGTGCTTTGCATCCCTCCTCCTCTTTTCTCTTTAAGCAAGACAGAAATACTATTGTAGGTGCCATTCAAACAAATTTCCTTAAACAAGGTGGAATAAATTTCAGCTATATTCTTTTCCTCTGAAAATTAGGACTTTGTCATTGAGAATATTCTGGATGAATTCAAAATAGTTATCATCTCTCTGCTGCCACTGTCCAAAGGGGTCTGTCTTAACCCTTTACCCTGAGAAGCTGGTGGGGCTCAGACGGACAAATCCATAAAAGTTGAGGGCCTAAGAGGGCAGCCCTTTGGATTTCCTCATTAGCACATTAATTCACACAAAACCTCTATAATTTGTCAAAATTACCAGTTAAGTATTTATACTGGAATATAACTCCAGGGAATTCTGTCCAGGTGATCAGATTGTGGCTGCTACTCTGCAGTTGGTTGCCTCTCTTTCCAGATTTCCAAATGATGCATTGACCTGTTGCCCTGCTTCTTCAATCAGTCTAACAAAATCATCGATTTACAGTTGTAAGCTTTTTTCTTGGTGTAAGAATGTGATGATTTCCAAGCTCTTTACATCATCAGAGCTGAAACCAAAAGTGGCCTCCATTTTTGCTTTAAAGTGACGTGTATTTTTACTGCATTATAATCAATGATAGCTATTTGTATCTTAGTGGTATCTTTCTAATTTGTTAAAATTAGCTGTACATACTATCAAAGCCAGTAGCTGATCTATTTCTGTGATGCTGTAGTCATCTGAGAAGAATGTGTGAACCTATGAAATCTACCCTATTATGTTATTTACACTCTTCTTTCCTATTATTTTTGCTCATTTGATCCACATTGTATTGTCTTATAAGTCAGTGGGGAAAAACAATATATAAGGAGGAAAAATAATTTTCTCCACTATTTTCCTGAGTTCTTTGTTTATGTCCATGTAACATAAAACTTATATACAAGAGAAAAGCAAATGGAAATTTAATAAAATGTAGTCATTCTTTTTCCAGCTAAGAACTCAAGAGGAGAAAAAAAAAAAAAAAAAAAAAAAAAAACACCATTGCAAAATGAGATTTCCTTTATAGACAGAAAATTCTCTTACATATTGGAGATGTTTTTGAACTTTAGTATCTTCTGTAGCCCAAATTAAATATCTCAAAATAATTGTTAAGGTCACAGAAACATATTTTAGGGAGGCATTTTCTGTTCTTCTACACTTACATTTCAGAGTAGTGTGTTCTGAAGCCAGTCACAGATATGTTCAGGAAGCCATTGGTGATATAAATGAGGATCTTCTCTTGGAATGGTTGCCAGGGAGAAATTTCATGGCAATAGGTTGCCCAATGCATGTGACCTTTCCCTCTGCTTTGCTAGGAAGGTTCCTCATAGTAGCTCTGGAGATTGGTGTAACCCCTTAGAAACTGAACAGCCCACCTTTAACCTTTTTTGGAGAACATTCTATAGAATCTCTTTGATGTTTTCCAATATAAATAAAGCAAGCACGAGCTCTGTTTTGTCTAAAGCTCAATGCATCTGATCAGCTTGCCCGTCCTGCCTCTGGTTTTGAAACTATTTTCTGTGTTCTGTGGTTTTTTTGCTGTTTTATTTCCCTTAGCTTTTATTTTTCAGCCAACCTATTCCACCAAGGGGAACCCCAATCCCACCATCTACAGAACACCTGGGCAGAATGTTTCTACTCACATCTCTCATAGAAGGTGCATTACATAAGTGATTGATGTGATAGGTCATATTTGCATATTTAAAATTTTATATCTTTTCAGAAATACTGATTTGCAGAATGCAAAATATTCTTTGTCATATTAAACATGTTAGCTCTTGGATTCTGATTGATCTTATAGTGGAATCACTAGTCATGTTTTTTTTTTACTTTCCTTGCTTCAAGTAAGTTTTGATTACTTTCTATGTATTTTTTCTGTTTCTAAGTGTGACTCTTAGTTCTCTTTTGTGAGTCAAACTGAAGTTATTTTTAAATACATGAGTTAAGCTCATTCTGAGTTACTGTTATGAATGATATTGTTATGAATAATATTCATGATTATTATCTCTCAATTCTATAATATTCTATATTTTGAGTATTTTATTTGCTAAATTTAATTTTCTAAAAGATGTGATTTTTTCCCTTTTATTTATTATCTAATTTACTTCTTTGTTCACTATATTTGGGTAGCTTCGTTTTGTTTTTCAGTTCATTATTTTTTACTTATATTTTTCTATGTACTTAGGCTTCTAACTACTTAGTATATCAGTTTTTTGTGGTATCTTTTAACACATTCATGGAAGTATAAATAAGTTAAAGAGGGTCTGCATACTCCTATGGGGCCTGGAGGATATGGATGATGGAGTAAGTTATACCCTTTGAATTAAAAATTCTCAAGATCATGTAAATGAAAACTTTATGTCTGCTATGTTCCTTGTAGATGTCACTAGTAAGAAAAATGTGGAGATTGTTTATTATTCCTGCATATCTCAATTCTTACCCAGAATGTATAATATACAATGAGCAATGACCAATCAACAATAGGCTGGTTTTGTCAGTTACTGCAATTGTAATTGGTTTGGCTTGCTATTCCATCCTTCTTTTCTTCCTCTTTCCTTTTTTTGCCCTTCCTCCCTCTCTCTCCCTTAATCCCACTCTCTCTCCCTTTCTCCCTTTCTCAAGTTCTCTCTTTTTTTCTTTCCTTTTGGAACTATTATGCCAGAAGCCTTTAATGTCATTTCAGTGTACTTATTCTATGAAACTAAAATACATGATTTCTGGTTGGCAACCCTCCATTCTCACTTTAACTTAAGTAAATTCTTTGTTCTCACATTCAATGTGGCTCAACTTACCTTTCAGGTTGACACATATTTGTCTATATAAACATAAGGATTTTTTTTTCATTTTATTTTTCTGTTCTACTCACTTTTACACATTTACAATGATAGCCAGCGTTTTTAGTTATAAATTGGTTGAATGACACTTACCCTGTAGCAAATCTTTAAATAGGGTTAAAACCAAAAAATTTCCCTATGTTTCAATTTGACTATTTTTCTTTCTTAAAGTCTTGACATATAAGAAATTAATGAACTAGTTATGACATCTATGGATTTTTGTTTCCCATTTTCTAATATTTTCTTAATGCCCCATCAAAACTTGGTTTTGCATTCTGAATTTTAAAATCTAATATGATTCTGTTACTTATGATTTTCTAAATTTTTTTTAATTTTTATTTTTTTCCTAGATTCCTTGATGGTTTCTCTCTCCCTACTTTCAAACACAGAATAATGTTGCTGTTTCTATTTCTATAAGGTCTTCTGGAATACAGTTTTTTTTCCTCTTAATTTTCTAAATGCTTTATTTTCATAATCAGGAACTTTAATATTTAAAATATTTTTGCTTCTTTACCAGTTTTACATTTTTCCTAAATGTTTTTTACCTTTTTCTTTCAGTCTCTTATTTGTTTGTTTTTTTCCCTACACTTCCTTAATGTCTCTTATTTATTTTTCCTATGAAAATTTGGGGGGATTTTAAAATTTTATTCTTATTTCTAAGATTTTTATTTTTTATCTTTTTCTCCTATTTCTTTATTGATGCCAATAAATTTCTTTATACATATGCTTTTGTGTCCATATTTTGTGTATAGCTTTTGAATTTTGATTCCACATATTTTTTATTTATTCAATACTTTTTTGAGTTCGTATAACTATTTATAATTTTAACATTTATTTTTCTGCTTCATAATTGCATTTCAATGGATAATTTTCTCTTTTCATATATTTGAAATTTTGTTTCCTAATGTTCTGCAAAAGCTGTGTAAGGACTTTACTATTCTATTATGGATTTTTATGCTAAATGTTTCAAAAGATTATTAGTTTAATGGTGCCCTCTTCTGTCAGGAGTGCAAAGTCCACATACTTTAGCATATTGAGAAAAGCATTTTGTTTCAGGGCATGGGCATGGAAGTTTCTTTTGTTTTTGTTTTTGTTAGTACCTCAAACATGTAGTTTTATTTTGTCTTTTGTTATTTTGAAATATTCTCTTTTCATCCCCCACATGGAAAGGTAATTTTTCCTTCCTTTTTGTCCTGTTTTTTTTGTTTTGTTTTTCCCAGTGTATCTATATGTTTACCAACTGGCCATTAATGTATTCAATTTTTTTAAATTGAACTGGGCTGCTTAAGTAGGATGTATACCTTCAAAGTATCCTTTTTGAATTGGTTGGTATGTTGAAAACCTTTCCCTGTACAATACAATCTAATCTGTTTTTTTTGTTTAGAGTAAATTTAATCTTCTTGGTGGTTCCTAAGACAACTGCTGAGGTGCCTTCAATAGTCTTCCTCTTTTGTCTTTCTGCAGATTTTCTGTTGCTTTTTGATCTTCACAAAGGCTTGCATCTGGGCTGAGGAAGGGTAGTAACCCAAGATGCTCCACACAAAAAATTGTTGACATGTCACATTTGCACATTGCTACATTTCAGTTTAGCATTACCTCTTTCATATTATGTTAATAGTACAGCTTCAAAAGAAAATTAATTTTATCATTTTTTTCTTTCATGTTAGTATATTTAGAGACATATTTTCTTTATGCACACAATATTGTTTTTCTCCACGTATTATAATATTTTAAGAGTGTCAATTAAAAGAAGATTTAGAAAACAAAATAAAGTAAGTAGTCTTGAACATTTTTTGTTCCTAGGGTAAAAATAGGATAGCTAAAGAAAATGATTTAAATATGTAAACAAAACATGCTGAATTCACCACATATATAACCAGTAAAATCTTTCTTGAAGTAACCACTTGAGAAACATGCCATGGAAGGAAATGTTATAATTCAAAATATACATGAGCTAAATTTTTCCAAGTAAGATATACAACTCTAAAAATCTATATTTTAAATTATCAGGTATCTGGTAGTCACATTTTTTTTATAATTCTAATTTACTTTCATACAATATATTAGTGCACTGTTTTGTTTCTTTCAATTCTCTCACAATATTCAATATGCTTTTTGCTATTACTTAGCTCACCACTCCCTTATGCTTAATTCTCTACAAGTATTTTGAATGAATTTCATTATTATTTAAACAGAGCTTGATTAATATTTAAATGTAAAGTGAAAAATATGTCAATGTTATTTCTCTTTTTCTTAAAACCAAATGAGAATTTTCAAAATACTATAACATTGTGAGATACAATTTCTTTCTTTAGGATGAAACCCATAATTATATATGATATTTGTCTGACATGAACATGAATTTTTTTAAGTGATTCATTAACACTTTGGCTTTTTGTTTTCTTTTTATTTGCCTCACATTCTAAATTCTAAAAGACCACACCTAAACAATTAAGATATTTTCCACTTGGGTCAGCTATTCTAGTAAAAAGAAACAACAAAAATGTGGGTCATAAGTTACAATAGTCATTAAGTTTTCTTTAGATTTACAAAACTTGGAACATTTGATGACCATCAGATAATACCAGAATGTATGGGAAAGAAATGGAAAACTGCAGAATTAATGATTACTCTGGCTGAATACAGCTACTTGTGACTAAAAACATGTTCTTTTAACTTTCTTATACAACTGTATGTTCGTGGTTGTTAGCTTAAGATGGCTTTTTGGGATAATAACCTTCCATCTTCTGATCAGCTAGATCATTATAACAAGTTATTTCCATCCTATATTTTTGCTTCACAACTAATTGACTTTCATTCTGTGGCAGGAAAAAAGGAGCTTTTGTCCTGGTTGCAAATTTGGTAAGCAAGTGATGAGCAGAGGCTTTGTCAATGGCTAGCCAACTTCAGCCAGTCAATCTCCTAAACTTTAGCAATAGAGAAAGCCTTTTGCCTTGGGGAACTGTCCTTCCACTTTTCCCATTTGATGCCAAATGCCTCCAAACTTCACTTACAGTACAATAAAGAAACAACTATGTGGTAGTCAGCTTTCCATGGCTGTGACCAAAACACTTAGCAAGAACAACTTTGAGGAGAAAAAATGTATTTTGGCTCATGGTTTCAGAGAAAATCAGTTCATGGTTGGCTGGCCTAGCAGCAGAAAGGACACCGCAGAAGGGTGTGATAGAGGAAAGTTGTCTGCTCAAGGCCGCTGGGAAGTAGAGAGAAAGAGTACAATAGCTAGAGCAAGAGAGAGAGAGAGAGAGAAAGAACTCAAGGAGAGATATAGTCCTCAAGGTCATGTTCCCAGTGACCTACTTTATCTAATCATGTCCCACCTATTAGAGATACTACCAGTAATCTATTCAACTTGTTTAACCATCAAATGGATTAATCCACTAATTAGCTCAGAGCCCTCATAGCACAATCTTTTCATCTCTGAATATTGCTGCATTGCTTAACTTATGAGGTACTGGGGTGTATTCTTAACCCAAACCATAACATTCTACTCCTAGCCTCCAAGAGCCCATGCCCAATTTATAATGCAGTGTATATTCACTTGATCTCCAAGAGTCCCTATAGTCTTAAAGTTTCTGCATTGCTCAAAATTCAAGTCCAAAGTTTCTTCTCACCCTCAAGGGAAAATCTTAGCTGTGAGTTACTACAAAAATAAAAAACAAGTTACATATTACTCATATACAATGACACAGAGTAAACATTTCCATTCTAAAAGGAATGAATAGAGACACAAAAAGAAGAAATATGACAAAACCAAGACCCAAGACCAACTGGGCAAATGTTAAGTGCTATAGCTCCATGTCTGGCATCCAGGTCATGTGGTCATGAGATGTGAGTCCTACAACCCATAGACAACCACACCCCATATGGCCTTGCTGGTTGCATTCTCATGATCTCTCTCTTAGGTTGGCAATGTTTGCAGCCTGAAGTTTACTTAGGCAGATGGTTCACATTCCTGGCCTCACTTAACTCCTAGAGTCTCCACTGAAGCTTCGGCTTCATTCTCACAGCTTTACTCATCACTCTCTCAGAAAATATGACCCTGTTACACTTTTTCTGGATTCCCAAGCCAGGGCAATTATAATTCTCCAAGTTATTTAGAAATGACTATTCAAATTTTAATCCATCAAATGGATTAACACACTCATGAAGTTATAGCCCTCATGACCCAATCACCTGTGAACCATAATGGGTACCATGCTTTCAACATATGAGCTTTTGGGAAAACATAACACATTCAAAGTATAACTAACTGCCTCTGTACCAAAATAGGAAATGAGTTGTCTTCAAGTGACAGCAGATCTGAGTAAATGGTATTCTTTGGAATCAGAAAAGACATGAATCAGAAAAGACTTTCCAGAGACATGTATGTGCTAGAAAAGTGCTCTACCATGAGCTAACATCCTCTATTCTTCAGAGTAAGAAAATAAATGAATTGAAAAAATGAGTCCTAGAGAGAGCAGGGAATAATTTAAGATAAAGTGCCCCCAGAATTTCCAGGAATACGTTTGATCAGGATACCTGAAGCAACTCTCTCCCCCGTTTATTTTAGCTGAGATTTCTTCTTCACTTTTTAATATTATCGAGCTCATAACAACATCTTTTATACCTTTTTTTCAGTGTATTCATTTTCTGTTCTGTGTGCCCAGTTTAATATTTTTGTTTGATTACCATGACTAGTTTAAACATACTGAAAAATCAAGCTGCTATGTGAACTGCTTAACATGAAAAATTCTGATCCATAGCTATTCAATTTGGCTTACAGATAAATGAACACACTCACAAATTAAGATTGTCCAATTAGAAGATGAATTTAATACACATATGAGTCAACTCAAAATTTTTGGTCAAATAAAAGTACAGATGTCTTCAAAATCATTAGCAGTGTGCCTGAGTTTCTGGTCAATCAAGAATCTACTTATTTCTGTTCATTAAGATCATAAAAATATAAGTTGGACCTACTAAAAAACTTTTAAATAAGAATAACTTTCTATGCTTATTCATGCTACTTAAAATTTTCAGGTATGATATAAATGAAACTTCAAAGTTATTTCTAAGTATTAGAAAACTGTAACATTAATTGTGAAATATAAATTTAAGTACTTTTGAAATCTTAAAGACTATAAGAAAGAAAATGTGTACATTTGCATCTATTAATGAATGTGATTTTGTATATTATTGGTGTATAGAATAAAAGTTTAAGATTGATTTCTTCATGGGTCTTTAGTAAAAAAGAACATTATTATACAGACAAAAAGCAATACCTACATTTAGAAATTTTGTAATAATTGTCTCAAATGTAAATTTAGAAAGAAAATAGTCAGAAATGAACCAATAAGTAGGAGAATGAGAGGTAAATTTATAAGTGCAGGGAAATGTTTTGGGTAAAAAGAAAGGTTAAAGAGAGAAGCAAAATGAAATGTGGAGTAAATGACAAACACTTCTGTCACAGTCAGGGAATCCAATTTGGTCAGGTATCCTCCTCTGGTGCAGGACAATGATAATCTTCCCTATTTTTTAGGCTCACTGCAAGTGAATTCATTGTTCTCATCCTGTTGTAGGTAGTCAATCCTATTTTAATGGCAAGAAAGGAAGGGTCTCCTAAATGGTGGAAAGAAATGAATGTTCTGGTGAGGACTGAAGTGACCTGGAGCCTTAAGGCCTTCATCCACACTTTCCTACAGGAGACTCAGGTACAACTAAGGAAACAAATTAAATAATGGGGAACAAATTAAATCAACCTTGAGCACTGAGGTCTCTAGACAGATCCAGGATTATTCATTTCTGCAGTGATTGCAGCATCAACCAAGTAACTTAATTCTAAAGCAGCTTTCTGTATATTTGGAATGTCACATCCTACTCCTGAACTGAGACCTTCTCTGAACAAGTGAGTTGTGCTCTAGGACAGTTTGATATATGAATTCTTCCAAAATAGTCCCTGAGTTTCCAGATGATTCTCCTGGGAGTGCAGGAGAGAAGATCAGAACTGCTATCATCTAAACTAAATGAAAAAGACAGATTCAGTGTGTGAGAAAATGGAATGCTGGTAGGAATAAGAAATAACCAATCTATACAAATAAAGCAATATCTGCTAAAACAGGAAGCACTGAATGGTATAGAGCCTATTTTCAAAAGAATCTAGGAAACAAGATCAATTAAATCCTGTCAGTACCCATACAATATTCTTATTATCATTTTTTTAAAAGAGCAGATTCTAATATATACCATTTTGTTCAAGATCTACATGTCATAAATGATGTGGTTCAGGATACCTGGAGTATCTAGCCTTTATGCTATATTGACTAATATACTAGAAAAATATGGATTATTTTTAATATTGGATATGGATGATGCATTCTTTTTTGCATACCATTAACTGAGTAATTCTAACTTTCTTCTTTTTTATTTCTTTTCTTCTTTTTTTTTTTTTTTTTTTTTTTTTTGCTTTTTAATGGTGTGATCCAGACATTCAAGTGATTCAACCAAATCGTTGAACTATACTTATTCCGGGTTTCAAAAACCCTCCCACTTTATTTGGGGAAGCACTGGGCAGAGACTTCAGTCAGTTAAAACTAAAGGAAAGGTTGTTATCATGATATGTAGGTGATTTACTAATAACAAGACTTACTTATAAATAATAACTAATGAACATTATTGAGTGAATAAAAGTTACCTAATTTGTGAAAAAAACAACTTGACCCTACTACGAGCAAAACAGCCTCAGCTGGGTATCCAACATAGAGGTCACTGGCCTACCAAAGACTGGTAAATATATTTAGCTCAAATATCAGGAGCATATAAAAATCACCATTATTTATTGATGTTTGTGTATATTTCTTTGGATGGGTGACTTACCCTTCAAGAAGGCAAGGGGATCAAAGGTAGTCCAGTATTTGATGAAAGAAATAACACCAGAGTGAAAAGAAACCTTTTTAAATTCTTCAAGTAATTCAGCCTAAAGACCTCAGTAAATAAGGAAAAGAGAAAAGATAAACCATAGTTTAGAAAAAACATCAATTCCAAGATGTGTCAGGAGACACATTTGACCAGGATAAACACTGATGCCCATTGCCCTACTAGAGATACTGGTGGCTCCCTGAAGCACACGTAAGTTAAACCTCTTTCAAAAATCTATGAAGAGATCATTTTGAAGTATGATAGAAAAAATGAAAATAAGTAGAAACGAGACATTCAGGAAGAAAAAGGAGATTTAATTTTGAGAATTTTCATACCTTTCTAGGCCTATTACTCCTCAAATTTCTCTCTCTCTCTCTCTCTCTCTCTCTCTCTCTCTCTCTCTCTCAGGCCTGTCACACCCAAGGGTTTGGAAAATCTATAAACTTTGAAGTTGAGCATAAACTCACTTGCTTATGATTTTAATTAACTTTTAATTAACCCTCTAATAAATATGTTAAGCATAGATAGATATTTTAGAAACATACATTTTAGGGCAGTTTCCAAAGTTATCTACCAATAAAATAATGGAAATCACTTCATCTTAGGAGTTTGAGGATGATCAAAGCATCTGTTTTTATGAGCTTTCTCAACAATATGACCAAAAATACCTGACAAGAACAATTTTAGAGGAGGAAAACTTTATTTTGGAACTAACAGTTTCAGAGGTCTCAGTCTACAGATGGCAAATTCAATTCTTTAGGCCCAAGGTGAGTCAGCACATCATGGTAGAAGTGTGTGGCTGATGAAGCAGCTGGGAATATGGCACCCAGGAAACAGAGAGAGAGAGAGATGTACAAGGACAAAATATATACCCCAAAGTCATGCCCCCAGGGACCCTGCTCCTTCAATCTCACTCTACCTGCAAATGGTTGCCTGTGAATCTCTATCAGCAGATTAATTCACTGATTAGGTTAAGGATCTCATAACCTAATCACTTCCTATAAACTTTCTTGCATTATCTGGCACATGAGCTTTTTGGGAATACCTCACATCTAAATCATATCACCATAATTTGTCTTGAGACCACCAGACTGATGTCATCCCTATATGTCGTCTCATTCCCACATCTCACCAAGCTTACTTAAAAAAAAAAAAATGTGTATTTCTTTCCTAAGTGAATCTTTATGCCTCTACTGAAAGGTGCAGAATTTTTTTTTCTGTCACATATCAAAGACCTCACTGGTCCAGAATGTAGTCTCTCTCTCTCAAATCCTTGTGACATTCCTCCAGATATATCTCTTTTCCCTTGTCAACTTCATATGTTTTTTCTCAAAACAGAGAAGACCTAAAAGATATGGAAATATTTAACTAAAATTAAACTATGTTAAATATGTTAAATTCCTAGGTTCAATTCTGATGCTCTTCCAATTTACTGTGAGTGGACCAAATTTATTCATGGTAGGATGCTGAGCATTTGATCTGAATAAATAAACACAATAAAATGATGTTTTGCATACAAGATGTCCTTTAATAAGTTCATGTGATAGACAATGAAGAGATATATTGAAGTGTACTGATTAGATTATGAGAAATATAACCTAATCAGTGGATTAATCTGTTTGATGGATTAATAATTTAAAAGGCATACTGTAACTGCGCAAGGTGAGAATAGATGGAGGAAGTAGTCGCAGGGTTCATGACCTTGGGAATTATACACGTTCCCTATGATACGCCTTCTCTTTCTCCTTACCAGCAAACATGAGGTGCAAAACTTTTTCTCCATCATGATGTTCTGCTTCAATCCATTAGCACAGAAATGTAGTGGGCCAACCATGGACTGAGCCTTTGAAACTGAGTTCCTAATCAACATTTCCTTCTCTAAATTGTTCTGGTCAGGTATTTTTGTCATGATAAGAAAAACATAGCTAACAAAACTATAAAATAAATCTGAAAATCAAGATTCCTCCAAAGTTATCTGTTTCTGCCCACCCAACAGTAGGGAAAGTTTCTCTCTGTAACTCCATTATTTATATTTAAACCATATTGGAAAGGAAACATAATTAATTGCTGGAAAGAAAACAATTGATTTCAATCTCCATTACCTAAATCTCAATTTTTATCTCAGAAAAGAAGAATGAGGACTATAACCGCACCTGGTTGGACTTCCTTTCCAATATAGTGTCCTCCTTGACCTAATTCAAATTCAAACAACAATCCATTTTACAAACTAATTTCACTCTCCCACAAAATTAATTTATCACAATAATCATTCACAATCCCTCAAAATTCCCTACATTTCCCTCTCTCTAATTTCTCAATATAAAAAGAAAGGTATGTAAGCTTTTGAATCACTTAGCTACTAATTAATTATATTATGTAATTACCACTGTACACATAATTAATTTGTGTGTTTTTCTCCAATTAATCTATCTTTGCCAGTTTATTTCTGTGAGACTTCAGGGATCAGAGGGGGAATTTTACTTTCCTTTCAATATGCATATATACACATTAAAAATAGCATGGCATCAATAAATATTAAACTACATCAGACTAAGTTTTCTTTCAACCTCATCCTTTTTTAAAGATGACAATGTTTTTCAATTTATAACTTAAAGTACACAAAATACATTATACAATTTTACATCTAAGAAAATACCTTAGCAATACCCAGAAAGAAATATGTATTAAAGCAAAATTCAATGAGTTCCCAACCTCAATTATTTCTTATTTATGGCAGAACTAATAGCAAATAATTTTCTTTTTAAATTGCTATGAGATTACAAAGCTTTATTTTAGAATAACAGCTGAAATGTGATATTCAAAAAAACAATTGTAGACTTTCCTAAAGTTGATTCTTCAAAGATAATAGCTTTTGTTCCTTTATTTTAGTTGGTTGGTTTATATACATTTTGTGTTTTCAGTTAATAATTTGAGGAAAATTTGAAAAGTGAATGAATAAACAACTGAGTCTTATTCACCTTCTATCTACTATTATATTGTGAAATTAAGCATTCCTAAAGAAAATATTGAGCTAGAATTTATTAAAGCAAGCAAAAAAATGGACAATTTTTCTTTCCACTAAGAAAATAGACATAGGTTTTGGGGGTATTACAAGACAAGACATTGGAGGCTTATCTCATAAGGGCTACTTACAAAAAGTGTGCAACTAGTAATTTTTGTCTGACCCAATATTCTCCTGTTAAGTGAGCTTCTTGGATGTATGTCAAACTTAATATACCATTCATAGCTTAACAAAAAGTAGACCCCTGACCTGACCAGTCTTTTTATAAAGAATACATTAAGATACCATCTCAGTCTAGTGGTTGAAATTTCCCTCTTTGCCTAAACCCACCCTTGTAATGCCCTCACCGATGTATTTACTGAATGTATTTACCTGCAATTATTATTGTCCTCTCTCTATAAAAGCTGTTACAACTGATTTTCCTTTAGAACAACCTTTTAGAGAGACTATAGCATGTCTTCTTGTCATCAGAAGAGGTCCATGGAGTTCCCAAAGAGGAGGACCTCAACTCAGGATGAGTGGAGTTGTTGACTAAAACAATAGGTGGAGGCTTGAAGTGGTAAAGCAGAGACAGGCAAGGGAGAATGTGGTCATTCTGAGATTGAAAGACACTTTTATATTCTCAGATTGATCACACATGCTAGGCAAATGCTTTGTCAGTGAGCTATATTCTCAATCCAGATATGAATTTTTTATGTTCAGGTACTTTCCTGACAATATATTGAAAGTTTTTGTTTGTTTTATCATGATAGGATATAGAATTCTGTCAAGTGCTTTTCCTGCATCTATTATAATGTGCATATGGTTTTGATCCTTGATCCTGTTGACATGACATGTTATTGATTTGCATATGTTAAACTATTCTTTTATTCCTGGGATGCATCCCAATTGATCATAATAAATGTACTTTTCAATGTACCGATGAATTCTGTTTAGCCTGCAGTGTTCTTTTTTGTGTGAGTAATAAGAACTCTCTTATTTGCTTTGGGTAAAAAGAGTAATTCTCAGTGCTTGTATGAGAAATTTGGAAGAATATCTTTCTCTTCAACTCTTTTTTTTTTTTTAAATAATTTGGAGAGAACTGTTGGTTAAGTTTTCTTTAAATATTTTGTAGAACTCAGTAGTGACACCATTCGCTCCTGGACTTTTCTTTGTTGGAAGGATTTATTACTCATTCAACCTCACTGTTTTTGGTCTGTGCCGCAGTCTGTCTAGGCACAATCAGGAGCCACTTGTCAAAAGAAACTAACTTTATTTTTAGAACCACACACGCCAAACAAAACAGCCTCTCAGGAAAAACCCTCAGAGCCTCAACTGCCACCACCGGCTTCCCACAAGCCTCTCTCTCCAACACAAGCTTCTCCCCACCTCCCACAATCCTCCTGCTCTTGAGGCCGATTGGCTGGGTCACGTGGGCGGAGCCAAAAAAGTCCCCCAATGAGCAGCTCCGTGGTCTGAAAGGGCAGGGAAACAGCCCAATGAGCATCACCGCAAAGGAGCCAATCAGCTAGATGTTGCTGGGGCCACTGTGAAAACACATAAACAGACCCCCGACTCCAGACAATCACTGGGTCAGGACCTTGGTTAATCTCTCTGGAATCCAAATCGGCTGCTGTTCTCCCTGTGGAAACACACAAACAGACCCCCGACTCCACACAATTACTGGGTCAGGACCTTTCCATTGTCCTGTTAGAATATCCTTCCAAAGTACCTTGGGCTTATGCACATTTTTTGGACACATATGCCTTTCCGCAGCACTAAGTCCTGATGAATCCAAATTTAAAAAGTTTAGAGTAAAAAGGGTTATTTTAAGTTTATCTTTGGGGAATATATACCCCTTCCCAATTCCTTCTTTTTGCTTTAATAAGTACATTTTAATAGTTTGATGAGCTCTTTCAACTATGCCTTGTCCCTGTGGATTGTATGGGATTCCTGTTATATATTGCCATATTCCCTTCCTTGGGAAGGGGTATATATTCCCCAAAAGATAAACTTAAAATAACCCTTTTTACTATATGGAGGTGGCCTTGTTAGTTGGACACTTACGTCCTCTGGTGATAGAAAGGTGTTAGTAGCAGTCTCCTGTAGAGGTGGTGCTGTTGGTTGGACACTTACACCCTCTGGTGATAGAAAGGTGTTAGTAGCAGTCTCCTGTTGTAACTTTCCCCCTGATGGCTTTTTCTGTTTTACACTTTCTTTCTCTGTCTGACTAGCTTGAGAGGCCTTCTCTTTTAGTTGAATCTTTTCCTCTGTCTGACTAACTTGAGAGACCTTCTCTTTTACTTGAATCATTTCCTCTGTCTGACTAACTTGAGAGACCTTCTCTTTTACTTGAATCAATATGTCTTCTCCTTCCTTTACCATTGTCTGAACTGAAGGCTTTGGACTAAGCAAACAAGATATGAATGTCCACAATGGCAATGTGCCAACTGGCAGAGTCCCTGGGCTTTTCTTTTCTATTCTTTTTAAATCTTCACCATGATGGTTCCATTGTGATATATTTAACAGGTCTGTGCAGGTTTCCTATTTCTTTATGGTTGGTTCCACTTTGATAAATTATACATGTTCAGGAATTTATCTGTTTCTTCTATGTTTTCCAATTTTTTTGGTTTATAAATTTTTACTATACACTTATGATCATTAGTATTTGTATAATATTAGTTGTAATACTTCCCTTTAAATTTGTATTTATTTAAATCTTGCTTTTCTTCTTAGTCTAAATGAAAGTGTACCAGTTTTATTTTTTTTCAGAAGGTCAACTCTTTGTCTTTTATATTCTTAAAATCTTTTTAGTCTAACATAAAATTTGCCAGTTTTGTTTGTCTTTTCAAAAAGTCAACTTTTTGGTTTGGGTCACTTATTATTGGTTTTTTAGTTTCATTTTGTTTGTTTCTTCACTTTAAATCTTTCTTTCTTTCCTTCTACTTGTTTGAGTTCAGTTTGGTCTTGTTTTCTTGTTCCTGAGGGGCAATGTCAGTTTATTTACTCGAGCTTTTTCTACTTTTTTGATACAATTGTTTATTGCTTTATAAATTTCCCTCTGAGTATTACTTTTTCTGTGTTTCACCAATTTTGGTATGTTGTATTCCCATTTCTAGATGTCTCAAGAAATTTTGTAACATTTATTTCAATTTCTTCATTGACCCATTTTTTTTTTCCAGGAGCGTTCTATTTAGTGTTTGTGTACTCTTATGGTTTCTACCATTCCCTCATTATTGATTTCCAAATTTATTCCATTGTGGTCAGAAAAATTTACTTGATATGGTTTTTATTTTACGTACTAACACCTACATATGGTCTATACCGAAGAATACTTTATGTGCTCTTTTGAAGAATATGTATTCTTCAGCTGTTAGATGGTAAACAAAAGATTCTTTGTTGATTTTCTGCCTGAAAAATCTTTCCATTGATGAAAGTAGAGTGTTGAGGTCAGCAATGATAAGATATTCTCATCTCTCTCTTTCCTTTCAGGTCTTTTAGTATTTATTTTATGTTGAGCACAAATATATTCATAATTGTTATAAGTTTGGCTGTGTTGATCATGTTATCATTATATGATTTCCTTCTTTTTTACAATTTTGGGTTAAACTCTATTTTATTCAATGTAAGAAGGTCTTTTTTTGCTTGTAATGCTTTTTTTTTCTATCCTGTTGTTTTTTAGACTACATGTATATATATATGGATGTTGTGAGTTTCTTGTAGGTAGCATATAGTCAAATCTTGTTTTTTGTTTTTTTTTTTTCATTAAATGACTCTCTTACTTGGAAAATCCAATCACTAACATTGAAGGCAATTAAAGATAAGTGGATGCTTTACTATGAAATTTTGTTCATTGTTTTCTAGTTGGTTTGCATTGTTTCTTCCTTTCTTCATCTTCTAACACATTCCAGGGTAGTTAAGTGATTTTTCTCCAGTAGTATTCTGATTTCTTGCTTTTTATGTTTATTGTATCTATAAGTTTTTCTTTTGGTTACCAGGAGGTTTACAAAAACATACTTACAACAAGCTATTTTAAATATATAGCATCTTAACTTTGATCACACACACAAAAAGAAACAAACAGAAATAAAAAACCTTGTTTATTTAAGTTTTTTCTACTTTTTGTAGGTTGATATTTAACTCTATTACACCTTAACTCCAGTCCACTCCCTGTATTTTAAATTTGTTGACATAAACCATCTTCATTTTCCCCACCCCAACTTTATGAATACAGTCCTTTTTCTTAAATAACTTGCTGGTCCTGGAGAAATAGAAACTTGCCTTCCAATAAATCAGGTGATGCTTGCTTTGACAATCTCAAGGGTTTACCCCACCCCTAACCTGAAGCCATAATTTTGCCTATTAAAAGTAACTCTTAAAAGAAAGTTGTTATTCTCTGAGAGAGAGAGAGAGCTTGTCAGGTTTCTGACAATAAATCTGCTTTTGTCTTTGTCCTTGGTGCGTCTGCATGATCAGTCCTGTGCCAATTTTATTTCAGTGCTATTGGTTAACTACTCTTGGAGTGTGTACCTTGTTTTACTCTCTTCAGCAATCTGAATAACCATCTCATTGCCTCCTCACCTGGAAGATCTTTTTTAAGAAGTTTAGTGCTAGGCATAGCAAATGAACTTTCTATAATATTTGCTTCTTTCTCTTTGCTGCTTGTACAAACTTCTCTTTGTTCTTTACGTTTGAGAATTTGATTGTAATGTGTCAATATCTGACATTCCTTTATATGGATATTTACATTTTTCTTCAGGTTTAGAAAAATTTTGGCTGTTATTTAATTTAATAGACTTTTAAATTGCTTTGTAATTTTAAATTACCTCTTAAACTGCAATCATTCTTAAAGTTATTATTTTAATATTTCACTATATGTTCTAAAAGTATATTCATTTTTCTTCCATCTTTTCTCTTCTGGACTTGTATTTTCAACTAGGGTATCTTCAAGTTTCATTAATTATTTTTTTTTTACTTGATCTAATGTGCTTTTGAGGCTCTCCACTTCACTTCTAATTTTATTCATTGCAGTTTTCAGCTCAAGATTTTCTGTTTGATTTTTTTTAATTATATCTGTTCCACACTCCATTTTTCTGACACATTTTTGAATTGCTTTTCTAGTTCTCTATAGATTACCTAGTGTTTTTGAAACAGCTTTGAATTATTGGTCTCTAAACCTCCCCTCTCGACATGATGAGAATTAATCACTGATGTTTTATTCATTCCCTTTGGTGAGCTCAGGGTTCACTGCAGATTACAAGATTTTCTTAACCTGGAGTCATTGCTTCCTAGGGTTATTTCTTCCTTTTGACACTAGATGGTGGCCTAAGATGAGATTTACAATATGTATGACCAAAAAAAAAAAAAAAAAAAAAAATGGTGAATTTGGCAAAATTTCCAAGTTAAATGGTCCTAGAGTAGGACCTAAGGGTGCACCCAGACTGTTGGCAGGCCAACCTAGAATCCCCTTCCAGAAGAAGAGCTGAGTCATCCTGCATCATGGCTTCTTGTTATAAAGTCTCTCAGATTTGGCATTTCTCCTGACCAAAATGGAAAGTCATAAGATAATTTTTTTTTCCAGAAGTAACTAGTCCCACACCCATTTTTTTTTTTTCATTAACCAGCTTCTGAAACTTTATCCCTACACATATTGTCAGTGCTTCCACAAAACTGGTATGTACATATTTCCTGCTAAGAAACTCAAGACTGTGGTAAAACATGCCACATACACTGACTAAAGTTCTTCCATTCTTGAAGCTATAATATTGGTAGGATGAGAGAGACTTCTCCATATGGATCCATCACCTAGGTGGTTTGATCATGGTTATAACTATGCATTTTGCTTAATGTCTACTTATATATTGCCAGTGCTCTGCAGCTGGAGGAATCATAAGAGTCTCTGTATTCTAGGTGTTAATTTTGCCACTGGATATTTATAATTTGGTAACTGGTTTTTTTGAGGTGGAAGAGTAAACACTATTGCTTCTATTCTGCCATTTTGGTGGTGTGTCCTGTTTATAGACATAATTTTCTTTTGATATATATCAAGAAGAGACATTGCTAAATTATATAGTAGCTCTATATTTAATTTTTGAAAATACTTCAAAAGTATGTTTTCAATAAGTCCATATCTATTAACATTTCTACCAACTGTATATCACAGTTCACTTTTCCCTACATCTTTGTTAAAATAACTTTTGTCTTTTATGTATGTTTTAGAGCATATTAAATTTAATTTAAAGATTATAACATATAGTCTTGAGTAAAATTCACAGAAATTTGTATGAAGTATTTTCTTGATGTACAATATGATACTCTTCCATCAATTGTAAGATTAGTCTCCATGATATTTCTGCTGTGTTTCACTGCTATTTAAAAGAATTATTACAAAATTTCAGGACTTTAAGACCATCATGATAATGTACTTTTACATAAGATTAAAAAAAATTAGTGTACTAAACATATAACAGTTATTCAAATAACTTACACTTATATTTTGGAGCCTATTTCTGAAATGATTATCAGTAAATTAGATAAACATAAAAACAACTTTTTAAAAGAAAACATAGCATACAAACTTTTAATAAACCCACTGCTAGCTAAGCAATCTTAAACTTCATTCTTACTATAAAATTGCCTTCACTTTAAATAAGTATTTTATACAAGTTATGTTTCATTTGCAAAGAACATTCCATCTCAATTTTTGACTATGTTTCCTAAGAATGACTTCCTCATTTTAATATGGTGCACATGTAAATATGAACTATATTCATAAGAAAAAATATAATATATATGCAAAGTTAACATTGGAAAAATATCAACATAAGCAGTTTTATTCAATATTTTAAAATCCATTTGTAATGCAATTTTTGCATTTTTTAGAAAATCTAAATTGATAAATCATTTGAAAATACGTTCAAAGTATGTATAATAATGCTTAGAAGTAATTTCACTAGTGGTGTATTTAAAAAGGCATCATGCATGTGTCTAAATGTAGATGATCTAATTCATTCAAGAGAGATTTGGTATTATATATATTTTGCTGAAATTATTTTCTAGCAGTGAATTTGTAATACATAATGCATTTTAAAGTTTCAAAAGGAAAATGAATACTAATGCATTATCCTTCTCAGAAAATTGTGACCTTGAATTTAATAGTTGGTTATCACATTATTTTTCCTTTTTATAGCATCATATAATTTTATAGATTTAAAAATATTCACTGCACATAAAATCTTTATCTTTCTGTACATCATTCTAAGGATTATTTGTTATTAAAGTCCTGTTAAATTTAAATAAATTCAATTTAAACATTTATAATTTTTTAAAGACCAACTTATTTCTCCCATGTTATTTAAGAGGACAGAGAAATTGATTTTCTAAACTCCAAAAATATTTTAACTATTTTTCATAAAAAATCATTTTATTTTGAGATAAAAAATAATTATAAGAAATAATTAAATTCTCTTTTGAATTGAAGGTAAATGGAAATGAGTTATTTTATGGATAATTTTACTAATATGCAAATTATATATTAAACAATATTTAGTAAAATCTATTATTGGGGTTACAAGAAGTCTTAGATACCACCTACTACAGCTGTCTTTTTGAATCATTCTTTGATAATTTCATAACATCTCTCACAGAATGGAATTCAAATCTTCATCCATTAAGTTAGAGAAGATTTTTTTTGGTGGGGGGAAGATTTTACCAAATACAAGATCCTTTTTCCATGGGAATTATTATTTGTGATGAAACATTTTTTATAGCTGTTCTCATCATTGTATCCCATGATATCCTTTATAAAGCATTATGGCAAGTATCTGAAGAGAGTTTTCTTATTTTTCTTTTGTAACATGAATTTATCCATCAGTTTAATTTTTATGTTGATGAGGTCTTCCTTGTCCTTATTATGAACAATATAGTTGTTGATGTCCCTGTTAGTGTTTGAGATTTATAACTCAAGGCAAATCAAGTTGTGATTTGACATTCCATGTATTTATGCAGCCACAAATCACAATAGAAAGAGCCAATAATCTGACTGCAAATTATTCACTCTAGCAGCTTCTCAAAGTCATACTAATTAAGATATCTTGTTTTGAGATTCTTGCCTTCTTGCACTGATGATTCACAGACCTGCTTTGCTGTTATTCCTTAGGCACATTCCTAGCATCGTTCAGAGTTAATTTAGTCTCTATATGGATGAACTTTGCCTAATCCTGTTATTATATTTATTTTAAAAATAATTTCCTATGACTGATTTTATCTCCTCTCAGTCATCAACTGCAAAGCCACAGCCTCTTATTAACATTGTCTACTGTTGCTCCATCTTCCAATCAAATCCAAACTCCCTTTCTCAGCAACAACATATTCTTATACAATTATCCCTACCATAGCCACCATTCAATTAATAAACATATAAGTTAATATGTTTCTGTTGCCAGCAATTTTATTTCAATTTTATTCTTATTTTATATTTGCATGTTTTTCTTCCCCAAGTCTGGCCCCGGCATTGCTGAGGATAGAACTTATATCCTCATGCATGCTAGGCAAGTGTTCACCTGCTGAACTTCACATATAGCTCATATTCATAAAAACATATTGTACTATGATTGTGCCTTAGAAATGGAAAACAATGATTTGATAAATCTAAAAAATAAAAAATAGTCATAATTTCAGTTATTCAGCATCAAAATGATTATTTTTTTTTCTAATTCTTTCTGATTAACATTAACATTATTTTTTATTTTTTATTTTTATTTTTTTGTACCAGGAATTGAATCCAAAAATGCAAGAGGGGGAAGGTAAACTTGTTCAGAAAAGAAGTGCAAAATTAAAGACTGACACTGATACAGCAAGCAGGAGTAGGGAAGCTATACTGCCCAGACTGTGGGAACGGTGATAGCAGAAGACTGATACTTTATAACAAAGACAGAGCCATAGCCTCAGCCCTTGTACTCAACTGATCAAGGAATCTTTGAAAGACAAGTGCTAAGAAAGAGAGACAGTTGAGGAACTAGAGCTTGCAAAGATATCTTGTATGAGACACAGCAGAAACAGAAACATGAGCATTTTAATAAATAGGCATGCTCTGGTAAACCACCCTCTACTTAATAGACATGTTTCTTTATATGTCTGATGGCTGAAATGCACTCAGAATAGGAGTAGACTTAACAACAAAACACAAACTCAGTCCATGTGCTGACGTGATTAATATGAACCCCTGCATTAAAGTCCTACAGAAGGAAAAGCAAACTAATTTTCAGGCATAAAACCTATTTTCTTCAGATGTTAGTGTCCTCCACAAATTGTGTGCTTGTCAACAAACGATTTACTGGTGATCATTGAGGATGAAGGACCATTGACATAAAATAATCATATTATAATAAATATGACAAATATAGATATAAAGCAAAGAATATATTGTGAATCTTTTAATCTTTGCAATGTGTAAAATACTAATGCCTTTGGGGGGAAAATGAACAATCTGATTATTGATATAAACTTAAGAAAAATATTTTATTTTTTATAGGTCAAAGTTGAAGTAGGACACCTATGTCTAAGTGACTTGAAAATATGGGAATAAAGGAGTTTAGATTACCAGGATCTGATATGTGAAGTTATGAATTCTAAAATTATAGGCATTTGATTTGGTTTCATTAAGTTTTGCCTTGTTTTCCATCCTCTACAACAGCAAACCTGCAGACATTTTGAAACCTCAAACAATTGTTCTGAGATTGGAAAAAAATATGACAATACTTTTTGATAAATTACATACATTATTGTTTTGAATTGCTTCTCCTTTTGCAAGTGGGTAATGATGTACACCATGCAAAGTTCTTCCCTGCTGGGAGGAATTTCCATAATTGATATCTTTTGGGGTATTTCTAAGGGGACTGCATGAGTTACAATCCACTTTTTTAAAAATTATGAGCACCATTGTTCCTAGAAGCATCTACTAAAATATATTTTTCTCAAAAATTCATGAGGGACACCCCATCCATGTCATCTTAAGTCAGATCAGAAAGATAGAATCCAGTGAAACTGGGGGAGAAATAAGATGATGCTCTAAGCCATCTTATACCTTACATTTGCCCCACCCATCTTTTTTGTCACCTGGTAGGTATATGGTTCAAATTTTTCATCCTAACTGTGGCCTCCAGTACTCAATGAGGCTTGACAGACATGGTGACTACTTTCTAGTGGTAAAAGGAATGAGATACAATAATTTTCCCTTTATATTTGGGGAAATATCTCTGTTATCCCAGACTAAATAATCCCATACAGCCTTCATTGATAGAGTGGAATCTTTAAACTTCTTAGGAACTATTTTACACTATGTGTACTGTATTTGAAATACTAAGGTGTCCAGACTATTGCCATTTATGATTATCTGGCCTTATTGACATGAGGACATAGATATGGTACAGGTAATGGTCTACAGGGTGCTGAGATAACAATTATTTTTTGAATATAGCAGAAATCAGTGTCAAGTTAACCTAGCACTATAGCATTATTGCAAATATAAATGGTTTCCAATAGGTATATTATAAACTGCTTATTATTCACTTTCCTGAATAATAATGCAATTTTCAGATTAATAAATGCATTTTATTGAACTGAAGCTATGGTAGGGTGCTTCATCACAGAAAACCTGGCAGAGCTGCTTTAATTAGGAAACAATGAAAATTTGTGTGTATGTGCTGTTGTTTCTAATCATCTTCAAGGATCTGTCAGGTTTTTATGGGAAAGAGGGTGGTGAATTAAGTGTATCATAGAGTATCACCATCATTAAGTGTATCATAGAGTATCACCATCATTATATGTTTCAGGTTGTTAAAAATGTCACCAATCTTTAATATTCTCCTGAGGAAGCAAATTGGTTTTGATTTGTTATCTTAGTTGTGGAGAAGGGGGCAATCTCTAAGCCCACTACTTATCACTTCTACATCATGGATTTTTAGTACACAGATAGAGAAGCCAAGGTGAGTTTTCTGACAACTACCAAGTATATTCAACCTGGAGAGTTACTGATAAAGTGAAAAATTTACAGCCATGTTTAATTTCTATAATAGTTCTTTTGGTTTTTATTTATTTTTATTTGTTGTATTTAGTTATACATAACATTAGGATTAATTTTGACATAATTATAAAAGGGATTATAACTTGTTCTAATTCAGTCCCTAGTATTTCACCTTTCCCCCCTGTCCTTCCTTCCTCTGTTCCCTCTGCTCTACTTATCTTTCAGCTATTTACTTATGGATTTTTTTTATTGTTGTCTTATGGATGTACATGATGGTGAGATTCACCAGGCCATGTTCATATATGTACATATGAAAGTTAGTTCAGATTCAGTTCACTGTCTCCTTATCCCATCCCTTTCCCCTTCCCTTCCTTCTTCTTTGTTACTCACTGATCTTCTATTTTTTTAATCCCCTGCTCCTTATTTTGAATTAGCTTTCACATATCAGAGAAAATATCCGAGTTTTGGGGGATCAAATTCCCAAGTGGTGATGACAGAATTAAGAATTTTGTACATGACCACAGTCGAATCCAAAAGTATCTGACCTAAAAATGATGGATATTCCATGCAGTGCAGCTTAATGAGGCTTGTAAGATGTATGTATCTTGAGTTAGGAGTCAGATAAAGAAAATAACTATGCATTAATCCCCTAATAAAAGAAGAGACGAACTGTAGGGTTTGTATCCAAAAATCATCTCCATGACCTGAATATCTATAAGCCTCCAAGGAAGTTAAGATATCCAGAAAATCTTTAGTGATTTGTAAGTAGTTTTACTTTTACTTCCTCAAGAAGTTATGTTATCAACGTTATGAAAGGGTTATGGTATTAGAAGTCAGTAAATCAAATCATGTGACTCACCAGTACTTATTAGTTTCTTTACTACAAAGGTTATGTTGAATAATGCAATGTTCTCCACTCTTGAATTTTCTTCATGTTCCTCTGAAAGTTTTTATTTAGATCTCTTAATATTTTGTCTCTCATAAATTTTAATGATTCTGCTTCATTGACAATAATAGTTGAAATTTATTTTTATGATAGCTCTTTTAAATTAATGTTTCCTAATTTTCCAAGCATTTATTTTTTTCTTTTTAGTGTTGCTTTATTTGTTTTTGTTGTTTTATTGATAAAGTTTTTTTTACAAAGGCAACAGTAATAAACATATTTTTTTATAATATTAGTATTTTTAAAACAAACCAAAAATGCTTTTTCCATGTGTATGAGACTTTTGATTTAATTATAATATACTATCCATTGTTTGAAATGAATTTTAAGGACTTCAATATTTCTAATCCCTAAGTTATTCTGAAATTTTAATGCTTTCACAAGGTAAGTTGACATAATTTATCATTCAATGATAATTCAAATTATTCAACTACTATGAATATTAATTAACATACTTCAATTATATAAACTTTTCCTTTATTATGTGTTTATTTTAGAAGAACACTTCTAGCCTGAATTTTAGTTGGCAAACCACTAAGTAAAATAGGCTTATGATATTATTTGGTAAAGTGTGTCTACTTTCGCTACTATTCCATTGATAATGCCCAGGTAAAATGACTTAAAGTTTTAGGGAATTTATGTTTTGTTGGTAACAATTATTTATATCAGATTTTTAAAAAAGTAAATATGAGTGAAAATTGTTATGTGCCTTATCCATGTATTGACGTTTGGTCAGAGAAATGGAATCAATGTAAGTGATACAAGTGATATATTAAAAAGTATACTGATATAAAATAAGTGAATTATTATAAATTCTACACTTCACTGATTTTAAGGGACTAATCGAGAAACCTCCATAAGGTGTTTCATCTACTATTAGTATTGGACCAATGTCTTTTTTCATTAATAGTAATATTCTAACTTTGATAACAGTGGTATTTTTTGTATAGTAAACTGACAATTAATAAGAAAAAAGGGGTGAAACTAGGACAAATTAGTTCATATCTTTGAAATTAAAATATTATGCTGCTAGACTTTGACCAAAACTATAAAAAGAGTCATTTATTTACTTTTGTTTTTACTTTTGACATATTAGCCTTAATATTCTGCATTTATTTTTTTTAAATTATTTAATCTTAATCCTTGCTACTCAATACTGGAAACAGATCATGCTTTATTTAATATGGGTGAATCATATGTAATATTTGACTTTCAGATAACTTTGGGAAAAAGTATACATGAAAATAGAGCCAATTAAAATTGATATACTTGTTAAATTATGTTGTATTGTTATTTGATGAGTAAAGTTTACTAGTTAAAATGAAAAATAAGCTTATAAATCACTCAAAATAAGCAATAGTGAAAATTGTCTCTTAATTCGTCTAATTTGATGGCAGCAATAGAACAAAGAGAAAATACAATTGCAGATATTTTACAAATAGCTGAAGGGAGAGTATGACTCATTTTGGAAGACAAATTAGTGAAAATAAAGTAAAAACACAGTGGGATACTTATCTTCTTAGCTCTAATAATTTTTTCATCTATAATGAAATCCTTAACCTCAGTTTCCAATGGCTTGTTTTCTCTTTAAAATTTGGTGAGAAAGTAAACTAAGAACTTTACACAGCATGGTGTAAACATGGGGATAATAACATATGCTGACTAGATCATTATTCATATAAGTATGTTACAGAGAGTATCATTTGATGAAATTTGATTTTCATCAGCTCTTTTCTTGCATTGTAACAAGGATATTTAAGCTAAGGGTACCAGGGATTGAACTCAGGGCCACTTGACCACTGAGCCACATCCCCAGTCCTATTTTGTATATTACTTAGAGACAGGGTCTCACTGAGCTGCTTAGCATCTCGCTTTTGCTGAAGCTGGCTTTGAACTCTCAATCCGTGTGCCTCAGTCTCCTGAGCGGCTAGGATTATAGGTGTGCGCCACTGTGCCTGAGTGAGCTATTTTTGAATTTTGTAGGTTTTCACTTACAAATGAAATGTTTGAAATTTGACAATGTTGAAGAGGTTAGATACTTTCAGATCAATATAAAGATATGTGATATTAAATTATGAAATATATGTTGTGATATAGGAATTCACTAATAGGAGACAAAAATAAAATGAAGTTAGAGTAATGGTAGAAAGTATAAGATTACAATGAATATCATTCTTCAATATTAACTTATTTGATAAGAATCTATTTAGTTTCTACTAGATACCTTGCTATGTGGAGGACAAAATCTATACTTTTAAGGAACCCAGAAAGATGAAAAACAATTTTAAGTCCAAATATTAAATGCTACAAAATATTAATCACAGTGTGTTTTGATGTAAACAGCAGAGACAAAACATCATGTTGTCTATGTATTAAGGTGATGAGCTTTAGAAGGCCTGCAGGAGGTGACATCTAAACTGTAATATGAATAACATGTAATTGTGTTGAAGCACAAAGTGATTAAATGCAACCCAAAACCTCTTCATGCTTGTTTACTTTGATACTTAACTGTTCTGAGGATAAAGTTTACCAACATATACATCGACTATGACGTTCTGCACATTCGATCACCTACTTGAATCTGCAGCCAAACCATAACTCTTTCCCTTCCCTAAGGTGCACTCATTTTCTATTATTTCCTCTGTGCCTAATGTCTATTTTCTATTATTTCCTCTGTACCTAATGTGCAATAATGATATAGTTATTTCTACCCTGCTCCACATTCTTGGAGTTAGGACTCTGCAATATTTCCTAGATTCCTCATTACCTTACTTTCTCATAGACAAAGCTTAAAAAAGTGTGGAATTCTTTCAACATATATATTTATATAAATATATATATTTATAATTATGGTTCAATGTGCAGGTAGTTGCCAGCATCAAATACATAAACTGTACATCTTCTATGAATCTTAACTTATTCTCATTTATTTTAAATTATTTAATTTATGTAAGTTTAATTTTAGATTTATTTAAATTACTTAAATTTATTTTAAATTTCTATATTAGAAAAGAAATAAAATTTGAAGGATTATTAAAAATACTAAAGAATTTAAACAAGAAATCATTTGGTCTGTACCTGTTTGGCAGATATAGTCTTTCATGGAAATAATCAGTATGGATGTTGCCTCAAAAAAATTATTATTTTTATTGCTGGAGGAGAAAATATTTAAATAATATTTTTATCTAGAGAACATAATATGTGCTGTATTACTAAATTGCTTTTATCATCTTAACTAATTCATTCCTCAATTTAACTACATCAATATTGAGAAGTTCAAAATCTCACAGGACATCATTCTGATCCAATGTATTGATGAGATTCTTTTGATAAAATATGTAGACACCTTAGATTCTTTGTAAAGCAATAAATTTATTAAAGTATGAAAGATTATTGTGATTAATATGCACTTTATTATGAAAGTGCAATGTTATAGGATAGATATATTTATTGGATATAAAAAGGTAGAAAAAGTTTCTGCAGTTCATGTCTTAGACCAAAAATTGTACTGGAAAAAATTTAAAAGAGAAGGAAAACTTAGTCAAGTTTATTGATTTGGGAAATATGTTTGAACTTAACTCTGCAGGAAAAAAAAAAAATAAAACTAAGAGTTTTTGTTGTTGTTTTGTACCAGGAATTGAACCCAGGGGTGCTTAACAACTGAGCCACATCCCAGCCCCTCTTTAATATTTTATTTAGAGATAGGGTGTCCCTGCTTAGGGCCTTGATAAGTTGCTAAGGCTGGCTTTGAACATGTGGTATTCCTGCCTCAGCCTCCTGGATCCATTGGGATTATGGTGTGAGCCACCATACCCAACATGAGAAGTTGTTTTAGAGCTCTGGTATACTAGTATAAAAATACTAGAGGACATTAGAGTAAAATTTGGTCATTGAGATGTGTGGAACACACTTAGTTTACGTGGGTTTGCAAATATTATTTTCTATGATTAGTCTACCTGTATTTGCTAATTGCTCCCCACTGAAGTTAGGTTCCTGTTATTGTTTAATGTAATTTGTACCCCCACAAATTCACACAGGAATTTAATCTTCAAAGCCTTATGTAATTGGTAATAAGAGTGTGAAACTTTAATCTACTATAGTGTTAAGGGGTATAATCATTGGGAAATGATTAGATAATTAGAATGGAGCCCTACTGATTTAATCCTGGTGGCCTTATGGAGAGAGGTAGAGAGAGATAACACACAAAGAAATGTCCACACACTCCCATCATGTTGTGAGGAAGGATAAGAGGGACCAAGTTATATAGACCTTCAATTTTCAGAATCATGAGCCAAGTTAAACCACTTTTATTTATACTGTTAGCTTGCTTCTGGTATTTTATTATAATAGTGAAAAGCTAACTAATATAGCTATTATCGTCTCACACATACTGAGAGATAGGTCATTGTCCTCCCTCAGGATTTTATTTCAAAGGGATGGTTCTCAAGTACTCCAGGAAAGCATCCTTAAATTATAAAATTGGGAAGAAGAGCTTTTTTTTCAGATTTACATTTCAGTGGAACATAGAAAGACTTTACAATTCCACGTATTCTAAAGTAAATGTACTAAGAAGTGAGAGTCACGAAAGAACACATCTAAAGTTTGGTTAAGCTTTGATAAACATTAAATGCATCTAGGTCATTTTCTTTTGCTTTTGCAGATAATGTGATTTACTTGGTTTTTTGAATCTTTTACAGGATGACCTAACCTAACTAATTGAACGTCACTTTAATGGTAAGTAAATCAAGGCAGCTACTTTAGCTCATCTGATTGCACTGGCAATTTTTTTCTTTCACAATACAGGAAATGCAATAGTGCCAGACTGGTCTGTAACCATGGGAATAATACATTTGCACCACGACATTTTTGTTGGAAGTACAGCATAGTTCCAAAAGCAACTGAAACAATTATGTTTACTTTAGAAATTAATTTCTCTTTATCTTCTCCTTCTTCTTCCTTCTTGCTTCCTCTTCTCCTCCTTTTCCACTGTCTTCTCCTCTCCCTCCTTTCTTTTCTTTTCCTTTTCTTCCTCTTTCATCTCAGTTCTTTCTTTCTCCTTCTTTTTCTAATACTCCAACCTTTCCTCCTCCTCTTTTCAGAGAGCCTTCTGCTTGTTACTAGACTCTCATAGAACAAAAATACTTGCCATAGGCTATCAGGACATACTGGTATATAAGCTCCTTATTACAGACTGGATTTTATCTCATTAAAATAAAATGGTATCTTTACAGTGAGTTAAAAATATTTCCTGAAAACATAAATAAACTTCTTGATCTCTGTGTGTGCATACCAAGTATGCACATTTTTTTTCAAAGATAGTCATTGACTACACTCATTGTCATATAACAGAATTTCTTCATGTTTTCTTTGCTAAATAAATAAAAAGAAGATGCTACATTTTTGGCTTTATAGTATCAAATAAAAGTGGCCCTAAAAGGGATTATAAAAGGGAAAACATTTGAGTGGATAGATTTGAAAGAGTTTAGTTTGTCTAGACTTTGTTTAGAATCCAGCTTAAACCAGTCCCATTTGATTTGTGAAAATGAAAAGCTAATATCCAAGTTTGGATTTGTACAATAGTTTATATGTGTGACTTTTTACTATTGAACTTTTTTTTTTATTTTGAGACTAACTTTATGTTCACATACAGTTCTGAGAAATTAGAGAAACAGATTTTTAAATCTTTATCCACTTTTCCCAATGATAATTACTATAAAACTATAGTATAATATCATAACCATACACTGACATTGATAAGGCCAAATACAGATCATTGTCATCACCAAAAATATCTCTTATCTTGTCCTCTAAACTACACCCTCTTCTCTTCCATCCACACCACTCCTTCAACCACTGGTAATGATTATTGTGCTATTTGTGTCTAAAATTGAGTCATTTCAAGATCTTATATAATTTGAACTATATTGTGTATAATCTTTTAGAGTTGGGTTTTTATTTAGTATGGTTTCCTGGAATCATACAGCAACTGTTCAGACTTGTCAGCATGAGGTAGGGATTAAAGAAAAGGCCTGGTATGGTAGCACATGCCTGTAATCCCAGCAGCTCAGGAGGCTGAGGCAGGAGGATCTCTAGTTCAAAGCCAACCTTAGCAAAAGTGAGGTGCTAAGCAACTCAGAGTAATCCTCTCTCTAAATAAAATACAAAATAGGGGTGGGGTTGTGGCTCTGTGGATGAGTATGCCTGAGTTCAATCCCTGGTATCAAAAAAAATGATTAGAGAGAAGCACATTTGTTGTATGGGTGTCAAAGAATTTTTGAGAAATAGTGAGTAAAATTAAATCACAAAAAGGGTCCAAGGGAAACTAACACTCAATGTAAATATTAGAGAAAATATATTTATAATCAGGAGTTCAGGAAGGTCCACTCACTGAATACCAGTTGAATACCTTCCTTATCTACCTTAGAGTTGACATGATGAAATCATAAATACTAAACAAAATGATAAGTAAATAAAGTTTTAAAAGCCCTAAAAAGTAACTATGGCAATAAAAAATCATGTCTTAAGGATGTTGAGTAGTTAATTTATCAATAAGTACAATTACATTTGAGTATCTTATATAATATGGAATCATCCAGAAGTTTGGAGGAAAGTTATTTGTATTAGAACTTATTTGTAGTACAGGAGTTTATTCCTTCTTAGAAATAGTGATGTAAAGGAAAAACTACTATCTAAATTAGGATTTGAACAATGGACTATGTATGCTTCTGCTTTCTTTTTTATTAACTTTTAATTTTCAGACAACTGTTGATTCACATGCAGTTGTGATAACTTCCTATATTTGATATACAGTATCAAAAACTGATAGTGACATTGATATGGTTAAATACAGAACAATCCCTCTGAAATGACCTTAATTTCCTTCCCAAACTCAAACTTGATTTGAAGTTTACCCAAATTTGAAATATATGCAATATTTTTCAACTAGCATTTCTATTCAGATACATGATCAAGAATTATTTTCATTATTTGCAACCCAATAGCATAAACATTATCATCTTTATTTGCAAACAGAAAGATAATACTTTCCAGATGTATTAACAAAGAAAATGTAAAAAAAAAAAATCTGACACATCACAGTTGAGAGCTAAAATAAAGATTAATATTAAAGATTTAATTGGCCACTGGATAGAAGATTATTTCACTCACTAACGTTATGAATATGAGGGTGAGCACAGAAATAATGGAGATGTTATAGATAATGATGCAGCTACTTTTTAATATGTCAATAATAGTTAAAGAATAATAATTCACATTAATTGAATATTACATGCCAGGCACTGCTCTTAGTACTCAAGATATATTAGTTCAATTTCTTCAAAGTTATATGTGATAGCAATGTTTTTTTTTTTCTTTTCCATTTAAGGAAATAGAGATACCGAGATTTTCAATTACATATATAAAGTTATATAAGTAAATAAGTAGTAGAGCAGGGATAAAACCAATTTTATTTCAAGTCCACACTAATAAGCTGAGTTTTATTTTAACATACTGAGATTTGGGTAGCTACTTTACATTTCCTAGACAGTTGTTTTATGGGTCTGAACTCAGTAAATAGGTCTAGGGTAGAAATATGTTTTGGAAGTTTGTCAAAATATGAATGATGGTTGAGTGAAAGAGTAAACATTATAGTTAAGAGTTAAGGTTCAGAGTTAAGACTGAATTCAAATAGTGATAAATATTGTTCTTTTTTTACTAAACTGAAGACATGATTTAAATGAAACATTCTATATTCAGTGGCTGTTGAACAAATAAGTAACACATTGAAGGAGATATTTTCCTTCAAGTGTACTGTAAAAATTCAAAATGGTTAACTGTTTCTATCACACATAAAATTTTTATTATATTTATCAAGCAAATGAAGACCCACTATTTAAATTGGGATTTGAATAATGAACTATGCATGCTTCTGTTTTCTTTTTTCTTTTCATTTTACTTTAAAATAATTGTAGATTCACATGCAGATTTGAGAAAATACAGAGAAATTGTGCATATATTTACTCAGTTTCCCCAGTGATAACTCTTTACATAATTGTTGTATAATAACATGACATAAGTACTTAAATGTAGAACATTTCTATCCTCACAAGTGTCTCTCATCTTGCCCTCTAAACCATATCCTCTTCACCCCCAATTCCATCTACTTCAATTCTTGGCAATCATTATATGTTATTTACAGCTGTAATTGTGTCACTTTAAGAATATTATGTAGGGGCTGGGGCTGGGGCTCAGCGGGAGTGCACTTGCCTGACATGTGTGAGGCACTGGGTTTGATTCTCAGCACATGTAAATAAAGGTCTATCAACAACTAAACAATAAAACTTAAAAAAATAAAATAAAGAATATTATGTAGATGAAATTATGCAGTATATAACTTTTTGACTTTTTATTTCTTTTTTCACTCACAATGATTCTCTTTCTGTGTCTTTGCTATTGGATGTATTGATAGTTTGATTATTTTTAATTGCAGAGCAGTATTTCCTGATATGAATGGATCACCTATGGAAGGAAAAATGTGCTATTTCCAATGTTGGACTACTTCCAATAAAGCTGCTATAAAAGTCATGTACAGCTTTTTGTGTGAACTTACATCATAATTTCTGTGGGATAAGTGCCCCAGAATGTAATTGCTTGGTTGTATGATAACTGCAGCTTCAGTGTTTTATTGGTTTGTTTGTTTGTAAGAAACTGCTGAACTCCTATCCAAGGTAGCTACATCACTTTACATTCCCAGAAGCAATGGATATACCGTTTCATTTTCCTACACTCTTGCTAACATTTGAAAGGGCCACTGTGTATTTTTTTAGCAATTCTGAAAATTTAATAATTTGAATTTTCCTAGTTACTAATGGTGTTGAACATTTTTTTATTTTCATTTATTTATTTTTTGCCATTAATAAATTATCTAGGCATCTCTGGCATCTTTGGTGAAACTTATATGTTTTCATGTCTTTTGATTATTTCCTAGTTGTTTTAATTAGTTTTTCTTTTACTTTTTCTTTTCAAGGGCTTTACATTTTCCAGACACTACTCCTTTGTCAGGTAATGTAGCATACAATATTTTTCCTACTCTGTAAATTTTATTTTCATCATCGTTTCATGGACTTTTACAGAGGAATATTTAGAACACTAAATATTTTATTATTGTCCCAAAGGTCCTTAAGGCACTGTTATATTTTTCTGGTCTATTTTCAATCTGTGTTCAGACTAGGTAAATTGTATTGTTCTTTTTTCTAGTTCACTGATTCCCTACTCTATCTTCTCTGTTCTGCTGTTGATAACATGCAAGGCACTTTATATTTTAGTTATTATATCATTCGTTTCTAAAAGCCCACTTTAGTTCTTCTTTATAGCTTCTCTTTCTTTGTTGGGATGTTCCATTTATTTTTTGAGACCTTGTCTTTGTTTCACTTGTGGTAACCATGTTTGTAATTGTTCATTGCAGCTTTCTTATCACAGCTACCTTAAAATCTTGGCTAGATAATTTAAAAAAATCTTTATCAGCTCAGTATTAGCATTGGTGATTGTCTTTTCTCATTGAGGGTGACATCTTTTTTGTCTTTGGCATGATAGGTGATTTGTTTCTTATTGAAACCTTGAAATTCTCATCTTATGAAAACTGAATATTGTAATCTTGCTTTTACCAACATTGCTTCAGGAAGAGAAGGGGAATCACTAATTTTTAATTATCAGATGGAAGCAGAAGTCCAGGTTCCTCACAGGTTTCCATTCTGCAGGGTAGGAATAGGAGTTTCCAGACAATATTTGGTTTCCATTGACACTACAGTGGAAGTGGTCACCTCACTCTAACACAATTGAAAAACAACAACTCTCCACAAAAATCTCTTTTATCACCCCATTACCTTATTGATGGTAAAGGTAATCAGGCTCCCCATGTGATAGACATGGTTTGAAGAGGGATAACACTATATTACTCTCTAGAAGTGATGAAAATCCTGGTACCTTGCTTGCCTTCTCTGACAGCATTTCAATGGAGTGCTGGGCAATCACTTTACAGCACTGCACGTGGCTATCTTGGATCTCTATTCAGTGTTTATTTGTGTGGATGAGGCTGGGGCCCGGTTTTCATGTGGCTTTAGGCTGGAGTAGAACAATTAATTTTTCTTAAGTTTTCTATCTTTTATTGTTCCTTTCCTTAAAGAGTAAGTATTAATTATGGCTCTTATTGTTCATGTCCATTGACACCTAAAAATCTTAGGAAAAGGAAGCAAATAGAAAACTCAGGGAACTTATCATCATGTGATTCCTGAGCTCCTGATTTCTCTAACGGAAATGCCACCTTCTCTCATCTTTTCAGTCTTCTTAAATTTAGTGGTACTTAGTGGGTGAAATAGGGAAATGTACATCATCTATTCCATCTTTCCAGAAGCAATAGGCAACAACAATGGTTATGATAATATATGTGAAAGTTGGGGACCTACACTTTTAAGATGACAAATAGAGAAAAGGAGAGAAAATACAAGAATATGAAGGATGCCCATAGTGCGAAACCCTTAAATGAAATTGAGGTAATTCTTACTGAGTGTCTAGTATAAAGGTCTTTTTTTTTTTTTTTTGGTCTTAGGGATTGAACCCAGAGGTACTCTCACATTAAGCAACATCAGATTAAGTTACATCCCAGCTGTTTTTAGTGTTTGTTTTAAGACAGGGTCTCATTAAGTTGCCAAAGCTAGCCTCAAATTTGCTATCCTCCTGCAACAGCCCCCTATCCTATCCACTTGAATTAAGGCATACATCACCATGCCTGGCAAGGACACTTTTTTTTTTTTAATTTTTTATTGTTGGCTGTTCAAAACATTACATAGTTCTTGATATATCATATTTCACAATTTGATTCAAGTGGGTTATGAGCTCCCATTTTTACCCCATATACAGATTGCAGAATCACATCAGTTACACATCCATTGATTTACATATTGCCATACTAGTGTCTGTTGTATTCTGCTGCCTTTCCTATAAACCTTTCACTTCTTAAAACTTTCCTTTTCTTTTAGTTATACAATTTTTATAGACACTTTTAGCCAAGAAAATTATAGCCTGAATTTTTGAATTTTTACATACATTATCAGTTTAAACCTTACTGAAAGTCTGAAATTAGATTTAAGAGCACTACGTCTTTCCAGAATGCTGTCTGAGGTTCCACAGCTTTTGTGTAGTAAATATGGATTTTGCACTATTTGGTGGATAACAACAAAGGTCTGCTTGTGCTTCAAGACAAAAAAATAAATAAATAAAAAATATTTTAAAAGCCCATGAAATTTTATTATTTATTAATTAACAAATATCTGTTAAATGAGAGAGAAAAATAGAAAGGAAATAAAGTAGAAAGAATATGGAAGGAAATAACTTTACTGACACTAAAAAGAAACATTTTTCTTAACACATATTTTTTATAAGAAATTTAAAATCAAATTTAAAATTGTTCTATGTAGTAATTTACTTTTTTGAACCCTATGCTTTATTTAACTACATAGTTCCATGTATAATATGTTAGTTCTGACAATCAGTACAAAATTCAAAATAACATTAAAATGACAAAAGTCTCTCTCTTTCAAACATTTAGAGGTAGACAATGCACAAAAAAATGCAGAGTCCTTCTGTCTCTGGCTTCATATTCAAAGATTTTATTGACAGAAGTGGTATGATTATATTTAGAATGTTACCCAAGGACCTATGTGTTAAAGGCTTGGTCCCTACCCCATAGCATTATGGGGAAGTGATGGAATCTTTGAGACATAGGGCTTTTGGGGAAGAAGTTAGGTCATTGGGATGTGCTATATCAGGTGATATTAGGGCCCTGGTCACTTTCTGTCTTTCTTAGTTGCTATGAGATATATAATACTCCTCTTTTACAATTGCTACCATAATATCTGAAACAGGCCCAAAGTAACATGGCCAAGTGACCATGGACTAAAACTTGTAAAACCATAAGCCAGAATAAACTTTTCCTCCTTTTAACTTGTTTTTTCCTCAGGTTTTTTTGTCACACTGAAGGAAAGCTAACTAATACAGTAGGGCTCAAGAAATGTTAGCATTTCAGCTAACAGAAAGAATAAAGAGAATGAGAAAGGGTGGAAGAAAGGAATGAGAAAAAACTTATGCTTTACCTATTTTTTAAAGTATTCAACTATGGATTTGTCACAGAATAATTTTGCTTATGTCTTGTTGGGCAAAATAAACAAAGTGTTCACACTTAGTTATAAGGGAAATTTACTAAAGTAGTAGTGATCCTAAATAGCTCTGTCTAAAAGCTAAGTATCAAGAATTATTTTTCTAGGAGAGAGGAAAATACCAGGTTCTGTAGTTCATGACAGCAAAACCTATATAAAAGAAATTCCGCTATTACTGCTAAATAAATATTTTCTTTTTAAGACTGTGATTTAAAATCTCTTATTTTGGTTTGTTAGATTAATAACTTATTCATGAAGGCATCATGATACTTGGGATATAAAGAAAGTATGGATTATGAAATCCATTTTAAAATGTCACCTAGCCTGAATTAGCCATTTATATCTCAGTAAATTGTCATATCATTTTAGAATGGTTTGAAAATATTTTGTTAAAATTTTGGAAACTGTTTTTGAATATCAAATGAATCAATAATCCCATTCAGTATCTCATTCAGTTAATATACATGATATTTAGTTTTGTGTCAACTACACATTAATCTTGATGTTGTTGTGCAGGTATTTTGTAGATGTAGTTAGTGTCTACAGTGAGTTGAATGTAAGTAAGGTGGTTATCTAGATGTGTGTGCTGGTCTCATCCAATCTACTGAAAAAACCTTAAGATTAAAATTGAGATTATGTGAGGAAGAATAAATTCAGTCTCAAGACTGAAAACATCATCTCCTATAGAAAATCCATCCTACCAACATTTTCTACAGATTTCACACTTGCCATTCTCACTATCATGTAAGCCAATTCCTTTAAATGGATAAAATTATAAATGTAATGCTAATTCTGTTTGGATGAATGACTTTGATACAATATCATAAAATTATCTGTCACAGGATAACTTTGATATGATATTATATAAAATTTTCTATTTGTATCATTTTAAAACTATTATGTATTTATACAATACTTAGATAATATGGTATAATGAGAAAAACGCAAATGTCACTGCTTATTTATATTTAAGCCATGGTGTACCTAATTCTGAAAAATATCTTGTATATTTGATCAGAAGCATAGCAATAAATTAATCATAATATATTAGCTTTTGGATCTTATCCATAGGTTGACATAGATAGTACAAGGGTGAACAGAAATATTCAGTACTGGTCAGTGGTATACATTGACCAATAGGCAATAATTAATATTCTAGTTTGTTTACTATTTTCCTAATATATTTTAGAAGATTTTATGTTTCACTTTTTCTATGGTATTTCTTAGAATAGAACACTGCCTAATTTATTTTTATAGGAAAAAAAACAAAGAGAAAAATAAGAAAGGCTGTTAGCTTTATTCTTTACTTAAGTTATTTTAATATATAAATAGGGCTGGATGAATTTTTAAATCAAGTCTAATAAATTACATAAAATAGGAACTTTTATTATAAGCCACAAATTGTATCAGGTAGGATTCTTCAGAGAAATAGAATCAATTAGATAAATATATAAGAGGAAACATTCTGAGAATTGGATCTCATGATTATGGAAGCAAAGAAGTCCCTTAATATGTTTTTTATAAGCTGGAAAACTAGGCAACCCAAACTTTCATTCCTGAAGTGAGCATTTGTAGTTCTTCTTGGATTGAATATTATAAGTTTCTGTTGACCATAATTGGAGAGCATGGTAAAACTAAGGGATTTCCTGTATTCTGTACATTTTCTTCGTTATATTCTTTGTGGAATAGGAGCCCTGTTACTACTTTGTACTACAAAGCAATCACCCAAACCACTGTGCAGCTCCTTTCTTAGTTTCTTTTAGATGGACACAATACCTTTATTTTGTTTATATATTTTATGTGGTGCTGATAGTTGAACCTAGTACTTCCCACCTGTGAGGCAAGCACTTTACCACTGAGTTACCACCCCAAATCCTTTGTTGGTTTCTTGATTTAAGAGATGTAACAAATCTAACATAGTCAGATGGCAGTCTTGACTTCCAATTCAATCAAAGCATTGTCTTTTCTTTTGCTGAAAGAAATTTTCTCTCTGGAATTAAAGCATTAAAGCAAAACAGACCAAAAAAAATGGTAAAGGGGAAATAGAAAACAAATATTTTCTAGTAGGTCAATAAGGAAAGTTGTGAGTAGTGCCACTCCTATTTCTATCCCTTGATTCCACGATCTGTCTCTATTCTAGTAAGAACAGAAGACTACTCTATCTTGATGGATGGGGCCAAAGAAATCATTCTGCCTCCAGATACCTGGCTGATCACCCTGGGGAGTGACGTTATACTGAGAACTCAGTATTAGGATCTGCTGCAAATATATTGAGCATTGAGGATGACCGTAACCAGATTGACCTTGGTGGATTAAGTCTATGTTCCCGAGCACACATATTATTTCCATCCTTTTCACCAGAACCTACTTTTTCCCCCCAGTCCATTGGATGATAAGAGGGATGACTAGGGGAAAGAAACCAACTGGTTTCCATGCAATAGATCATCCTGCCTACCTACTTGATTATTAAAATCTTACTCCATGGAGGTCACTCTTTGGTAAGTATTAACAGGATACAAATACCTTTATGTTTTTGCCCATTCAGAAAACTTTGACCATTTCCCTTTCTTCTAAATTTCTTTGTTAACCAATTTGTAATCATGTTTCTCACAAGTCCCTGAACATTCAGCCAAATCACTGGTAGTCTATGAATAAGTGTATAATTGCATACGTGGCCATTTCTTTTTCCAAGAAATGTGCAATAATAGGTGTATTCTTCCAAAGTTCTTTCTCCTGGGAAGATTTCTAAAGTGTTGCAGATATCTACTCTTGATTGTTGCTCATACATTGATTGTATAGACTTATTTGTAAATCAGACCCCAGTTTTTGTCTCTTTCAAGCAGTTGTAGGAAATTCTTCATTCAGCTACAGGTGCAAGCTAGAAAAGAGATGGCTACAGCAGGTGTGAGAATGATGGGCAACTGGACCACTTCTTTATGTTATTTACTTTTTTTTAAAGGCCCTCCTTGGGCCTGATCACATATATACAATTCCCATTGATGATATAGAGACATACATGCCAAATTTTATGGCTTGGTGGGTACTCAGTTTATAATGGGAAGCTCATGTCCCATGATTACACTGAGTCCAGGCATTCAGTTTGTCCAACAGCAAGCAAAATTTATCTTTCAAAAGGCGATTAATTATCTCTGATGGTGCTGGGAGGTACTCCAGAGTCCTAAACCTTGCACTGCTGTTTATCTGTGAGAGCATACCAAAGTCTCCAAACAATATCTATATCTACCATTAATATGTTAAGAACAATTAGGCATATTAGATTATAAAGCCTGAGTAGCAGAGCAGCTTTAACACATTGTGTTGTAGAGCTAGAGCCCTTTCTTTCTCTGGTCCTCATTGAAAACAAACACATTTTGATTTATACAGCAGATGGGCCTGAGCAACATACCCAAATGAGTAATATGTTGCCTCAAAAATACAAATAGAATTACTAGAAGTTGTGACTCTTTTTTGGAGGTAGGAAGAGCCAGATACAACAACTTATACTTCACCTTAAAAGGGTTACTTTAGTATGTCACATCTCGATGAACCTCTAGAATTTCACTGAAGTAGAAGGCTCCTGAATTGTCATCAGGTTTATGACTCACCCTTTTATACTTAAATGTCTTAACTATAAGTCTAGAAAGGTTATTACTTCTTGATCATAACACAAAATCAAAATGATTTAATCAATTTAATAAAACTGTGGTATCTTGGAGCAGGAAAGTTTGATCAAGATTCCTGTAAATTAAATTTTGACAGAGGTCTGGGTAGTTGACATGCCCCTGAAGTACAACAATGAAGATGTGTTATACTCTTGCTTGCTGGAAGCAAACTGTATTTGGTAGGCCTTATGAACAAATACAGATGATAAAGCTTTCACCAGATCAATGACTACATACCAGTTACTTGATAATGTGTTAGTTTGACCAAGCAATGAAACCACATCCGAAATAACAGCTACAAGTGGAGTTGCAAATTGATTAAATAATGATGATCCACTATCATCCTGCACATACCAAGTTGTAGAGTTAAATAAGGAGTTGGTCAAAATAACCTCTGTATCTTTCAAGTTCTTAATAATGGTGTTAAGCTCTGCAATCCTTCCAAGAATGTGGTATTGCTTTTGATTTGCTATTTTTATAGGGAATAAAAATCATATGATGACTTTCATTATAATCCAATCTAACATATTAAAATATGATTTACAAATCATTAGAATGTATTGTAATAATAGACTTATAAGCCTAGTAATTAAAGCCAACAGTAATAAACAATTTATGGCATTCATTTTTAACATTATTTATATTTTTATTCTAATTAATATAGAAGGTTATCAAGTATAGGCACTTTCCTTCTAAATGTACATAGAATTTTTATAAATAAAAGTGAATATAGAAACCTAGTGTGGTGACACATACCTGTAATCACAGGTATGTGGGAAACTGAGGAAGGATAATTATAAGTTCAAGGCCATTTGGGCCAATTTAGACACAGTCTTAAAATAAAATATAAAGGGCTAGAGATATAGCTCAGTGGTAGAGTGCTTGTCTAGCATTCAACAGGCCCTAAGTGCAATCCCTAGCATTAGTTTAAAAAAAAAAAGTAAAGCATATGAGAAAATAATGTTGGTAATTTTATCATTCAGACCACATTAGTATTTCTTGGAATAATAATTACCAGCATTCACATAGCAACTTTTAGTCTTGATGTTATCTATAAATATGCAATCACTTTCAATTTGCACCACTGAGAGGAAATTTTAGCTCTGTTTTATAAATGAAATAATTTGATTGACTGTGGGAATAAGCTTTCAATGGGTTTTCTGAAAATTGAAAACCTACTGGGCACTTTACATGCATAATCTCATTTCATCCTTTCAACATCCCTCTAACTGTATATTAGCAATGCACACTTTGCAGAAAAGAAATTATGAAGTCAAAAATTTGCTAAATGTCTCTTATCTACACAATCATGTGGTTAGTATGTAAACCAATTTTAATGACTCTTATCTTCATGCTTATTTCTAGTCACATTGAAGAATTGAAGCAAGACAGAACTTCAGAAGTTCATCTACTCCAGGACTACATGCAATAAGTCAATGGTAAGAACATGATCCCTAGTCTAATGAAACATTCATAAATTCTTATAAATTTTTGTAGCAATTATGAGAGTGTCCCAGTGAACTGAGGTCTTTATTTAACAGAGGAGCTGGAAACTACAGCCAAATGATCAAGTCTCTGTTCATTTGAATTTACTTCATTTTTACCAAGATTAGACTGAAATGAGACTGGTTCCCAGGAGGGGGAAAAAATGGAACATATGGGAGAAAATTATCATTTTTATCATCATTTATTACATGCCAAATTTCAAATTCTCATTTCCAAAATAATTATTTTATACTAAATGCCTTATATCCAGTGAATGAACAACAGTTGACAATTAAATAATTTATAACTAACTAAATATGATACAAAAGGAATCATTAGATGCCATTCTTTGATAAGTTTTCAAATGTAGAATACCATTTCATTTTGGATTGAATCCATAATTCATTGTGTATTTTAAAGAAAAAAAATATCTGTCCATTTTAGGGGAAAAACGTATGGCAGCACTTTGAAAATATTACTGGGCTAAATTTTGTAAAAGTTCACAAAAGGAGCCCTAAGTGACATGGAAATTATATCTGCTCAAGGACTTAGAGTTTAAAAGCAACTCAGTGAGTGCTGAAAGGAATGATGCTCAGGGGAATAAAAAGAATTCTAATAAAAATGGAAATGACGACCTACTACATTCTTGTGCTTCTTCAGGGTACTGATCATCCTGCCTTTGTATGCACCTTCACTATACTATATATCATTGTAGGGTAGACTAGAGTACATTTTTACCGCAGACTAACAACTCTTGATACTGAGAAAGTTATGACATATTTGCAAGCCTTTTCTCTCATTTGCAAAGGAAACTGCATTTATCCATGATGCAGACATATAAGTAATATCCTGTGAAGCAGTTTTATTCTCTTACAAAATTACATGTAATTTGCCAAAATCTAAAACAACGTGTACATTTTAGCTTCATTGACTTTCTTAAAAATAAAGAAAAACTTAGTTTGATTAGAACAATAATAATCAATTCTTTATTAATGAAGGTGGTTTTGCTGGCAATTCTTTGAAAATTAATAAGAACAATGAACTGCATAATTCAGGAAGAACATTTAAAATGATTTTTAGAAATTATGTAGCAATACTTTAGAGTGTCTGATTTTCAGTTCTGCAAATTTAAGTAAGATTTTTAAATTATGTCCCTTATTTTTTCATTAGTATTAGAACATTTTTAATAAAATTTAAGCAAAATCATTGATTTTGAGTTAATTTATGTAAGAATATCTTGGTTACTACTTGTTTTTTGCCATCAATCACATAAGCCTTTAATTGAATAAAAATGATGCAATATAACCTGTACTTTAATAACAGATATCTTATTTAAAATAATATTTTTATTTAAAATTCTATCAAAAATTTTTACACTCTTGCCTGATCTTAGTTGGCCGTACTGTTGTTAATGGCAAAGCAATAACAAACAGCCAAAAGTACAATAACTTTTTCCAGATTTTATATGAACATCATCTTTCTATCATTGAAAAAAATTGCAGAAAACAATATGGGAAGTTTTTAGTTCTGTTTCTTGGAAAAAATATAGATGTTATTTGAAATATGACTTTCAGCTAAATTTGTGTTTTCTTTTTGGATTACAAAATTTTCTACCTTGAGTCATTTTCAATGCAAAAATTATTTCTTTAAATTTATTTTAAGACATCTATAGTGTTCATTATGAAATAGTGAAGTCCCTACACTGAAGAGACATAATGTCTTCTGAAGTCTGTGTGTGTGAAGTGTATGTGTATACGTGTGTGAGTGTAGATGTTTTGGGGGAAAACAATGATGTTCCAAATCAGCCAGAGCAAAGAGCACCTTGTGATAGCAACTTTCCTTTTAAAATAAAAAATATACCACAGACTGTATGCAGGACAAGAGTATCATAGTAAGACCTGGCAGGATATATTATATAACCAGATGTTCTAATACGAATGAGCTGACTCTTAAATACTTGATGTTGAAGACAATAGAGACCTATCCAGATACCACTTCAACTTTCCTTTCAGATCATTCTTTCTCATGTGATTTTTTTTTTGTTCAGCTATTGCTCCCCACACTTGTCATCATGACCCATGTCACTTTATAATTCTTCCTGCTTGCCTCTTCCCATCCTGAGTTAACCAAAAAACTTGATTTTAGTCACTAAAGATGTTTGCTCTTTCTAGAAATTTATGTATACTAAATGAAGTTTTTCAGATACCTTTTCACTGTATATGTTATTTTTTAATGCATGCATGTTGTTGAGGTTAACAATTTGTTCCTTTTTATTGCTAAGTGTTATTTTATTGTATGAATAAAATACATTTATTGCTTTATTGTTCCATTTACCATTTGATGGACACTTGATTGATTCCAGTTTGAAATGCTTATAAATAAAGCTACATAAATATTGATTTTCCATTCTTTCTGTGCACGTATGTTCTTGTGGGGGAGGATGCAAATATTAAGAATGAAATGGCTGGGCTGGATACATGGCAAACTATGTCTTTAAATTTTTATGAATCTGCTAAACTGCTTTCCAAAGTAGTTACACCACTTTACCTTCTCGCTAGCAATATATAAGAATTCAAATTCCTCTATATGTGCATAAACAGTATGGTCATGTTTTATAATTTAAGTCTTCCTAATAGGAATGTGTGTACTTTGTGTTTGGGTTCTGCATAACCTTAATAACTATCAATGTTGACTATATTCCTGTATGCTATCTGCCTCTTGTATATCTTTGAGAATGTGTTTGTCTAAATACTTTTAAAATATTGTGTTTTTTTCTTATTATTGAGCTTTAAGAATTCTTTCTTCATTCAGTTTCTAAGATCTTTATTGGATACATGATTTACATAATTTTCTCCTAGGTTGTGACTTTTCATTCACTGTTAGTACTTGTGAATACTAGAAGTCTTAATTTTGATGAAGTTGGAATTCATCAATTAGCACATTTCAATTTTTTAATGTTGTGTTTTCGTTTCATTCTCTATTAAATTATTTCTAATTTCCCTCTTAACCTCTGGAAAACAATGTGTTTGTTAGGTACTTACAGTGTTTTATTTAGTTTTTGTGTATTTATGTACTTCAACTTCATTTCCATATACCTGGGGAATTTCCAGAAATATGTCTGGTCGTTTATAATGTTATTTATGTTTTAATCACATTATGCTCAGAGAATATATTTTATTATTGGAATCATTTAAAATGTTTGAGACTTATAGGATAATATATGAATATGATAAATATTCTGCATTGCATACACTTGGAAATAATTTGTGTTGTACTGTTTAGTGGTGCCTTCTATAAAACAATTAGACCAAATTGTTTGATAGTATTACTCAAATTTCTGTAACTGTATTGATCTTTTATTTATATATATTATTGAGAAACAGCTACTGATATCTCCAACTGTATTACAGATTTATTGACTCTCCTCTGTAGTTTTATAACATTTTGCTTCATAAATTTTTAACCTTTGTTAATATGGGCATAAACATTTAGGATTACCTTACATTGTATAGTTACTGTTGTGTTTAAACAATTAATTGTATCTTAAGGAGATTTAAGTCACCAGGGGGAAATATATAAAGTTTGTTTATGTACTTATTTTGTTTATTGGAAACTTACTGTTTCCAAAGCTCTTTATTCTTTGTGTAGCTACATATTTCCAGTTGTATCATTTTTTTCTTGTGCCTGAAGAAATTCCTATACCCTTTTTTTGAAATGTAAGGTAAGTTGGAGACCAAATAACAGTGATTTTTATGTGAACAATGAAAAATCATCCCTGAAAATTAGATCATTGATTTTAAACACACACATAGTATTTTAATGAAATTTCATTGAAATGAAACATACATAATTGAAACAAAACAGAGATGCATAGCTTTATAAATTTCCACAGTGTAAATATGTCCAGTAATCATTACACACATATAACAAGTAATTCAGAGAGTTCTTCATATCTCTTCTAATCACTAAATATTACAAGATTAACCAATATCCAGATATATAACATTAAAATTTAGCTCTGGGTTTTTCATAAAGAATACTTAAGTGAATCAATGCACATCTATGTTTGTTACTTTTAATGAAATTTGTATATGCTTTCTCTTGGAGAAAATCAGCCATGTTCATTGTGTAATCGTATTATGGTTAATTTACATATATACATTATATATAGATATAGATATACATAAAATATCCCAGTGTATATTTATTACACAATGTGTTTATTCATAAGGTCTAGATGAGCATTTGCGTGCTTTCCAATTTTTCTATTTATAATAGTGCTACAAGAACTTTATTTTTCATATCTTTGTGTTCACATATGAACACCTTTTTATTTAGCATATCCCCAAAATTCTTGGGATATAGATTGATCTATATCACCAACTAGCTGGGCTGGCAACCTGAGCTGGGTTTACAAGAGCTGGCTACATCAATAACTGAGGAAACGGGAAAAGAAGCACACAACTCACAGAAATACGTTTTCAAAAACCGGGATGGCTCTCAATGTTAGGGGTCCATTGGAAAGAGAGAGAGCTACCACCTGGATTCTTGACTTTTATTAGGGGGGGTGACACACAAAGGGATGTTCTTTCCAAATAAGGCAACAGGTCAGGTTTCAAGGGGTTGAGTCTAGCTTCATGATGTCTTGCGAACAGTAGATTGATTGACATCTTGGCAGGTCACACCCATCTCAGGTGCTGTGTGGAACACAGGCAGAGAGGGGAAAGTGCACAAATGTGCTGCACAGCACAAAGAGTGTACAACATCAGGCCAGTCCTCCCATATGCTCAAATTCACATAGCTCACACACACAACCCATGGATGTTACAACAGATCTACATAGACAGATATCTCTATATCTAGTCAGATGAATGGATCTATATTCCAGGAATTTCTATATTTATCTACCTCTCTATATATAAACCAAAATCCAAATGACACAACTCTATTCCTGGTTTGCTTAAGGTTGTAAATCTTATCCTAAACAAAGTAAAACCCCTCTCTGAAAGAAAATACTATCAATGAGAGTCTCTACAATTGCATACCTTTCATTCAAACAAAAATTAATAGCTACACTAAAGATTAAAAATAAGACTTAAAAAGAAAGAAAAACATCTTTAAAAAGACTACAGGCAATACTGGAAAAACATTATATAAGTTTCTCTTGCTTGACAAGCTTAGAAGGATGATGTATCCAGCACAAAGCCAGCATCCTACCTTTAATTATTTTTCATTATTTAAGTATTAAACAACACTTCAGGTGAAAAAAATAAATCCAGGAAGGAATCATATTTGTAATACAATATAGAAAACATCCAAACATCCAAACCACTAAATAGGCTACAAATGTATAAGAACTAATAATAGTAAATAAAATAAACTGCAAAATACTTGAGCAACTTCTTTATAAAGAGAGTATATATTATTTGTCTTCTCACTTTCACTAGTTCACTTTCAGAAGTCTTTTGTTTTGTTTTGTTTTGGTATCAGGAATTGAACTTCAGGGGCACTACACCACTGAGCCACATCACCAGCCCTATTTTGTGTTTTATTTAGAGCAGGGTCTCACTGATTTGCTTAGCAACTCACTTTTGTTGTGGCTTCCTTTGAATTTGAGATCCTCCTGCCTCAGCCTCCCGAGCCGCTGGGATTATAGGCATGTATCATCACGTTCTGTTCACTTTCAGAAATCTTTTGCCTTCGCTCTTTAGCGTCTATCACTATTATCTTCAGATTCAGATACATTTATTTAGGCAAAATGGGCTATGAATTTCATATCTGTCTAATCATCAATTTCTTTACTCGGATACTACAAGACAACCAAAAGTTCCCTCAGTTTTACTGTCTGGCACCAAGAGCTTTGTACCAGGCAAAGAACAAAACTTTGAGCTTCTTACATTTCCCCTGATTTGGCAAATGTCCTTAGGAACAAAAAATAGCTAAAGAAGTTTAGCAAACTTTTTTTGGCTTTCCATGATGCAAACTCTTTGCTTTTCTTGTTCTCACTTCTTCCATAGCTCTCTTACATCATTAAAAAGAAGACTTTTATGTTTTATGTAACTTTCTTATTGTTCCTAGCAATAACACTGCACCTAATACACATTTTATTGCTGAAATGCACTGACACATTGCATTTGAACAATGGGTATAAAACTTACATGTTTGTTAGCATCATTTAATAGTGTAAACTTTCACTCATCATCTCCAGCACAAGTGTTACTTTCTTTTTTTTTTTTTTTTGGCGGGGGGGGGGGGGGCGGTCATTTTTGCCAATGACATAGTTTAGAAAGAATTTTATGTGTCCCAGACTGGCTTGTATCATGTTGGATTCAATTGATTTATAATTTTATAATAAAAGCTGGTTATTAGCCAAGGTTCAAATGAAGATTGTCTGAAATAGTTTTATAGTGTAATAAATATATATTAGACTAAAATAGAAACCATCAGCTTAGTTTGTTTTTGAAATCCATAACTATTAATGTTGGAGTCAATATTTTGATCAGAGAATAGGTAACAATAATTTTAGTGTTTGGGAAAACTTCACATGTTTGAAACTTTTGAAAAACTTGATGCAGGGGCTGGGGTTGTGACTCAGGGGTAGAACACTCGCCTAGTACACACAGAGCTCTGGGTTCAATCCTCAACACCACGTAAGAATAAAATAAATTTTAAAAAAAAGAAAAACTAGATTCAATTTTAATTAATACCAATCTGGCTTTAGCATATTAGTGTCAGATGTTATTTCAAAAAACTTTGCATTAATGAAATATAGCTTGTTTTTCAAAGTATTCTTATCCCCCACATCAATTTTCTTTAAAAAAAATGTGAGTATTACATATATATATGCTGAACTTTTCTGTCTAAATATGTATTTATTTGTAGTATCATTGGTACTATATTAAAACATTGTTTTGTTTTTAGGGTTTAATCCAAAATGTTTCTAAATAGTGTTAAATTTTGTTTGTTGATGCTGAGATATCGCTGAGAAGCAATTGTAGATTATATTTTATTGTATCTTCAATTGACCCAAAATACACATATTCTGAAAAGTGTAAAAGTCTTGAGCATTAAAACACTTTTGCTTGCTGCTTATAGATTGTACACTGTTATAAGCAATTTTTTTCATTAAATCTGGAGAGTCGATATTACCAAAGTTGCTGATTTTTTATTGAGTTCTTTTTAAATCTGTTTTCTGCTCAGTGTGACTTTGCTTCTGGTTTAAGAGTGATCTTTCTGTGTCATGTAAAGAAATTTTTACACTTTCTTTCTTATTAAGACTGACAAGTTAGTAGAAAAGTTATGGCACCCAAGCAAAAATATTACTGTGTTTACCCTTAAGAGTACATTTTCTTTGGTCTTTGTGGATGATGCACCACAATTTATTTCTGGTCCACACTTAAGAATTTTCTCATTTGATCTTTTTATTTTGGAGGATTTTTTTAGACAGTACTTCAACTGTTCATTTCCATTACTGCTATCATAAATACACCATGACTTTTAGAGGGTTCCCATTCATTTTCAATCTTACTAAAGACATTTGTTGTCCAAGTACAAACAAAAATTTTACATTAAGCTATAACTTATCCTATTTTAATGCTAATAACAATCTAGATATTACAATTTTTACACCAGATATTACATGTTTGCAATTATATTGTCTATTTAACCACATAGATTTCATTCAAACTAAATTATATGAATTACCTATTATTCAAATTGTTATATAATATCCCTTAAGTGACTCACTAAACTTATACATAGTGAGATTAATTTGGTTAGATGACTAGGGAAATTAAAGTCTTGAGTTGTCTGACCTCAATTAAAATATGGTTCAGTCTCATGGACAACACAGATTGATTTAATGTAATACATTTTCCTAAAATGCATGGTTTTAATAATTGCTTTTTAAATCTCATATTTTATAGAGAATTATGATTGTAATTCTAGATACAGGTACAGTTTTTACTGAATGGTACTAGATACAAATATTTAAATGTTCTTTAATTTAAAGAATATATGCCACAAAGACTTTGATTTTCCAGCTAAATATATACTTAATATGATAAAAGAGCCTGGCACAGTGGTGCACATCTTTATTCTGGATACTGGGGTGGCTGAGACAGGAGGATTGTCAGTTTCAAGAGTAGTACTGGCAACTGAGTGAGTATTTCTAAATAAAATAAATGGGGTACAGATCTATGGAGCTCAATGATACAGCACTTGCCTAGCATGTATGAGGCTCTGCGTTCAATTCCCAATACATAAAAAAAAAGACAAAACATAAAAAATATGTATGTGATATAAGAAATTCTGTACATGCAAGTTTATTTTGCAAATATTATTAATAAGATATGACTTATATTTCTTTGCTATGCATTTTTTTTTAATTTTGTCATATTGGAGATTGAACTCAGGGGCATTTTACCACTGAGCTATATCCTCATCCTCAGTCCTTTTTATTTTTTTTATTTTTTCAGTTTGAGACAAAGTATTTTTAAGCTGCTGAGGCCTTGAACTTGTGATGCTCCTGCCTCAGTTTCTCAAGTAGCTGGGATTATAGGCATGTGCCAAAACACCAGGCTGTCAGCTCATTCTTAAGAATAAGGTCTTAGCATAAGAATGGGATCCTAATTGGAACAGGTTGCACTCTGTGTATGTGTAATGTCAAAACACATCCTACTATCATGTACATCTAGAAACAAAAACAGAAAGATATAGTCTTAGTACTTTCTCAGACTGGCCTCTAACTCCTTGAAATTCAGCATTATGAATTGCAAACTACATAACCTTGATCAAGTAACTTGCTCATTGTTATCTTCAATATCATCATCTGGGAAATCCTTATGATAATATTCACTGTTACATTGATCACACAAAGATGAAATGAAATTAAATAATGTTTGCATAAAGAGTTTGAAAAAAAAACAAGGGAGAGAATTGAACAACAGCAGATGAGGTAGAGAGGGAAGATGGGAGGGGAGGGGAGGGGGGATAGTATAGGATAGGAAAGGTAGCAGAATACAACAGTCACTAATATGGTATTATGTAAAAATGTGAATGTGTAACCGATGTGATTCTGTAATTTGTATGTGGAGTAAAAATGGGAGTTCATAACCCACTTGAATCAAATGTATGAAAGATGATATGCCATGAGCTTTGTAATGTTTTGAACAACCAATAAAAAAAAGAGTTTGAACACAAAGTTAGCAGTCAAATGTTATCTATCGTTATATTATTATTATATTCTACCAAATGAATATGATCATTTGATGATATAAATTTGCATGTTTTCCAAAATCATAACTATACAGTATATGCTTTATGATGAAGGGAAGTAGTAGAATACGTTCACCTGTACATTATTTTTACCTAAGAGTTTATTACTATTATTTGAGAGAGGCTTTAAGAAGAGTATCATATAGTTTCAATAAAATTTATAAGGTTTCAGCCAGAAAAAAAAAAATATGTTTTCAGTAGTGGAAATGATCCTAGAGCTAGTGATTTTAGGGCTCTATGTCTGAGTTTAAAAATAAAATCTGAAGGCTTCAAGATAGCAGGACAAAGGAAGGCAGCACTCTGTGTCACTCCATGATCTGTGTCTCAACTAGTGGGAATACTGTGCCTTTGAGAATGATAGAGGACTCCTGCAGAGTTGTTCCCATGCAGGAATTATGGCCTCTGTGCCCACACAGGGTTCTGGGCTTAGCATTAGAGCAGGACCCTTGACTTCTGACTACTAGCCCACGCAGGTCTCACAGGTGACTTAGCAGGACCACTAGCATCAGCAATGATACAGAATTCCCAGATGCTGCTCCTTTGGAAGACACTCAGTTGCTACCCATGCACAGAAACTCCAGCCACCACTCCCATGTGGACCCTCATCTACCAATGTGGGGCTCCCCCAGTCATCTCCATCTTGGGACTTGGTAGTTACAGCTATTGTCCCCTATGCACAGTAGCCTGCCTGTACCTGGGGACATTGTGAGGCTCTGAAGACAGCTGACAGCTACAACACTGCCACAGAACTCATCTCTGAACACATCACACAATGCCATCACCCAGCTCTCTCACCAGGCCTGACATCCCATTGCTGAAAGCAGCCAGCTCTATCTTGGGTAACTTCTATCACCATCTTTAGTTTGGAACACCAGAACTCAAGGGAAGGTATTGTAACCCTGCAGGAGCCCTATAAACCTATACAATAAAACAGGAACACCTCAGATCTGCACTGCTAGAAGGGAAGACACATGAACAACATGAAAAGACAAGGAAAGAAAGTGCCCCAAAGAAATCAAGATACTGCACTATTAGAATCTATGGCCAGGACAGCAGGAGAAATGAGAGAAAAGGAGTTTAGGATGTACATAATTAAAATGTTCTGTGAATTAAAGAGTGATATTAGACAACAAATACATGCAGCAAAATATGATTTTGATAAAGAAGTACATAAACAAATACAGGAAGCAAAAGATTATTTTCAATAGTGAGATAGATGTTCTAAAAAAAAACAGAAATCCTTGAAATCAAAGAAACAATAAACCAAATTAAAAGTTCAATTGAAAGCATCACTGACAGATTAGACTGTGTGGAAGACAGCTCTCAGACAATGAAGACAAAATATATAATCTTGAAAAGAATGTAGACCACACAGTGAAAATGGTAAGAAACAAAAAGAAGAACATTCAAGAAATATAAAATAGCATAAAAAGACCAAATTTAAGAGTTATTGGAATATAGGAATGCATAGAGATTCAAACCAAAGGAATGAACAACCTATTCAATGAAAGAGTATCAGAAAATTTTCCAAAAATAAAGTTTGAAAAACTGAGTACAAGAGGAGTACAGGATGCAAAATGTACAAAATCACAAACAGATTCACAAAAGACATATTATAATGAAAATTCCTAGCATACAGAATAAGGAAACAATATTTAAAAGCCGAAAGATAAAGAAATCATATTTTATATAGGGGGAAACAAATTAAGTTATGTGAAGATTTTTTTCAACCCAGACCCTGAAAGCTAGAAGATCCTGAAACAACGTATGTCAAGCTCTGAAATAAAATGGATGTCAACCAAGAACCTTATATCCAGGAATATTAATCTTTAGATTTGATGATGAAATAAAAACCTACCATGATAAACAAAAGTTAAAAGAATTTACAACTAGCAAGTCCACACTACTAAACACCCTAGGCAAAATATTCCATGAAGAGTAAATGAAAACAACAATGGAAATCAGCAGAGGGAGGTATAACACTAAAGGAAAAATTAATCAAAGGAGAAAACAAGTCAAGTTAAATACTAAAAATAAACAAAAATTACTGGGAACACAAATCATGTCTCAATAATAATCCTGAATGTTAACAGCCTAAACTCACCAATAAAAAGACTTAGACTAGTGAAGCCAGAATTAGACAGGCAATAAATATAAATAGGTAAATTCTAATTATAGGAACACCTCACTTCTCTGAATACCAGGATACCAGCTATGGTCCGCTTTGCCCTCCTGAGAGAAGTCTATGTTACCCTCTTTTAAATAAACCCTGCTCTATATGCTTGCCTCAGGATGTTTCTCTAATGTTCAAACTCCAACATGTGAGGAAGCAGAACTCATCACTGATAATCAGTGGTATCATTAGCATATTGAATAATAAAAAAAAATATACCCAACAATATGCTGCTTTCAAGATACTCTTCTCATAGGAAGAGACAGCCACAGACTGAAGGTGAAAGTTTGGAAAAAATCATAACACTCACATGGACAAGCAAGCAGGGGTTTCCATTATCATATAAAATAAAGTAGATTTCAAGCTAAACTTAATCAAAAAGGACAAAGAAGGTCATTTCATACTCTTCAAGGGAACCACACACCAAGAAGACATACCAATTATAAATATATATAGCCCCAAACAATGAAACATCTATGATCATCAAACAAACACTTCACAAGTTCGAGAGTCAAATAGATGACAACACAATAATCCTGGGTGATATTAACACATTTCTTTCACCACTAGATAGATCTTCCAAACAAAAGTTGAACAAAGAAATGATAGAACTCAATAATATGATCAATAACTTAGACTTAACTGACATATAGAGAATATTTCATATAGAATGTTTTATCCTTCAGTGAGCAAATACACTTTCTTCTCAGAAGTACATGGATCCTTCTCTAAAATAGACCATATAATATGACACAAAGCAACTCTTAGCAAATACAAAACAGTAGAGATACGACCCTGCATTCTATCAGATCAAATGGAATGAAATAAGAAATTAATGATAAAATAAGAAATAAAAGTTACTTCAACACCTGGAGACTAAATAATATGCTACCGAATAAACAAGAAGTTGTAAAAGATATTAAAGAGGAGATTAAAAAATTCTTAGAGGTAAATGATAACACTGATGAACATATTGAAATCTCTGGAACACTATGAAGGCAATACTTAGAGGAAAGTTTATTGCATGGAGTTCATTCCTTAAAAGAAGAAAAAGTCAACAAATAAGTGACCTAACATTACATCTCAAAGCCCTAGAAAAATAAGAACAAACCAATACCCAAAGCAGAAGACGGTAAATAATAAAAACAGAGCTGAAATTAATGAATTTGAAACAAATAAAAAAATTGAAAGATTTGACAAAACAAAAAGTTGGTTCTTTAAAAAATAAATAACATTGACAAACACTTAGTCATGCTAATAAAGTAGAAAGGAAAGAGAAAACTCAAACCACTAACATGTGATGAAAAAAGAAATATCACAACAGACACTACAAAAATACAGAAGATAATTAGAAATTATTTTGAAAACTTGTACTACAATAAAATAGAAAATATCAAAGGCATCAACAAATTTCTAGAGTCATATGATTTGCCCAAATTGAATCAGGATAATATACACAATTTAAACAGATCAATTTCAAGCAATGAAATAGAAGACACCATCAGAAGCCTACCAACAAAGAAAAGCCCAGGACCTGATGGATACAAAGGCAAGCTCTACAAAAACTTTAAAGAAGAACTAATACCAATACTCTTCAATTTATTTCAGGAAATAGAAAAAGAGGAAGCATTTTCAAACTCATTCCATGAGGCCAATATCACCCTGATTCCAAAACCAGACAAAGACACATCAAAGAAAGAAAAATTTAGATCAATATATCTAATGAATGTTGATGCAAAAATACTCAATAAAATTCCAGCAAGTCAAATACAAAAACATATCAGAAAGATCATGAACCACAATCAAGTGGGATTCATCCTAGGGATTCAAGGTTGGTTCAACATATGTAAATAATAAATGTAATTCATCACATCAATAAATTTAAAGATAAGAATCATATGATCATCTCAATAGACTCAGAAAGAGTACTTGACAAAATAAAGTACCCCTTCATGTTCAAAACACTAGAAAAACTAGGGAAACAGGAACATATCTCAACATTGTAAAAGCTATCAATGCTAAGCCCAGGCCAACATAATTTTAAATGGAGAAAATTGAAAGCATTTCCTTTAAAAACTGGAACAAGACAGGAATACCCTCTTTTACCACTTCTATTTAACATAGTTCTTGAAACACTGGGCAGAGCAATAAGACAAAAGAAATTAAAGGATGCAGATAGGAAAAGAAGAACTCAAATTAGCACTCTTTGCCGATGATATGATTCTATTCCTAGAAGACCCAAAAATTTCCACCAGAAAACTTCTATAACTAGTAAATAAATTCAGCAAAAGTAGCAGAATATAAAATCAATACCCATAAATCAAAGGTATTTCTGTATATAAGTGACAAATCCTCTGAAAATGAAATGAGGAAAACTACCCCATTTACAATAGCCTCAAAAAAAACAAAAACAAAACAAACAAACAACAAAAAAAAAACCCTTGGGAATCAATATATAAAAGAGGTAAAAGACTTCAACAATGAAAACTAGAGAACACTAAAGAAAGAAATCAAAAAAGACCTCAGAAGCTGGAAAAATCTACCTTGCTCTTGGATAGGGAGAGGTAATATTGTCAAAATGACCATATTACCAAAATTACAATACAGATTTAATGCAATACTAATCAAAATCCCAATGACACTTCTCAAAGAAATAGTCAAAAGAAGTCATGAAATTTATCTGGAAAAATAAGAGACCCAGAATAGCTTAAGCAATTCTCAGCAAGAAGAGTGTAGCAGGTAGCATTACTATATCAGAACTTAAACTATACTATAGAGCAATAGTAACAAAAAAAAAAAAAGGCATGGTATTGTCACCAAAATTGACTGGTAGATTAATGGTACAGAATAGAGGACACAGAGACAAACCCACATAATTACATTTATATTATATTAGACAAAGGTGCCAAAAACATACATTGGAGAAAAGACAGCCTCTTCAACAAATGGTGCTGAGAAAACTGGGAATCCATACACAATAAAATGAAATTAAATCCCTATCTCTCACCATGGACAAAACTCAACTCAAAGTGTATTAAGAAACTAGAAATTAACCAGAGACACTGTACCTAATAGGAGAAAAAGTAGGCCCAAATCTCCATCATTTCAGATTAGGCCCTGCTTCCTTAATAAGACTCTAATAGTGCAAGAATTAAAATCAAGAATCAATAAATGGGATGGATTCAAACTAAAAAGCTTCTTCTAAGCAAAAAGAACAATCAGTGAGGTGAATAAAGAGCCCACCTTTTGGGAGTAAAATTTTACCACATGCATATCAGATAGAGAACTAATCTCTAGAATATATAAAGAACTCAAAAATTTTTAACACCAAAAATAAATAAATAATAAATAAATAAAATAACCCAATCCATAAATGGGTCAAGGAACTTAACAGACACTTCTTATAAGATGATATACAATCAATCAACAAATATAGTTTAAAAAATGTTCAACATCTAATAAGTAGAGAAATGCAAATCAAAACTACTCTAAGATTTCATCTCACTCCAGTCAGAATGGCAGCTATTAAGCATACAAACAACAATAAGTGTTGGTGAGGATGTGGGAAAAAAGGCACACTCATACATTGCTGGTGGGACTGCAAACTGATGCAGCCATTATGGAAAGCAGTATGGAGATTCCTTGGAAAACTTGGAATGGAACCACCATTTGACCCAGCTATCCCACTTCTCAGTCTATACCCAAAGGACTTAAAAACAACTTACTACAGTGACACAGCCACATCAATGTTTATAGCAGCACAATTCAAAATAGCTAACCTGTGGAAGCAATTTAGATTCCATTCAGTAAATGAATTGATAAAGAAACTGTGGTATATATACACAATGGAATATTATTCAGCATTAAAAGAGAATAAAACCATGGCATTTACAGGTAAATAGATGGAGTTGGAGAGTATAATCCTAAGTAAAATTAGCCAATTCCCCTCCACCAAAAAAAAAAAAAAAAATGAGAAATGTTTTCTCTGATATATGGTTGTTAATTCATGATGGGGTTGGGGGTGGAATATTGGAGGATTAAACAAACCCTAGATAGGGCAAAGCAGTGGGAGGGGCAGTGAGGGGGCATGGGGTAGAAAAGATGGTGGAATGAGATGGACCTCATTACTCTAAGTACATGTATGAAGACAAGTACATACATGTACTCTAAGTACCTGTATGAGGTACATGTAAGAGATATAAAAAAAAATTGTCCTCTATTTGTATAATATGAATTGTAATGTATTCTGCTTTCTTATATAACAAATAAGAATACATAAAAATAAAAATAAAATAATAAAATAAAAAATAAAATCTTTATTGCCTCTATTTCATATCTGCAAATTAATTTAATGCTTAGGTATATGCTTTATAATATTTGTCATGTCTATAATGAAGTTTGTCTGTCTATGATGATAAGTTGGCAATAAAAAGATGTAGGATTTGTCAAATTAAGCCAAGTGTCAACAAGTTATCTGTTTAACCCTCCTTCTAAATTAAATCATGTAGTAAAATCATGTTTTTCACCTTTGCTTATTGGTTTGATGTGTGTGATCTTTTAAGGACTGTGTATGATTTTAATTGTTTGTTGATTTATTGACATAAACTGCCCTGAAATGGATTTAAATCTAAATGGATTTCAATCAGAGATGAATGCTTTCAGATTAAATTTGATGTATTAGTCAGCTTTTTCACAATAAAAATCTCTTTTGCACTTATGTGTAGAAAAGTTGCCCACTCAATATATAGTTCCTATATCATTTTATTTTACAAAATTGTCTGATATGTTTTACATTTGACTAAAGTACATGTAATACTCATTTTGTTTTACCTCATTTTTTATTCACATTTATTGTTCAAGGGACAGAGTGCTATTTCTGCCATCTAGAGTTTCTGGAAAAACCAGTATATTTCCATTCTATGCATCCACAAAATGAAATGCATTCAATTTTAATAAATGCATAGTCAATGTATATAATTCTAGTTTTGACTTGGCTATAATGTGTTTTCTTTACTAGTATATTTATATTCATTTTTTAAAAAGTTCAGTTAGCTTAAACATATTTGTAGAATTATCTTATTGTAAAGAAGTCCTCCCCACCTTCTCCACAAATCAATAAAATATTTTCTACAACAGTAAAATAAAGAATTGATTCATATGGAAAAGAAAAATAACATTTTCATAATTTCTATTTTAGTTATTATCTGCAGTAACATTGTAAATACTACAAAGACAGTTGCTACTTTCTAATTAAGGCAAAATAAACATGTTCATAGTCTTAATACTAAGTAATTTTGAACAAAAGAGTAGGGCTCTTAATATTTCTTACCATGTCTCATATTAAAAAGACAGCACTTTGACTTTATCATTGGAGAATGAGAAGCTGAAAGAATAATATTAATGGCTTAAAAAAAATTACAAGGCTGATCATGGTGGCACATGCCCATAATATCAGCGAAGTGGGAGGTTGAGTCAGGAGGATCACAAATTCAAAACCAGTCTCAACAATTTAGCAAGGCCCTCAGCAACTTAACAAACCCTATCTCAAAAAATAAAAAGGACTTGGGATGTGGCTCAGTGTTTAAGCAATCCTGGGTTCAATCTCCAGTAGCAAAACAAACAAACAAACAAACAAAAACAAATGAAAAGAACCATAACACAAGCCAGTTTAGAGAGTAACAGAAAACTTTTTTTTTCAATGCCATAGTAACAAAGATAAAAACAGAAATAAATAGCAGACCCACAGTAATTTTTAAATTATTTCAATAAGTTCCTAAATTAACTTCTGGTAAAAACAGGCTGGGATGTGTTTTTTTTTTTTTTTTATATTATGTTTTTGGTCTTCTCAAATAATAGTTTTTCTTCACAAAACCTCAGAATCAAAGGAAAACCTTTGACAATTGTAAAGATAAGTGTATAAAATAAGTTGATATTTCTAACACATTTCTATTTCTAAAATAGATAACTACCTCAAAGTCCCTCTTGCACACTAAATATTTTAGAGTGGATTCACATGTCACAAAGGAGAAAAAACAAATAGAAGGAAAAATTACATCCTGAATTACAGAAGCACACAACAAATGTGGATATCCATAAAAGGACCCCAAATTCAGTCTTTCTGAAGACAAAATCATATTTCAAGCATCCCAGAACAATAAATAGGATTTACAGACATTAGTACATTTGAGGGAATGATTGATAGTAATGGCCTCTATGCCATCTACCTCCTGCATTTTTCTGACACATGACTGAATCCTGTGGAGACTCATCAAAACCTCTACTAGGATCCATTTATAAACATCCCAGGAAAGCAGAGATCATGTTTTTTAAATGCATTCATGTCATAGATAGAAAACTGAAAAATTTGATGTATTAGTCAGCTTTTTCTATGCTGTGACTTAAGGACCTGACCAGAACAAGTGTATGAAAGAAAAAGTTTACATAAGGGCTCATGGTTTCAGAGGTCTCAGTGCATAGACAGTAGGTTTTATTCCTTGGGGCTGGAGATGAGACTGAAAAACATGGCAGAATAGAGTTGAGGAGAAAAGTGGCTCATATGATGATCAGAAGCAGTCTATATATACAAATATATAGACCAAATTCACACCACCCCCCTAAGCCATTTCCTTCTGCCATACCCCATCTGCCTTGAGTTACCACTCAAGTAATCCTGTCAGAGACATTAATTCAATGATTGGTTCGAGGCTGTCATAATCCAGTCATGTTTCCTCTAAACTTTCTTGTTTTTGTCATACACATGAGCTTTTGGGGGAAAGCTCACATCCAAATCCTAACATTTCATTGCTGGTATCTAAAAGCTCCTGACCATCCCACAGTGCAAAATACATTTAGTCCATCTCCAAGAGTCCCCACATAGTCTCAAGAGTTCAAGGATTGCCCAAATATTGAAGTCCAAAAATCTCTAAGACTCAGGGCAAACTTGCATTGTGAGAAGCAAAATCTGTCTACAACCATTCAGCATATAAAAATACAAACTAAACATTTCTAATCACAAAATAGAGGCATAGAAAAAAAGAATGGCACCAAAGCAAGACTGAAATTCAGCTAGGCAAACAAGTTCTATAGCTCCAAGTCTGACATCTGGGGAACCTGGCATCATGATGTTCTTTCCAAAAAGTTTTGTCTTCTTGGTTTCAGCCCAGGTGGCCTTTCTGTTGACTTCTCACTGCTCAATTTATTCAGCCTTTCTCAGTGGACATTCTACATTACTGGCATTTTATCATCTTGGGTGTCTCTACTGCAGTTTTGGCTTCATCCTCACACCTCCATTCTTTGCTTCCTCTGAGGCTTCCCACAGGGACTCTGACCCTGATGCACTTTGTCTGACCTCCTAGACCTTCCTTTGAAATCTTGGTGGAAGCCTTCATGACCCGTTAACCCCACCATACTGAATTCCTGAAGAAGCAGCACCATATGGTTAATGCCAAGGTTTGCCACCATCTCAAGCAGCAGCTGAGTCTCCAAGGGATACTTGGCTGCATCAGGCTCCAAATGCCTGAGTGGCTGAGCACATTGAAAAAACTTCCTAGGCCCTTGTGCAAGAAGGGTGCCCCACTGGTCTCTTTTCATGAGAATTTTTACTTTTACTTCCTTGAGCCTGAGATAGGTAAAGGTCTTACCAATTCTTGAGATGCCCTCAAGCCATCTTTCTTAGAGTCTCTGGGCAAACTCTATAGTGTTTCTTTAAGGATGCTAGTGTCTTTAACAAATGCAGCTTCCCTTAACCTCAGACTGGGGCAAAGTTTTTCCCACATTTTAAGTCCAAGTTTTTCAAAACTTTCTGCTCTGCTTTCTGCTCCTGGTTTTCACAATAAATTTGGCTAAAATCTGCCAACAATATCCACACCACTGACTGAGTACTGTCTAAAAATTTCCTCCACCAGATGAAGAAGACTGTTGCTTTTAAAATCAGCCTCACAGAATATCTCAAGACATGGGAAAAATGCAAATAATTTCTCAGCAAGAACATAACACAATGGTCTCTACTCAAATTCCCAATAATACCCTACTTTTCCTCTAACCCCTCTCAAGCCCTGTCTGTACTATCCATGATCTTATTGGCATTATGGTTTTCTGAGCTCCCACCAGAAACAGCCATTAAGCTCCATTTACAAAAACCTCAAACATTTCTAACTTGCACAGCTAAACATCTTAAAATTCCTCTCACCAATTGCAAAAAGCTCCAAAAACTTCTGGATCACATGGTCAGATTAGTCACAGCCATGACTCCAATTCTCAGTACCAACTTCTATCTTATTCAGCTTTTTCACTGCTGTGGCTAAAGGACCTGATCAGAACAAGTGTATATGAGGAAAAGTTTGAGGGGTCACCATTTCAGAGGTCACAGTCTATAGACAGAAGACTCCATTCTTGGGGCTCAAGGTAAGGCTGAACAGCATGGCAAAAGACAGTGGTTGAGAGAGAGATTTCCATTTGCCAAATACAAATATATACCCCAAATCCACACCACCTCCATGACCCACTTTCTTCATCCACACCCCACCTGCCATCAGTTACCACCCAATAATCCCGCCAGGGATTAACTTTCTTGCACTGTCTAACACATAAGTTTGGGGATACAACTCATGTCCAATGCTTAACATTTGAGGATACATAAACTCTGTTCATCTCTTACAATATTTTTATGTAAAATTTTTAAATTTATATATTATAGCAGAATGCATTACACTTCTTATTACATATAGAGAGCAAAATTTTTCATGTCTCTGGTTATATACATAGTATATTTGCACCAGTTAATGTCTTCAAATATGTACTTTGGATTATAATAATCATCACATTCCACTATCATTAATTACCCCATTTCATCTCCCTTCCCCTCCAACCCCTCTGCCCTAGTTAGAGTTCATCTATTCCTTCCATGCTCTTGCTCCCTATCCTACTATGAATCAGTCTCCTTATATCAAAAAAAAAAAAAAAAAAAAAAAAATTCAGCATTCGATTTTTTGGGATTGGCTAAATTCATTTAGCATTATCTTCTCTAACGCCATTCATTTACCTGCAAATTCCATGATTTTATTCTCTTTTATTGCTGAGTAATATTCCATTGTGTATATATGCCACATTTTTTAATCCATTCATCTATTGAAGGGCATCTAGGTTTGTTCCACAGTTTAGCTATTGTGACTACAGTCAGAATGGCAGCTATTATGCATACAAACAACAATAAGTGTTGCTGAGGATGTGGGGAAAAAGGTACACTCATACACTGCTGGTGGGACTGCAAATTGGTGCAGCCAATATGGAAAGCAGTATGGATAAATCTTTGAAAATTGGGAATGGAACCACCATTTTACCCAGCTGTCCCTCTCCTCGATCTATACCCAAAGGATTTAAAAACAGCACATTACAGGGACACATCTCTTACAATATTTAAAGGTTATTATTTTGAAAAACAAACAACATTTTAGTCAATAGTTATAATGAAGAGAAACTGATCTTCAGGATTAAGATAATGGTATACACAGGACTTTTGTTAAAAGCTGTTGTCACTGACTTAATATAAGAACTTGAAAAACTATTTGACAATCACTTTTCAGACATTTTTATATTCAATTAGAAAATTAGATTACTTGATTTCTAAAGTTTTTAATAACAAAAACCTATGGTATTAAAGGTGATGTTGAAAATGGTAATTTTTATATATAATTTAAATGTCTTAAATATATAAAAAAATGTTATAAAATATGTCTTAATTTTAAGAGTAAATCTTAAATATAAAATAGGATTTTGAAGACAGGCATGGTGGCACACACCTGTAATTCCAATGGCTTAGGAGGCTGAGGCAGGAGTATCATGAGTTCAAAGCCAGCCTCAGCAATACTGAGGTGCTAATCAACTCAGTGAGACCCTGTCCCTAAATAAAATTCTAAATAGGTCTGAGATGTGGCTCACTGGTTGAGTGCCTCTCAATTTAATCCTCAGTATTACCCCACCAAAAAACACTAAAATACAATGTTCCATGTATAAAAATATTGATGGATATTTTTAGTTTTAAAACTATAGTATAATTTTACAATGAAAGTAAAATTTTAAATTTATCTTTTATGTATGATAGTTTTCTAGAGATCAAAATTATCCTGAATATGCCTGATTCCATTTACTTTATTTAATGCCACATGGCCGATTAACACTAATTATAACATATTTGTGATAACATGATTTATCTGCATTTTATATGTCATTTTTTTTAGAAATTAAAATGATGCCCACTGTAAAATGTTTACTTACAAAAAATATTTTCTGTTTCTCTATTGTCTTATCCAAAAAGATTTATTTATTCTTGTCTAAATATATTAACTCTTTTTACTGAAACATTTCCATTTTTGGATAATAAGTATTTAGAATATGAATTGTAATTTAGAAAATTATTAAACATTTTAAAATATTTATCATGTGAGGACATAAAAAATATATAATTTTATAGAAAAAAATTCTCATGTTTGATATTTATTACTTTTTTCAAATCATTTGTCAAAGGGGTTCAATTTTTCATAATAAAACATCCTATAATTTAAAAGTGGAAAATATAGACTTCAGTAAATCTCCAAATCAGATAATTTTATTTAAAAATATTTTCATGTTAGAAGACACATTTGGGAGTGAAAATATTCACTATAGCATTTATAATAAAATGCATGTGTGTAACATTTTTAAAAACAGATAACCATCACATAATTAATAATTTTAATTTTATGACTAATACACTTATTGAGGCAGGAGAAAGAGCTGGAATAGGCAGACAGGAAACTTGAGCCCCTCTAAGGTCAGGTTTCTGTATAACAGGGCTGAGAGACCAAAAACACAAGCCAGGCCTCTTCCAAGTCAGCTGGATTCCTGTTGCTGTGAGCACAGAAACTGATAGGGAGACACTTGTTGTTTAGTGCCCAGACCCTTTCCAAAGATAAATGCAGAATACCTGACTGGACCTCAGTGTACATGAAGAGCTCATATACACTGAGTGCCTTACACGGATTGGGGGCTAACTTGCTTAATCCTGTAGATTCATATAAACCCTTACACAATAACCACTTACTGGAAACACTCTCTTGAAACTCCTCCCCCTTTGGAAGTTCTACTTTCTTTCTATTAATTTAATAATTCCTGTTATTTCGCTCTCATCCTCTATGTCCATGGATTTCATTCTTCAAAATCACAACACAAAGAACCCACCCAACCTCATGTTCCATGATACATCACTATTGGCAAAAATATTGATTTCTGTAACATGGTTATATATTTAAGAGCTATACTTTAATATGTAAGATATTCTTTGATACTATCTATGATTACTTTAAAAACAAATTCACAAGTGGGAATAAAGGTCTCATTTTTACAAGTAGTACAATACAATGATAAATTTATTTTCTGAAGTTACATATCAAAATAGAAGCATGTCCAGGAGATGCAAGGATACTGCTAATCTTAAAACTTGTAAAGTTCTTTGCTTTTGCATATTCATCTTCTGCACTATCAAAAGGAAAAATAAACTAATTTTATTGCCATGGTGAAGATATTTTCTTTCCTAAGAGGTTGCCTAAATTCACTGACAATTTTACATTTAGAGAGAAAAAAAATGGACATTGTAAGAAGTCATAAACCACAAGAAACTTCCACAGTAAGAAGGAACAATTAGTTTTCACTGTGACATTAGGCTTGCACTGTAAAAATAGAAATGCTCCTGGGATAATTAATGCTATTTACTCCAGTAACATATGGTTCCTAGTGTTTTCAGTGCTGTTGGATAAATCTGCTTTTACATGTCTTCTTTTTTACTTTTACCTCACACAATACCTTTTGAGGCAACAGACAGATGGACTTGTGTTGAAATTCTGGACACCTGTCACAAGCTCAAATGTTAGCTTGTCAAAAAGTTAGAGGGATTTCAGGACTAACATTCTGCGATATAACACTGGTTTGACTTCTTTTCATTGAAACATCCTTGAAAATGTGCCAAAACAAAAATAAAAACTTTTCACAAAAACAACAACAACAAAGGCTGAATTACTGTATACTATGGGAATAATTGCCACATCATACAATGTTATTACAACAGGCAAAACAATACAGAGGAGGGATATATTTCCTGCATCCAGTATTAGTAAAGAGGAAAAATACAGCAAGAAAGTTGAAAGACACTCCCCATCCATTTCTTTCATGCTGAGTTTGGAAATGCAAAGCCTACTTGAAGCCAGTCCTATTACTTTGTGAGAACAGATCTTTGACTCAGCATAATAACCTCTTATAGCCTAGGGTCTTCCTTTCAGATATGTATTTAAAATTACAAATTTTAATCTCTAAAATATCAGTAACTAAAAGAAAATATATAAGGGCATTTTATAACAAGAAATGGAGGCTTAAACTCCCTAGGGCTGTACATATTAGATAACAGTTGTGCTACATCAGGTCCACCATGAGAACCTACAAGTCACCTCAGATACTTTATGGCCTACGTGTACTTGGCAAATTCTGATTAAAAAAAAAAAGTAATGGAGCAATAGGTGCTCCCACATTGCCCAAGTGTAAGGCTACAATAGATTCACCACTGCTAGATTTCTGCTATGAGCTCTACCTCAAAATCTGAGATCCAGTTTTAGACAAAAGAGGAAATTCTCTCAGAGAAGGCATGAAGAGGACAAAGGACAATCAATCCATGAACAGGAACAACTTCATCTTTTTTCTCAGGTAATAATCAGGAAGAGAAAAATAAAATGTTACACCAGAAACGATTTTTGTGTCACAAAAACATTAAAAAAAAAAAACAGGAAGTGAATGATAATCTTAAAACTTGTAAAGAAAGACTTTCTCTTAGTTTTCTACCAGAAATCAGTCAAAGCTTTATAAAGTTGTCTTATTTTTAATCTCTTTAAAATAATACCATGAGGCTCTAAAAATAAGAATTTATTGTAGTGTATAAAACATTGAAAAGACAAAAAAAAAAAAAAAAACTCAAGAAGAAGTGAGAAAAATAAGAAAAATAGCAGATTCCCTAGAACTTTAGCAGAAGTATTGAATACTATATTAAAAGTCAACAGAAATCAAATATGAGACCAGAGGAAATGAAATCTGTATTTCAAAGTTCAAGCAGAAGCTGTTTCTTGACAATGGAAAATGGCAAAGTAGTCTGAATTATGAGTGGTGATTGATATGGGTATTCAAAGTAGGAAGTAATTCTCAAGGAAGAGTCATTCATGAATAATCATCTTGAAAAATAATGGGAATAATCAAAACTAATTAGACAGAAAAAATAAAGTACCTGAGCTGAAAAGTCAAACATAATGCAAGAAAAATTATTCAAAACAGAAATCACAAATAAAAATAATAATAATAATCAAAATTATTCTAATCCATGTGTTAATGCAACCAGTGAAATTTTCCTAAGATAAGAATATCAAAGCAAAGGAAAAATTTTAAAAATACGATTTGTTTTTTATTAGTAATACTGTGGACTTACTGAAGCTCAATGAAAAAATCCACTTCCTCAGGATCCCAATTAAGAAAGAATACACTGAACTTGGTTGTGTTCAATGATATTTTACAAAGTGAAGGAAGCATTTAGGAAAAGCACAAGAGAAAGTAAAGAATTCTGGAGTGAATAAATACAAAGATTTTACCAGTCATAGTTTTAAAGGGCAATCTAAAAAATAAGAGAGTGTTTACTTAATGGGATATAAAGTCATACCTTGAAATTATTGTGGGTTGATTCTAAACAACAGCAATAAAACAAGTTGCCTAATATTTTTGATTTCTTAGTGCACATGAAATTTATATTTGCATTATATTGAAGTGGCATTGTGTTTAAAACTACATATCTTAACTTAAAAATGCTTCATTGGTGATGCTTCATTGGTAAAAATCCTAATGGTTATCTGAGTCTGTAGAAGTTATACTCTTCTTTGATGCTGATGGGTCTTGTCTCCAATTGATGGGTACTGATTCATCAGAGTGGTGGTTGTTGAAGGTCATTCTGGGTGTGGCAATTTCTTAAAATAGTAATGAAGCCTGCCACATTAATTGATTCCTCATTTCATCAGATTTGTCTGCAGCATGTTATTTTGTACAACAGCATTTTACCTACAGTAGAAGGTCTTTCAACATTGGAACCAATCTTTTAAAATTTGCCACTATTTTATTAACTAAGTTCATGTGATTTTTTTTTGTCATTTTAACAATATAAGTAATGTGGACTACCTATAAGAAGTTTCAGGTAAGGTGCTCTGGCACTTGAGCATATGATTCAGCAGATCTGATGGTGTGTGGAGTACCTATGACAAAGGAATGCTTTAGAAAGAACTGTGCAATGAACTATTGCACATATTATAAGGACATTAGAGAAAATATAAGCAATTGATATACAGATTTATTCTTCTGTGAAAAAATAGCTCTGGAGTAATACTGGAGTTGGGTGAAACTAAGGCCATTAGAGTGAACTTCTAAATTTTTATGTAATCTAACTATCTTAAATCTGAATATTTAAGCTATAAAGCCATACATTTAAGTACATTGGCAGCACTTCATTATCAAGTGAGAATAGTACATAAAGGATTTTAAAGTCAAAGTAAGTTGCATAAAGGCACTCATGGAATATATTTCTACTTTGCATTCTCACCTTCATCCCATGCACTTCAGGGAGTATTTCCTATGGCTGTATAGAGGAGCAAGCTAAAGAAATTAGTTCTAGTTACAAATAATGGCAATAAACATACTACCATGTGAAAGTGGACAGTGGCAAAAAAAAAAAAAATTCAAAACTTCATGTGGGAAAATTTAACAGTACTTGCTTAGATACTGATATATCTGTGTACTCTTATATAACAGTTTCACAATGTCATGATTATTTTTGTAGTTTGCTAGATACTAAGTTCTGCAACAAAGAACTGTGAGTTCTACAATTTAGTTCTTTTTTCTTTGCAAGATTGATTTGGCTATCTTGAATCCCTTTAATTTCCATAAAAGTGTTCAGATTATGTTTTCAATTTTTAAAATAGAAAAAAGAAAAATGTCACCTAAGATTTTTATAGCAATTACATTAAATCTGTAGACCAATTAGCAAAATGTGGTAATTGTAACAATGACACATGGACATAGATATTTCAAATTTTTAGACATCTAAATATTTTACAATATACATTTATAATACACCTTGCCTTGACTACTTATATAAAGCTTTTCCTCCTAAGGTGTGTAATATATATATATATATTATATATATTATATATATATATATAATATATATAATATATATATATATATATATATTATATATATATATATATATATTATATATATATATATATATATATATATATATATATATATCCTGTGCAGATTTATCATTTTCTACCTGATTATGTAAATTTTGCCCTGAGTTGGCATAAGCTACTAATTGATCAGAATTTGGGCTTAAGTCTACTAACCAATTAGATTTTACTCTTTGTCATTAGCGTGTATATTAGTTGGAAGCTACCATCACAAATCAGCAAATTGGTGACATTCTTTCACAACACAACACTCTTCAGCAATAGACTTGAACTTTGGAGGTTTCCTCTCTGAGTATATTTTAGGGTACATCTTTTCATATGCGTAGTTTTCTAGACACCTGGGGATGACTATGATTTTAGGGAACCTAACTTCTTAAAAGTTTTCTTTGGGATAAAATAGTTTATTTGTTTTATCCATGTTGGGTCACATTGTATTTTAGCTTCTAAGTAATAACATTTAAGCACTGTGTTTATGAGTGGAACTGTGTCTTGGAGAATGCTTTCAAGTTTGCTCCCTGTCCTGATCTGGTGATCACTGTTGAGGGTACACTGCCTAATAAATGTGCACAGCCATACTGATCCCCAATACTGAATATGATTCCAGGAAGAACTTCCATAGTTCTCTCTTTCCATGGTTCTCTATATTAAATTTCTGTATTACTCTGCTACTTGGCTTGTACTATGGAGCTAGTAGAACACTAGCATTTACGAGTTTTTGAAAGCATTGTTAAGCATGGCATTCTCCATTTTCTGTTCCAAATAAAATAAATCTCCCAGTCAAAGTCCTGGAACTCTTCATTCTTATGTCCTGCCTTTCTATATTACAGAATGACTATTTCACTGAACCTGGAGTAAAGCCATAGACGGGAAACTTGCACGACAGAAAAAAACCCTGTATTTTGGAATGCACATGCACAGAATAGGGCTTCTCTAATAAAAATTAGTGGGAAAGACAGTGGAATATATCTGACATAACTTTTCTATGTACATATATAAATACACCCCAGTTGTTATGGTTTGGATGTGAGGTGTTTTTCAAAAACTCATGTGTGGGACAATATAAGAAGGTTTAGAGGAGAAATGATTGGATTATGAGAGCCTTCACACAATCAGTGAATTAATCCCCTGATAGAACTAACTGAGTAGTAATTTGGTAAGATGGGTAGGGTATAGCTGGAGGAGGTGGATCAGTGGGGTGTGGCTCTGGGGTATGTATTAGTATTTGGCAAGTGGAGATCTCTCTTCACTTTCTGATCATGATATAAACCACTTCCCTCTGCCACACTCTTCTGCCATTACATTCAGCCTCATCTTGAGCTCTGAGGAATGGAGCTGGCTATCTACAGACTGAGACCCCTGAAACTGTGATCCCTCAAATAAACTCTTCCTCCTCTATAATTGTTCTGGTCATGTCCTTTAGTCACAGCAGCAAAAAAGCTGACTAAAACAACAATGAATCTCAACATCATGTACATACACAAGACTGGGATCCTAATTAGAATAATATCTATTCCATTCTTGTATAAATATATCAAAATAGATTCTACTGTCATGTATAACTGAAAATTTTAAAACCTATTTTTAATAAAAAAATTAGTAGGAAGGGAAGGTTGTGTTGAGATAGTATATTGT